>NC_083872.1:39155242-39780242 GCF_032452875.1 Bos javanicus
TCATTGGCAGGTAAATTCTATACCCTGAGCCACCTGGGAAGTCCCCTCTTGCATTGGTAGCAGTCTGCTTTTGCTAAGCCTGCAGTGCTTTGCCAGTTTTGCTTGTTTCTAATAATTTGCCCCATGCCTTTGTAAGTAGTTATTTCATGAAATGCTCCTCAATTATTCCTTTTGGATGTTCTATCCATTTACTACCAAATGTCCCGACTGGTGTACCCCAAACTAGATACAGTTACTCTCTCCTTTAAATCCCTTCTTTCTTAAGGTAGTCTCTGTAGTCATGGATTTTCCTATTAGACTAAATGCCCAGCTTGAGCACTTGTCATCCATCAATCACTATTCTGGATTCTGGGAATAGAGTGATGAGTAATGTAGATTTGTCCTTGCCACCTTAAACCAGAGTAATAGAACTAATACTTAATACGTGATTACCACATGCCAGCACTTTTAAAAGTTCTTTACATGTAGCAAATCACTTCATCCACACAACTGCCTTGTGGTATATTTTACAAATGAGAAAATAGAACCTCAGAGAAATTAAGTTATTTGCCTAAGGTCACACAGCCAGGAAGTAGCAAAACTTGGATTCTACTCCAAGTGGTCTGACTCCAAAGCTTATATTAATACTCTTAACTGCATCACTATATTGTCTCTTACTATTAATAGCTTAGTGTCCTCTGCAATGACTAGTGCATAGCTGACACTCAGCCCATTTTTTGAGCTGATTTGAGTAGATGGTTACATTAGGAATGGAAGAAACCAAAGGGATTATGCCTTCTATAGGTTCAAAAATTTTTTTTATTTCAGTAGTTTGCAAGAATAATTTGATTTTCTTTGTTTTGTATCATGTTTATCTGCATTAGCAGATGGTAAGAAATAGATCCTCTTCCCCATTTAACCAAGCTAAATAGCTGTTTACGTGACTGGAAATTCATCACAGACAGAATTGTGTGTTTTAACCTTGGGCAAGAGGCTGCCTCTCTTGTGACAGAGCAATACTCGAGGGATAGTATTTGCAGCAAATGTTTAGTTACAACAGAATAGCACCCAACTTGTAATCATTAAGAGCAACCCATGTAAGAGTTCGCCACAGCTGTGACTTCTTCCACTGGTGAATCATTCTGTTTGAAATATAATGTACTCAAAAAGCAGCAAAAACTGTAGTTAGAAATCACTGTAATGTCTTTCATGAAAGCTATTGCTAATTTAGGGCCCAATTAAAACTAGAAATCCAATTATTGCTGAATAACATAATTGCAAGAAAGTAACTTGAATTGCATGTATGTCAGTAATTAAGGAGGAAGCTTTAATGAGAGAATCTGTCTGAACCATTACAAGGAGGGGCCAAAGAGCCTGAAGATCCACTTCCTTTCTCCTTCAGGGTGGGTCACAGCAAGAAATGCCCCAGGTTTTGGGTATAGGCAGTCAGCTCTGAATCCTGTAAACACTCTGTGCTTTTACAGCCTAGCTCATGAAATCCTGGTAGGATAAATGCAGGATTTATAAGCAGCTTAATCTGAATCTGAGTCGACATCCAATGACTATCAAATACATTGTTAACTCTGAAAAAATAAGTATCAGGAGGTGCTATATGGCAGGTACTCAAGCTACTATAGGAAGCAGTTGGCAGTACAAGTGTCAAATGCTCTACCTTTACAGTTCAAAGTCGGATTTTGACCTTGTGGTCAATTTTGCTACACTGATTCTGTTGTTTGCAATGGAGTAGCTGGTTGCTGGGAGAAGGCAATGGCAACCCACTCCAGTACTCTTGCCTGGAAAATCCCATGGATGGAGGAGCCTGGTAGGCTGCAGTCCACAGGGTGGCGAAGAGTTGGACACTACTGAGCAGCTTCACTTTCACTTTTCATTTTCATGCATTGGAGAAGGAAATGGCAACCCACTCCAGTGTTCTTGCCTGGAGAATCCCAGGGACGGGGGAGCCTGGTGGGCTGCCATCAATGGGGTCGCACAGAGTCGGACACAACTGAAGCAACACAGCAGCAGCAGGTTGCTGGGGACAGGGGTCTCACTTACCAGATTGGGGCTCGGCTCCAGGCCCACTGGGCGTGAAGAGTGTAAACTACAGAAACAAGGCCGAGCATAAGAGTAGTAGTAATAAGAGGCACCATTTCTTGAGGTCCTTTGTGCCAGGTGTTTTAATTGCCTTATTTAGTTTAATTAAAAACATTTTTTTTTTTAACCTATTCATATTCATTTGGCTCATGCTGGGACCATGACAGATGGCAAAGGGCACCCTGTGAATGAAATGCCAGAACCTCCAAAGAAAGCAAGAAATCCTATTCTCTATAAAGGATCGTCTTACTCAGCAATAAATAAGGGGCAACAGAGGGAAAAATCAATTTGCCTCAGGAGGAATAAAATAAAATCCTGATCAAGTCCAAAGACAGTGTCACATCAGCTGTATGTGTCCACCTTCGATTCCTGTCCTGCCGTCTGTGTCTCCCCTTTGGGCGTGGGCTTGCATGCACTCAGCCTCTGACTGTCCTTGCAGTCTCCTCCCCGGCCTGATGAGCGCTGCTGGCAGCAGGCTGGGCCCTTCTTGTCCCAGTGTCTCAGCTCAGGTTCGAACTTTCAGGTAGTTTTGTTTCAATAGTTTGCGACCAAGAGGAAATCAGAGATGAAGTCTGAGCATGTCTGGGCTTTTCTCCACTCTCAGAAATTGGAGAAGAGCTCCTGGAAGGTAGGGGTTAATGTCCACAGCCTGGTTCAGCCTCTCCTCCTCAGGGCAGGTAAGAAGCTGAAAAAGAAAAAATCTAGGACAACAGTATGGTGGATGGGGAGGGAGCAGGAGGGAGAAACAGGGGAGCCAACTGGGGGATACTTCAAAAGGCGTCCCACACATCTCCCCTTCCATAAGGAGCCCAGACTCAGTTTTCAGGAGTAGGGTAAATCTCAGAGTTCAGCTCTGGCCTAAAAAGACCGGAAGCAGCAAGATGGCATAATTACAGTGGGGCCTAGTTCTCTAGGCTCAAGGAGAGGCTTAGAGTTAAATAGTTAGTGAACTTCACAGACTGTTCTGCTTGGAGTTACATGAAATGGTTTCCCATGTTACAGAAGTTTCATGCAGTGTGGACCTTCCCCTTTGCTTGAAAACTTCTGGAACTTTCTATCGTCCTCCAGGTTCTGGGGCCCCAGGGAATGTTCTTGGCTGTGGTCTTCAGCAAGAGAAAATAAACTTGAGAGGTTTATGTCAAGGAGCCCTTGAGAAAGGTCCCAGCTACGACAGACTACTAATGCTTTTACAAACAAAACTCAAAAGGACCTCAGTCCCTTGTGATGGAAACTTTGATAGAATCTTGCTCCAAAGACACTCTGTTATGCCTGCTCCTTAGTTCTGAATCAGTAGTTTCTATACATTTTATTAAGCTTTAGCTCTTGTGGTTGGTTTTCAAAACCAACAGACCTTCCCTTTTACTTTCCAAATATGAAAAATAACAAAATTAAATGTTTCTTTTAAAAAGTACCTATGCCAGGAATTCCCTGATGGTCAACTGCTGGGCATATACCCTGAGGAAACCATAAGTGAAAAAGACACAAGTACCCCAATGTTCACTGCAGCACTATTTGCAATAGCTAGGACACGGAAGCAACCTAGATGGCCAGACAGTTGGGGTACATAAATACAATGGAATTTTACTCAGCCATAAAAAGAACACATTTGAGTCAGTTCTAATGAGGTGGATGAACCTAGAGCCTATCATACAGAGTGAAATAATTCAGAAAGAGAAGAACAAATGTCATATATTAATGCATATGTATGGAACCTAGAAAGATGGTACAGATGAGCCTATTTGCAGGGCAGCAGTGGAGACACAGACATAGACAACAGCTTGTGACACAGCTGGGGAAGGAGAGGGTGGGACGAACTGGAGAGTAGCACTGAAACATATACATTAGCAAATGTAAAATAGATAGCCAGTAGGGATTTGCTGTAGGACACAGGAGATCAAACCTGGTGCTCTGTGACAACCCAGAGGGGTGGGATGGGGTGGAAGGTGGGAAAGAGGTTCAAGAGGGAGGGGACATATGTATACGTATAGCTGATTCATGTTGATGTGTGGCAGAAACCAACACAATATTATAAAGCAATTATTCTTTAAAACTATATAAATTAAAAATAAATTAATAAAAGTACCTATGCCAAGAATTCTCTGATGGTCCAGTGGGTTAGACTCTCCTGCCTCCACTGCAGGGGACCTGGATTCAATCCCTGGTCAGGGAACTAAGATCCCACAAGCTGTGCATGTGCACCCCCCTCCAAAAAAAAAAGTTAAAAAAAAAAATACCTATACCCCTTCCCCCAAATGAAGGCTCACCCAGACAAGCAGGTCTGAACCAGGGTGGGCGCAAATCCTGACCACTGAATTTTATGATTATTGCAAAGCCCCGACTAAGACCTTGCTGCCACTTCATACTGGAGAGAATAGAATGGTTTCCAAGAGATCAAACTGAACTAGCTGTGGGTTTATCCCAACTTATTTTACACAAAAAGATAAGAGTGTAAGAATGGGCATTAATATACAAAAGCACTCCTGGCTGTTTAGACCCTAGACTTGGGTCTCATCCTTGTGGTAAGTCTTTTGCAAAGGTTTTCTTATTTCATAACTTTACACTCAACCCCAGGGCACAAACGCTGGGGCATCTTCCACCTAACAGCCAACCCGGGCTCTACATGCAGTGACATGCGGTCAAGACAGCCTGATGCCACAGCTCTAGCCAAGTAAACACGAACTGCCTGGTACAAATTAGAAACAGAAGAAAAAGGCACTTTTTCATCCAGCTATGAGGAAGGAATGGAGTTTCCACCGTGTGTCTCCAGTCCCCCCGTGGTCCCCTGTAAGCCAGAATCCCCAAATTTCCCACAGTCTCCAGCAGGACAGTGTTTCAAGGAGTTGCTCCGTGGGTCCTAAGCAGGAGGCTGGGCCATGCTCAAGCGACTCAAACTCTGTTTGTTGCTCTATTTCTGGGAGGGGATGGGCTGCACAGTTAAGGATGAAGATAGCTGGTAAAGAGATGACCATGTGACAAGCATATGGTCTGGGATGAACCTGGCCCAACTAGCTCATGTTTTAACCACAGAGCCCATCAGAATATGGAAGATGAAGTGTGACAGACCTCTCGAAAGCAAGTGGTGTGCTCCCTTGCCGTGGTGTCCATGGAGGAACTTCTCCAAGGTCGTCATCAGATAAGCAAGGCCCTGGGATGCTCATCCTTAGCTTGCTGACCGTGCTTTCCCACCACTGCAGCCACCACAGAATGGGGAGTGGGGTGTGGGGCTGATGGTGGAGAAAGGTGAGGTCTCCACACCTCGCATCCTCCCCCTGCAGTGGGTCTCACGTGGGGCTTGGGGAAGCTCAAGGAAGACAAGGTTTGTGGCAGCCCCAGAATTTTTCTTCTGTCAGCCAACAGCTGGCCACACTGCAAACTTCAAGGTTATAGGGGAGGTCTACCATACAAATGTGGGACAGCAGCAGACGACTCTTGCTCATGGATGGAGATAAGTTGGTAACATCAGGAAGGACATCCTGGAAGCAGGCACCCACGGGGCTCCAGAAGACCTTACACTCTCCTGCTTTGGGGACTTTTCGTCATGAGGTCCCTCTCTTGTGTCTTGGGAAGGCTTCTTTCGTGCAGGATGGGGTGGGATGTGAAGGTCTAAGGCTAAGAGGCGAAGACGAGGGGAGGGCGGTGCCTTTGGACCCAGCAGAGGTAGATTACCAAAGGCGAACGGTTCAAGAGGAAAGGCCAGTTTCTTGGCACTTGCTGGGGCGGGGGTTGGGCGGAGGCAGAAGGCGCTGGTCCCCTCTCCTCTTTTGCATTAAAAACGAAGCAAGTCCACGGTGATGATTGTGAATGGAAGGACGTCAAAAGCCGCGTCTCCGGCTCCGTTCAGCGAAAGCCCATTGTCGCCAGACCTCCAGCCACTGGCGAAGGCCTCCCTACCCCTGGCAGCTGGGACCCAATGCCCCAGGGCTGCGGAGCCACGGGTGAGGCGCAGGAAGGCTTGGAGCCGCGCGGGTCCTCGTGGCCTAAGAGGTGGCGCTGGGCACACACGCAGAAGGCGAATCCCTGCCTAGGCGCCCAGATCTGGCGGGGTTCGTGGAGCTTGTGGAGCTCCACAACCTCCAGGGACACAGCTGCCCACTAGATAATTCTAGAAATAGCTCTAGGAAGAAGGCAATGTCATCATGATTTCCTGAGAACAAACTGGAGCCTGAGCGTTTACAGAAGTCAGCCAAGGTCTTAGATGATGGAGCCGCCACCTGAGCGCCTTAGTCAGGAAGCCGCCTCTTTCCTTGGCAAGTGAGCCAGATAAGTGAAGACTGGACCTGCAGGGCTGGTAACTGAGCAGCAGTGCTCTTTCCTGAGGTATCTGGAATTCAGCGAGGATGAGCTTGAAAGTGAAAGTGTTTAGTCCTTCAGTTGTGTCCAACTCTTTGTGATTCCATGGACTGGAGCCTGCCAGGGTCTTCTGTTCATGGAATTCTCCAGGCAAGAATACTAGAGTGGGTAGCCATTCCCTTCTCTAGGGGATTTTCCTAATCTAGGGATGGAGACTGGGTCTCCTGCATTGCAGGTAGATTCTGTACCGTCTGAAGGACCAGGGATGTCTCAGGATTGGCTTAGACCTGGGCTGAGTTGAGTTTTCAGGGAAAGAAACTTAGGCAGAGTCTCTACTGAAGGGCTGGGAAAGTAGGAGCCATTGACCTGTGAATCTCAATCCTAAAATGGGAGTAAAATGTTTACAGTCGTTACTGCTTATCTGTCTACTCCTTTCCAAAGTTTGTTACCCTTGGTCAGCTGTGGTCTGAAAGTATTAAATGGAACTTTCCAGAAATAAACAATTCATAAGTTCAAAATTACATGCCCTCCTGAGAAGGGTGATGAAGTCTCACTATGGTGCTCTGATCCTTGTCCAGAGCCTCCTACCTGTTTGTTAGTCACTGAGTAGAGGACTGGATTATCAGATCTCAGGGTGCTGTGCTGCAGTTCAAATTGCCTTTATTTTGCTTAATAATGGCCCTGGAGGCAAGAGGAGTGGCATGCCAAAGCCACAAAATGCTTTCTCTGGGTAGAAAGGTGAAATCTGTGCTGACCTAATATCTATGCTAAGAGTGAATCTTTGATCCTGTGAAGATGTGAAGAGGGAAAGGGAAATTCCTGCTGGTTTTGTTGTCAAACGTCAAGCTGCAAAAGTTATACCTGTAGTGTGTGATGAGTGCTGAATTAAGATGGAAAAGGTATCACATTTGTAAGATATTTTGAAAAAGAGAGACCACATTCACGTAATTCTATTACAGTATATTGATATAATTGTTTTCTTATCGTTATTGTTGTTAATCTCTCATTGTGCCTAATTTATGAGTTCAACTTTGTATGTAGGTATAGGGAAAAAAACAGCAACATAGGTTTGTGTACTATTGGTGGTTTCAGACATCCACTGGAGATCTTGGAATGTATCTCCAGCTGATAAGAGGGACTATTGTCTTAATTATAAGTAGGAAAGTTCCTTGATTAGTTTTCTATGGCTGCTGTAAAAAATTACTGAAAACTGCGTAGTTTAAAATAACAGAAATTAATTCTCTGATGTTCTGGAGGACAGAAGTCTTAGATCAAACTGTAAGTAGGGCTACCCTCCCTCTAGAGACTCTAGGGAAGAATTCTTCCTTCCCTTTCGGTTTCTGGTGGCTGTGGGCATTCCTTGGCTTCTTTGGCTTGTGACTGCATTAATGTCTGTTTCTGTCTTCACATCACCTTCTCTTTTATGTGTTTTCTCTTCTTGTGTCTCTTATGAAGACACTCGTCATTGGTTTTAGGGCCCACCTGGGTCATTTAGTATGGCCTTATCTTAAAATTCTTAATTTAATGACATCTGCAAAGACTGTTTTTCCAAATAAGACCACATTTATAGGTTTTAGGGTTTTGGGCATCTCTTTGAAGCCCACAACTTGACCAACTACAATTGTTAAATGCTTTCTGGGAAATCAAAGGTAAAAGACATTTACAAAAGGAAATTTTTGTTCATGTGTAGATGAGGTATTTTCTAAAAAGTCTTAATGAAATAGTTCACTGTTGACTCTGAAGCTCAGATTTTACAAGTAATGTTTTTCTTGTAAAATTCCTTGTAAAGTATATTAATACTTTCAAAGAGGTTCATCAATGCTTCCTCCCCCAATTCTCTCTATCCTTGTGGGAACATGTGTACATTAGGAGATGGAGTCTGTTTCCTTCCCTGTGTACCTGGCTGTGGGTTGCTTGACCAACAGAATGCTGTGGAGGTGACTTGAACTTCTGAGCCCTGGCCTGAAGGCAACTTTTGCTTTGTCCTTTGGGACTCAGCTGCTTAGTAAAGAAGCTTAGACCAGAGAACTGAAGAATGTGGAAAGAGAGAAAGGGGGACCCATTCCAGTCACAACCTCAGATGCACATGAGTGAAGGCGTTTTGGACATTATAGCTGAACATCTACCTAATGCAGCCACAAGACTGATCCCAGCCAACACCATGTGGGCAGAAGAACCTTCTGTCTGCACCTAGATAAGGTGCAGAATTGAGAGAAATAACAAACTGTCCTTATCAAGCCAGTAAGTTCTGGGACAGGTTTGTTGAAGTAGATGACAAAAACAATGCAGTATATTGTGTCATTCAGAATTGTAAAAAATTGTTCCATGAGCTAAGGAAGATATAGTAGACACTGGAAGCAGAAAAATGTTTTGATATTGGAAATGGAAGCTTTGGTGATTTGCTTTGAATCTTGTTCAGGATCTGACGAGGAGATATGCGCAAGTCACAGAGAACAGGAGGATGGGTAGAAGCACCCATCCTGTGGGGGCGCTTTGGATCTTGTTCAGGATCTGATAAGGAGATATGCACAAGTCACAGAGAACGGGAAGATGGGTGCAAGCACCTCTCGTGCTTGTGTTGGGAAATCTAGCTTGGGGGAAGATGACGTTAGACAAACTGACTTTATGTTCTGGTTTTATTACTAATTTACTATATGACCTTAACCTTGGGAAAGTCATGCATCCTCTCTGAGTTCCAAATAGGAAATCTGTGTGGCCCATGATAACCATTACTAACTGTTAGGCCCCTGATACGTGGTAGGCCTGCAGTAGGTGCCATCCTGAAATAATATTGGACATCATCCTCATTTTTGGATCAGAAAGCAGTGGTTCCAACAGAGTTAGTAGCCAGCCCTAGATCACATGAGGGGAGTGGAGAGAGGGCGGTAGGTAGATATTCAAATCCAAGCAGTTAACTTCAAATCTGTGCTTTTGTGGCTGTGCTGCAGCTGCATCCGTGGACTCACTTCTTCCCTTTTAGTCTGAGGCAGTTATCCACCTGTCATCTGAGCAGGTCCTACTGGGTGTTCACCATCCACTGAGGCTCGTGGGCAAGATTCCACGAGCATCTATAAAACCACCACAGAATATGTTCTTTACAGTTTTTCAATACACGTCTTTCTCATCAGTTCCTCAGTATCATTGCTCTGCCTCCCTTTCTCTCACTCCTAATCAGCAGTTAACTGCTAGTGATTTTTATTCTTCACCATGTTTCTTTTATCTATCACCTCCAGCCACTATCTGCCTTTATCCTACCTTGGCCTGGCACCATCTTTTGCAAGAAGCTCCTTATCTGCCTCACCCACAGTCTCTCCATCAGCCCATTCATCCTTCATACAGCCACCAGCCTAATCTTCTTGCACGCAAGTTCGAGATTGTCATTTGCTTGTTCAGAAAACTTTAATGGCTTTTTATTGCCTATAGAATAAAGAATTTAAAAAATTTAGGATATAAATAACATGTACTTATGGCTCATGGTAGCTGTATTTACTAACTGAAACAAAGCAAAACAACATCCAACCTTTTCTATTCTCTCTGGCCCTGCAGTGTCTGAAACTACACGCATCAGAGGCTGTTTGCCAGAGATGGAGTGCTTTTGTTTCCCTGTCACATAGTGTAGCCAAAGCTCTATACCGGAGTTTGCTTTTGTTAGTTTATGTCTCCCTGTGAGTGGTAAACTCCAGTGGGGGCAGATTTCTATGAAGCCTTTCAGTTTTAGGGGGCAGGAAAGCAAAGTATTAATGAAACACTTGCTTTCTTCTTAGTATTGTTATTTTTATTGCTACCACTCTTGACAGAGAGAGCACGCCAAGATACTGTCACTCCAGTGTCTTCTATCTAGAGGGTATGGCTCATTCCTGCCTTGTACCTACCTGCCTTTGTTACTGACATACATATTTAAGCTTACTTTTCCATGAGCCTGGGTGCTCTTTGATAAGGTTCACTCCTAACACATGATCAAAATCTCTCAGTAAAGCCCCAACTCCAGAAATTTGGCTAGCCTGGTTGAGAACTTCCCCCTTGAGAAGCACCAAATTAATCATAGCTATCTTTGCTCAAACCTTTCCTGCAACAAGGATGCCCACTGGCATTTCAGGGGGCTTTCATTTCAGGGGCCCCACCAGTGAGCTGAGAGAGAAAGCAGTTATTGTTAAAACTAAAAAGTGAAATCTAAGTTGATATTGCCAAGAAAATACATCAACACTGCATCATTTTGATTATTCAGCTTACAAAAAAACCTGCCTGTAAGCCCTACTCTTCAGGCAGGAGCCATTCTAGGTCCCAGGTGGGAGTGATTGCGAGTGGGAGTAACCTGTGAATAGGGATGAGAAGGCGAGAACAAGAATTCCTGAATAGCTTTGCACTCTAAAGCAAGAGCTGCTAAAGGAACAGAGTTTTGTGATGTTTTTGGTCTATTCCAGGTTTTCCCTACAATTCTCAATATCAAGGACATTTTTAGTGATTGACACCTTCCTCATGTATCCAATTTTAAAAAAATCTACAAAATAATTTTATTAAGTAATGACATATGTTTATATATATGTATAAATATATATTTATGTATATTCAGGAATATATATATATATGACAGCAACAACACATGTTTGTCAGTCCAAATATTCAGTGAATATGGGAAACAATGTAATTAGAATCCATCACAAACTTTTTGTTGTTTTTATCTTGTGCAGATGTTTGATTTTCATTGGACTTTCAGAAATATAAAAATGGTTAAGGACCTCCATTTGCACTTTTCTAAGTTGCTAGGAGTCTAGGAAACCCTGGAAATTGTATCAGGTTATTTTATAATCTTTCTAGATAGGAAGTAACCATCCCAGGATATTGAAAACGGTTAAGTGTACAATTTTGGATGTTACAAGGTTACGTAATCAGCTTTGACTGAATGCTGCTCAAAGACACAGCAAAGATAACTGAATTATGAACACTTAAAACTAATTTGTGCTGACCCATCAAGAGAAATTTATGATTTCATTTCTAGAAATAGGATAAAGAAATGAAATAAAGTCTAATTCCAGTGTGTAAATTAGGGAAATCAACCTCTTCCCCATTTGGTCCTGAATAAACTGCTTTCTATTTGACGTGCTCAAGAGCGTGGTCTTCCCTTTAATTCACATTGTGAAATAATTGCCCTGGTGGAAATCAGAAACATGCAATGTAATATATTAGTTTTACTCAATGATTCTTGAGAGGTGATACCTCAATTAACAAATCCTCAGGGAAAGAGGCAGTGTGGAAAAAAAAAATATGTTCCAATCTCATCTTCATAAATCAAGCCAGGCAGAACTGCCTCTAGGTATTTGGCAAGACAGAAACATCCCTCAGCAGAGTGGTTCTCAGCCCTGCCCAGATGTAAGCAGACAGGGCCACTCTTTAGCAAAAGTATGAAATATTTCAGCCTTCTGTCTTTCTCTACTTTTCATTTTGTTTTATGTCTTCACAGATTCCCCCCTCCTCTGACTTAAGGCATTCCGCACCTTTTTTCCTTATCTTCCATCAGAGACTGATTTTGTTGGAAATTTTCATTTGTTGGAAAAATATTGTTAATGTTGACTTAATGTGAATGAGTACTCATGGATATGATAAGTCAGGCAGGTCTTGTTTGCTTGTGTGTTGTTTTGTTTTGGCATACTGAGCAGCATGCAGGATCTTAGTTCCCCAACCAGGAATTGAACCCATGCTTCCTGCTGTGGAAGCACGAAGCCTTAACTGCTGGACTGCCATGGAAGTCCCAAGCAGGTCTTTGAGGTCAAGCGTTTATCAGCTTTGAGAATCCTGGGACTTGAAACTGCTTGCTATGGTATCCCCAGCTCTAACTCACAGCCTAGGAGGTAAATAACAAACTGCTGTTGAATGAACAATGAAAGACTTAGTTCCCTCTCACATGAAGGAATTCAAGTTTAAGGGGTAAGTGAAGGGTGGGGCATGAATGTCCAGAGGCTTAGGGAAGTAGGTGAACTGAAATCCTAGTAGATCTCATCTGATAATGAACCCAACAGTTACTCCAAGGTGTCTGATGGGTATGTCAGAAACAGGGGGTTTTATTCTTCCTTCAATACCCCAGCTTTTTGTGTGCCTGGGAGAAATAAGGAAGGACTGTAGACCCTGGCTGCTGATACTTCCTTTTACATTTATTTTGTCCAGTTAGGACCAATACATCGTTTGCAAGTTCCAAGGTAAAATGAAAATGAGGGCCCCTTGTTCAAAATTTGTTAAGAATTTCATGCAAATCAAAATGACAATGAAATACCACCTCAAACTCATTAGGTTGGCTGTAATAAAAAGGGTGGATAATAACAAGTGTTGGTAAGGATATGGGGAGACTGGAACTCTCACACTGTAGCTGAAAATGTAAAATTTACTAACACTTTGGAAAACAGTCTAGCATTCCATCAAAAAGTTAAACATAGAGTTATTATATGATCCAGGAATTCTATTTCTAGTAGAGAGAATTGAAAACATATGTTCACACAAAAACTTATCTTCATAGCAGCATTATTCATAATAGCCGAAAAGTGTAGCTCAGATGGTAAAGAATCTGTCTGCAATGCAGGAGACCTGGGTTCGATCCCTGTTTTGGGAAGATCCTCTGGAGAAGGGAATGGCTACCTACTCCAGTATTCTTGCCTGGAGAATCCCCATGGACAGAGGAGCCTGGCGGGCTACAGTCCATGGGGTCACAAAGAGTCAGACATGACTGAGCGACTACTGCTCCTAAAAAGTAACAACAACCCAAGGACCCATCAACTGATGGGATAAACAAAACATGAATATATCCATGGAATGGACATATTGCATCCATACAATGGGATACCATTTAGCAATAAAAGAAATGAAGTACTGATACATGCTACAACGTGAAGGAACCTTGAAAATATGCTAAGTGAAAGGAGCCACATACAAAGGCCATATATTATAGGATTCCAATTTGATGCAATGTTCAGAATATGAGTCCTTAGAGACAGGAATTAGATTAGTGGTATCAGGGCCTAAGGGAGGGGAGAATGGGGCATGACTGCCAATGGATTCTGAATTTCCATTTGGGCAAAGAAAACATTCTGGAACTAAGTTGTGGTGATGGTGGAACAAGCTTTTGAATATACTAAAAACATTGAACTGTATACTTTAAAAAGGGGATTTTATGGTATGTGAATTATATCTCAGTAAAAAAAATATTGAGAATTTCAAGACAACAAGAGCAGGACGTGAAGCAAAGTGAGGAACCCTTCTGAGTTTGGGGCCTGGGTGACTACACGTGTGCACCCCCCACCCCCCACTGCAGTGTCTTAAGCCCTCTCCCTTTTGCCTCCTCTTTTCCAATCCATATTGCGTATTTTCTCCCAATTTAGTGCTGTGTTAGGTGTGGTATCCCCTGGAGAAGGAAACGGCAACCCACTCCAGTATTCTTGCCTGGAAAATTCCATAGACTGAGGAGCCTGGTAGGCTACAGTCCATGGGGTCACAAAGCATCGGACATGACTGAGCGACTTCACTTTCACCTCGGTGTGGTATATAAACCAGTTGACAATAGAAAGAACAGCCATCCTGGTTTCGCAGGGACTGGGGGTTTTCCCAGGATGTGGAACTTTCAATGCTAAAATTGGGACAATCCCAGCCAAATTGAGATGAGTTGGTCACCTTAGTGGTCAATGAACAATATTTATGCTGTCATTTCTCCTAGCTAAAATCCTGACATACATCTCCAGGTCTTTTAGGTCTATTCATCATCAGTGGTGATGGCAGTATGATACAGAGAATTGACTCCGGACCCCATCTTCACCTAGGTAGTTAGCAGAAATGCGGATCCTGAGGCCCTTCCTGTGTGAGCGTGCTCAGTTGCTTTAGTCTTGTCCAACTCTTTGGAACTCTGTGGACTGTAGGCTGCCAGGCTCCTTTGTCCATGTAATTTTTCCAGGCAAAAATAGTAGAGTGGGTTGCTATATCCTCCTCCAGGGGACCTTCCTCACCCAGGGATCAAACCTGGGTCTCCTGCATTGCAGGCAGATTCTTTACTGCTGAGCCCCCAGCGAAGCCTGCAGCCCTTCCTAGGCCCACTGAATTAGAACATGCATTGTAACAAGGTCCCCAGGTGACTCAATACACATTAAAGATGTGGAACGTAAGAGATGGCTGAGCATATAGGAGATCTGGGTTCTGGTGCTGGATTTGCCATTATCTCTATGCAGCCTTGGGCAAATTGCTTAACCTTTTTGGGTCTCAGAATTTTAACCTGGGAAATGTGGGAGTTGTATTCTTAAAGCTAGTGGATAATGGATATATAAACATTTGTTAAATTTGTAGCATCTGGATTTGAACAGCCCACATATACCTGGTTCTAAAATCAGACAACTCTGCTTGGAAACTTTGTAGCTTGGAAACTTTGGTAAATATTTTTCAGTTTTCTCATCAGGGTTGTTGTGGAGAGTAAGTGAGAAAAATAGTGTTCACAATGTGCCTGGTTTAAGGTAGACCCTCATTAAGTGGTAGTTATTAGTTTTTGTTTTATTAGAATCTAAGGTTCTGAGAATGTGTTATTAGAATACATCTTCATTAAGAGAGCTGGATCTGGGTATCTTTTTATAATTGCAAGAATCTTTTGTGTCTTGAAAAGCAGGTAGAAACTTAGTGTTGGGTGAGAGGATGTATTTAATTCCAGATTTCTTATTTAGATTGTTTCAGCTTGGAGGTTACTTAAAAATCCAGTCTATTTCTACCTAACATATAGGTCTTGTGTCTTAGGATAGAGTCATCAATTGCAAAGATAAAAAAATTCAGGGAAAGCATTTGCAAACAGGGCACATCAATATGGTTTCCATGGTTAAGCACACTAAGCTTTGATCTGGAGAAAGAATGGTGACAGGATTTCAGTGCTTGAGGTTTGCTTCCCAGGCTAGATTTTACCGGTTGACAAGGGTGCATGACAGTTCTGAGTCTCCAAGGTCTTTGTTGGATATTTTTTGTTGTTCTTGGTCCCAGCACTCCATCAGATTTACATGTTGGAGATATAATTAGCCATAGACTGATTGCAAAGAATCAGCCATAATTTAAAAATATGAATTAACATAAAATGGCAAGCATTAAAAGTTAATGTTAACTTGATGCTCATTTATTTTTGCATCCAAATGAGCCTTATTAAGTTACTTAGTCCATCTAAACATCAGGATTTTCTCTCATATGGTACGATATGATAACAATTTCTTATATGCTAACCTCTGATAATAATTTTGAAAACTTCAGGCCCAGTCTGCTGTTGATATTTAGTTTTCAGTTTCTTCTGTGACCTGGATTAAATAGGTGCCACTATACAGTTTGGCATATTAAAATGCAGAGTCTAAATATAGATTTTATATTTTCAATAAGGCTTTCTAATGGAAATTATATTTTGACTGTCAGTGCCCTGTGGTTTTCTTCACTGTCAGCACAATCAATAACTTTGCCAGGTGGATGGAGTACAGATGGGGAAGGGATGTAGGGAAAGGTAGCAGGCTTGTGAGATGTGGGCTTAAAAAAGCAAATGAAGCCAATTGGCTTAGAATTATGATGGCTGGCTTTCTAATGCATATTCAGAGAGGGCTGAAAAAATGTATGAAGTTTAATTGTACCATAAAGCTGTCACTAGAAAATATATACTGAATATCAAGTAGGGTAACACTTCTTCTGGAGAGTTAATCTGTAAAAGTTAAAAAAATTAAAGAATGTTATAGTTGAATAAATAACAGGAAGAAATAGGTGGTGCTAGGGAACAGCTTTTGGAATAAGAAGAATTGCACAAACTCGAATTTAATAGGAGAAACGTATTTGATATTTCATAGGTCCTAGAATTTCCCCATTGAATATGTAGAACAAATCTGGAATAAGAGTTTAAAGAATGAGATGATTTTAACATTTCCTAAACCCAAGGTTTACTAAATGTATCAACAGTATTTAGGTAACCATTAATATTGAGATGCTAAGTGCATCAGTATCAATGCATGGAGTTTTGTTCCTTTGTGTTGAAAATCCAGTATTTCTATAAGCAAGGCTGAAAATGACTAGAAATACCTGATCTTTCATCTAGTAGAACTGATTCCTCAAACTTTAATGTGTATATATATCACCTGGGGGGCGGGTCTTAAAATGCACAATTTTTTTTGAACTTTTTATTGAGGTAAACTCACATACAAAATTAATAATCAACTATTTTAAAGGGTATGATCAAATGGCATGTGGTATATTCAAATTGTTGTACAATCATCACCTCCATCGAGTTCTAAGATATTTCCCCATCAAGGAAATCCAATACCCATCAAGCAGTCACTCCTCAATTTTACCTGCTCCCAGACTCTGGCAGTTACCAATCTCCTTTCTGTCTCTCTATATATGTATTCTCTATGTTTCAAATAGGTGGAGTCACACAAATAAATGGAGTCACACAATATCTGAGCTTTTTGTGTCTGGCTTCATTCACTAATGTGCAGATTTTGATCTGGGAGGTGTGGGGATGGAGCCTGAGGACCAGCATTTCTGCTGCACCACCTGATGCTGCTGCTGCTGGCAAAAGGATGGTGCTTAGATGGGGCTGGGACTCCTAGTGTCAGGGCTGCAGCCCACTGAGGAGCAGGGCAGGCCAAAGCATTGATTGGCCTGCTTTAGAAGAATGATGAGCTAATTGAACCACTGATGGAGTCAAATGGACTTGCTGGCTTATTTGTGCTCAGAGATACTGAGGATATCATAGGGCTTCCCTGATGGCTCAAATGGCTCAAAAGAGACTGTCTGCAATGTGGGAGACCTGGGTTCGATCCCTGGGTTGGGAAGATCCCCTGGAGAAGGAAATAGCAACCCACTCCAGTATTCTTGTCTGGAGAATTCTATGGACAGAAGAGCCTGGTGAGTTACAGTCCATGGGGTTGCAAAGAGTCGGAACAACTGATCAACTAATAACACACACATATTGAGGATCTCTGGCAGATCTTTTCCACAGAATGTGTAAAACTTCAGATCATGTGCACTGCCATTTATGCTTTATTTTTAAAATTTTTTTGGCTGCTGTGGGTCTCCGTTGCAGCATCCGGTCTTTCTCTAGTTGCCATGCAGTGAGGCTTAGTTGCCCCACAGCATGAGATCTTAGCTCCCCCACCAGGGATCCATCGCACCTCCTCTGTGTTTGAAGGTAGACTCTTAACCACTGGACCATCAGGGAAGTCCCATTTATGCTTTATTTTGTTAAATTACCTTTGCCTTCTATATCAGGGGTTGGTAGCCTATGACTAGGGGGCCAAATCCAGTCCATTGCCTGTATTTGTACAGCCTGCAGGCTACTAATGGAATTTTTAAAAAATAGTTGAAGAACAATCAAAAGAAGAATAGTATCTTATGGTATGTGAACATCACATGAAATTCAACTTTCAGTGTGCATAAATAAAGTTTTATTGGAACACAGCCACATTTATTTGTTTGCTTACTGTCAATGGCTGTTTTCATGCTATGGTATTGTTGACAGAGATCATCTGGCTCACAAAGCTAAACATGTTTGCTGTCTGGCCCTTTACAGACAAAGTTTGTCAACCCCTGATCTATATGATTATTTCAGGCTGCAAATACAAAATAAAGACATCAAGATAACCTGTAAAGTCCTTGTGAAGAGAAAAGCCTGTGATATTACAGCAAGCAAACCAGAAGTTAAATGCTATAAGGAAAAATCAGCTCACAGAGATGAGTTTTACAAAGCACATCTTTTAAAGAAGTTCTAATTTCTCAGTAAAACAAAGAACTAAAAATCAGGCTTCTGCTCCTGACCAAGCATAAGAACTTGTATTCTTTTTTCTTTCTTTTTAAAAAAAGCCATTCTTGGCCATTTCCTCACATTTCCATGGCTGTAAAGCTGTATGTGAAAATGTCAAGTGCTTTCTAAGAATGGATTTTACACTTGCCATTTTCAAGTGCAGTGGATTTACACTTCAAAAAGTCAGACACGACTTCATAATTGAATTGCACCTGATCTTTTCAAGTGCTGGGGACTGGAACTTGGAGTCAAGGACAAGCTGAGAACTAGACTGAGTTTCTAGAGGTTGAATCTATCCTGAATTCAAGCCTTCAAAACTAATAATAAAAGACTTCTGCAGGTTAAATGTAGGCATGGAGGAAAAACTTTTTGAGTTCCAGCCCAGGTTGTTAATGAAAGTTCACTGTGTTAATTTTCCTGGATTATTTTTTGATATTTAAAAAATAGTGGCCTGGGTGACCTAGGATTTATGATATACCCACATTTGATTGGCAGGGCCACTAGGGCAATCTCTAAGGAAATGACAGACTAAGCTTTAGGGATTTTCTCCTACCTTAAAGATAAGTGGACTAGAGGTTGCCATTATGAAAAGCCCAAGGCTGCTTCCAAGAAAGGTTCAGTAGAAGTTAACTCCCCAGAGTCTCAACCACTCAGAGACAGACATGTGCACTCATCTAAACCTTCACAGAGACAAAGTGTGGCTCTTTTGAAAAAAAAAAAAAAAAAGGAATGTATCTAAAAGTTAGTGTTCTAGCAAACATTTTAAAAATGGAATAAGTCAGAAAAATCAAATGAAACATGTTTTCCTTTAACTCATTTAAAAGCTGTCAGGAAAATATTTTGGCCAAATTTGTGCTCTTTGCATCAAGGAAGTGCATTGATTTGAGACTTTGAGTTCTTACTTGCTTCTCATATATTAAAAGAGAAAAAGATTGTACAAAATTTTTCTATAAAAAGTTACAGATAAAATATGAAAATAGTGTATGAAAATGTGCCCTAAAGACATACCTTTCATTAGAATAGTTGTGCATCTTTGTAAAATCGAAAGGTACTATGTAGTCATTCCTTCTGTTAAATCTGGTGAATGATATTTGAGACTCAGAAGAAGCAAAGGGAGAATGTAGTCTCATCTCAAATGGAGAGCTGAAGTTCCATAACACACCATCTTCTCTTCTTCTTCCTCCGAATGCGCCCTACACAGAGTTAGACACCCCACAGGTTCATAGGGGATAGTCCCCCACAGGGCCACCCTCCCTTCTGATACCAACTGTAAGTTTGAGGGTATTCTCAAAACCATCCTCTGCTGCTGCTGCTGCTGCTAAGTCACTTCAGTGTTCTGTCATGGACAGCAGCCCCATCCTCTGTCTGGGATTCTCCTGCAATGCACGCATGCATGCTAAGTCGCTTCAGTCGTGTCTGACTCTGTGCGACCCTATGGACAGCAGCCCACCAGGCTCCTCTGTCCACAGGATTTTCTAGGCAAGAATACTGGAGTGGGTTGCCATTTCCTTCTCCGGTTCCATATTTTGCTAAAACTCACAAGAATTCATGGAGCAGACCATATGCATGTTTATGCTTGTAATTGGGAAAAGATATAGATTAAAATCAGCAGGAAGGAGAGGTGCTTAGGGCAGAGTCTGAGAGTGAATTGAACCTTAAGTTTCTGTTGTCCTGGGGACACATTGCCCTCCCAGTATCAATGTATGACAATACACACGGAGTACTGCCAGACAGGATGCTCACCTGAGCTTTGATATCCAAAGATTTTATTGGAGCTTCATTGTATAGGCATGACTGATTGCCCTTTTGACTGAACTCAGTCACCTGGTTGACTGATACCATGTGACCCAAAGCTCACACCTAAATCACACATTGCTTTTTCTGATGTGGCCAGCCCCCAACCAAAGATTGTCAGGGGTGGCCAGCCTCTACCCTAAACAAAGATACTCCCATCAGGTATGAGGAGCTTCCCCAGTGACTCAGATGATAAAGAATCTGCCTGAAATGCAGGAAACCTGGGTTTAATCCCTGGGTTGGGAAGATCCCCTGGAGAAAGGAATGGCTACCCACTCCAATATTCTTGCCGGGAGGATTCCATGAACAGAGGAGCCTGACGGGCTACAGTCCATGAGGTTGCAAAGAGTCGGGACATGACTGAGAGACTAACACTTTCAGTTTCAGATATGACAGAGATTACCTTCCAGAAGCCAAGGGCAAAGGCTAACCCTCTCTTTGGGGAAAGTCACATTTCTACTATACGCTTCCATTTCAAAATAAAAATAAAGAATTATTTTTGGAGTCAGTCATCTCAAAGGGTTGCCAGTCATTGATTGCAATGTTTTCTTAAGCATTTTGTTTTACACTTGAGATTAGTGTGTGAGTGGAGAAGAATTAAGTTTCCTTTGTCCTTAGCTAAATTCCTCATCCCAAAGTCAAGGACTTTTGTTTGTTTATTTAGTTGGCGAATAGTAAGACCTTTTATTTTAAGTGTACAGTTTTAAAGATGAAGCAAATTACTGTGAAAAATGCAGAGATTGTCTTCTATTCTAAATCCATTAATATTATGTATTCAATAGAAAATATGAATTAATTTTTATCCATTCCATTACTGACAACTTTTTGAGACTAACTTTATTATTTTTGAAATGATACAACATACTTATTATAAAAACCTCAAACAATAAAGTGAAAATCAATTAAGGAAAACACATTAGACATATCACTAACCAGATAACCTATGTTAATAATTTTACTTGATTATAAATTTTAATAAACAGTTATTGTTCTTTTTTGTTGCTTTTTTGTGTCTTCACTAGACCATGAGCTTTATGAGGACAGGGACCAAATCTCTTTTGTTTACCATTGAATAGCTAGCTAATTACAGCATGGTGTCTGGCACAATCACCAAATATTTGTTTAACGGATGATTGGTGAACATCCGTCTATGTGTAAACAGATATCTGCAGAATGTAAGCCCTTTTGAGACAGAGCTTTTTGTATGTTTTGCATCACTTTTATACCCCAGCAGTGTAGAATAGCAGTCAACAAACTAACAGCCAGTAACCAAATCCATCTAGCAGCCTATTCGTAAACAGAGTATTGTTGGGACATAGCCACACCCATTTATTTACATGTGGCCTGGGCCGCTTTCACGCTACCCAGAGTGAGGTGGCAGAGTGAGGAAGCTACCGCACAGACCCTGTGCCCTGCAACCTGGAAATACTATGTTGACTTTTGGGGCTTCCCAGGTAGTGGTAAAGAAGCAGCCTGCCAATGCAGGAGACATAGTAGAGGTGGGTTCAATCCTTGGGTCCCGAAGATCCCATGGAAGAGGGCCTGGAGAATCCCATGGCCAGAGGAGCCTGGTGGGCTACAATCTGTGGGGTCACTAAGAGTCGGATGCAACTGAAGCAACTTAGCACACACGCTTGTAGACTTTTGTAGAAAAGGTTTGTCTGTCTCTTCTATGAAATGATGTCTGTCTGTCATTTAGTAAATGTTTGAAAATACTCATAGCAGAATTAGGTTTTATATGAATTCTATATACTGTGCAAGATGTTTCTTACTAAATAATATTTCAGATATCCTATAATTTTAAATAGTTGTGTTAAACTTTATCTGCATGCTGTAATATACTTTTTATTGGACACTTAGGGTATTTTCTTATTTAGTTATTTTTTGTGGTTGTAAACAGCAATATAGTGAGCATGCATCTTTTTCTATATGTGCAACTAACTATATGAGGGTAAATTCGTGAAAGTGGAGTTTCTAGGTCAAAGGATAGTTATGGTTTTACATTTTCGATGTATGTTTGGCAGATTGTCTCTAGAAAGGTAGTACTGATTCACATGCTTAACAATAGTACATTTCCCCATAACTGCACCAACACTTTATATTTAAGACCAGGATTTTTTATTCAGGCAAGACATAGACATAAAAAAAAAAGTCAGATGTCAGACATTACTTCGAAGCTTCTTTTGGTAATAAAGCTGACTGTCCTGCCATACGGAGAAGGCAATGGCACCCCACTCCAGTACTCTTGCCTGGAAAATCCCATGGATGGAGGAGCCTGGTGGGTTGCAGTCCATGGGGTCGCTACCAGTCTGACATGACTGAGCGCCTTCACTTTCACTTTTCACTTTCATGCATTGGAGAAGGAAATGGCAACCCACTCCAGTGTTCTTGCCTGGAGAATCCCAGGGATGGCGGAGCCTCGTGGGCTGCCGTCTATGGGGTCGCACAGGGTCGGACACGACCGAAGCGACTTAGCAGCAGCAGCAGCAGTCCTGCCATAGTGATGGGAGATATTGATATAAATGGTTTTTACTTGCCAAATTAAGAGCATGGTGGTACCCTTGATTACATTTACATTTACCACTAATTCCCTGAGCTCCTGAACACAGGGGAAAAATCATTATGATAATGAAGGAAGCTATTTTTAAGCAAATGTATGCATGTACATTTTGGAAATAGAAATGTTATGTTCTTTAGAGAGTGAAATACATACCATTCATTTATTCAAGGCAAAACTTAATATCCACAGTAAAATATAACTTTTTTTTGCCCAAAAGTCTCATTTACCTTTAGAAAAGAAGAACGAGATGACAGTCCAATTTCTAGGCTCCTTGATGGCAGTCTAAAGGTGTGTACTGACAGTGATGTATTTGGAAACTATTTCGGATTCAAGAAGCCCAGAGCTAGAATGACCATTGCAGTCCTGCCTTTCACCGCCAGGAGCTTGTTCATTAGTCCTCTTGAAAGCGTAGAAAATGTCCAACTATAGGTGGATGGGGCAGGAGAGGGAGGGGGGCACCATTCTGTCCTCATCAGCTTTTTTAAAAGCCAACTGGAAAGTGAAATTGAGCTCCATTAGCAGTGCACTGTGAGGGCACAGCAGGTTAGGTCCTTCGATCTGATTGCTAAGCTTCTTATGTTTTAAATCTTTTGTCAGGAAGATTACTGACCTTCCCTTCAGTTCAATGCAAAAGTTAGCAGGTTGAATAGTAAAATTTCAAATCTCTTTGTCACATATGAAACTAGTTATTTAGAAGGAAGAAAAGCTCACCTGTGTGCTTAGCTAAGGAAATGGATAACTTCATTGTGCAGTAAAGGGTTCTCTTTCCCTCCTGTCTGATGACTAAAACTGCGTGGCAAATAGCAAAATGGCTTGGAATGGGATTTAGGTAGTGTGAAGCAGGTCGGCACCGTGAAGGAGTCAAGGGAAGGGAATATAATGCCTTGCTGCATGGCCTCGGTACACAGCTCTGGGGCACCCTGCTATTCTGTCCTCCACTGCCTTGACTCAGCACAAAATGAAATGAAGTGTTGGAAATTAACAGGTGAATAAGGTGATGAAGGAGCTTCCCTCATGGCTCAGACAGTAAAGAATCTGGCTGCAATGCAGGAGATCTGGGTTCAATCCCTGGAAGTTCTCTGGAGAAGGGAATGGGTACCTACTCCAGTATTCTTGCCTGGAGAATTCCATAGACTGAAGAGCCTGGCGGGCTACAGTCCATGGGGTCGTAAAGAGTCAGAGATGACTGAGCAACTAAGCATGCACTGCTTTGCAGATTGGGCCTAACTGAATATCTTCATTTCAGTTTTACTTGTGGTTATTCATGCAATAGGATATGAGAGAGAACGTTCCCAATCATTTGGAAATGTTGTCAGTGGAAATACAAAATATTGTCAAGCATATCTGACATGTGTGCAGCCATACACAAATCCCAATTAGCTGGGTAATTGCCATCTCTGTTTTTAACTTCCTCCCAGTTTCTTTTACAAATTACAATTGACAACTAGAACCTAACCAGAGAAAGAAAATCCATCTGATTGCTGATTAGATCACTCAGGAAAAAGGAATATTTGTTTGTTAAATGACTTCCAAAGGTTATTTGCTAAGAGACAGCTGCTAAACTGGAACTCCTGAATCAGTATTATTGACTGTAATTCTTGGGTAAAGTCCACTAGAGACAACTTAGCCTTATAAAGTGGTGGATTATTATTTTAGTTACAGAATAGTTGGTGAATATCAAGGAATATCCCATTTTAATGAGATGCAGGTCCTAGGCAATTATTCAGTTGTTCTTTAGTGGCTAAGTCACGTCCAACTCTTTTGCGACCCCATAGACTATAGCCTGCCAGTCTCCTCTGTCTAAAAGATTTCCCAGGCAAGAATACTGGAATGGGTTGCCATTTTCTTCTCCAGAGGATCTCCCAACCCAACAACTGAAGTGCATCTCCTGTTGTTAATTCCTCAGGTAGTTTGTTTATGGTTGATGTACTTGAAAGTAGTAAGGAGTCTAGATAACTATTCTATAGATGTTTTATTATGATTGATTTTTTTGGTTACATCTGCCTTTTTCAATTTCTGATTCTTCCAGGCTAAAATTGTGGTGACCCAATTCTTGGAGTGGAATATTCTTGCTACATTTATGTAGTACAGAAGATTCAAAATTACTTTCACAGAATTTTGTTCCTGCCCTCAAATGCTCCCTCAGCTCACCAGGAAGTGGAGGTGAAATCACCTTTTTGTGCTTGTCAGGCTTTTCAATTTTCACCCAAGAATGTTAACTCTCTTCCTAGCTCAGCTCAAGCATAAGGCTCTGTACTGAATTGGCAGCATAAAATGTCCATACTTTAGTTATGTTTGGAAGAGTGCATATTAAACTCATTGCTGTATGCATCATCTCTCAAAAGCTCAGCCAAGAGCAATAATATTCATGGAGGTTGTTTGAAGGCTGCTCAATTTAAATGTTCCTCTGGATAACTTCAAAATATTCCTGGATTGAGCCATGACAGCATAAACCTATGTGCCTAGACTGATTCATCTTGGCCCCTTGCACGTTTGCTTTTTACTGTATTGACGTTGGAGTTTATTATTACCAGAGTGATCAACCATCCCAGTTTGCCTAGATAGTCCTGTTAGAATTGACAGTCCATGTCTCAGGGCAATTTCTAGTCCTAGAAAAACCTGTACAGTTGGTCACCATACCAGTCAATCAAACACATCACCTTGGAACTTACTGGTGTATCTAACATAAGGCTGTGAAAATCTTCATATGAGTTCTCAGGAGGTAATTCTCTTTGGTCTTGATTTTTCTCCTGAGCAGCTATGTATTTAGTCAAGCACCTTAAATTTAAGTGAATTGTAAGACTACAGAGTTTACCTTCTTTTACATTCACAAAAAAGAGCCACATTTATGGCTCAGCTACGGGATGCATTTTTGTATTAGCCACATGCCTAGCTCCAATTTATGTGCTTGATTTCTTTATTTTTTATTTCTTTATTCTTCCTCTGCTACCTCTAATATGTTAACTTGTATTTACATATTCATGAAAACTGCCTTTGGTGCTTTTTGTTAAAGAAGAAGCATAAATAAAAATTGCTATGTTACACCACAAACAATATTGCAGGTCAGGTTTTCCAAGAAGTAGACCCTGATAAGGAAATTTATGCGTAGGACATTTATTAGGGAGTACTTTTAACATTCATAAAGTGAGAGAAGGGGATGAAGCAGGACACACAGCAGAGATATTGAGGCTCCAGCTGATCCCAGGGGACCTCTGGAACTGGGATGGCCATGTGGTCTTGTCTTGGATTTGGGCAAGGAGGCTGACACTTACATCCTCTCTCCCTTTGATGAGTTATGGAATGTGGCTGCCCCTGGGAGGAGGTATGACCTTGGGTGAGGGGCTGTCTTTAGCTGAGGGCAAATCTCAGAGAAGTCCAACAGTGAGGTGTCAGCAACACTGGTAGCTTGGGTAATGAATCCTCCAGCATTGTATCCTCCATGACTAGCATGCAGTGTGGAGTAGTAGAAAGAAAGTCTGCGCTATTTGTCTGTAAAAGAAGGATAAGAATACCTTAAGTGCAGTATTCTTATGAAAATCAATCAGAGTGTACAGTACTATATTTCAGTCACTTAACACAGAATGTGCCACTCAATAGATGGTTATTGTTGTTGTTTAGTTGCTAAGTCATGGACTCTTTCGTGACCCTGTGGACTGTAGCCCACCAGGCTCCTCTGTCCATGGGATTTCCCAGGCAAGAACACTGGAGTGGGTTGCCATTTCCTCCTCCAGGCATTCTTCCGGATCCAGTGATGGAACCTGTGTTTCCTGCATTGGCAGGAAGATTCTTTACCACTGAGGCACAATGAATGGTAACCACTATCATTTCTCTCTCTTTTATCTACATGAGCCTGATGGATTAATCTATGTGAAAGCATAATGGATCATTTTATTCAATGATTTTACTATGCATGAAGGTAGTTATAGAAGAAATTTAGGTTAAGAAAAACAACAAAACAAAAATAATTTGGAACATGCACATTCTAACACTAGTTAGAACATAATAGGCTTTCTCTAACAAATTAAGAGCATAAGAAAAATGACATAGAATGTTCTAAGTAGATTATTTGCAAGTCTCTATTATGGAACTTCTTGTGAGCCTCTTGAATTTTTAGGATGAGGAATTAGAAGCCAGCATAATACATACAAAGGAGGCTGGGCAGCTTTGACACTTTCCTGGTTGTAACCAGATTCCTTCCATTTTGAGCATTTCTATGACCCACTTTTTTTCAGGCACTGTGAAAGCAAGAGACCAAAAATAGAAAAGCACAAGATGAGACTAAGAATAGTTAAATAAAATGAAAGAAATTGAAGAAGGTGAGATAGTCATGAAGCTAAAAAATGTTAAAATAACTATCTCTAGTGATATATCTTTAAATAAAATATCTTCAAAGAGCAAAGTATAAAAAGCTTAAAGGGAAACTAGACCCTTGAAGTTAATAACCAGTAAAATAATGCCGATTTAAAAATAAACAGGAAAGTTAAAATAATAGAAATTTAACATAGAGCACAAAAATATTTGAAATTCTTTTTAACAACAACTACAGAGATAACATGGGCTTCCCTTATGGCTCAGCTGGTAAAGAATCTGCCTGCAATGCAGAAGACCTGTGTTTGATCCTTGGGTTGGGAAGATCCCCTGGAGAAGGGAATAGCTACCCACTCCAGTATTCTGGCCTAGAGAATTCCATGAACTGTATAGTCTATGGGGTCTCAAAGAGTCAGACAGGACTGAGTGACTTTCACTTTCACTTTTCACAGATATAACATTGCAACAATATATGACCAGGGTTATTTTATAAAACTCAAGTCAAAGACATATAAATTAAGACAAAAAATAATCTAGTTAAATCAAAAAATATTTTTATTGGAGTATAGTATATTGTGTTAGTTTCATGTGTACAGCAAAGTAAATTAGTGATACATATACATGTATCTCTTCTTTTTTAGATTCTTTTCCAGTATATATGTTTTTATAGAGTATTGAGTAGAGTTCCCCGTGCTATACAGTAAGTTCTTATTTGTAGTACTCTTGCCTGGAAAACCCCATGAACAGAGGAGCCTGGTAGGCTGCAGTCCATGTGGTAGCTAAGAGTCTGACATGAGTGAGCGACTTCACTTTCACTTTTCACTTTCATGCATTGGAGAAGGAAATGGCAACCCACTCCAGTGTTCTTGCCTGGAGAATCCCAGGGACGGGGAGTCTGGTGGGCTGCCGTCTATGGGGTCGCACAGAGTCGTACACGACTGAAGCGACTTAGCAGCAGCAGCATGTATATGTCAATCCTAACCTCCCAGTTTATCTCTCACCTCCCCCTTATCCCTGATAACCATTTCTTTATTTGTAAAATTTGTTTTATTTGTAACTTTGTGTTTTGTAAATAAGTTTATTGATACCTATTTTTTTTTTTGATTCTACGTATAAGTCATACCTTATGCTACTTGTCTTTCTCTGTCTGACTTACTTCACTCTGTATGACAATCTCTAGGTCTGTCCATGTTACTGCAACTGACAATACTTCATTCTTTTTATGACTGAGTATAAAATTCTTTTGTACATATGTACCACGTTTTTATCCATTCCTCTGTAGAAAGACATTTAGGTTGCTTCCATGTTCTGGCTATTGTAAACAGTGCTGCAATGAACTGGGGTGCAATGTATCTTTTTGAATTATGATTTTATCCAGTTATATGCCCAAGAGTGGGATTGCTGGGTCATATGGTAGTTCTATTTATTTAAAGTTAAGACCATAAGGAAGCTATATAAATACGTGAAACAGAGCAAGACCCTGTAGGGCCTTGTTGGGAACAGACCTCCGTATCCCTGCCTATTGTTTGTAGAAAAGTTTTAGCTTCCTAGGCCTTCCCCAAGTTCCAAAGAGCAAATTTAGCCTGTCAGTTCAGTCACTCAGTTGTTTCCAACTTTTTGTGACCTCATGGACTGCAGCACACCAGGCTTCCCTCTCCATCACCAACTCCTGGAGCTTGCTCAAACTCATGTCCATCAAGTTGGTGATGCCATCCAACCAACCTGTCCTCCATCGTCCCCTTCTCCTCCTGCCTTCATCTTTCCCAGCATCAGCGTCTTTCCCAATGACCAATTTAGCCCGAGAAGTCAGAAGATACAGGAACAAAAGTAAACTGTCAAGTAAGAATAATAATAGTTTAGCCATAAAACAAAGTCAGGCGTCTTTAGTTCCTCTTCCAGGGCTATAGATAACATTCTGAGCTATATATTTGAGTTGTTTTTCAGATGCTAAGGCCCCTACCTAGTGGAAGAAGAAAACTCCTTATTGACTATTAGCATGTAGATCCCAGACGAGTTGGAACCAGAAGGTTGACAACTGAGATTCCTGAAACATTACCCTGTCACCTCACCATCAACCAGAGGACTGCACACAAGCTGATCATGTACTCTGTGATCCTTTCCCTCACAATGTATTTATTTTTATCTATTTATTTACTTTTGGCTGCCCTGAGTCTTGGTTGCTACAAGCAGGCCTTTCTCTAGCTGTGGTGCAGGGGCTTCTCATTGCAGTGGCATCTCTTGTTGCGGAGCTCAGGCTCTAGAGCATGTGGGCTTCAATATTTGTGGCTCTTGGACTTAGTTGCCTCATGGCACGTGCAACCTTCCCTGATCAGGAATTGAACCTGTGTCCCCTGCATTGGCAGGTAGACTCTTAACCACCAAACCATCAGTGAAGTCCTCCTTCACACTGTCTTTGACAGACATCAAAGAGTTGGGTCTCTTGAGCATCAGCTGCCAATCTTGCTTGGTGCCCCACAGTAAATGCTGTGCTTTCTTTCACCACATCCTGGTGTCAGTAGATTGGCTTTGCTATATATCAGGTGAGTGGATCCAACTTTAGTTTAGTGACCTATGTTCACTTTTTAAAGTAATTTCAAGTCTGCTCCTTCAAGGAGTCATTTGGTACCATTTACCTATAATGTGAATTTTCCTAGAAAATGTGAACTGAACATTGGCAGAATGACATCATGTTCATGTTCAATTCCCCTACAAGATATTTGGTAAACTATAAAACAATATGCACTTATAAGAATTATAATTATTACCTAATAGTATAGAATTTTGCTAGTCTTTTATTTACTTATTTATTATTTTTAATTTTATTGAAGTATCAGTTCAGTTCAGTTGCTCAGTCATGTCCGACTCTTTGCGAGCCCATGAATCGCAGCACGCCAGGCCTCCCTGTCCATCACCAACTCCCGGAGTTCACTCAGACTCACGTCCATTGAGTCGGTGATGCCATCCAGCCATCTCATCCTCTGTCGTCCCCTTCTCCTCCTGCCCCCAATCCTTCCCAGCATCAGAGTCTTTTCCAATGAGTCAACTCTTCGCATGAGGTGGCCAAAGTACTGGAGTTTCAGCTTTAGTGTCATTCCTTCCAAAGAAATCCCAGGGCTGATCTCCTATAGTTTATGTAAAATATTATGTTACTTTTAGGAGAACTACATAGTGACTTGATATTTACTACATTATGTAATGATCACCACAATAAGTCTAGTAACCATTTGTCTCCATACAAAGTTATTACAGTAATAGTCACCATTTTCCTTATATATTATATCCCTGAGGCTTGTTTATTTTGTAATTGGAAGTTTGTACCTCTTAATCTCCTTCACCTATTTTGCCTTACCCTTCCCCACTCCTCCCCTCTGGCAACCACATCTTTGTTTGCTGTATGATTAACTGTGTCAAGGGAGGTAACCTAAGTGACAAGGGGACTAAACACGGTTTCTTTTTCTTTCCCAATCCTATTTAAGATGTAGCAAGTCCATAGATAACTCATACAAACCTACTGTGCAGCACAGGGAACTCTACTCAATACTCTATAATGACCTGTATGGGAAAAGAATCTAAAAAAGAGTGGATAATATATATATATGTATACACACATGTACACATATACATACATATATATATATATATATAATTGATTCAAATACTTTGCTGTATAGCAGAAAGTAACACAACATTGCTAATTAACTATGTTCCAATATAAATTAATTAAGAAAGATGTAGCATGTCCAATGAAATTCACTAAAATGTTTGACTATTAATGGACTCTAAGAAAAAACTATGAAAATATGCGTTTGAAAGATAAATCATAGTATTAAGTTATTCTTAGCTTTTAAAAGCACGGTAATTTGAAATAGCATAAATCATTTCCTGCATCTTCAGGCATGCCACATCTTTCATGTTTTTGCAACTGCTTTCTGTTATGGATTGTTGTTTTACTGTAAATGTTCCTTATTGCCTGGTGAGATTTCTTTGGGGGTATTCTTTTTGATAACATTGTCACTATAGAAAAGAAAAGTTCTTTGGGAGCTAGAAGAGCAGTTAGAAAATATAACTGCACTCTGCCACTGTTATCCCATTCAAACCCTCTCTCCCCCACCGCTGCCAATGCACAGAGATTCAGAAAAGCAAAAATTCGCAGTCCTAAAGAAGTGTTCAAATAGTAACTTCAATTTATTCATTAGTTACTTGGAGTGCTTATAAAGCGCTTATTCTTGGATTCCTCTCCAATCTGATTAGAATAGTCGGTTTGGGCCCAGGAATATGTATTTTAACAAATGTGACGGGTAATGCTGATGTCCACTCAAGTTTGAGAACCACTGTTGCAAACGTCAGACCGGGAAGTGAGAACTCCTGGTGACACACTGTCACACAGGACAGCTGAGAGGCAGAGAGTAGATCTTCAACATGTGTATTAGAAAAATCAGCTATTTCCAAGCTGCAACTGACATACAGATGATAAACTTCCATAAGGGATGCTTATCAAATTTGTAGACAACTCAGTAGAAAGAAGGGTTGACATGATAAATGGTGGCATTAAAACTCAAAAGGGTCTTGACAGGCTGTGAAATAGGATTGAAATCAGACACTGAAATGGAACAAGGATAAATGTAAAATCCTCTGTTTGGGTTGACAAAAAAGTTCACTGCTCAAGGTCAAGATGGAAGAAAGCAACTTAGTAAGAATTCACCAATGAGGATCCAGGACATTTTGTTGACTGTCACCATGATAGAAGCCCCCAGAATGAAGAGCCTGCTAACAAAGCTAAGACAGTACGAGGCGGAAGTGGTTGAGAGAGGCCGAGGGTGGAGACACAGTCTTGAGTTTCTCTGTGCTGGTCAGGGTGTGCTCCTTCCTGGATGAAACAGTCTAAGGAGAATACTGATGAACCAGAGTTCAACCAGAGGAAGCAGCCAGGATGACAGTGCCTCATAATCACGCTAGATGGGAGATGACCGAGATTTAACTTAGAAAAGTCAGGTTTTTCAAATATTTAAACGTACCTACCATTTATAATAGGGAACAAAAGAACAGATGAGACAGTGAGATCTTTAGGAACCTAAAGGCTGGGACACAGAAGAATTGAGAAGGATCAAATGGAGGAGAAGCCTTTAGGAGAATATGTACTGAAAAAAAAAGGAACTTTGCTTTAGTATGTAGAAAATCAGCTGCATTGTTTGATAGATGCAGAGACGAGATTTGTGAGGATGGGGGCTGGCAAATACATGCAGGCCATCTTTGTAGGCAACAAATTCTAGAATTTTGGTGGAGAAGAAAGGGAAAGAATTTGGATGAGTTTTTGCAAAAGGCACTAGCCTGAAATGTAATTAAAAAAAACTATTTATTTTTTGTCTGTGCTGGGTCTTTATTGCCATGTGGGCTTTTCTCTAGTTGCGGCCTGCAGGGGCTACTCTCTAGATGCGGTGCCGAGGCTCATTGCAGTGGCTTCTCTTGTTGCTGAGAATGGGCTCTAGGGTATGTAGTCTTCCGTAGTTGTGGCACGAGGTCTCAGTAGTTGCGTTTCCTGGGCTCTAGAGCACAGGCTCAATAGTAGTGGTGCAAGGCTTAGTTGCTCTGCAGCATGTGGGATCTTCCTGGACCTGGGGTCAAATCCATGTCTCCTGCATTGGCAGGCAGATTCTTTACCACTGAGGCATCAGAAAAGCCCCTGAAATATAATTTTGTTTTAAAGGTAAGACAGTCATGTAGGTTTTGATGGGGTGACTGGATCTCAGTTTGTAGATTTAGGTCTCTTGCCTCGGCATATTACTGATACAGTGTTTGCTTTCACTCTCAAGAGTAGGCTGGTGTGGATGATAAATATCATGATGTTGCAGTGTTTGAAGGCTGAGGGAGGTGAGCCAGTGGAGGAGGCATGAGACTGGAGATTTTGCAGTGAACATGTGTAATGAGGAAGTAAGTCCTGCTATGTCCTGACTGGGCAGCAGCAGGCTGGGGCTGGCCAGGAAGCCAGGCTGGGGATTTGGTTGGATAGGGAGCTCTGGCAGGTGCTATGAATCCATAGACTAGAGGCCAAGTCTGGAACTTGGCTGGAACCAGCAGGCTTCTGGCATTGTATCTGGCAGTGATGAAGACTTCTGCATTTTAATCAAGCATTCTCAAGAACAGAAGTCTTCCTGACTCCAATGGATGCAGGTGAAGAAGCTCCTCCGGGGCTCCTCTCACCAGACCATTCTAAGGCCAAATCCCAAGTCCATTAGTTTTCAAAGGCATGCTGATAGAAGCTCTCTTCTGCTGGGGTTTCTCTCTCCTGAGTGGAATGAAAAAGAACTTGCTTCATTAGCAGTAGGCAAAAAGTAGAAACCTATTAAATCAGAGCGAGTTATGTAAGTCTAAACCTAGAAATTGTGATAAATGTGCCTTCCAAGAGGGGTGCAGACGCTGGTACTTTCCTGTGAGTGCACATTTAATAGGACCGAGGACTTGTATGTCCTATCCCCACTCACAACAGCCACACACAACGCCCTGGGCTTTTCAAATGTCAGGGAACCCTGGACCGCCAGCCGTCCTTTTAGCTGCTCTTTTATTGGCCTCTTTGGGGCTGATAAGGATCTGATTGACTTTCTAGCGGTGTTATGAAGAGGGTTATTTTATTGTTTTTTTTTTTTAAACTCTGAAACATTATTTGAAATAGTTAATATAAATATGTAATTGCATTTGCTCTGTTTATTATAAAATATACTAAATTAATGCAGAGCCATATGGAAAATTTCACTAAAATCCACTCCTAAATTTGCTTTGCGTATCCTTCTTTTCATTTTCTTTTCCACCATGAAGGATAGATGTCATATTATAGCCCCATCAGAGGTTAAGAGCACAGATATTGCAATCAGGGAAACTGGTCTGAAGTTCATTTCCATTAGTTACCACCACTGTTTGCCTTTGGGCAAATAACTTCCTGGGTCTGAGCCTCAGTTTTTTCATTCGTGGAATGGGAATAATGCCAGTACTTATGTCCCTAATTTTTTGTGGGGACTACATGAGGTAATAAATGTGATTACAGTGTGAGGTAAAGTGATTACATTGTTGTTTTAGTCACTAAGTTGAGTCTGATTCTTTGCAACCCCTGGACTGTAGCCTGCCAGGATCCTCTGTCCTTGGCATTCTCCAGGCAAGACTACTAGAGTGGGCGGTCATTTACATTTTTGGCATTAATACTGCTTGTGGCTATTTTTCGTGTTCTTTGTTGCTCTTTGGTGAGATTTTTGAGGGAAGCTGGTTTCTCTTTTCCCTTTCACGCATTGGAGAAGGAAATGGCAACCCACTCCAGTGTTCTTGCCTGGAGAATCCCAGGGACAGGGGAGCCTGGTGGGCTGTCGTCTATGGGGTCGCACAGAGTCGGACACGACTGAAGCAACTTAGCAGCAGCAGCAGCAGCAAGTAGAGTCAGGAAGTGCTTCTGTTTTTTAGGTCTCTTCATCAAGCATTTACTGAGCACTTCATATATATGTGAAGGACTTTGTTGTTCAAGAAAGGTACCTATCAATATTTTACTCTGTGCTAGTCTGGTGGATGGAGAAGGCAATGGCACCCCACTCCAGTACTCTTGCCTGGAAAATCCCACGGACAGAGGAGCCTGGTAGGCTGCAGTCCATGGGGTCACTGGGAGTTGGACACGACTGAGCGACTTCACTTTCACTTTTCACTTTCATGCATTGGAGAAGGAAATGGCAACCCACTCCAGTGTTCTTGCCTGGAGAATCCCAGGGACAGGGGAGCCTGGTGGGCTGCCATCTATGAGGTCGCACAGAGTCGGACACGACTGAAGCGACTTAGCAGCAGAAGCAGTCTGGTGGATACTGTCTAGCAGGACCCACCAGAATGAATTGCAGTCGATCCCTTCCTGACTCTACTGTGGATTTTTTGAATGTTTAATTACAAGAATGGTAACAATAACAATCATAAATACATACCACTTTAAAGATGTATAGAACAGAGTTCTGGTTCAGACCGGGACTCATGTGAACAGTGATTTACAATTAACCAGTGTCTTCAAACCAAAGTGTGTGTGTATGTGTGTGTAAAGGTTAGTTCCTCATTATAGTAGCCATGTTGCTGTGAGCAGGGCAGATAATATCTTCTCCATACTTTTGGTTGAACTCATTAAGTTTGTATAACTTTTTTGGAAAAGAATTTGGATTGAGTAGCTGTTATGAGAATATGTAAGATTATACAATATTTTGTAGTCTTTTGTAACTTTTTTTGAAATAGTTATGAGTTCAAATGTGGTGGCAAATTTAATCTATGCTGCATGACAGGATTTCAGATTAGCCAAAAATGATTAAGCCCTTTGACACTGGAAATAGCAATTTTTTACCATTTCATTATACTCTTCTTAGGGTTAGAAGTGATGCATTGGCTGTTAACCAGCTCTAACAGCTTTAGAAAAGACTGCATTTTCTTTTTTTCCTTCTGTCCTTCCCTCCTTCCCTCCCTCCCTCCTTTTCTTCTTTCCTTCTGTTTTTCTTTCCTTCCTTCCTCAATAATATACTTGACTTCTTTTGTGAATAGCTAAGATTTGGAATCTACAGATCAAGGTGCTTTTAAAATAAATTTTAATTAAAAATATTTCTGCATATAGCCATATACCTTTTCAGCTAGCTTCATTTCTTTTTCTCCATGGGCTTAGTTTGTGAACCTGGAGCCAATTTACATAATTGATTAAAGCAAACCTAGATAGTTCGTGACCCATTTTTATTAGAAGTTTTTCTCTTCCTCATCTGCTATTAATATCATGACAATTAAGATGGTATTTACACTAGCCTGCCTAGCAATTTTCAGATTCAAATCTTGGTTCTGGAAGCATGAGATTTTTAGAAACACTAAATCTGAGTTCTCTCATCTGCAAAATGACTTTATTATCATTTTATTGAAATACGTGAATTGAAATGTACCTAGTAATTCTTGGTTGATGGCTTTTTAAGGATAAAACTTTAACCTATGTAATTCTAAAAAGCAAAATATGGCTAACTTGATAATAGAGATTTCTAGGCCATCATCAATATCCTCTTATTAATGGCAATGCTGGTAGTGACGCCAGTAGGAATAGATGAAAAAAGACTTGTATCTATAATGGCATCATAATTAACATGTCACTAATGGTCCTTTGGCATTATAGTTTGAGGAAATAATGAAAATGTCATTTCAAGTTATTCTATCATTTATTAAGAAGCAGTAAATGATGTCCTCAAACTGCAGGTTAAGATCAATAGGTGTTCGTCAGCTATTAGCTGCAGGGTCACTGAACTTCAGCTTGTTACTCTTTCCTATTTCTGCTACACACTGGACCATGTGCCCATTGTGTGGCTGTATGATAGTGCAGCCTAGGAATGAATAGGGCTGGAGTCACTCACACTGGGGTCGAATCTATACAATGGTTACTTATACATTGTGTGACACACTTAATTGTTCTGAGTCTGCTTCCTAAAATGTAGAAATGATACCTTTCTCAGTCTGGTTGTGAGGATTAAATGCGATAATGCATAGAAGTACCTGGCACCAAAAATTGGTAACATGTATCAAGTGTCTCCTCCGTGCTTTCTGTTTATGTGGTAGTTCAGACAATAAAGAATCCATCTACAGTGCAGGAGACCTGGATTTGATTCCTGGGTCAGAAAGACCCCCTGGAGAAGAGAATGGCAACCCACTCTAGTATTACTGCCTGGAGAATCCCATGGACCGAGGAGCCTGGTAGGCTACAGCCCATGGGGTCACAAAAAGTTGGACACATCTGAGCGACAACAAAATCAACAACAACCACTTAACTTAGTTGAATGAATGCTCCATTTCCGTTTTACAAGTGAGAACTCAGGGAGGTTGAATGACCTGTGACTCTTGCATAGGCAGTGAATACCTGAGGTAGGTTTCCGGCCTGGGTCTGCATTCTCTGTGGCTTCTGTTGTGGTGCGTCCAGCATGGCAGGTCCTTGAGAGACCACAGCTTTTCTGCTCCCTCCACAAGGGTTTTTGACTAAGGATCTGAAAGAAATAATTTCTTCTCATTAAGTTTGTGTCAATATGACCTTCAGTTAAAATACAAATGTACAACCTTCTACGCTGGCACACTCTGAATTCAAGCAAGGGATTCTGTGTGCTATCAGTCACTCTTAATGGCAGAGCTCAGAACTGAAGGTCTTTATACCACCCTAAATATTCTTTTTCTTTTTAAAAAGTTTACTTTGACATAATTCAAATTTACAAAAATGTGTAAGAATAGAAATCCCATATGCTCTTCTTTTAATTTATATTTCATTAAAAAATATATTTTATTGATAGTTGACTTAACAATGTTTCAGGTGCACAGCAAGGTGATTCAGTTGTACATATACACATATATTATTTTTGAAATTATTTTTCATCATAGGTTATTACAAGATATTGATTATAGTTCTCTATGCTATGCAGTAAACCTTTGTTGCATATCTATTTTTTTAATTAGAAACCTAGCATTCTATTCATAATAAGTCAAACAAGTGGACTCAAAATGTCATAATTTTTTAGTTAGACAAAAATTCATGTTTTCTAAAATTTATATACATTACACAGATTTATATATATGTATGCAAAAGCTTTTCTACCACTTGGTAAAGACCTAAGAAAGAGCATTAACAAAAAAGAAGATATGGATAAACTGGTGAACATAAACAAAATGAAATGGGAGCACTGAATATGAAATAGAAAAAGTGAAATAAATTAGATAAAAGTAAAAGATCCTCATGTGAATAGTCCAGTTGTTTTTAAACATGAATGCTCATTAGAAATGTATCTGGAGCTCTGGAGAAAAAAAGCAATACCTGAACATTTGTATTTTTTGAAATCTTTCAAGATAATTCTGATATGCATCTGGATTTTTAAAGAGTGATTACAGGTTTTTCTATTAGATCTAAGTTTTGGTGATATAGAGTTCTATTATTTTTCTGTTGACCAACCATGATACAATGGTATTGCTAGCGGTACTTAAATAATCTCAATATTAAAAGACATTTATCAGTTTTCACAATCAATAGCAAGACAAAAAATAAAAGATAATTACAATTGCAAACCATAATCGGAACATGATTAACTTAATATAAAATAATAACATAAAATTGGGTGGGGATCAAGCAGAGTGATGTGGTAAGTGGAAGTGCCAATATGCACATATTTTCATCCACCCAGCGAGTCTGTGTATTTTGGTTGGTGCATTTAATCCATTTCCATTTAAAGTAATTATCAATATGTATGATCCTATTAACATTTTCTTAGTTGTTTTGGGTTTATTTTCTTTTTTTTAATTTTATTTTATTTTTAAACTTTACAATATTGTATTAGTTTTGCCCAACATCGAAATGAATCTGCCACAGGTATACTCATGCTCCCCATCCTGAACCCTCCTCCCTCCTCTCTCCCCATACCCTCCCTCTGGGTCGTACCAGTGCACCAGCCCCAAGCATCCAGTATCGTGCATCGAACCAGGACTGGCGACTCATTTCATACATGATATTATACATGTTTCAATGCCATTCTCCCAAATCTCCCCACCCTCTCCCTCTCCCACAGAGTCCAAAAGACTGATCTATACATCAGTGTCTCTTTTGCTGTCTCGTATACAGGGTTATTGTTCCCATCTTTCTAAATTCCATATATATGCATTAGTATACTGTATTGGTGTTTGTCTTTCTGGCTTACTTCACTCTGTATAATAGGTTCCAGTTTCATCCACCTCATTAGAACTGATTCAAATGTATTATTTTTAATGGTTGAGTAATACTCCATTGTATATATGTACCACAGCTTTCTTATCCATTCATCTGCTGATGGACATCTAGGTTGCTTCCATGTCCTGGCTATTATAAACAGTGCTGCGATGAACATTGGGGTACACGTGTCTCTTTCAATACTGGTTTCCTCAGTGTGTATGCCCAGCAGTGGGATTGCTGGATCATGAGGCAGTTCTATTTCCAGTTTTTTAACGAATCTCCACACTGTTCTCCATAGTGGCTGTACTAGTTTGCATTCCCACCAACAGTGTAAGAAGGTTCCCTTTTCTCCACACCCTCTCCAGCATTTATTGCTTGTAGACTTTTGGATCGCAGCCATTCTGACTGGCATGAAATGGTACCTCATAGTGGTTTTGATTTGCATTTCTCTGACAATGAGTGATGTTGAACATCTTTTCATGTGTTTGTTAGCCATCTGTGTCTTCTTTGGAGAAATGTCTATTTAGTTCTTTGGCCCATTTTTTGATATTTTCTATAGGTCTTTTCCTTCTTTTGTGTTTCCTGTCTAGAGAAGTTCCTTTAGCATTTGTTGTAAAGCTGGTTTTGTGGTGCTGAATTCTCTTAAGTTTTGCTTGTCTGGAAAGCTTCTGATTTCTCCATCAAATCTGAAGGAGAGTCTTGTTGGGTAGAGTATTCTTGTTTGTAGGCTCTTCCCTTTCATCACTTTAAATATATCATGCCATTCCCTTCTGGTTTGTAGAGTTTCTGTTTAGAAAACAGCTGATAGCCTGATGGGAGTTCTCTTGTATGTTATTTGTCATTTCCCCCTTGTTCCTTTTAATACTTTATCTCTGTCTTAAATTTTTGTCAGTTTGATTACTGTATGTCTCAGTGTGTTCCTCCTTGAATTTACTCTTCCTGGGACTCTTTGTGCTTCTGGGACTTGGTTGACTATTTCCTTTCCCATGTTAGGGAAATTTTAAGCTATTATCTCTTCAAATATTTTCTCAGGTCCTTTCTATCTTCTGCTTCTGGGACACCTGTAATGTGAATATTGGTGAATGTTGTTTCAGAGGTCTCTTATGCTGTCTTTATTTCTTTTCATTCTTTTTTCTATATTCTGTCCTGTGGCAGTGATTTCCACCATTCTGTCCTCCAGGTCATTTATCTATGCTTCTGCCTCAGTTATTCTGCTGTGGGTTCCTTCTTGTGTATTATTCATCTCTGTTTGTTTTTTAGTTCTAGGTCTTTGGTAAACATTTCTTGCATCTCCCAATCTTTGCCTCCATTCTTTTCCCAAGATGCTGGATCATCTTCACTATCATTATTCTGAATTCTTTTTCTGGAAGGTTGCCTATTTCCACTTCATTTAGCTGTTTTTCTGGGATTTTTCTTGTCCCTTCATCTGGGACATAACTTCCTGCTTTTTCATCTTGATTACTGTTCTGTAATATGATTTTTGTTTTAGCCACTGTGAGTCTGTGGTTCTTCTTGCTTCTTCCTATCCGTCCTCGGGGTAGATGAAGCTAAGAGGCTTATGTAAGCTTCTTGATGAGAGGGACTGGCAATGGAAAAAACTGGGTCTTGCTTTTGTGGGTAAGACCTTGCTCAGTAAAGCTTTAATCCAATTATCTGCTGATGGGTGGGGTTGCACTCCCTCCTTGGTGTGGTTTGGCCTGAGACAACCCATCCCTGGGGTGTAGGGCTCTGTGATAGGTTAATGGTGAGCTTCAAGAGGATTTACGGCTAGTGGGACCTTTCAGTGTCCCCATCCTGGTGGTGAGACCCAGCCAATCCATGCCTCCAGAGAAGGCCCTCCTACACTAGTGGGTGGTTTTGGTTCAGTCTCCTGTGGGGTCACTGCTCCTCTCCTGTGGGTCTTGGTGCATGCAAAATTTTGTTTGTGCCCTCCAAGACTGGAGTCTCTATTTCTTCCAGTCCTCTGGAAGTCTTATAACTGGCCTCAAGACCAGATTCCCTGGAGATTCCCAGTACCTTTGTCAGATCATCAGGCTGGTAAGCCTGATGTAGGATTCAGAACCTTCACAGCAGGGCAAGAATTTCTTTGATATTATTGTTCTCCAGTCTGTGGGCCACCCACCCGGTGGTCATGGGATTTGATTTTATTACGATTGCACACTCCTACCATGTCACTACAGCTTCTTCTTTGTCTTTGGATGTGGGATATCTTTTTTTGGTGGGTTCCAGAATCCTTCTGTCAATGGTTGTTCAACAGCTAGTTGCAATTTTGGTGCTCTCACAGGAGATGAACACACATCCTTCTACTCTGCCATCTTGAACCAGAAGTTCCCCATATACTCTTGATGCAGACTCATCAATTCTGTATGTATTTTATCCCATTGCTCTATCTCTCTGTTTGGGTGTGTATGTACATGTATGAAGTGTACACATATTCTTTCCTCTGAACCACTTCAGAGTAAGTCACAGCCATATTTTACCACATATATTACTGTGTGTACTTCCTGCAAACAGGGAAACCTTTTACACAACCACAGTAATATAATGATCAAAATCAAGAATTGTAACATCGACACAATCTGTTAATCAAAGTCATTATCTATATTCAAATATTGTCAGTTCTCAAAGGCCAGTTGAGAATCACATATTGTTTTTGTTTGTCATGGCTCCTTACTTTCCTTCTATCTGAAAGAGTTTTTGGTCTTTCCTCATTTTGAAAATTTGAATACAGACCAGTTGTTTTGTGGAATAGCCCTCAATTTGTTTTGTATGATATTTCCTCATGATTCAGTTCAGTTCACTTCAGTCACTCAGTTGTGTCCGATTCTTTGTGACCCCATGAATTGCAGCATGCCAGGCCTCCCTGTCCATCACCAACTCCCGGAGTTCACTCAGACTCATGTCCATCGAGTTGGTGATGCCATCCAGTCATCTCATCCTCTGTCATACCCTTTTCCTCCTGCCCCCAATCCCTCCCAGCATCAGAGTCTTTTCCAATGAGTCAACTCTTCGCATGAGGTGGCCAAAGTACTGGAGTTTCAGCTTTAGCATCATTCCTTCCAAAGAACACCCAGGGCTGATCTCCTTCAGAATGGACTGGTTGGATCTCCTTGCAGTCCAAGGGACTCTCAAGAGTCTTCTCCAATAGATTTGGATTATACAATTTTGGCAGGAAAACCACAGAAGTTATGTGTCTTACTAATTGTATTGTATCAGGAGACACATAATGTTGGTTTGTGCCAGTATTGGTGATGTTAACATTTATCACTTGGTTAAGATAATGTCTGCCAGGTTTCAGTTGTGGGGAGATAATTTGAGATTTTGTCCAGGAGTACAGGCTACAGTCCATAGGGTCAAACAGAGTTGGACAAAACTGAAGCAGCAGCAGCATTCTTTGAGCACTTCCTCACTTTCTGGCATAAGATGCTCCAGACTCATCTTGTACTGCCTCTGTCCCAACCCTGGAATCAATCTTTTTCCCAGAGTTTTGGTTCTTTGGTTCTTTTTAATAGAGAATGCTACATAGAAATCAAGATCAGTCACTGATACAAGAATTTACTTTTTGTGTAAACAGCTTTCTGTGTACCTACCTAGGAAACACACATATATACACGTAGATATACACACCCCATGTCTACATTTATTTCTCTTTGAAAATCAAGGTACTTCTGATATCTCCAATTACAACTCAACACCACAGGGTTTTTGTAATAGCCTTCCCCTTTCCATATTTGTAACTCCCTTCTCCATCAATAAAGGACTCAACTCCCATTATCCCAAAACATTTATTCAAGTTACATAGAAACTAATTTTAGAATCATTAACTCACAGCACCACCAAAAGAAAACCTAAGGATTTGAATTCAATATTTAGTTAGAGCTTTTTGAGGACAAAAATGAAATATATATAAAATAAAATATAAATATATGCAATAAAGATCAGATTAGATCAGTTGCTCAGTCGTGTCCGACTCTTAGCGACCCCATGAATCGCAGCACGCCAGGGCTCCCTGTCCATCACCAACTCCCGGAGTTCACTCAGACTCACATCCATCGAGTCAGTGATGCCATCCAGCCATCTCATCCTCTGTCGTCCCCTTCTCCTCTTGCCCCCAACCTCTCCCAGCATCAGAGTCTTTCCCAATGACTCAACTCTTCGCATGAGGTGGCCAAAGTACTGGAGTTTAAGCTTTAGCATCATTCCTTCCAAAGAAATCCCAGGGCTGATCTCCTTCAGAATGGACTGGTTGGATCTCTGGCAATCTTGATTCCAGCCTGTGTTTCTTCCAGTCCAGCGTTTCTCATAATGTACTCATATGCAATAAAAGGCATAGTTAAAAGTTAAAAAAATTACCTGACATTACTCACCTGGTAAATGGCACACACTAGATTTTTAAATTTAATTTAAAAGTTGAAGTATAGTTGACTTATAATATTATATTAGTTTCAGGTGTACAACATAATGATTTGATATTTTTATAGATTGCCATATAAATTATTATGCTACTGACTACATTTTTTGTAATGTCCATTATATCCCTGTGACATTTATTTTATACCTGGTAGTTCATACTTCTTAATCTCCTTCACCTTTTTGGCCTATCCCCCCACTCCCTCCCCTTTGACAATCACTAAATTTTTTCTTTGTATCTGTGAAGATGTCTGTTTCTGTCCTGTTAAATTTTTTGCTTGATTTTTAGATTTCACATATAAGTGAAGATGTACAGTATTTATCTTGCTCTGATTTATTTCATGGAGTATAATAATCTCCAGATCTGTCCATGTTATACAAATGGCAAGATTTCATTCTTTGTCATATGTTATTCCATTATATATGTGTGTATGTGTGTGTGTGTGTGTGTACCATATCTTATTTATCCATTAGTTTGTCAGTGGGCACTTTGGTTGCTTCCATATTTTGGCCTTTGTAAATAATGCTGCTATGAACATTGGGGTACATGTTTCTTTCCAAATGAATGTTTTTGTTTTCTTCAGATAAATACCTAGGAATGGAATAGCTGCATTGTATGGTAATTCTATTTTTAAATTTTTGAAGAAACTCCATACTGTTTTCCATAGTGATTGTATCAATTTACATTCCCACCAGCAGTGCATGATGGCTCCCTTTTCTCCATATCCTTGCCAACATTTGTTATTTCTTGTCTTTTTGATGATAGCCAGTCTGACAGTGTGAGGTGAGATCTCACTGCAGTTTTAATTTGCATTTCTCTGACTAGAAATATTGAGCATTTTTTCATTTGTATGTTGGCCTTTTCTATGTGTCCTTTGGAAAAAAGGCACAAATCTTGAGTCCAATTTGTTGGGTTTTTTATAAATGAACACACTCATGTATCCTACATTCCTATAAAGATATAGATGTCTATCATACTAGAAAGTTCTCTCGTGCCCCTCGCTAACCAGTCTCCCTGAGAATAAACGAATTTTCAGATTTGTTTGGCTATAGTTTGCTTATAAATGAAATCATAGAGTATTTTTTATATTTCATTTTAAATTCTTCTAGATTTTTAGTTCTTTCAGTATTTTTATAGTGTAGATCTGCATGATTATTCTTAAATTTTAATGCTCACCTTCATATTTAATGGAAGTTCTTCTACTCCTATATAGCAGGATTGCTAAAGCAATTGCTCTGAGATAAGATTGTGATGATAGAAGGCTGGAATTGTACTGATCTTAAACTAAAAATTCTTTGATGGCTTGGAATTAATTTTTATGAGACCCTGTATAAAACTGGTGGTATAATGAACTTGTAATGGTACTATCGTACTAACATCAATCAGAACTCATATCAAAAATCAGGTGTACATTAACTTATTCTAACATTCTTAACTCATTTATAAATAGAAATATTTATTGAGTATACCTCAGATCTTTCTCTAACTGTCAGAAATCTAGCAGTGAGCAAAATAGGTAACACTGCTATTCTATCAGAGCTTGATATATTTTATTTCCAGTATTATTCACTGTGTGTGTGTGTGTGTGTGTGTGTAGATCCAAGTTTCAGTCTGATCTTATTATGAGCTGAATGTATCCCTGTACCTCCACCCATTCATATGTTGAGGTCTTAACCCCAGTGTAATGGTGTCTATTGAAAACAGGACCTTTGAGAGGTGCTTTGGTCCTAACGGCAGGGCTGTGGTCTGATGAGATTGGTTCCTTTTTAAGAAGAGATGCCTGAGAGCTTGCTCACCATTTCTCTACCATATGGGCACACAGCTAGAAGGTGGCCATTTCCAAGTCAGAAAGAGAGCCCTTTCTAGACTCTGACCATGCTGGCACTCTAAACATGGACTTCTCCCCCAGAGCTGTGAGAAAATTGTTTTAGTCACCATTTTGTTATCTTAGCCTGAGCAAACTAAGACAGATACCATGTTCCTTTTGTTTGAAGAACTGCCTTTAACATTTACAGAGTGGGTACACAGGCTATGGTTTCTTTCAGGCTTTGAGAAAGTCTTTATTTCTCCTTCTTTTCTGAAAGATTCTTTTGCTAGGAATAGAATACTGGCTGACAATTTTTGTCTTCTAGTACTTTAAAGATATCATTCTCTTGTCTCCTGGCTTGCATAGGTTTTGATGAGAAGATGACTGCAACTTCATCTGTGTTCCTTTATGTATAACATGTCTTTTTTATCTGGCGATCTTCAGCATTTTTTCTTTTCAGCAGTTTGGATATGTTATGCCTCTGAGTAATGCATAAGGGAAATATTCAGTTCAGTCCAGTCACTCAGTCGTGTCCGACTCTTTGCGACCCCATGAATCGCAGCACGCCAGGCCTCCCTTTCCATCACCAACTCCCAGAGTTCATCCAAACTCATGTCCATCAAGTCGGTGATGCCATCCAGCCATCTCATCCTCTATTGTCACCTTCTCCTCCTGCCTCCAATCCCTCCTAGCATCAGAGTCTTTTCCACAGAGTCAACTCTTCACATGAGGTGGCCAAAGTATTGGAGTTTCAGCCTCAGCATAAGTCCTTCCAAAGAAATCCCAGGGCTGATCTCCTTCAGAATGGACTGGTTGGATCTCCTTGCAGTCCAAGGGACTCTCAAGAGTCTTCTCCAACACCACAGTTCAAAAGCATCAATTCTTTGGGGCTCAGCTTTCTTCACAGTCCAATTCTCACATCCATACATGACCACTGGAAAAACCATAGCCTTGACTAGACGGACCTTTGTTAGCAAAGTAGTGTCTCTGCTTTTGAATATGCTATTTAGGTTGGCCATAACTTTCCTTCCAAGGAGTAAGCATCTTTTAATTTCATGGCTGCAGTCACCATCTACAGTGATTTTGGAGCCCCAAAAAATAAAGTCAGCCACTGTTTCCACTGTTTCCCCATTGATGGGACCGGATGCCATGATCTTCGTTTTCTGAATGTTGAGCTTTAAGCCAACTTTTTCACTCTCCTCTTTCACTTTCATCAAGAGGCTTTTTAGTTCCTCTTCACTTTCTGCCATGAGAGTAGTGTCATCTGCATATCTGAGGTTATTGATATTTCTCCCGGAAATCTTGATTCCAGCTTGTGCTTCTTCCAGCCCAGCGTTTCTCATGGTGTACTCTGCATAGAAGTTAAATAAGCAGGGTGACAATATCCAGCCTTGACATACTCCTTTTCGTGTTTGGAACCAGTCTGTTGTTCCATGTCCAGTTCTAACTGTTGCTTCCTGACCTGCATACAGATTTCTCAAGAAGCAGGTCAGGTGGTCTGGTATTCCCATCTCTTTCAGAATTTCCCACAGTTTATTGTGATCCAGACAGTCAAAGGCTTTGGCATAGTCATTAAAGCAGAATAGATGTTTTCCTGGAACTCTCTTGCTTTTTTGATGGTCCAGCAGATGTTGGCAATTTGATCTCTGGTTCCTCTGCCTTATCTAAAACCAGCTTGAACATCTGCAAGTTCACGGTTCACGTATTGCTGAAGCCTGGCTTGGAGAATTTTGAGCATTACTTTACTAGCATGTGAGATGAGTTAGATGCCTTAATTTCCTTGTATGTAGCAAGAGTGTTCCACCAGTAAGTTCCCCTGCTGTTTGGCTCATGGGAATCCTTTGCCTGTGGTGCTTTTCTCAACCCAGCTTTCTCATCAAATCTTATTAAAATATTAGGAACTGGCTCAAGTCTTGTTTCCATGAGGTCTTCATGGTAGATAAGTATCATGGCATAATTTACCTCCAAGCTTTTTCTTCATTGGCCTCGACACATTTTAGACTAAACCCATTCTCTTTTCCGTGAAATGATTTCAAAATATTTCACCATTTACTGCCTTCCTTTAAACATACTCTTTCTTCTAAATATCAGCCCCATTATTTAAGCAGGTTTTTTTTTTTTTTTTTGGATACATTGTTAAGAAAATCCCTTCATCTTTCCTCTACTAGTATCATTAATTTCTTCAACTCACAAGATTAATTTAATTAGGTTGCTTTCCTTTTTTGATGGGTGACTTTAAAGATGAGCGCAAGTAAGAGTCTTACTCAGAAGGACCTCATACTTAGTCTTATACTATGCTGTCGCCATCCTGAAATTCTTAATAACATTTGAACAGAGGACCTCACACTTTCATTTTGCACTGGCTGCCCTGACAATTATGTACCTGGGTCCTGGGTTTGGGATTAATGTTTCAGTTGGAATTTTGTCTAGCCAGCAGTGGTATGAAGATATTAGGTGCCTTGAGCAGAGAGAAAAGAGAATACAAGGAAGCAGAGCCTCCTCTAAGGTAGCAACTGCAAAATAATATTCTGCAGGGCATTCCATTTATGTGTTAAATGTAAAAAGACATTACTAGTCAAATTTCATAAATGCGTTAAGGAAGGTTAAATAGATTTCTTTAGAATAGAACTTTTAAATATTTAATCTGAGGAGCAGTATTATGACCAACTCAAATGGGATGTAATCTGCAGCATTTCCAAAATTCATTTAAAGGTGACTAATGGTCTGGAGGAACAAGGGTTTTGGGGTCCGAGTTTTGGAACACAGTTTGACAAATGGGGACAATAATTACATGCTTCCAGAGTGAGGAGACCTGTTCCATCAGGAGCTTTTGGAACTAGGCTTATGAATTATTTAGTGGAAGAAATAGAAAGATTCACTCTTCTCTACTGATAGACCAAAGACATTGTTATATGCATGAGTGCAGGGTTGACTTTAGCCCCATTTCTACCCACCAGTACTTCCTGGATCATGTCTTTCTTCCCTTTCTTCTTTAAGATTACCCTTCAATTTACATCTTAGTCAGTTTTTACCTTGGTGAAAGATGACTGTTACTATAGGTAAATCTGCCATGTGCATGTCTCCACTGAGAATTTTAGAGGGATTTTCTCTAGGGGACATTAAAAAAAAAAAAAAGGAGGAGACTTGGCCTCTGTACTGAAAATACACAAAACATTTACTACTAAATGAATAAAAGCAGGGATCAGAGTCTGAATCCTTTCCTGTTTGGGGACCCCTATGGACAGCATGCTCTGCATATCCCATTATACCAGCCTTGGCTGGGAGCTGTAGTCATAGCACCATAAGTGATCCCATATCACCCTCTAATGTACCCACCAGCCTTACTCTATAAATCAGCTGGAAAATGAGCCTGCACTTAAGGAGCTTGTGCCTAGCTCACAGGAGACCACTAAGAAGTATGTTAGTGAGGTGGGGAGAAAAAACTGGGGACACAAACTAGGAGCTGTTTGGAAGTTGGCACAAGTTAGTGGGCAGGTTGCCAGTGAGTCTTTGTTATGTGCTTGCTGCTTGCAGAGCATATTTAATATAACAGCATATATTGAGCCATAGCTCTCAATTCTGGCTCAACCACATATAAAAATTAAAGAAATAAAATAAAATTGTCTAAGAATCTGATTACTACTTGTATAGGTTTGGACAAAGTATCTTAATCTTCAACATGTTTTTCCCAGTGCTTCTGATGCAGGAAGTCAAGAACTACTAAATGTTGGAAAATGCTGATGTAGGCAATAGAATAAATTTTAAGCAAAAATCATTAAAAACACACTTCAAAGTCACAGTATCTGATGTGAAAAACAGTAGATATTAATGAAATCTGAAGAAAATCTTTGCAGTCTGCATTTTTCTTTTTATTCTCCTTATAGAATATTTTTGGTGATAAAATAACCTATCACTTTAACTGGGATTAAGATATCGTACTAATATTCTTTCAATTCTATTCTTGTTTCAGGATAGCTGTGACTTTTAAAATCCTTTAATTCTGTTTTTGCAGAGAAATACTTATACAATAGACAATACTATAAGTGCTCTATGAAGCTCCAATTATAATTTAAAAAACTGTATGTATGTATGTGTGTCTACAATTTAAAACATTTTTTCCCTTCATGGAAAGTTAAGCAACTGCTGTGAATTTTTTCTCACCAGTGGGTTTTTATAATTCAGTTTTTCATTTTCCTAAATTTTTCAATATTTTATTATGAAATCAACTAATTTTACAATGAACACTCATAAAACTACTGCCTAAATTCTACCACTTAACATTGACTCTATTTGTTTCAAAACATGTCTGTTTGATTGTTTGTCCTCATCTCATCCTTTAATCCATCTTTTGACACATTCAAAGTCAACTGTGGACATCAGCATATAGTCTGAAGTATTTATTTACAAGTGATTTTTCTTTTGCTATAAATATACATATTACAAAGAAAGTAAAAATCTAAAAGCTTATTTACTGAATTTTGACAAATGCAAACCTCTGTGTGATGCAAATCCATGTCAAGATATAGACCATTATCACCATATTATGCCCTTTCCCAGGCAACCCCCACCTTTTGCTTATTGCAGAGTTTAATCATATAGTATGAATTGTTCTTTCAAGTAGCATAATGTTTTAAGATTCATCCATACTGTTGCATGTATTAGTAATTAGTTCCTTGTGTTCCATTTGTGATTACACCACAGTTTATTGGTTTTCCTATTGATGGATATTTGGGGAATTTCCAGTGTTTGGCAGTTATGGATAAAACTTCTATGGACATTCTTGTTCAAGTTTTCTGTTAATATGTGCTTTGATTCTCTTGGGTGAAAACTAGGAATAGAATTGCTCATTCATAGTGTATGAGAGTTCTGTTTACTCCACATCCTTGCCAACATTAGATGTTGTCAATTTTAAAAACTTGCACAATTTGGGTGAGTATAGCAATGGCACCCCACTCCAGTACTCTTGCCTGGAAAATCCCACGGACAGAGGAGCCTGGTAGGCTGCAGTCCATGGGGTCGCTAGGAGTCGGACACGACTGAACGACTTCACTTTCACTTTTCACTTTGATGCATTGAGAAGGAAATGGCAACCCACTCCAGTGTTCTTGCCTGGAGAATCCCAGGGACGGGGGAGCCTGGTGGGCTGCTGTTTCTGGGGTTGCACAGAGTCGGACACAACTGAAGCAACTCAGCAGTAGCATAGAATATTTCATTATAATTTTAATCTTCATATCTCTGATGACTGCTGCATACTTTTTCATGCACTTATTGATAATTTATATAGTTCTCTTTTGAAGTGCCTGTCCAAATCTATTGCTTATTTTTAGTGGGTCTTTTTTTTTTTTTTTTCTTTTGGAAATTAGTAACTGTTTTAATAATTATGCTGTGGGCCTAATGGGCTATCTATTACTGGGTAAATGATATTTCTACATACAAATTTGTTTTTATTTTATGGCTTTCTCACTTTTTAATGTAAAACAAAAACATTCTTGGAATCTATTATTATCAACTAATTATAAATCTGAATTCAACTTTTTGCTATTCAATATCTACTATTTAAGGGCAAGAGGAGAAAGGGGTGACAGAGGATGAGATGGTTGGATGGCATCACTGACTCAATGGACATGAGTCTGGGCAAACTCCGGGAGACAGTGAAGGACAGGGAAGCCTGGTGTGCTGCAGTTCATGGGGTCCCAGAAAGTCAGACATGATTTAGTGACTGAACAACAAAAACAACCTATTATTTAATTTCTACATTCCCATTATATCCAAATTTTTAAAAATTGAAATATAATTGATTTATAATGTGTTAGTTTCAAAGTGATTCAGTTATACATATATTAATTATTTTCAGATTCTTTTCTACTATAGATTATTACAACATATTGAATATATTTCCATACTGTATATAGCAGATCCTTGTTGTTTATCTATATTTTATATATAGCAGTGTGTATCTGTTAATTCCAAACTTCTAATTTCTCCCTCCTCTCCCACACTTTCACTTTACCACACTTGGTAACTATTTGTTTTCAATGTCTGTGAGTCTATTTCTATTTTGTAAATAAGTTCATTTGTATCATTTATTTTAGATTCCACATATAAGTGATATCATATGTTTGTCTTTCTGATTTACTTCAGTTTGTGTGATAATCTCTAGGTCTATCCATGTTGCTGCAAGTGGTAATATCTTTTTCCTTTTTATGACTAACATTCCATTTTATTTGTTGTTGTTCAGTTGCTAAGTTGTGTCTGACTCCTTGCCATCCCATGGACTGCAGTACACCCGGCTTCCCTGTCCATCACTGTCTCCTGAAGTTTGCTTAAATTCATTTCCATTGAGTTGGCGATGCTATACTGCATCTTTTTTATCCATTCATCTGTTTATGGATATTTAGGTGGCTTTCATGTCCTATCTATTGTAAATAGTGCTGCTGTGAACATTGGTGTGCATGTATCTTTTCAAATTAGAGTTTTCCTCTTTTCTGGGTTTATGCTCAGAAGTGAGATTGATGGTGGGCTTCTCCAATGGCTCAGCGGGTAAATAATCTGCCTGTGATGCAAGAGACACAGGAGATGAGAGTTCCAATCCTTGGGTCAGGAAGGTCCCCTTGATGAGGAAATGGCAATCCACTCTAGTGTTCTTGCCTTGAAAGTCCCATAGACAGAGGAGCCTGGTGAGCTGCAGTCCATGGGGTCGCAAAGAGTCGGACATGACTGAGTGACTAAGAACACACATCGGAGTTATTTACATATCCCACATGTTAGTACTTTGTCAAATAAGTTTTGCAAACGTTTTCTCTTAAGTCTTTGGCTTATCTATTTGATACATTAAAAACTTACATATTAATAAGAAAAGTGAAAAAGAGAGATAAAGTTCAGTTCAAAACATGCTGATTGGTGGCTAGTGGGACATGTAGTTGACCTTTGTAGGAAGAAGTGATCCCTGAAGTAGGGAGAGTAACTGGGAAACAGAGCTAAAACTTTAGAGTGCTTCCTGGGTATCATTTGACATACATTTCTGATTTAAACTTTTCAAAATTACTTATGAGTTAGATTGGTTCCACTCCTCCAAATCTTCAGTAAAGTGGACACTCCAAGAAGAACCTCCATGTGGCTGTGTGCCCTTGTCAGAAAAGCATAAGATGGAAAAGGATTCAGGAATGTGTTCATTATATTGGATTTTTTATTCAACAAAATTCTTTTTACTTTTATTAGCAAAGCATTACGCTGTGCACTGATAAAATCATGAACATATTATTTATGTCTACTACATTTCATTCCCTATACTAAACACTTTAATATGTATTATCTCTTTTTATCTTTCTGCAAACCTTATTTATTATCTCACTTTTACCCTCTCTTTTAGAAATGAAGAAACTGAAGTAGCTTGTTCACAGTGAGGATTCTAACTCAGGCTGCCTGGCTCTAAGCCTAATCTCTGGATTGTTAGTGGACAGGTAATCATCTCTTCTCATTATACCAAACATTATGGTGATATTTGTTAACTTGGGAGCCATGAAAGTAAGGAGCGAAAGCAAGTAGTAATATGAGTGTTGGAGGGAGGAAATACTTCATTATTTCTAGTGACTCTTTAGTACGAACTTCTTTTCTCAAACCCCATGTTTTCCCTCCATTTCATTCCATAAGAGCACTAGAGAGTCAGACTGGTCTTTATCTGGTGGCTGTCCTGTGAGGTGGAGGGTTATGCAATCCAGTGTTTAAAGGGCAGCTGATTTCCACCATACACTGTCTCACAGCTCACTGATAAGAAGAGCATCCAAGAGCACACATTCTAGGATTTATGACTTGGGGAGCATGGTAGAAACCTCCTAAAAACAGGTTCTTTTTTAATTGCAAGGTCCTTCTTCCATTTAGATCTAACTGAAGATGCTCTTGTAAGAAATATCTTTAACTTAATAGTTAATATTTATTTGTTTAAATCATTTATAGCCATGTTTTAAAAGGCATTGTCAAGTACAAATGGAGGTCCACTTTGGCTAACATCAAGGTTTATTTTCTAAGAAGATTCAGACATATTGATTAGAATGAGACTGTGATATTTGTTTCATCTTAATACTTGAAAAACTTCTTAAATACCTATGATAATTCCCGGTTGATTACTGCCTTATATCAAGGCATCTTTGACCTTCTAAACTAGTGCTACTTTAGCTCTTCATACACCCAAAGAAGGTTGATTTCAATTGGGCCATCTTCTTTCTCTCCTATAATACTCCTATTCTTTCCTAGCTCCTTGCTCATGTTGGTTCCCCAACCCATTTGTTCTCTAAGCTTATTCAGAATAAGCCAGTCAGGCTCTAGTTCTACATCTTTTTTGAAACTTTCCCTGGCATTATAGTGGTTAAGAAGGCAAACCCTGGGTTTAAAGACATTTGTGTTCAAAATTTGGCTTAGCTACTGACTGATGATTTATTTTACCTTTCTTAGTTTATTTTTCATTTGTAAAAAGAGAATAATGATACTTGGGTAGTAGATAGATTTTAAAAGTGGCTCCTATGACCCCTGTTACTGGTGTTAGTGTCCATATATAGTTCTCTCCTTATGAATGTGGGCAGGACCTATGACTTGCTCCTAACCAATAGAATACAGCAAGGTTACAGATATACATGCTTACATATCTATGATTATGCTTCATATGATTGGAGCATCTGTCTTGCTAGGAAAATCTCTTCCCTGCTAACTTTGAAGAAGCAAGCTGCCATGTTGTGAGTTGCTATATGAAGAGGGTTGTGCAGCAAGGAACTGAGAGTGGTTGATAGCTAGTGAGAAACTGAGATCTGCAGCCTAACAGCTTGCAAGGAACTGAATGTTATCAATGATCATGTGACCTTGGAAGCTGATCCTTCCCCATCAAACCTCAGATGACAGTCCTGGTCCATACCTTGAATGCAGAGGACCTAGCTAAGCCTGGCCCAGATCCTTGACCCATGAAACTATGAGATAGTACATGTGTGTTGTTTTAGGCTGCTAAGTTTATGGTAATATTGTTATACAGTACTAATAAGTAGATATTCAGTGCAATAGATAACTAATAAGTGTGAAAGTGTTAGTTGCTCAATCGTGTCTGACTCTGCACGACCCCATGGGCTGTAGCCTGCCAGATTCCTCTGTTCTTTGGATTTTCCAGGCAAGAATACTGGAGTGGGTAGCCATTCCCTTCTACAGGGATCTTCCTGACCCAGGGATCAAATATGGATCTTCTGCATTGCAGGCAGATTTTTTATCATCTGTACCATGAGGGAAGTTGAATATCAGATAATTAATAAAGATGTTAAATATCTGTCACACAGTAAGCCATGAAATTAAAAGATGTTTACTCCTTGGAAGAAAAGTTATGACCAACCTAGATAGCATATTGAAAAGTAGAGACATTACATTGCCTCCAAAGTCTGTCTATCTGTCTAGTCAAGGCTATGGTTTTTCCAGCGGTCATGTATGGATGTGAGAGTTGGACTGTGAAGAAAGCTGAGTGCCAAAGAATTGATGCTTTTGAACTGTGGTGTTGGAGAAGACTCTTGAGAGTCCCTTAGACTGCAAGGAGATCCAACCAGTCCATTCTAAGGAGATCAGCCCTGGGTGTTCTTTGGAAGGACTGATGCTAAAGCTGAAACTCCAATACTTTGGCCACCTCATGCGAAGAGTTGACTCATTGGAAAAGACCCTAATGCTAGGAGGGATTGGGGGCAGGAGGAGAAGGGGACGACAGAGGATGAGATGGCTGGATGGCATCACAGACTTGATGGACATGGGTTTGGATAGACTCCGGGAGTTGGTGATGGACAAGGAGGCCTGGCGTGCTGCGATTCATGGGGTCGCAAAGAGTTGGACACGACTGAGCGACTGAACTTAACTGGACTGAAAAGATTATATATTTGGTCTCTGCCCCCATTTCCAGGCACACAGTTCCTAAACCTCTTGGAATCTTCAAAGTGGTGAGTGTCTTTTTGTATGATAGTGACATAGCATACAAAAGGTGGCTGAGGGCTCTTATGATACCTCAAGAGGCGGGCTGGATGTTAGGAGGGACAACCATATAATTAGAGGATTGGAACTTTTGACCACACTCCTCCACTTCTGGTAAGGACAGAGGGTCTGGAGGTTGAGTTAATCACCAGCCGCCAAGGATTATCAGTCATGCCTAAAACTGAGGAGATTCAGAGAGCTTCTGAGCTGGCGAACACAGTAAATTGCTGGGAGGGTGTCACCACAACTCCAGGCAGACAGAAGCCACTGTACTTGGGACCCTTCCAGACCTTGCCATTTCTTCATTTGACTGTTCATCTATATCCTTTATAATAAACTAGTAAACATAAGAAAGTGTTTCCCTCAATTCTGTGAGCCAAGCTAGCAAGCTATATAACCCAAGGAGAGGGTCATGGGAACTTCAATTTATAGCTGGCTGATTAGAAGTACAGGTGACAACTTGGGACTTGCCCCAGGCATCTTAAGTGGAGACAGTTTATGGGACTCAACCCTTAACTTGTGGGATCTGACCCTTACCAGAGGGTCAGAACTGAATTGTAGGACACCCTGCTGGTATCTGAGAATTGGTCAATGTGGCCACCATCCCTTCCCTCCCAGCCCATATCTGGTGACCTGAAATGTGACTGTTGTATGTAGAAAGAAAGAAAATGTATGAGGGTGTGGAGAAAAGGGAACCCTCTTACACTGTTGGTGGGAATGCAAACTAGTACAGCCACTATGGAGAACAGTGTGGAGATTCCTTAAAAAACTGGAAATAGAACTGCCTTATGATCCAGCAATCCGACTGCTGGGCATACACACTGAGGAAACCAGAATGGAAAGAGACACGTGTACCCCAATGTTCATTGCAGCACTGTTTATAATAGCCAGGACATGGAAGCAACCTAGATGTCCATCAACAGATGAATGGATAAGAAAGCTGTGGTACATATACACAATGGAGTATTACTCAGCCATTAAAAAGAATACATTTGAATCAGTTCTAATGAGGTGGATGAAACTGGAGCCTATTATACAGAGTGAAGTAAGCCAGAAAGAAAAACACCAATACAGTATACTAACACATATATATGGAATTTAGAAAGATGGGAACAATAACCATGTATACGAGACAGCAAAAGAGAAATTGATGTATAGAACAGTCTTTTGGACTCTGTGGGAGGGGGAGAGGGAGAGGGTGGGATGATTTTGGAGAATGGCATTGAAATACGTATAATATCATATATGGAACGAGTCGCCAGTCCAGGTTCGATGCACGATACTGGATGCTTGGGGCTGGTGCACTGGGATGACCCAGAGGGATGGTATGGGGAGGGAGGAGGGAGGAGGGTTCAGGATGGGGAACACATGTATACCTGTGGCGGATTCATTTCTATATTTGGCAAAACCAATACAATATTGTAAAGTTTAAAAATAAAATAAAATTAAAAAAAATGTAGAGTTTTTTTCTTACACTATCTTATACAGTTGTTGTGAGAATTAAATGAATTAATGGATATAAAGACTTCACGTAGCCCTTGGAACACAATAGATACTCAAAAATTAAAGGCTTCTTTCTCTGACTTCCACCTCTGCCCTCCAGTTCTTACTAATCTACCAACAGTTGAATTCCTGTAGCACTTACCAGTGTTGGAAGGCACATTTAGATTTCACCTTTCATCTGGATTTATATTTCTCTACACATTTCTGGTGTTCACTCTCTGCTTAAAGAGCTCCAGTGACAGGAAGCTCACTCTTGAGGCTTCCTCTCTTACAAAAGTCATGGCCTCAACATCATTAGCTAACCAAGACATAGGTAGCCTGTTGGAGGCTTACAAGATCAAAACTCCATCCTGATCATCTGAAACTTCAGCCCATCTCAAACACATATGTTGGAGCTATATTTATGAAAGAGGATATTCAAATAGTCAATGAGCTTTTAAAAAGGTGTTCAACATCACTGATCATTCAGTTTAGTTCAGTCACTCAGTATGTCCGACTCTTTGTGACCCCATGAACCACAGCCACCAGGCCTCCCTGTCCATCACCAACTCCCAGAGCCCACCCAAACCCACATCCATCGAGTTGGTGATGCCATCCAACCATCTCATCCTCTGTTGTCCCCTTCTCCTCCTGCCCTCAATCTTTGCCAGCATCAAGGTCTTTTCCAATGAGTCAGTTCTTCACATCAGGTGGCCAAAGTGTTGGAGTGTTAGCTTCAGCATCAGTCCTTCCAATGAACACCCAAGACTGATCTCCTTTAGGATGGACTGGTTGGATCTCCTTGCAGTCCAAGGGACTCTCAAGAGTCTTCTCCAACACCACAGTTCAAAAGCATCCATTCTTTGGCACTCAGCTTTCTTTATAGTTCAACTCTCATATCCATACATGACCACTGGAAAAACCATAGCCTTGACTAGATGGACCTTTGTTGGCAAATTAATGTCTCTGCTTTTAAATATGCTATATAGGTTGGTCATAACTTTCCTTACAAGGAATAAGTGTCTTTTAATTTCATGGCTGCAATCGCCATCTGCAGTGATTTTGGAGCCCAGAAAAATATGCCACTTCATGGCAAATAGATAGGGAAATAGTGGAAACACTGATCATTAGAGTGTTGCAAAATTAAAGCCACAATACCTCACCAATATAGCAACAATTAAAAGATCAACAATACCCCATGTTGGCAAGTATGTAAGGTATGTGAAACTCCACATACCTAGTGAGTGCAGGTTGGTACAAATATAGTAAGTCCTTTACATACGAAGAGTTCTGTTCCAAGAGTGCGTTTGTAAGTCCAGTTTGTTCATAAGTCCAACAAAGTTACCCTAGGTATCCACAAACAGCTATACATACTGTCCTGTTATAGATTTATAATAATTTTCACACAAATAATATATAATAAGTAAAAAATTTAATCTCACAGTACAATACTTTGAAAAGTACAGTAGTACAGTACAGTGGGTGGCATAGAGGGACTGGCATCTAGTGAACACGCAAGAAGAATTACTGCCTGGATGAGGGAGAGGAGGTGGGAGACGGTGGAGCTGAAGGGTAGTCAGCAATAGGAGATGGAGGGCAGGTTGCAATTTCACTCATGCCAGATATTGATGGCATAGATTTTGGTTCCTTACTGGATTCAAATTCTACCTACCCTAATGAAAAAAAGATTCAGTGGTATCTGGGTAGTAGCGTGTTTGTGGAGAAGGCAATGGCAACCCATTCCAGTACTCTTGTCTGGAAAACCCCATGGATGGAGGAGCCTGGTAGGCTGCAGTCCATGGGGTCGTGAAGAGTCGGACACGACTGAGCGACTTCACTTTCTTTTTCACTTTCATGCATTGGAGAAGGAAATGGCAACCCACTCCAGTGTTCTTGCCTGGAGAATCCCAGGGATGGGGGAGCCTGGTGGGCTGGCGTCTATGGGGTTGCACAGAGTCGGACACGACTGAAGCGGCTTAGCAGCAGCAGCAGCACGTTTGTGTCTTTGCCAGTTCACAATTTGAAGTTTCATACATAGGAGACTTACTGTACTTGAAAAACTGGTAGAATCTGCCAAGGCTAAACAGATACCTACTTAGCAATTCCACTCTTTGGTTTATGCCTAACATAAATCTGTGCTTATGTCTACCAAAAGACAGTTATGAGAATGTTTGCATGTAATATGGAGAGAAAGAAGCCAGACAAGGCTAGCATACTCTATGACTTCATTTATATGAAGTTCAAATACAGGCTAAACTAATTTGTTGTGGTGGAAATAAGAACAATGGTTACCTTTGGGGCAGTATTGATTGAGGTAGCATTCTTGGGTATTGGAACTGCCTGTATGTTGATATGTGTGATATTTACATAGATATACTCTAGATTTCGAACTGTGGTGTTGGTGAAGACTCTTGAGAGTCCCTTGGACAGCAAGGAGATCAACCAGTCAGTCCTAAAGGACATCAACCCTGAATATTCATTTGGCCACCTGATGCGAAGAGCTGATTCATTGGAAAAGACCCTAATGTTGGAAAAGACTGAAAGCAGGAGGAGAAGGGGAAGACAGAGGATGAGATGGTTGGGTGACATCACTGACTCAATGGACATGAATTTGAGAAAAATCTGGGAGATGATGAAGGACAGGGAAGCCTGGTACGCTTGGTGTCCATGGGGTCATAAAGAATTGAGTATAACTTAGCAACTGAATGACAACATTACTACATAAGTGAAAATTTCACTGAGCTATATACTATTACAATTTGTGCACTTTATACGTTATATACCAATAAAATAGTTTTTAAAACTATTAAACTATCTCTTAGGTGCTAAGTAACTGGATTTTTCCATCCACCAGTCTAGAGAACAGCAGATTATCATTAAAGAAGGTAACTCCACAAAATAAATGTTTTCAGATCTTTGGCTTTTATGTTGTGATCTCTTGTATGTCACTAATTAATGTATGCCATTTGTCTGTTGACAAATTAGAGGCCAATATTTGTGCAGCCCAAACCACCCAGGAAAGAGCAGCACACTTTTATACACTCATAAAGATTTCCTGAGAGAGATACTAAGGAAGACAAGTTGTGTCTTATCAATATTGTTTAACAATTGCCTTGTGGTATACAGGCATCTTCAGCTCTCTCTGAAAGCAATCTTGTTTTTTTATTTTTGTATGATATTTTCTTGACATTGGTTTAATATGGATCAAGATTCTATTTAATCCCTAAACATCCCTGCCCCTGCCTGACCATCATACTGTTCATTTAAATGTCACCACAGAGATCGGAGATAATAGGGTAAACTCAGATTCCTTTTAAGGCAACGTGGAATTTTTAATCTCAGAAACCCTCTCGGAAACAAATGAAAATAGAACAAAACCAAAACAGAACACAACACCATGAGAAGCCGGAGTCAGTTGTCAGGTTAAGACCCCAGATCAGTTTGTTCCTGCGCAAGATCAGTTTGTTCCTGCACACTGGGGGCTCTTTGTTTGACTTTTCAGGCATCACCTCAATCCTGGAGGCACAGCCTCTTGCAGAGGAGCACATGGATGAGCCTGACTGCGATAGACGCTGCTGGTCGTACTCTGCTCCCTTAGCAAACTTCTAAACTGGCATTTGAACATCTGTCCTCTTTTTGTTTAACAGGGAAAAGAAAACAATATCTATTCTTGTAGATATGTGCAAATCCACCAGGGACTCATTTAGGATACCAGGAGTCTCTGAGTATCTATTTCCACACAGTCTTGGAGTACCACATCAGGAGTATCTAATGGATAAAGGGACTTCATTTTCAACAGAGCAGTAAGAAGGAAAGAGGGCAGAAACCCTCCCGGGTTCCTAAGGGATGAATGCCTTTTCTCACTGTTAAGTTGGCCAATTCCCTGATTTACTGCTGGAGCCCATACAGATGCCTCTGGTTCCTGATGTCATTGTTCCATTAGTGTGTTTTGCACATTTTATTGCTAAGCAACAATTAGCAGTGTGAATTCTGCCTTCTGTGATTTCAATTTCGGCTTCACACATGGAATTTTGCTTTCATCTTAGCAACACAGCAACAGTGTTCATGGTTCAGCTAACGCTGTTTTAGGAGAATCTGCCAGAAAAGATGGAGGAGGGAACAGCAGGTGTTTGGCTATTCCGTGGTGCAGTTTAAAAATGTTATTTATGAAAAAAAAAAAAAACCTTCTCTAATTAGACAGTCAATAATTTGAAAGTAATACTAAAGGTTGGAGATAAACTCAAAGCAATTCATTTGGCCTTAAGGAGATACTGATAACAGCGGAATAATTATGAAAACCCTGAAAGAGAGCAAATGAAAGGTCCAGAGGAAAAAGAAAAAAATTTTTTGCCAGAATATTTCTTATGATAATAATAAAAGAAAATGCCTTCCTTCTATCCTCAATACCACACAGAATTCTTTTCATTGAGTTAATAGATACTATGAAAATTTAATGGGAATAATAGATCTAGGAGGAGAAGTGAAAGAGTAGAGCAAACAGGGAAAAGAGCCCATTAAATTAAATATAAGCTGGTTCCCTTTTACCCTTAAGAGAAGAAAAATGATGATGTTTCAGCTTAGATTTTGCTTTTATGAATATGCAGTTCCTTGTGAAATACTCTTGTTAGAAAAATAAAACTGTCAACATTTAATAATTTGGTAAGTAGAAAAAGTATTTTTCTACACATAAGAATAATGTTTTACAAAATTCTACTGGGTAATTGGGCTGCCCTGGTGGCGATAGTGGTAAGGAACCCTCCTGCCAATGCAGGAGACATAAGAGAAGTGGGTTCCATCCCTGTGTTGGGAAGATCCCCTGGAGGAGGGCACGGCAACTCGCTCCAGTATTCTTGCCTGGAGACTCCCATGGACAGAGGAGCCTGGCAGACTATAGTCCACGGGGTTGCAGAGTCAGACACGACTGAAGTGACAGCATGTATGCAATAGGTAATTGTATTTTTTTCTACTGAAGAAGAGAGGAAACTGGTTAAATCATTTAGGGAAAATGGAATCTAGACATTTTACTGCTTTCATGAGAGGTCTAATTTCTAGTATCTTCTTAGAATCATGAAGAAGGACTCAGAGAGAACCATAATGGAGTCATAACTGAAGGAGAGAACATTGTATTTTTGATCCTCCCTTACAGCTCTGTGAAAAAGACATGAAAAATGTTGTTTTAAGTATATAGGGGCTTATTGGGGATTAAAATTTTGGAGTTAAGAGATATTGGTCATGGAATGTCAAATTCCTTCATAATGTAAGAAACTCTTTGAAAACTCCGACTTCAAATATGATGAATTCACAAGCAAATGGTTCTACTTTGAACAGTGATTGCTTAAGTCTCTGATTTTGGCTTTATTGAAGAAAAGCTGCTTCTCTTTAACTTCACTTTCATTCAGTTTGACAAATATTTATTAAACTTGCTATGTAATCTCCATGCATTTATCCAGATAATTAAAGTCTTCTTGTCCTCAGAGAACAAACAGTCTAATGGGCGAGTAAGTAGATAAAGCATCATGTTGAAACCAAGGATAGAGAATGGTGCCGGTGCAATGGCAATGCAGGAGAAGCTTCCTTAGCTCATTTTGAGGGCAGAGGGTCAAGGAAGGATTCCTGGAGGTCATAGCATCTGAACTGCTTGGTTTTTACATGAAAATGCAAATAATGAATCTGTGATTGGATACCCGCAGCTGTTAACATGCATTACTCTGGAGAAGGGGAATTAGAGAGACAGACCAGGGATGAACAAGGACTACCATCGTATTCTCTGTGTCCTTCTATATTTTTAGAATGTACTACAGTGAGAATATAGGCATGCATAATGAAAAGGACATAAAGAGATTTAAAAAGAGAGAGAAATTTTCTCCTTTAAAACAGCCCTTCAAATTTTTGAAGATGTTACCTCCTGCTCCAGGTTCAATACTATCTCCCAGAATTGAATGGCATATTGTAAGTAGAATGCCCTGCAAAGTACTTGTTACTGGACTTAAATAAATGTTTGCCTTAACCCTCTTTTTTTCTGTCCCCTTCTGCTACCATTCTAGTCTTTCCCTTTGGGTCATGCTTTTGATTGATGTGCGTGCTTAGTTGTGTCTGACTCTTTTGAGACCCCCATGGACCCACCAGGCTTCTCTGCCCATGGAATTTTTCAGGTAAGAATCCTGGAGTGGGTTGCCATTTCCTCCTCCAGGGGATCTTCCCAACCCAGGGATCCAACCTGTATTTCCTGTGTCTCCTGCATTGGCAGCGAGATTCTTTACCACTGCACCACCTGGGAAGCCCTTTTTGTTTGTTATAATCTCTTTTAAAATGTGTCACCCACAATTGAACTCATTTCTTCAGAATACTGATGGAACAGATTTGACCACTGAAAAAGTGCAGTGATATATAATCAGCTGAATTAAATCTAAGACTTCTAGACTTACATACATTATATTTATTTGTGTAGGCTAAAGTTGAAGAAACAGAAAGATCCAGAAAATCAGTAAGTTAAAGGACAAAGAAGCTTATTTCTCTTTCATTTAATAGTCAAAGTGAATATTCCAAGAAGCTGGGTAGCAGCCATGTATAGGCTCTGAGCAGACAGGAAGACAGACTCACTGTGGGCTTCCAGTTAGATTCCGATGGCAAGAAAGGCATATGGCTATACCCTCTATAAAGGCTGAGACATGTAGTCTAGTTGACAGCCATGTGACTTATAACTCTACTGCAATGGAGGAAGGGAAGAATGGATTTTATTAGACACCTAACAGTTAATGCCATACCCCTCGATATTGCATTTGGAGAAGGCAATGGCCACCCACTCCAGTATTCTTGCCTGGAAAATCCCATGAACAGAGGAGCCTGGTGGGCTGCAGTCCATGGGGTCGCAAAGAGTCGGACACGACTGAGCGACTTCACTTTCGCTTTTCCCTTTCATGTATTAGCCTTCCTTAAAAACACTCACATTTTGCATTTATTATATCAAATTGAGTTTTTAATAATTAAATTATTAAAAATTTTTGTTTTGCATTATTTTGGTGTGGTTTATTCTCTCAAAAGTTATTGTGCAATTAATCTTACATAAAAGTATTGCTTCAGTTTATATAATTTCAAATTAGGTCCTGATCTTATAAAAATGTATATTTCTATATTGAAATCATTTTTATATATCTTTATCACTTAATATTATTTCACGGACACATGTTCTTCTAATTTTAGAGCCCATATAGTTGCTCTTAATGCCATGTAATAGTACTTTATTATCTCTATGGCTGCATATTTCAAGTTATTGATTTGTTTCTTTTTGTATTTTCCCAAGTGTTTTCCTCCAATTCAGGCAAATAGCCTGCACTCCCCTTGTGCCTCAGGGGAGGGATATGTCAAGGCAGAAAGTATAATAGAAGCCATGTATGTTGACTTCTGTATTTTGCTTCTCTAAGCCTAAACCCACAGTGGAACTTAAAATGTTTATTGAGGTGGTGTAAGGGCCAAGGAGATTTGCTAAGGAGAAAAAAGAAAGTGCCTCTGCTGGTAGGATTTCCTGTGACCAAAAAGCAGGTTAGAGAATAGGAGGGAGTAGGAGAAAGAAGCATGTGTTCCAGTAGTGGGGCTCCCACCCTACTTCCAGACAGCAGAGCCAGGGAGGTGGGGAATAGAGAAAGCTCAGGTACAGAACTCCCAGTCTTTACAAAGAGCTGATGGCCCAACAGTACCATTGAACGGTGGGGCTCCTGGGTCCGTGCAATCTGTGCAGGTAGATGAGAGGGGACAGGTGGAGCCACCCTATTTCCATGTCTCACCACTATAGGTTCCTTGAAACTTCCTGGTGTGGTAAGGAATCTCAAGAATGAATGAAATGAAATTCTCTGGTTGGCAGATTGAGGTTACCAAGATAGAAGTTAAACTGAGTTATAGAAAACAGACATTTCTTGCACATCTAAGTTTGGTGACTGACATTCACATCTGCTGCACAAGTGTGATTTGTTTAATCATTCTTTGGCTGCATCCAGGCTTTTTTTTTTTTTTTTTTCTTCTGCAAGTTAATAAGAAAGTGAATCCCCCATTCTAAATTTATATTATTGAGTTTCAGAACTTAAATTCAGACTTTAATCCTACTAAATTTAATCTTGGTTTTGTGTCATTGTTACCATCCACTGGAAAAATTTTAAAGACTGATTTTATCATCTGAAATATTATCTACCTCTACCAGTTTAGTGTTATCTTCAGAAATGATCAGCATGTTTTCTGTTTTCATTGAAATTGTGATTAGCAATGTTGAACAGTTCAGAAACAGGGACAGAGCTTTGTGGCATGCTGTTATGGTCCCATCCCCAGTTTTAACATTTATTTATTATTCATTTTTGAGTTTTTTATTACTTATTCAGTTTTGATTCTATCTGTATTCTTATTCAGTCTATAGTTCTTTATCTTGACCATATATATATTGTGGATAATGTTGTTTATTGCTTTGTGGTAAATATCTGCTTATCTATCGTCTACTAATATGAACAAACATGAGTGTTTGTGGTGGTGTAGGAAAGGAACATGAGTGAACAATGTGCAAGTGTAGTGGCAATGTCCTGAAGGGAAAAAAAAAGTTATTCTCATGAAATGTCAAAAATTCCATGAATTTTTGTATAAAGCATATGATACTGCCCAATAAGTTTCATGTTATAAAGGACAGTTAGAAAACTGCTAAAGACTGTTTTCTCTGGAAGAGGTGGTGGTAGGATTATGGACAACTTTTACTTTTTATATTGTGTATTTCTGAAATATTTGAACCTTATTTTTGAATTATGTTTATTCATTCAAAAATTTAATGAAATATTTTATGTGCTTTGGACTCAGGATACAGTGGTGGGCAGTCAGATACTGTTTATTCTCTCATTGGCTTTTGTGTCCAGGAATTAAGTTATTCTCACCCAGTTCTGGAATCAGGATGCCTGGACTTAAGTTCAAATCTCTCCCTTATTATCTATGGAATCTTGGTCAAGTTCCTTGACCACTTTATACCTCAGTTTCTTCATTTATAAAATGGGTATAATAATTGTACCTCTAAATCTTTATGATTAGTTGGGTTGTGGTGAGGATTAAATTGGAAAGAAATGTGAAACATTTAAAGAAGCATGTAAAACATGGTAAATTACTGTGTATTTGTATTAGTGAGGGAGACAACAGCCATTAATTATGTGTTCATATAAATACACATAAAATGGTACATGTGATAGGTGCTTTGTGGAGAGGCACATGGTACCATAAGAGGGCAGGGTATTTTTTATGAGGATAATATGATCTGATCAAGGAGGTGCTCCTGAAGAAGTGATAAATAAGCTGTTGTTCAGTTACTCAGTTGTGTCCAATTCTTCGCGATCTCCTGGACTGCAGCATGCCAGTCTTCCCTGTTCCTTCATTATCTCCTGGATTTTGCTCAAACTTATGTCCACTGAGTTGATGATGCCCTCCAACCATATTGCTGTGTGACCCCCTTCTCCTTCTGCCTTCCTTTAGGATTGACTGGTTTGATCTCCTTGCTGTTCAAGGAACTCTCAAGAGTCTTCTCCAGCACCACAGTTTGAAAGCATCAATTCTTTGGCGCTCAGCCTTCTTTATGGTTCAATTCTCACATCCATACATGACTACTGGAAAAACCATAGCTTTGATATATGGACCTTTGCTGGCAAAGTGATCTCTGTTTTCTAATACACTGTCTAGGTTTGTCAGAGCTTTCCTTCCAAGAAGCAGGCATATTTTAATTTCATGACTGAAGTTACCATCCACAGTGATTTTGGAGCCCAAGTAAATAAAGTTTGTCATGGCTTCCACTTTTCCCCCTTCTATTTGCCATGAAGTGATGGGACCAGATGCCATGATCTTAGTTTTTAAATGTGAGTTTTAAACCAGCTTTTTCACTCTCTTCTTTCACCCTCATCAAGAGGCTGTTTAGTTCCTTTACCTTTCTGCCATTATATGAGTATCATCTGCATATCTGAGGTTGTTGTCATTTCTCCTGGCAATCTTGATTCCAGCTTGTGATTCATCCAACCTGGCATTTTGAATAATGTACTCTGCATACAAATTAATTAAGCAGGGTGACAGTACAGCCTTGTCATACTACTTTCCCAATTTGGAACCAGTTTGTTGTTCCATGTCTGGTTCTAACTTTTGCTTCTTGACCTGCATACAAGTTTCTCAGGAGACAAGTAAAGTGGTCTGGTATTCTCATCTCTTTAATAATTTTCTGCAATTTGTTGTGATCCACACAGTTAAAGGTCTTCACATAATCAATAAAGTGAAAGTAGATGTTTTTCTGGAATTTCCTTGTTTTTTCTAGGATCTAATGAATGTTGACAACTTGATCTCTGGTTCCTCTGCCTTTTCCAAAGCCAGCTTGTACGTTTGGCAGTTTTCAGTTCATTTACTGCTGATGCCTCACTTATAGGTATTGTCAAAACCTTTAATATGTGACTGGACATTCAGTTCAGTTCAGTTTAGTTGCTCAGTCGTGTCCGATTCTTTGCGACCCCATGAATTGCAGCACGCCAGGCCTCCCTGTCCATCACCAACTCCCGGAGTTCACTCAGACTCACTTCCATCGAGTCAGTGAGTCACCCAGCCATCTCATCCTCTGTCATCCCCTTCTCTTCCTGCCCTCAATCCCTCCCAGCATCAGAGTCTTTTCCAATGAGTCAACTCTTCGCATCAGGTGGCCAAAGAATTGGAGTTTCAGCTTCAGCATCATTCCTTCCAAAGAAATCCCAGGGCTGATCTCCTTCAGAATGGACTGGTTGGATCTCCTTGCAGTCCAAGGGACTCTCAAGAGTCTTCTCCAACACCACAGTTCAAAAGCATCCATTCTTTGGCACTCAGCTTTCTTCACAGTCCAACTCTCACATCCATACATGACCACTGGAAAAACCATAGCCTTGACTAGACGGACCTTTGTTGGCAAAGTAATGTCTCTGCTTTTGAATATGCTATCTAGATTGGTCATAACTTTCCTTCCAAGGAGTAAGTGTCTTTTAATTTCATGGCTGCAGTCACCATCTGCAGTGATTTTGGAGCCCCCAAAAATAAAGTCTGACACTGTTTACATTGTTTCCACATCTATTTCCCATGAAGTGATGGGACCAGATGCATGATCTTCATTTTCTGAATGTTGAGCTTTAAGCCAACTGGACATTATGAATCTCCAAAATGGAGTTTCTCAAATTTTAAATCCTTGGCCATAGAATGTCACAGACGTCTTTCAGGCTGGTATGAGAAGCACACATTGGAAAATACCCTACTATATTGTCAGGGCTGGTTCTTAACAGCCCACATGGAATACAGCTAGGACACAAGGAGTGGGGTGGGCAGACTAGACCACTGTTGAGACCGGAAGAAGACAGTAGAGGGCGACTGCAGAATGCTGTGAGGCCGGAGAGGAGTTCTGGGAGAAAAGCTGGCTCCAAATTAAAAAAAAAAAAAATTTAAAAAGCAGACGGTGAATTTTAACCCTAACCCTCAGATGCCATCAATTATAAGTAGACTGTGTTGGGACCCCCAGACCACAGGGTTGGGGTCTGCAGGGGCACTGCATCTTGTTTCAGCTGGTTTCGGTAACGGTCATGGGCCAGGCAAAGCTCGTGTCTAGTGAATGGTAAGAAAAATAAAGCTAAGCCTGTTCCTTTTCTATCACCTTTTCCAGGACTTCAAAGCGATCAGGTCAAGAATTTTCCTACGATACTGTGCTCAAGGGTTTAAGATTCTCGTAATTTTAAAAACCAGAACTCCCTGGCCTCTTAATGTTTGTGAATCCTCAAGTATTACTGATACTGATTTCTTCATTGCAACTCCTGGGCCTGAAATCTTGGCTTCATCTATCAATAATACTGACTTGAAGCTGCTTTATAATAATCGCCTCAAGTGTCTTGGGCTCCTGCTTTTGTGTTTCTTTTTACTTCTCTACTTCTGTGTTCTGATTATAAAAGGACAATTGTTTGTTGTTTGAAGGTTCATAAAAATATAACATAGAAAAATATCTGTAATCTTACCAGAGGCAAACAGTGTTATTCTGGCATATGATCACCTGGCATATTTTCTATGATTTTATTTTTTCATAAATCAGGATTATTTGTGATTCAGTTTGTATCCTGCTTGCCTCTCCACTCAATCTTATGCTGTGTTTTTTTTCCCATGTCATTAACAACTCTTCAGAAACATAATTTTTTGTAGCTGCCTAAAATGTTAAAGATGAAAATATTATGATTTACTTAGCACTTCTTAACCATAATTATTTTTACCCCAATCTGAATGCCTTTCTTTTTGGTGAAGACAGACGCTGTCAAGGGCTTGTGTTCTCTTCTTTCTCAGTCATTTATTACTATTACACAGTCTTTCTCAAGAAGTGGGCGTATCCCTTCCATTTTCATTGATTTATCGAACACGGTTAACCTTTGTGTTGTCTTAGCATTTTCTCCTAAGCCTCAGCTCACTGTGCTATTTAACTTTCCTGTCCATCTTATAGATGCTACTCACTTGCCCTTTTTCCTATCTTTGGTACATGCCCTTTCAAAGTAGCAGTCTATCAGAAGTTTTTCTGTGCAGACAGGTTGGGTGGTTTCAGTTGATGCTGAGAATAATCTTGCCTTAAACAGTCCTGCCTCACTGCCTGAAACTTTCAATCACTTGCCATGTAACACGTTGCTTCATCCATGAAAAAGATGGACCCCTAGACAAATCATTATGAGGAAAGTTTTGATTTGCAGGGGTTGGGTTATTTTGTTTGTACCCTCTGGGAAATGTACATGATTTTCAACAAAAAGAGATGGTATTGGTTGGCTTGGGCTACCATAAGATATCACAGAATGGAAAGCTTAAACAATAGGAATTATATATGTGTGTGTGTGTGTGTGTGTGTGTGTATGTATTTATATATATATATATATATATATATATATAATATATATAATATAATATATATATTTAGTCTTCCCAAGTGGCTCTAGTGGTAAAGAACCTTCCTTGCCAATGCAGGAGACGCAAGAGATATGAGTTTGATCCCTTTGTTGGGAAGATCGCCTGGAGTAGGAAATGGCAAACCACTCCAGTATTCTTACCTGGAAAATTCCACGGGCAGAGTAACCTGGAGGGCTACAGTCCATGGGGTCTCAGAGAGTTGGACACAACTGAGAGCACACACACGCACACGTGGTGGGTCTTGGTTGTGGCACGTGGGATCTTTGTTGCATCATGTGGGGTCTTTCCTGGCAGCACTCTCCAGTTGTGGTGCACAGGCTCTAGAGCACGTGACTCGGTAGTTGCAGAGCATGTGGGATATTAGTTCCCTGACTAGGCATTGAACCTCCGTCCCCTGCTTTGCAAGGTGGATTCTTAACCACTGGACCACCAGGGAAGTCCCTCAGTAGGAATTAATTTTCTCATATTTCAGGAGGCTTAAGTTCAAAGAAAGTTTAATTTCTGGGTAAGGCTTATCTTCCTGGTCTGCAGACAGCCACTTTTTCTCTGAATCATCATGTGGCCTTTCCTGTGCCCCTGTGCAGAGGGCGAGGTCTTTCCCTTCTCTTATAAGGACATCAATCCTATTAGATTAGGATCCTACCCTTATGGTCTCACTTAGCCTTAACTATCATCTTAAAGGTCCTTTCTCCACATACAGTCTTATTGGGGGTTAGGGCTTCAAGACATGAATTGAGTGGGAAGGAGCACAAATCAGCCCATGACAAGAGGTCACACAGTATCATGATGTTCAGCAGTTTTTGTATTTATTCTATGTCTTGAGAATATTGTTTGCTTGCTATGTGAAATATTGTTTTTTATGAAAGAAAAGAATAATCTTACTTCTCATTGGCCACAAATGAAAAGGTGATATTGTCATTGGATGTTGGTTAGTCAATCGTTTGAAAGGTAAAATTCCAACCTGGGCAATAACCTAAAATATAATTCTTACAATTTTAGAGAGCTTGACCATGGACAAACCTGATTCCTTCAATTTTTTTAACTGAGAATACAGGGAGAAATTTTCTTCTATTATTGCTTTTAAAGATTTATTTTTCAGTTCAGTTCAGACGGACCTTTGTTGGCAGAGTAATGTCTCTGCTTTTTAAAATGCTGATACCACCCTTATGGCAGAAAGTGAAGAGGAACTAAAAAGCCTCTTGATGAAAGTGAAAGTGGAGAGTGAAAAAGTTGGCTTAAAGCTCAACATTCAGAAAACGAAGATCGTGGCATCCAGTCCCATCACTTCATGGGAAATAGATGGGGAAACAGTGGAAACAGTGTCAGACTTTATTTTTCTGGGCTCAAAAATCACTGCAGATGGTGACTGCAGCCATGAAATTAAAAGACGCTTACTCCTTGGAAGGAAAGTTATGACCAACCTAGATAGCATATTCAAAAGCAGAGACATTACTTTGCCAACAAAGGTCCGTCTAGTCAAGGCTATGGTTTTTCCAGTGGTCATGTATGGATGTGAGAGTTGGACTGTGAAGAAGGCTGAGTGCCGAAGAATGGATGCTTTTGAACTGTGGTGTTGGAGAAGACTCTTGAGAGTCCTTTGGACTGCAAGGAGATCCAACCAGTCCATTCTGAAGGAGATTAGCCCTGGGATTTCTTTGGAAGGAATGATACTAAAGCTGAAGCTCCAGTACTTTGGCCACCTCATGCGAAGAGCTGACTCGTTGGAAAAGTCTCTGATGCTGGGAGGGATTGGGGGCAGGAGAAGAAGGGGACGACAGAGGATGAGATGGCTGGATGGCATTACCGACTCGATGGACGTGAGTCTGAGTGAACTCCGGGAGTTGATGTTGGACAGGAAGGCCTGGCGTGCTGCGATTCGTGGGGTCGCAAAGAGTCAGACACGACTGAGTGACTGATCTGATCTGATTTATTTTTATGTGCGGAAAAGACCCTGATGCTGGGAAAGATTGAAGTCAGGAGGAGAAGGGGATGACAGAGGATGAGATGGTTGGATGGCATTACCGACTTGATGGACATGAGTTTGAGCAAGATTGGGGAGTTGGTGATGAACTGGGAAGCCTGGAGTGCTGCAGTCCATGGGGCTGCAGAGTCGGACATGACTGAGCGACTGAACTGATTGACTGACAATGTGACAGGCACTGCTCCAGGAACTCAGGATACAGAGACGAACAAATGAAATTCCTGGCCTCTGTGGGTCAAAATGTAGTGAGGAAACAGACAGTCAGATAAATACATAGTTATAGGTAGATAAGTGCTATAAAGCAGAAAGCAAGGTAAGTGGCTAGAGAGGTACTGGAGTTGCCATAGTAGACAGGAAAAGTCCCCTTTAGTGTGAGGGAAGGAGCCATGCACACATCTGGAGAAAAGTGTTCTGGAGTCATGGGCTTGTTGATAAGACATTTCTGTTTGCCTCTTAGATGTCTTTACCATTCACTTATTGCCTATAAATTGAATCTATTAATAAATACAGGTTGTTTCTAAATATTTTAACAAATACTTCCCCTAAGCAAGATCCTTTTCCAATTTTCAATAAGAAGATGAGTTTTGCACTTTTTCTTCTGAGAAGCTCTGTGACCTATGTGTTTGCAAAGCACAGGCATCTTCAGGTACTTATAATGATTTTAAATTATCATTATTATTTTTACACACAGTGAGTTCTAAAGAAAGTTTGCATTTTTTCTTCACACTCTTGAAGATGTATTTCACAAAATTTAAATTGTGATACACTGTCTACTGAGATGCTGCTCTCCTTTGAAACGTGTCCTCTGATAAAATGGAGTTGACTCTGTCTGTCTCTTGGTCATTACCATGTACATTAGCATAGTGAAGGCTCTGAGAAATCTTTTAATAAAATGATTAATTTTGCTTAATGTTTTTCAGGCTTATTGACTATGAAACCCTTAATATGGGACCTCCATATTTAGAATGGATTCCTTAATTAGAGTTAGGACTTCTGAACTAAAGCAATATAAATACCATTCAGACAAAATACAAATGTAACATTACTTATGATTGTTTTATTTCTAATCGGCAGCCAACAGGTGATCAGTAGCTTTTCGAAACTGCTCCTCCTGGCTGACATGCCAGTTTGCATCACAAACACAGCTCCTATTAGGGACCTGTGTGTCTGGGAGGTCATAGTCCAGAGCAGGTAGTTTGATGCACAGCCCCATCGATATTGTTTTTTTCACTAAGTCTCTGTATATGGCTTCTTTGTTAGGCTTTGTTTTGTACTTTCCTGGTCCTGATCCTATTCCTTTTCACCTTTTCCTACCACTGGCTGGTCTTTTTAGCTAGATCTGTCACATATTCCAACTCTGTGACCCAGGCTTTCATTCTCTTTGCTCCATTCTTGGGAGATGCTAATACCAATAGTAGCTGTGGAAATGTAGTAGCAGAATTGAGTCTGTTTGACACTTGGGCTTGATTCCCAGCCCTGCCACAAACTCCACAGACAGAGAAGCACTGAGCACCTCACATTGGGGCAGAAGATCTCTGTGGAAATGCTGTGTGTGTACAAACTTCAAAATTCTTTCTGTTGTCATTTTATAGAGCAGGTAGTTTTTAACATTTTGTCCTCTAAATCAGATTACAAGATTTTCTATTGTCGAAGTTGAAAATCCTTTTAACTGATGAAAACCATTTTTTGGTAGAGCTTCTTTATAATGTACAGTATCCTCTTTTCTCTACATTCAGCACTGTTCTCTGTTCTTTTTTCTACATCTATTGCCTATGATCTTTAACCCTTTCTTTTGTTAGTGTACTGTATCACGTTGATTTGTGGATTTTGAAACATCTGTGGATCTCTAGAAAAAAATCTTACTTGACCATTGTGTATGCTCTTTTTATTGTAACGTTGTATTTGGTTGGCTAACATTTTGTTGAGAATTTTTGCATCTATATTCACCAGGGATAGTATCTTGTAATTTTCTCTTTTCTTTGGTAATGTCTTTATCTGATTTTGGTATCAGGGTAATGCCAGCCATTTGAAATGAATTTGGAACCATCCTCTTTAATTTTTTAATGATAGTTTAAGAAGGATAAGAGTTAACATTTTTTTAATGTTTGGTAGAATTCACCTGTGAGTCATGAGCCTTTATTATTTGTGACATTTTTATAACTAATTCAGTTTCATTTCTAGTGATTGGTTTATTCAGATTTTCTATTTCTTCTTTATTCAGTCTTGAAAGATTATATGTTTCTAGGAATTTATCCATTTCTTTTAGCTTGTCCAATTTGTTTGCATGTAATTGTTTATATAATCTCTTATGATCCTTCATATTTCTATGATATTGGTTATAATTTTTCTTTCATTTTTTATTTTATTTATTTGGACCCTCTCTTTTTTTTCTTGATGAGTCTGGCTAAAGTTTTATCAGTTTTATCTTTTCAAAGAACCAACTCTTAGTCCATTGATCTTTTAAATTTTTTAAAGTCTCTGTTTCCAGTCAGATATTTAGTATTTCTCTTCTTCGACAAACTTTGGGCTTTGCTTATTCTTCTTTTTCTATTTCCTTTAGGTGTAAGGTTAGATTGTTTATCTGAGATTTCCCGTATTCTTTGAAGTAGGCTTATATTGCTATAAACTGCCTTCTGACAACTGCTTTTGCTGCATCCATAGATTTTGGAACACTGTTTCTGTTTTCATTTGTCTCCAACTATTTTTAAATTTCCTAGCTGATTGCTTCTGTGCAGTTGGTGGTTTAGAAGCATGTTGTTAGTTTCCATGTGCTTGTTCTTTTTCCATTTTCCTCCTTGTAGTTGATTTCCAGTTTCATACCTTTGTGGTTTGAAAATATGTTTTTTAAGATTTTAGTCTTCTTAAATTTATGAGACTTGTTTTGGGGCTTGATATGTATTCTTCCTGGAGAATGTTTCATGTATATTTGAAAAAAAGTGTATTCTTCTGTTTTAGGGTAGAATGCTCTCTATATCTGTATTAAATTCATCTGGTCTAATGTGCTGTTTAAGGACAAATTTTCTTTATTACTTTTCGGTATTGATGATCTACTCATTAATGTAAGTGAGACATTAAGGTCCCCTAGAATGCTCAAACTACTGCACAATTGCACTCATCTCACACGCTAGTAAAGTAATGCTCAAAATTCTCCAAGCCAGGCTTCAGCAATACGTGAACCGTGAACTTCCAGATGTTCAAGCTGGTTTTAGAAAAGGCAGAGGAACCAGAGATCAAATTGCCAACATCCGCTGGATCATGGAAAAAGCAAAAGAGTTTCAGAAAAACATCTATTTCTGCTTTATTGACTATGCCAAAGCCTTTGACTGTGTGGATCACAATAAACCATGGAAAATTCTGAAAGAGATGGGAATACCAGACCACCTGACCTGCCTCCTAAGAAACCTATAGGCAGATCAGGAAGCAACAGTTAGAACTGGACATGAACAACAGACTGGTTCCAAATAGGAAAAGGAGTTCGTCAGTGCTGTATATTGTCCCCCTGCTTATTTAATTTATATGCAGAGTACATCATGAGAAACGCTGGGCTGGAAGAAGCACAAGCTGGAATCAAGATTGCCAGGAGAAATACCAATAACCTCAGATATGCAGATGATGCCATCCTTATGGCAGAAAGTGAAGAGGAACTAAAAAGCCTCTTGATGAAAGTGAAAGAGGAGAGCGAAAAAGTTGGCTTAAAGCTCAACATTCAGAAAATGAAGATCATGGCATCTGGTCCCACTACTTCATGGCAAATAGATGGGGAACAGTGGAAACTGTGTCAGACTTTATTTTTCTGGGCTCCAAAATCACTGTAGATGGTGAATGCAGCCATGAAATTAAAAGACACTTACTCCTTGGAAGGAATGTTATGACCAACCCAGATAGCATATTGAAAAGCAGAGATATTACTTTGCCAACAAAGGTCCATCTAGTCAAGGCTATGGTTTTTCCAGTGGTCATGTATGGTTGTGAGAGTTGGACTGTGAAGAAAGCTGAGTGTAGAAGAATTGATGCTTTTGAACTGTGGTGTTGGAGAAGACTCTTGAGAGTCCCTTGGACTGCAAGGAGATCCAACCAGTCCATTCTGAAGGAGATCAGTCCTGGGCGTTCTTTGGAAGGACTGATGCTAAGGCCGAAACTCCAATACTTTGGCCACCTCGTGCGAAGAGTTGACTCATTGGAAAAGACTCTGATGCTGGGAGGGATTGGGGGCAGGAGGAGAAGGGGATGACAGAGGATGAGATGGCTGGATGGCATCACCGACTCGATGGGCATGAGTTTGGGTGAACTCCGATAATTGATGATGGACAGGGAGGCCTGGTGTGCTGCGATTCATGGGGTCACAAAGATTTAGACACGACTGAGTGACTGAATTGAACTGAACTGAAGGTCCCCTACTATATTGCAGGGGATTGTCAATATGTCCCTCTATGTCTGTTAATATTTGGTTTAGATATATTTTCTTATTTAGGTATACCGATGTTGAGATATGGGCTTCCCAGGTGACGCTAGTGGTATAGAGCCTACCTGCCAATGCAGGAGGCTTAAGAGATGCAGGTTCGATCCCTGTGTTGGGAAGATCCCTTGGAGGAGGACATGGCAACCCACTCCAGTATTCTTGCCTGGAGAGCCCCATGGACAGAGGAGCCTTGTGGGCTACAGTCCATAGGGTCACACAGAGTTGGACACAACTAAAGTGACTTAGCACTCATGCACATGTTGAGTCATAGCTATTTACAAGTGTTATATACACTTGTCAGATTAAATTTCTTTCTTATAATGTAATGTCCTTCTTTGTCTTTTGTTACAGATCCTATTTTAAAGTATTTTATCTGATGTAAGTATTGCTACTCTAATTTTCTTTTTGTTCCCATTGAGTAGAATATCTTTTTTCATCCCTTCACTTTCAATGTGTGAGTAACTTTAGGTCTGAAGTGGATCTCTCGTATGCAGATATTTATGGATCTTCTTTATTTAATCCATTGAGCTATTTCTTTTGTGAAGCATTTAGCTCACTCACATTTAAAGTGACAAAGCCTTTGACTGTGTGGATCACAATAAACTGTGGAAAATTCTGAAAGAGATGGGAATACCAGACCACCTGATCTGCCTCTTGAGAAATTTGTATGCAGGTCAGGAAGCAACAGTTAGAACTGGTCATAGAACAACAGACTGGTTCCGAATAGGAAAAGGAGTACGTCAAGGTTGTATATTGTCACCCTGTTTATTTAACTTCTATGCAGAGTACATCATGAGAAATGCTGGACTGGAAGAAACACAAGCTGGAATCAAGATTGCTGGGAGAAATATCAATCACCTCAGATATGCAGATGACACCACCCTTATGGCAGAAAGTGAAGAGTAACTAAAAAGCTTCTTGTTGAAAGTGAAAGTGGAGAGTGAAAAAGTTGGCTTAAAGCTCAACATTCAGAAAACGAAGATCATGGCATCCGATCCCATCACTTCATGGGAAATAGATGGGGAAACAGTGGAAACAGTGTCAGACTTCATTTTGGGGGGGCTCCAAAATCACTGTAGATGGTGACTGCGGCCATGAAATTAAAAGACGCTTACTCCTTGGAAGGAAAGTTATGACCAACCTAGATAGCATATTCAAAAGCAGAGACATTACTTTGCCAACAAAGGTCCATCTAGTCAAGGCTATGGTTTTTCCTGTGATCATGTATGGATGTGAGAGTTGGACTGTGAAGAAGGCTGAGTGCCAAAGAATGGATGCTTTTGAACTGTGGTGTTGGAGAAGACTCTTGAGAGTCCCTTGGACTGCAAGGACATCCAACCAGTCCATTCTGAAGGAGATCAGCCCTGGGTGTTCTTTGGAAGGAATGATGCTAAAGCTGAAACTCCAGTACTTTGGGCACCTCATGCGAAGAGTTGACTCATTGGAAAAGACTCTGATGCTGGGAGGGATTGGGGGCAAGAGGAGAAGCGGACGACAGAGGATGAGATGGCTGGATGGCATCACTGACTCGATGGACGTGAGTCTGAGTGAACTCCGGGAGTTGGTGATGGACAGGGAGGCCTGGCGTGCTGTGATTCATGGGGTTGCAAAGAGTCGGACACGACTGAGCGACTGATCTGATCTGATCTGATTGATAGGTATGTACTTACTGCCATTTTGTTGTTTTTTGTTTGTTTTTATAGCTCTCTGTTCCTTTCTTCTCTTGTTCACCTATCTTGTGATTTGATGAGTTCCCTTAGTGTTATGCTTGTATTCCTTTCTCTCTCTCTCTCTGTTTATCTGTTACGTTTCAGCTTATGGTTATCATGAGTTTTATTTATAACAGTTTATGTATATAGCAGTCTACTTTAAGTTGATGGTTTCTTAAGTTTGAATGCATTCTAAAAGCACTCTATTTTTACCTTCCCACCCATGTTTTATATTTTTTCTGTCATATTTTTTTTTTTCTTATCTGAATCAAAAGAACTTGCTGCTTCCCTTGATGCTTCAGAATTTTTGAGATTTTCAAAGTATTTTTAAAGTCTACACATAAAAACATATATAGAATATTTTATCAAGCATTAATCCGGCAAACAGTTCAATGTCTTCAACTGTAGATAAATAGCAATGGAAGAGAACAAGCCATAGTTACATTCAGATAACCCGAATGACTCTCAAAAATGGAATATTTAGGTAGCAAGGCACTGAAAATAAATATAGTGTGTTTCAAATCATAAAAAAAAAAATACAAAAAGTAGAACTAAGCCATATTTCCTAGAGGTGTGTACAAAGGTATTACAACTACAAAGACAAGGGCATTGTAACATTAGAATAACAGTCCTGGGGCGAATGAAGACATTGCAAGCGAGGAGGGGCATGTGGTGGGTATCTAGGGTTTTAGCAGCATTCTGTTTCTTTACGTCAGTAGCGGTTACATGAGTATATGCCTTTGATGCTCTCTGCACAATTCAGACCTGTATATTCTTATTCTTATTCTTCACTCAACTTTTATCCTCCTTAAATTCTACTACTATTCAGCTATACCTGTTGGAAATTATAGTTTTCTCCTTTCTTTTTTGAGGAAGATGGTTCATATCCACAGTCTCTTTTCTTTTGGCTAACAAATCTCATGTCTTCTTTTGTGATAGTGGCACACATCGAGGAGTAGGAACAAAAGTATCTTAGCATTTTTAGTTTTATTTTTCCCCACCTGCCCCTCCCTCTTTTCCATTTTTTTTTCTTGCTATCCTGTCTGCCTTTCTTTTTTTTTTTTTAATTAATTTTATTTTATTTTTAAACCTTACATAATTGTATTGGTTTTGCCAAATATCAAAATGAATCCGCCACAGGCATACATGTGTTCCCCATCCTGAACCCTCCTCCCTCCTCCCTCCCCATACCATCCCTCTGGGTCGTCCCAGTGCATCAGCCCCAAGCATCCAGCATCGTGCATTGAACCTGGACTGGCATCTCGTTTCATACATGACATTTCACATGTTTCAATGCCATTCTCCCAAATCTTCCCACCCTCTCCCTCTCCCACAGAGTCCATAAGACTGTTCTATACATCAGTGTCTCTTTTGCTGTCTCGTATACAGGGTTATCGTTACCATCTTTCTAAATTCCATATATATGCGTTAGTATACTGTATTGGTGTTTTTCCTTCTGGCTTACTTCACTCTGTATAATAGGCTCCTATACACTATGACAGAAATGGCATCTTCCAGTGGTTCCATCCCTGGAGAAAGTGCCACCCAGTCCCTGTCCCTGTGGTGCATACCCTGAAATTAGCCACTGAATCTCCTTCTTTTCTGACCTAGGCACCTTTCAAGCTGCTACTTAGGTGCTGGGACTTGGAATGAATAAGTTTGTGCATAAGATCTTCACAAGTGGAGTTTCCATTTCCCATAGCCCTTTGGCTCTCCTGGATGTAAACCCCACTGGTTTTCAAAGCCACACATTGTGGGGGTTCATCTTCCTATTGCAGGTCCTCTAGACTGGGGAGCCTTCCTGAGGCTCAGACCCTTCACTCATCAGGGTGGACCTCCTGCCATCATGATATTCCTCCTGCTATATTGTACTGGGCTGGATGAAGCACAAGCTGGAATCAAGATTGCTGGGAGAAATATCAATAACCTCAGGTAGGCAGATGATAGGAGAAGGCAATGGCATCCTACTCCAGTACTGTTGCCTGGAAAATCCCATGGATGGAGGAGCCTGGTAGGCTGCAGTCCATGGGGTCTCTAAGAGTCGGACACAACTGAGTGAATTCACTTTCACTTTCCACTTTCATGCATTGGAGAAGGAAACGGCAACCCACTCCAGTGTTCTTGCCTGGAGAATCCCATGGACAGAGAAGCCTGGTAAGCTGCAGTCCATGGGGTCGCACAGAGTCGGACACGACTGAAGCGACTTAGCAGCAGTAGCAGCAGCAGGCAGATGATACCACCGTTATGGCAGAAAGTGAAGAGGAACTTAAGAGCCTTTTGAAAGTGAAAGAGGAGAGTGAAAAAGTTGGCTTAAAACTCAACATCCAAAAAACTAAGATCATGGCATCCAGTGTTATCACTTCATGGCAAATATATGGGGAAACAGTGGAAACAGTGACAGACAATTTTGGGGGGCTCCAAAATCACTATAGATGGTGACTGCAGCCATGAAATTTAAAGATGCGTGCTCCTTGGAAGAAAAGCTATGACCAACCTAGATGGCATATTGAAAAGCAGAGACATTACTTTACCAACAAAGGTCCATCTAGTCAAAACTACGGTTTTTCCAGTAGTCATGTATGGATGTGAGAGTTGGACCATAAAGAAAGCTGAGTGCCAAAGAATTGATGTTTTTGAACTGTGGTGTTGGAGAAGACTCTTGAGAGTCCCTTGAACTTCAAGGAGATCAAATCAGCCAATCCTAAAGGAAATCAGTCCTGAATGTTCATTGGAAAGACTGATACTGAAACTGAAGCTCCAATACTTTGGCCACCTGATGTGATGGACTGACTCATTGGAAAAGACCCTGATGCTGGGAAAGGTTGAATGCAGGAAGAGAAGAGGATGACAGAGGATGAGATGGTTGAATGGCATCACCGACTCGATGGACATGAGTTTGAGCAAGCTCCAGGAGTTGGTCATGAACAGGGAAGCCTGGTGTTTTGCAGTCCATGGGGTCACAAAATGTTAGACATGACTGACCGATTGAACTGAACTGAACATTGCGCCAAGGTTATTGGTTCTTACCAGGTTGTGTGTCCGCCCTGCTTACCTGTCTTGATATGGCCTTTTCATCCTTAGTTGTAGAAAATCTGTTCTGTTAGTCCTCAGGTTGTTCTCAGAGAGACTTGTTATATATGCAGTTGTGATTTTGGTGTGTCTGTGGGAGGAGGTGAGCTCAGGAGCTTCCTACTCTGCCATCTTGATCTGGACTCTTCTAGTATCATTTTGTTTGGAGTTCTTAAGCCTAAATGTCAAAGAGTTCAGATTGCAAAGAGCTCTGATGATTTTTTAAACTTTCTCAAAATGGAGCTTTTTATATGAGTTAAACATACATTTAGCTGAGAGCAACAAAGATCTGAAAAATAATGGCTTAAATAAAGACGCATTTTATTTTTCTCCCATGAATCCTAGAAGTGAGTGTTCCAGGATTTGGGAGTGGTGCCACATTGTCAGAGATCCAGTTTCCTTCTCTGCCATGTATTATTTCCATTCTTAGAAAGGTGTGCTCCCTCCTAGAAATACTATATGACATTTTCACTTGTCTGTGTTTCAAAATTTAGCCTTGAGGCCACACCAAAGTGAATGGGAGACTGTTTAAAGACTTATGGTTGCCTAGTAATGAACCCACATAAAATAGGAGGGTTCTTTTATCAAGGAAGAAGGGGTGACGATATGGAAAGGAACTGGCTGTCTCTGCCATAATTTCATTTTCCCAATTTGAAAGAAATATACATGTATAGTATAAACATACAAAAAATAGAGAAGTAAAAAGAGGAAAATACTTTCAGATATAAGCTCTCAACACTCTGATTTAGGATTAGAGGCTCACTCTCTTTATCCTACTCTCCTAATCTCAACTTTTAAAGAAAGACATGTGAGAAAAATTGGATTATATATATATATATATATATATATATTTTTTTTTTTTTTTTTAAGGTATGAAACTGAGCATTTATTTAGTTTTGGAAAATGTGACTCCATGGACTATACAGTCCATGGAATTCTCCAGGGCAGAATACTGGAGTGGGTAGCCTTTCCCTTCTCCAGGGGATTTTCCCAACCCAGGAATCGAACCAAGGTCTCCTGCATTGTGGCTGGATTCTTTACCAGCTGAGCCACTAGAGAAGCCTGAGAATACTGGAGTGGGTAGCCTATCCCTTCTCCAGCAGATCTTTCTGACCCAGGGTCTCCTGCATTGCAGGTGGATTCTTTACCAACTAAGCTACCAGGGAAGCTGGAAAATAAACCATAGCACATCACTGGAATCTTGGAGATTGGTTTCCCTTCCTTTTGAAATCACCCTGGACAATTTATCTGAAATGTTTCCTGATGGCAACCTGGCTTTGCTCCTCATGCTGCTACTGCTGCTACATCGCTTCAGTCGTGTTTGACTCTGTGCGACCCCTAGATGGCAGCCCACCAGGCTCCCCCTTAAACAAGAAACTGGGAATAAAAATTAAATACCATTATAGGGACTTCCCTAACAACAAAGGTCCATATAGTCAAAGCTATGGTTTTTCCAGTAGTCATGTATGGATGTGAGAGTTGGGCCATAAAGAAGCCAGAGCACTGAAAAACTGATGCTTTTTTTGAACTGTAGTGTTAAATACTCTTGAGAGTCCCTTGGATAGAAAGGAGATCAAGCCAGTTAATCCTAAAGGAAATTAATCCTGAATATTCATTAAAAGAACTGATGCTGAAGCTCGAATACTTTGGCTATCTGATGTGAAGAGCTGACTCATTGGAAAGCCCCTGATGCTGGGAAAGATTGAGGGTAGAAGGAGAAGTGGGCATCAGAGGATGAGATGATTGTATGGCATCACCAATGCAATGGCCATGAATTTGAGCAAACTTCTGGAGATAATAAAGAACAGGGAAGACTGGCATGGTGCAGTCCATGGGGATGCAAAGAGTTGGACGTGACTTAGAGACTGAACAACGATTCAAGTGCTATCTTATGACCCCCACTTCTGTCCCCACAATTTATTAAGAAGGAAAGCCAGGTATTAGTTTTACCTTTGCTGCTGCCTCTGAATTACCTGCCTGAAACTGATCTCTTCTCTCAGATTTGCTATATAATTTTAAACACATACATAACCAAAGTAGACTACTACTGTATAGGTTTATTTCTTCACAATTATGATTTTGTTGTATTGGTCTGACATATATCTTAATATACAACCATCTTTATGCTCATCTGTCAATCCATGTGTTTTCTGGAAGCATTTAAAATATATTAGTAATTTAAGTTACTGCAGATATTAGTAACTTAAGTCTTTAAATGGTTTAAACATATCTTAAACTGAAGTACAATATTTTTTCTTTCTTTTTTGAGGTAAAATTAAATACAGTGAAATGCTCTATATTCAATTAGATTACATAGATTACATTTACACTTCATTTTTTTTCCACTGAAGATCCCCTTACTGCGATTACTATGTGAGGCCTGTATAGATCAATAATGTAGATCAAAATTCTGATGATTTGTATGTACATTTAACCAGTTCCTTATTGTTGGACTTTTTGGTTGTCTCTCAAGTTTTTACTGTTTTAGAGAACCTGTGTGAAACATTTTCTATTATCTATATAATCTATTTATCCACTGATCTATATTTATCTATCTATCTATCAATTATCTATTTCCTTAGGCTAAATTCTTAAATGTAAAATTTCTGGTTCACATGATGTATATGGAGATGTTTAGGGTGGTTGATCTATATTGTCAGATTGCATTTCAAAACAAGTCTTATTTACTCTCCCACCTTCAGGGTATGTGATTGACTGACTATCTCTAATTCTTTTTATCCAGAGTTTTGAGATTACACAGAGAATTTCACAAAAGAGGCAATCTTATTATTATTTTTTACCAACATTCCTATTAGTGATTTCTAAAAATCTCCCTTTACTATATATATATTCAAGGCTAATATTTATTTATGTTACTAGACAAGTCACATTCTTTTTTCCTAGTTCATATTTTTATGCAGAAAAACTTAAGCCACTGGCAGATTTGTCTTCACTCATCCTTATCCAAATTGAAAGCCTAAAGCTGTACCTGGTTGTTTTGTTAAATAAAATTGTCAGCGAGTAATTCAAAGTTTACCATATTTGCATTTCTGTTTGCTAAAGGGAGATTTATTTTGAATTACCACTTACTACAACAAGACTATGTATTCTAAGAACTTTCTATTAATTTTAAAGAATTTAGTTGACCCTTGAGCAACAGGGATTTGAACTGCATGGGTCCACTTGTATGGGGATTTTTTTCAATAGATGCTGCAATAGTATGTGATCCCCTATTCACAGATGTGGAACCATGGATATGGAGGGTCGACTAGAAAGTTATACGTGGATTTTCAACTGCATGGTGATCGGTGCCCTTAACCCCGGCATTGTTCAAAGGTCAACTGTAAGACTTTGAGAAATTGTTTTTTTTTGTTGTTGATACATACTGTTAATGAAGGTATGGTTTTTAAAGCATTTGCTCTGGTAGTATCCAAAACTCTACACTGTTTTCACATTTGAAAAGTGTTTTCCTTCCTTTCTAAGTGGCCCATTGCTAAAATTCAGTTTATGTTCTCTCTATTATAGGCTTACTATTGTGCACTGACACAGCAGCAGGGATAAAATCATGGGGTCCAACAGCTCACGCTAAAGATGAGAAAACCAAAACCCATAGGGGGCTGCGAGGAATTTTGTCAGATGTCAAAGGAAGGGGATTTTTACTGAATTGACCTGAAAGGATTCTTGTTAAAATCTAGACTAAAGGAGCCAAGGACAGAACCCAAAGGCAAAGCGTAGTTGAAAAGAGGACTCAGAGGAGACTGACTAAAGACTAATGTTTCGTCAAAAGAGTCTTTAGCCAGAGAGAGGTACTAATATCTCCTCTTCAAAAAATTGTGGGTCACATTTTCCAGATTGTCTTATATTTTAAAAAATTATGTGCTGGCTACTGGGTGTAAACAGGAAAGACTGATGTAGATAATATTTGCCCAGAAGAGTAGTGGCCCCTCCTTCTGTACCACTAGGATGAGGGTGATCTCTTTGGTGCACCTGAGCTGAGATGAGTAGGGCTGGGTTTCACACATGTCAGTTCAGTTTATCAGTGGTTTCTGGGTGGTTCTGTAAGTGGACCCTGGCTCCTTCCTCCAGTAGCTTGAGATCTGAACACCCAGGAGTTTGTTGAGCTTCCCCTTGCCATTGAGTTCTGCCTGTAGCTTTCCATTCCCTGAAGGTCTCTGTGCTCAGCCACAGGTCCTCAGCGTTCTACAGCTTTGCATCCTGTGAAGGTCCCACGGAGAAGAATAGATGGGCCACGAGTCTTTTGGGCTCCTCCTTGTTCCAATCCACATGCCAGCTCAGGCATGGCTGTTAACAGCCCAGATGGTTCCTTATTACACTCACCAAGTCCTACAACAGGTGGTGTCTTTACCTGCCCTGCTCCCAGGGACCAGGCAGCTGCCCTATTCTCACATGGAAAAAGCTCATCCCTCTTTGTCACGAGACCTTTAACAGCCTAACTGAAAGCAGAACTCTTTCCTTTCTTCTTGGTCCTCATTTCTTGGCCTTATACTTCATGTTATCTTGTTGGATCTTCAGTTTATGGCTCCCTTCAGCTTTCCCCTCTTTGTCTGAGTCCAGACCCTTCCTTCTGTGTTGTGAAAGCATCCTGGCTACTTAACAAAGCACACCCAGCTACATATTACTACTTGTCTGCTTCCCAGTAAATTTGTAAGCTCTTCAATGGCAAAGATTGCTCCCAGCACAGTGCATCCATATACATCAGATCAGATCAGTTGCTCAGTCGTGTCCGACTCTTTGCAACCCCATGAATCGCAGCACTCCAGGCCTCCCTGTCCATCACCAACTCCCGGAGTTCAGTCAGACTCATGTCCATCGAGTCAGCGATGCCATCCAGCCATCTCATCCTCTGGCGTCCCCTTCTCCTCTTGCCCCCAATCCCTCCCAGCATCACAGTCTTTTCCAATAAGTCAACTCTTCGCATGAGGTGGCCAAAGTACTGGAGTTTCAGCTTGAGCATCATTCCTTCCAAAGAAATCCCAGGGCTGATCTCCTTTAGAATGGACTGGTTGGATCTCCTTGCAGTCCAAGGGACTCTCAAGAGTCTTCTCCAACACCACAGTTCAAAAGCATCAATTCTTTGGCGCTCAGCCTTCTTCACAGTCCAACTCTCACATCCATATATGACCACAGGAAAAACCATAGCCTTGACTAGCCAGACCTTTGTTGGCAAAGTAATGTCTCTGCTTTTGAGTATGCTATCTAGGTTGGACATAACTTTCCTTCCAAGGAGTAAGCATATTTTTATTTCATGGCTGCAGTCACCATCTGCAGTGATTTTGGAGCCCAGAAAAATAAAGTCTGACACTGTTTCCCCATCTATTTCCCATGAAGTGATGGGACCAGATGCCATGATCTTCGTTTTCTGAATGTTGAGCTTTAAGCCAACTTTTTCACTTTCCACTTTCACTTTCATCAAGAGGCTTTTGAGTTCCTCTTCACCTTCTGCCATAAGGATGGTGTCATCTGCATATCTGAGGTTATTGATATTTCTCCCGGCAATCTTGATTCCAGCTTGTGTTTCTTCCAGCCCAGCGTTTCTCATGATGTACTCTGCATATAAGTTAAATAAACAGAGTGACAATATACAGCCTTGACATACTCCTTTTCCTATTTGGAACCAGTCTGTTGTTCCATGTCCAGTTCTAACTGTTGCTTCCTGACCTGCATACAAATTTCTCAAGAGGCAGATCAGGTGGTCTGGTATTCCCATCTCTTTCAGAATTTTCCACAGTTTATTGTGATCCACACAGTCAAAGGCTTTGGTATAGTCAATAAAGCAGAAATAGATGTTTTTCTGGAACTCTCTTGCTTTTTCCATGATCCAGCAGATGTTGGCAATTTGATCTCTGGTTCCTCTGCCTTTTCTAAAACCAGCTTGAACATCAGGAAGTTCACAGTTCACATATTGCTGAAGCCTGGCTTGGAGAATTTTGAGCATTACTTTACTAGCATGTGAGATGAGTGCAATTGTGCGGTAGTTTGAGCATTCTTTGGCATTGCCTTTCTTTGGGATTGGAATGAAAACTGACCTTTTCCAGTCCTGTGGCCACTGCTGAGTTTTCCAAATTTGCTGGCATATTGAGTGCAGCACTTTCACAGCATCATCTTTCAGGATTTGGAATAGCTCAACTGGAATTCCATCACCTCCACTAGCTTTGTTTGTAGTGATGCTTTCTAAGGCCCACTTGACTTCACATTCCAGGATGTCTGGCTCTAGGTCAGTGATCACACCATCGTGATTATCTGGGTCGTGAAGATCTTTTTGTACAGTTCTTCTGTGTATTCTTGCCATCTCTTCTTAATATCTTATTAATAAGGTATGTATTAGTGCAATAAGCTGCATATTCTTTAATCTTTCACCATTCATTTGTTCCTTCATCAGAAATTAATCAGTTCGTTCACTGCTCTGGCACTATAGAGCATCTACTGTCCCAGGAGTTGGGGGGGGGGGCGCTGGAGTACACCAAGAAAGATGGTTATTACTCCAAAGACAAGTTTCCTACTTTTAAGGGACTAGCTCTGTGTGTGTGTGTTGTGTGTGTGTGTGTGTGTCTGACAAGGCTCAGGCCTCTGCACTCCAGAACATGCCTGCTGCATTTCTTGGCTCTGTTGGAGTGCGGGTGGGAGGCCCCATGGGGCAGGTGGGAGGCAGTAAGTGGGCCTTTCTCAGTAGACTTGTGGGAAGTCAGGGAGGAGCTTCCCAGGACGGGAAGGCTCTTTGGATCATGACAGGTCCTGCCCATACTTCTATTCTCTTCCTCCAGAAAGAAAGCATTTTTAGTTTTTAATTAAATAAACGAGTTACAAATTATAACATTTGTAACTGCAAGTTACAGAGACAACTTCAACAAATAAAATAATAAAACCATAAAGATGTGAAAAAAGCATCCCCTTTCCAAACCTCTGGTTTTGATTCTAAAATCAATTCCAAATTCAGCGTACAGATTATATTTTTGCTTTCTAGGTCTACAGGCATGTTACCCCTCCCCCCCCCCCCCCCGCCAAATACATGGTGTTGAAAATATTTAAGAGACTTGGCAAGAAATAAAATCATGCCAGACAAAAGCACAAAGGTGCTGGACTCGGAAAAGAGGGACAAATGTAAACAGAATCCATGGAGTCGCTACGTATGCACGAGCACTTTAAATATATGGATGATTGAAGAACTGAACCGGTGGGCTTGGTCTGGGGAAAGATGTGGCTCTGGGTGTGCCAGGTGGGCAAGGAGCCCATAACGTTGTAGTCAAACTGGAGAAGCGATGCAGGCTAATTAAAAAGCACTTAGATTAGAAAACAGGAAGCAGAACGCCGCGGCGGGGATGGGAGCGCGAGGCTGGGCGCGGCGCCAGCGTGGAGGAGGCGGAGGTGGTGCTGCGCCGGCCTCAGCGAGCAGCGCGCCGACGCCAGTGCGCCCGGCTCCTCCCGCTGCCTCAGCGGGCGAGGACCCCGAAGGCCTGGGGCTCGAGAAGCCTGCAAAGATTCCGGATTCTTACTGATTTCCTCCTCACTGCAGATTTTGCTAAAACACAGTGCTAATAACGTTGGTAAACGAAACTCAGCCTGTTTGCGGAGAGGCTGGGGCAACGACGTTTGAGTGTTTCAGCAGAGCCTTTCCTATTCACTTTAAAAATGGAACAAGAGGTTTCTGATGAGGTTGGATTAAGAATGAGGTGCTGGCGGCGGCAGCTGTGGAGCTGGGAGTGGGGACTCCCCAGACTCTGCCACCTCAGTTCTCTAGAGTTTGGTTAGTCTGTCAACTTCTTCAGAGCCTGAGGTGTAGAGCCACTCATTTCCACTGCTGCTATCCTGTCCCAGTTGCACTTAGGGTTTTCAGCTTCTGAGACTAGTGGGATGCTCTCTTCCTTGGAAAATCCTCTCCGTAAGGTTGCTCACACCGACTCCACTATTCTTGCCTGGAGAATCCCAGGGATGGGGGAACCTGGTGGGCTGCCGTCTATGGGGTCGCACAGAGTCGGACAGGACTGAAGCGACTTAGTAGCATCAGCAGCAGCAAGGTTGCACACAATCAGGAAACCTCCTTGACCAAATCTTTCCCTACTTGGCTCGATCGAACTTATCATATCCTTATATTTTACGAACGCAGTAGTGAGTTTTTAAAAATAGTCTGTCAAGCCCCCCCATCACAACATATATATATATATATATATATATATATATATATATATATATATTTTATCATCTGCTTCATTTCTTTACTAAAAGATCGAAGTTAAGCAGTTTGGAAATTTATCATCTGCATGCTTATAGTGTTGTGTCGGACAAGGAGATTTAAATTCTAAACTGCTCTCAGAAAACCTAGTAATGTCTTAAAGACGATGCAGAGATGTTCATTATCATCTTTAAATACACAAATTCAGAAGGTAAAAGTGCAACTGTAAATTATGCAGCAAACTGTTTTTGTTCAGTCGCTAAGTCGTGTCTGACTCTTCCATCCCATGAATTGAAGCAGTCCAGCCTTCCCTGTCCTTCACGATCTCCTGGAGTTTGCTTAAACTCCTGTTCACTGAGTTGGTGATGCCATCCAACCATCTCATCCTCTATCATCACCTTCTCCTCATGTCTTCAATCTTTCCCAGCATCAGGGTCTTTTCCAATGAGTTGGCTCTTCGTATCAGGTGGCCAAAATAATAAGCATATATTCAAATAAGCCACTGTGAGGGCAGGTTTGTGTGTGTGTGTGTGTGTGTGTGTGTGTGTGTGTGTGTGTGTTTTCCACCATGTTCCCTGCTCTATCCCAGGAGGGTCTGTGGAACAATGCTTGGTGAACAGAAAGACTTCAATAAACATTTGCTGAATAAGTGAACGGAGAAGGTACTTGTCTCCAAAGTGCTTACTTAACATACAAAGCACATTTTAATAATACTGTTATTGCTCACATTATTTTTTGGAAAGAATTTTTCTTTGGGAATTTGCATCAAAGCTGGTGCCAATCCTTTAGAGCCATACTTCAATTTTGGCTCTGAATGAGTGAGTTTACTTATGTTATTTATCAGGCGTGGATCCAAATAACTCTCTCAGTTCATTCTCAAAAGGTTAATTTACCATCCTGGAGGTTATTAAAAGAATGCCATAGACTGTAAAGGCAGTTCTCCAAGGGATATGCCAAAATGTTTGCATTAATAAAAGCTTCATTGGAAAAAGTGTCTAACTTCCTGAGACGAATACCTTGAAGGAAATAGAACTCATCTGATTTATTCTTGTATGTTCGATAAAAAATCAATTCCATTACTCATATTTACATTATACTCCTGGAAGGAGCTTAAGTGTATTTGATTGAGTAAAGAAAGAGGCATAAGAATTGTTTGTTCTTTACCGCTACTTTTCCACAGGTTTTAAACTGGCTGAGAATAGGAGTTATTTCTTCTTTATTGATTCAAGTCCCATTTCTTATCATTCTTTGCACTTTTATTCACTTTCAGAAATACCAGAATCTTTCATTCCCTAAGTTTCACAAATTATTGCCTTAACTGCAAAATAATGCATTGTCTTAAATAATAATGTTGTCTTAAAAACACAAATACTATAGAATTGTATGGAGTGAAATATTTTAATCTGTTTGGAATAAAGACAGCAAATTCAACACATAGTCACAACCCAAATTCCACTACCATAAAAAAAGGGATATTTTTCACCCTAAGCATTTCTATTTTGAAATGTCTTTCTTATGAAAATGTGCTTAAAATGTAAAAGTTTAAACAGTTGTTATAAAATTGATGCTAGGTAACCCTTACCTATGGCACCCAACTCCAGCACTCTTGCCTGGAAAATCCCATGGACGGAGGAGCCTGGTGGACTGCAATCCATGGGGTCGGTAAGAGTCGGACAGGACTGAGCGACTTCACTTTCACTTTTCACTTTGATGCATTGGAGAAGGAAATGGCAACCCACTCCAGTGTTCTTGCCTGGAGCATCCCAGGGACGGGGGAGCCTGGTGGGCTGCTGCCTATGGGGTCGCACAGAGTCGGACACGACTGAAGCGACTTAGCAGCAGCAGCAACCCTTACGTAAACAAGTGAGGCTCACCAGTGCCTTGAAGTTCTCCTGGGGCCCATTTCTTCCCTTTTCTTTCCTTTATCACTAAAGAGAACCAATAGCCTCTAGTTCTGGAGGCAATGATCTTTTTGATGTTCTCTACACGTTTCCATATAAGTAAGCATCTATAAACACCATGGGTTACTTAGCTACCTTTGAACTTCATGGAATTATTCATGAGGAATGTCTGACCTCTTTCAGTCAACATTATGCTGGAGATTTATCCATGCCTTTTATCCTGGTTGCTTGAAATTTCGTTGTATGAATCTGCATACTTAGGTTGTTTCCAGATTTTGATTATTACGTTTAGTAATAACTAACCTGCTCTGAGCATGTCTGTACATACATCCTGGGGCACAAGTACATGTATTCCTGTTGATATAGAACGAGGAGTGGAATTGCTGCATCACAAGGTATGCAATATATTCTCCCCAAAATACCATTCTGTTACTCTATATCCTTTTTAATAGTGGGTATTTTCAATTATAAAAATGTTTGTATTTTGGTGGGTGTATAGTCCTCCAACTTCGCTTTTCCTTTTCAAAGTTGTTTTGGCTCTTCTGGGTCCTTTGCACCTCATATAAATTTTAGAGTTTGTCTATCAGTTTCTTCACAGATACCCTGCTGAAATTTTGAATGGCAATCTGTTGAATCTATAGATCAATTTGAGGGAGAAGTAGCGTGTATTATTGTCATGTATTTTTCCTTTACATATCTTATAAATCCTACTATATATTATAACTTTTGTTTGATCAACTATTTAAAATTTTTATTAATTGTTTAAATTGAGATGTAGTTCACGTACAACAAAATTTACCATTTAAGGCTTAAAACTCTGTGGTTTGTACAAACTTCAATAGTATCTAATTTCAGAACATTTTCATCACTCCAAAAAGAAACCCCATGCCTGTTAGGAGTTACCTATTATTGTTTAAAGATATATAAATAATAATAAAAATGTCATGTATTTACTGACATAGCATCTCTTTCAGTGCTCTTACTCGTGTAGATCCATAGTTCCATCTGGTATCATGTACCTTCTGCCTGAAGCACATTCTTTAACATTTCTTGTAATATGGATCTGTTTATGATAAATTCATTCAGCTACTTTATGTCTCTAAAAGCCTATTTTGCCTTAACTTTTGAAAACTATTTTCACTGGGTATAAAATATAGGTTAATAATTTTCTTTCTTTTAGTGCTTTAAAGATTTTGCTCCACTGTTCTCTTATCCGCACTGTTTCTGGTGAGGAATCTGTGTTCACCCTTTTCTCTGAACATTATGGTTTCTGTGGGTAACATGTTTTTTTAAATCCAGCTGGTTTTAGATTTTCTATTTATCACTGGCTTTGAGTAATTTGATTATAATGCACTTTGGCATAGTTTCTTTATATATCTTGCATTTCTGTTTCTTTGAATTTCTTGGATCTGCAGGTTTATAATTTTCATCAAATTTAGGAACTATTTGACCGTTATTTCTTCAAAAAAATTTGTCTCCCTTTCCTGTTTTCTGTATTCTTCTGAGATCCCAATTATGTACTTACTAGGTGGATAAAATTGCCCCACATAATGTGGGTATTCTTTCTTTCTCCCTTTCTTCTTTCATTTTGGAATTCCTTTTTTCTCTGTGTGATTCATTTTTAAATGTCTCTATTAGGATATGTTCAAGTTAACTAATTTTTACCCAATCTTTTCTAATTTGCTATTGATCCTATTGAGTTTATGTTTCTCTGAGACATTATAGCTTTTATCTCTAAAATTCAAGTCTTCAAATTACTTGTTACATGTCTACTTAAATTTTTGAACCTAAGGAACAGTTAAATAACTGTTTTAGTTTCCTTGTCTGCTATTTTTGTTATGTGATAATGCTGCACACATTGTGAATTGTAGAAGACATTTTATTGTTATTCTTTTACAATAAAGATATTTATTTTTACAATCAGTGTTCACTTATATTTACACATATGTTCACTATTTTTAAAAACATATTTGGTAGTATTTTTTAAATCCTAGAAATATTTAATTTTGTTAGTGGTTTTACCTATCAGTGATTTTCCTTAGGCCTCTAGGTCTTACTTAGGAAGGCCTTCCCAAGCCAAGATTATAAAAATACTGTTATATAATTCTACTTGATTTTTGTAAATTTAATTTTTTAAATATTTAGACATTTAAATCATCCAGATTTGTTCTATATTTTGTGAAGCTAAATTTCTTAGTTTTTTTCTAGGTGATTAGCAAAATGACTCATTACTATTTATTGAATTTCTATCCTCTTCCTCTGATTTGTAATATAACCTTATTATATAATTATTTCTTTATAAACATGGGTCCTCTATTTTCTTGCACCAATGCCCTGACTGTTTTAATTACTGTAATATGCAGTAATTAATATGGAACTACAAAGTGACAAAAATATTGCTTTGTATTCTATAATGATAGGCCATTGCAGTGGATAAGAATCTAGCTTCTGGCTTTATTTATCACAGAAAATATATAGCCTGCATGAGATAAGCAGCAGGGCTTGCTGGACAAAACTGTGATGTAAGTGAAAGAGGCAGTCCTTTCTAATTTTTTCTGAATATCTTTTCAATATCTCTGAGTTTCAGGGTCTTCATGCAATCCCAGGCTACACAGAGCTCTTCTCAAGGCCTGTTTCCTTGAGGGAAATACTTGTTTCTCTAAATCTACTTTTAACCTTCTCCTCCAAATTCTACTCTCAGCTAGTCTATATTGGAAAGACTTGAGAAAATAATTTATACTTAGGTGTTGATGACTGATACATTGATTTAATGTAGTCGTGGCAAATGTGTGGCTTCATTTCAACATGGATCTTCCAGCACCTAAAGTCAACAGCCATGGTGTGTACTTTTTGTTGTTGTTGATCTTGGGTTTGACCTAAGAACCTTTCTTGACATAGAACTCCAGGAGTTCCTAACACTTCATCAGAATTGGCAGATAGGTTGGAATTAGTTTTCTACTCCTGTAATAATGTTTTCGCTTCCCAGGAGAAACAGGCGTTGGAGAAATGGAGTCACAATGTTGACTGTAGTTGTTTCCTAGGGTTGTACAACAAAGTACCAAAGACTGAATGGCTTAAAGCAACAGACTTTTATGGTCTCAGAGTTATGGAGTCTACAATTCTGAGTAAGCTGTCAGCAAGGGCTTGCTTTCTGCCGTGGTTCTAGAGGAGAACCATTCTTGCCTCTCCTGGTGTTTGCTGGCAACCCTTGGCATCTCTGACTTGTAGACGCATCACTCTAATTACTTGACGGTCCTGTCCCCTTGTGTCTTCACACTGTCTCTCCTCTGTGTGTCCATGTCCATATTTCCCTTCTTTATAAGGACACCAGTCAGATAGTAGGTTACTTCAATGACTAGTTTTAACTCTGTTGCCTCTGTAATAACCCTATTTCCAAATAAGATCACACTTTGGGGTACTAGGGGTTAGGACTTCAACATATGAATTTGGGGGGATGCACAAATCATCTTTTTACAGTGACACTCAGATAAAGCTGCAGATGGAAAACTCTTCATCCGTGTGTAAGAGCAGTCCTGTCAGGGTCAGCCAGTCCTGTTCTAAAAACATAACATTGCCTGATAGTGGAAATGACTGAAGACAGTCATTATTATTTATTTGTGCGGTTAAAGAGATCCTGGGCTGAGAGTCATAATCTGAAATTAAACCCTTGACAATTTCCAGAGGATTTAACAGGATTATTTCATCTTTGTTCTTGTTGAGCTCTATTTTAAAGGGATTTTGAGGGAAGTGTGTATTCCTCACTGAATATCCCCATGCCTTTTTACTGTAGACACAGCAATGCAATCATGATCTAGTTCTGAACACACTGGCACGTTTCTAGAACAGGTGTGTTTGTTCATGGTTTGTTTTTAATGAACCTGGAAAGTTTTGAGCTTATGAAGGAAGAATTTAGTTCTGTTGTATTGACCTTTTGGTATCACAATTTACAGGCCAACTTAAATTTATGAGCACGGGCTCAACACGCCTCATGTGAGATTTCAGTTCATCTGTGGAGAATGAGCAGAGGCAGGAAGTAAATTATGAGGTAAGGAGTAGTATTCACTAGGCATTTGCGAGATTTCTTGGTCAGCATATTAGTTGATTCATGATTAAAAAAAGAACTTATTAGATGGTGCTTTATGAAGTATTAGCTTTTTATTGCTTCTATGAAATAGGTATAATCTAATTTTATTATTAATGCAGAACCAATGTGCTGAGTCTTGAAGGTGTGCTCATCCAGGAATGGATGAAAACTGTTCTCGAGGTCGAACTTGTTTGGTGCCTTTAGGGAAACTGTTGTAGGTGATGAGTCAGACACCCGGGTGATGCCACCCAGCAATTTGCTCTTTCTTGATCAGCTAATAATAAATCCAGTATTGCCACTTCATTAAGAAAACTGTGACAGAAGAGTACAGTCGTTTAATCACAAACAGTACACTGATGTCTCTTGCTTTGCATGTGGTTTATTAAGGGCAATCAATTTAAAAAGTTCGGCTTGTAGCTGGCATGGAGACAGCACATCATAATGGGGGTGCATGCGCTCTGGAGACAGTCCTAAGTCCAAATTTCAGGGTCATTTCTGGGCTCTCACAAGAACCTCAGATTTCTCACTTTTTAAATGTGGGCAATGATACCTCTCTTTCAGTATTGTGAGGATTAAATCAAATCAGCTTATTATTGTAAAGTCCCAGCCCCAAATTAAATTAGCAACAAAATTAATTTCCTATCGTTTTTCTCAAATCCATTTTTTTTTCAATTACATGATCTTGTGATTTGATTTTCATAACTTAAAACTAAAACCTACCTCTGTTTGGAGGAAAAGTTGGTCTGGTAATTCTTTTATGTTTCATGACTCCACAGAAGAGGTGCTGTTAAAATTGTTTAGGTTCAGCATTTTAAATAAAACCACCTCTTTGCAGGAGAACCACTAGTGTAAAATAGGTTAGGAGAAAGTATATAATATTCTAAAAGCGGATACTCAGGTGCATAGCTCTTATTCCAGGGAGTTACATTAGATTTCTTATGTAATCTGGAAAGAGAGGAGCTCTAATATGATTTCCTTCTTTGTTTCACTTAGAAGGTCACTCATTGTCTCTTTTTAAAAAGTTATTTGGCTGTGCTGGGTCTTAGTTGCAGCACTTGAAATCTTTGATCTTTGTTGCAGCATGTATGATCTTTAGTTACAGCATGCAAACTCTTAGTTGTGGCAGGTAGGATTTAGTTCCCTGACCAGGGATTGAACCTGGGCACCCTGCATTGGGAGCGTGGAGTCTTAGCCATCGAACACTCAGAGAAGTTCCCATTAGTTTTTTTATGCCACCCTTGCATTATTAGAAGTTAAGTTTGGCCCTATTTGCCAAGTTTGGAACAGGTAGGATGACAGAAAGAGGACCCTCAGGTTCTTGCTTTAATTTTATAAAACTTTGTAGTTTTGTTTGGATAGTTAAATGGACTATAGGATTTTAAAACCTTAAATTTAAATGTTAAAAAAACTTTATATTCCCTAATGTTCAGAGTCTTTACAGAAATCATCTACTTTGAAAATATTGTCTTCTTATAATAAGAGTGACATTTTAAAAGCATGGCTACAAGCTTTAAAAAGCAAACTGCATGGACTGCAATTTTTGTTTTAATGACACAAAAATTAATGGGTTGCCTTATGTATGGCTATCAAGTAGTATTCTGTGATTTTTTTATTCCCCTGCAGAGTTTTGTTATGCTAAATGCTCACTGGTTTCATTGTTTGACTCACAAATATATATCTTAGGTTTCAAAATGTGTGGTAGAACTAACCATCTGTAATTTCCTTCATTTATCAATAAAAAATGGCATTGGATGGTCAACAATTAATTACTTAACAACGTATTATTTTTAAATAATCTGCTGCTTTTCAGGATCCGGAGAAAAACCTATCAATGTACTTGGTCTATGCCTGGGACAGAATTTTGCTACCATAGCTCTTCTTAACAGCAATGGATACCAGCAGGTTTATGACTCCATCTCCAGAGTTATTGCCCCAAGAAATAATATTTCAATTGTAGCTATCTCTGTGAGATATCTCTATACAGATTCTCTTTTACCTTTTGCTTTGAGACTGTCAATGGATCAACCCTTCTTTTGACCAAAACTGTCAATGATGTAAATAGCAGTGGTGTATATTTCAGTAAAGATTTAAAAAAAATTGAAATATGGCATGCAAGCAATGAGGTCTGTTGGAAACCACAGCAATATCTAAGGCTCAAGCACTTCCCCAAATCTACATATTGTCAGAAAATTAAAAATATTCATGATAATCTAGAGTGTCTTTCTGTTTAGTTGGGTGATTTCCCACCCAAATGTGAAAGTCGCTCAGTCATGTCCAACTCTTGGACATGACTCTTGGACATGACTCTGGTTGGACATGACTCTGGCCCAAACAATCATACAATTCCAAACCTTCTCTAAGTGGCCTGATGATCTATGAAAGTCTATTTAGACATGTTGTACAAACAAGCACTATATTCTCAAACACACATTGCTTGAGAAGTGTGTTTTAAGAAACAGTGTGGTGCAAGCTGACACAGTTACAAACGTGTGAAAATGATAAATGTAGCAGACAGCTAAAGTGCTCCTCTGCTCAACACTTGATATATAATTTCCAGTGAAGTTATCTTTAGTAATTAATCTCTGATGTTTCTTCAAAAGGTCTGCTAATCTGAATTTTCTTTTGGGTGTCTTGGAGATTTAGATGATTGTTTTAGACACTTAGAATTATGCTGTTCTTCTGAGGCTTGTCTGAAGAGGGCCCGGTTTTCTTAATGCAGCAGCAGCAAGAACAATACTTAGCACTTATGAGGCTCCACATCTCGGTTTCAAAGCACTTTACAAATATCAATTAATTGCTTTGAATGGGGAGTTCTGCAGCTGCTGGAGAAAAAAAGAGCACACAGTGATTGGCTCATTATCATTTACAGCTGTTGAAAAATGGTCTTCAAAGAAATAATTACAGATTTTCATATATATTTAAGGAAAAAAGGAGCAGGTTACTAAGGATCTTTTTAATCAAATGACTCGTGTCTTTGCATTCAGTTTAGAGAGCAGCAGCTTTATTGCAAACAATTACCCTTCCCTAGACAAAAAGAAGAGAGGTGCTGTAATACTCCTTCTCCAAGAAAATGCGGGCAGTAAATCCTCTTTTTGGAAATAATCTCAATCTCACTGCTTTTCGATTTTTGGCTGTTTAGAATTTTTGTTTATCAGCAGTAGGACCACTGCTGGACTTACTTAACGTCTGATCCCTCTTTAATTATGCATGAAAACAGAACAAGTAGACTATAATTGATAGTGCTTCTTGCATTGTTTTCCACAGAGCTTTATCTCCATAGGGGGCCAAAAAAACTAAGCAAACAGGTCTTTCTGTCACCAGGAAGAAATAGAGGCAACCCAGGCCATGGAAACAGTTTTCTCTCTTTTTCTTTTCTTTCTCTTTCTCCACAACCTGCTCCCCCTCCCCCAACCACTGCCGCTTCTTTTCATAATGTGAATCTCCTGGTTGGGCAGATAAGCTGCTAATTCTATTAATTTTCTTATCAAAATCAGCAAGGTAACCGAAGCTTCCAATTTAGTGATTTATTATCCCGAGCAAGCTATGCGAAGTGCACCTTTCATATTCTGTAATTGGCATGAGAGGGGAAGACTTTCAAGGGAGATGCACTCAGCTAACCGTTACCATTTCAATTGACTATTGAGCAAACAGATGCAGTGTCCTTTCATTGGCTTAAATCATTTAAAATGATAAAGCTAGCAATTCTGCATTTGAATATATGCCAGTGGATATCTGTGGGCAAGATTCTGACCCCTAAGACATTAAAATATGAGCACAATAACATCCCTCTATAGGATTTCACATCAATAAAACATCCAAGTGTGATATGTTAATTGACATGCAAAAGGCCAAAATTGATCACACATGTAATCTGACCCTTATTATTACACCATCTCCCAAGCCCCTGGAAATAAACATCTTTCCTTTGCACATTGAGTGCTGGGTTCTTTTATATATAGAAGGTGGCTACAAACAGTGGATTCCAGTATTTAAGCATTGAAATAGAAACCAGTATCAGAGGCAGGAACATCAGCAGTTGGAAAGGAAAGAAAGTGGTGAGATGTTGGATGCCAAAGGTGAGTGGGAGTGATTGGGATGTAAATATAAAAGGTAAACTAGATTTTGGGTGGCCAAAATAGCTACTTCTTTTTATTGTCGTTTGGAAGGCTCCAGAAGGCTCCTGGGCCCCAGATATCATTAGTAAAACAATTTGAATGGTAGGGATCCATTTCTTTGTTTATGACCATAATTTTCCTTTAAAATTAGCTATCATATAATCAGTATCAACTGGTTTAATGATTGCATATAACACCCACATATGTTGCCGTATTTAAATTTAAGAACAAAGTGTTAATTCTCCCATTCATAGATGATGGCTTGAGGCTTGAGAAATTAAAAATGTGCGTAATGCTTAAGAGGCTTAGGAAGTTAAGTAACTTGTCTGACTTCACTTGGTTAGAAACTATTCAACCTGGGATTTAAATTTAGAACCATGAGATCTGAACCTCTTTTCTCTAATAATTGTACTATTCTTCCTCCTGCCACCTTCTATATATATAATAAAAAACTTAGCACTCAATGTGCAAAGGAAAGATGTTTATTTCCAGGGGCTTGGGAAATGGTGTAATAATAAGGGTCAGATTACATGTGTGATCAATTTTGGCCTTTTGCATGTCAATTAACATATCACACTTGGATGTTTTACTGATGTGAAATCCTATTCTTATTTTGCATAGGATATTTGCATATCCTATGTGAAATACAATTCTTCCTTGTATTTCTGGAAAAATTAACAGCCCAGACCATTAAATCTTCAATATAAATCACACTTTGAATTATACCATACACAAACCTTTGAATTAGTTTTTTGGTACTTAAAACTTCAAAGACAATTCATATTAAAAATGGGATCACTGTTTTTCATGAAATATAGTTTTGACAGTTTGGAACCTCCCTTCTAATTCTTTGGGATATTTTTCCCTTGCATTTCCTCGAGGAACAGGCCAGGGATTATTTTCCCCTGTGGAGTGCTGTCCACGGCGCCTATGGCTGGGAGATGTACTGCAGAGGTGCACAATGATTTAGACATTTGTTTGGGCTTTTAATCTTTTCTCATCTACACGTACCACCAAAATAAAAACCAGTGAAGTATGAACCCTATAAATCTGCTTGTTCTCTCACTCCTCAGAAATATTTCAGAAAGAACTTGACACTTGTAATCAGAACTGGGCTTACATGCTGCCTCCTTTTGATTCAGCGATCCTGTACCCCTTCCTTTTCCATTTTAAACAGCATGAAAATAATGGGAGCCAGAAGGGCATGGGCTGGGGTAGTGCTGCTGTTGGAAGGATGTAAAATATACTTATATAAAGTGAATTTCCACCTGACTTCAAGTGTGTAGATTATTGAATTAAGAGAGCAAGTTGTGAGGGCAGTAGGAAGCTACCAGGCTTCTCAGGGGATGCAGCAAAAAGGCAGGTATATTTTCTTGACTTCTTGGACATTTGCATATGAATCTAATGTTTTTATATCATAGGCATGATCCTATGCTAGTTTTAAAAATCAATCCAATTTCTGGGTTTGTGGGTGATTACCTGTGCCTAGTACTTCTGGGTTACCTTGATGACTTTCTGCACCTCAAGACTCTAATTGGTTGGATCTGAGGAAATTTACTTTAAAGGAAAAATTGTAGTCATGTTCTGGTCATTATTGATATTACTAGATGGTACCTTCTCACATGGCCATGCTCTGACCCTGACCATACATTTAAATTTTCTTTTAGGGTCACTCAAATTCAATCAGAATGACGAGCTAAGTCTCAATCAAAACCTGTAAACTCTTGTCTGTTAAAAGCAAAATTTCCATGATTATGGGATGTATCTATATGGTTAACAGCAGGCTGTGAAAGTGCTGCACTCAATATGCTAGCAAATTTGGAAAACTCAGCAGTGGCCACAGGACTGGAAAAGGTCAGTTTTCATTTCAATCCCAAAGAAAGGCAACACCAGAGAATGCTAAAACTATCGGACAATTGCACTCATCTTACATGTTAGTAAAATAGTGTTCAAAATTCTCCAAGCCAGGTACCAAAGTACGTGAACAGTGAATTTCCAGAGGTTCAAGCTGGATTTAGAAAAGGCAGAGGAACCAGAGATCAAATTGCCCACATCTGTTGGATCATTGAAAAAAACAAGAGAATTCCAGAAAAACATTTACTTCTGCCTTATTGACTACACTAAAGCCTTTGACTGTGTGGATAAGAACAAACTGTGGAAAATTCTTAGAGATGGGAATACCAGACTATCTGATCTGCCTCTTGAGAAATCTGTATGCAGTTCAGGAAGCAGTGGTTAGAACTGGACATGGAAAAACAGACTGGTTCCAAATAGGAAAAGGAGTACGCCAAAGCTGTATGTTGTCACCCTGCTTATTTAACTTATATGCAGAATACATCATGAGAAACTCTGGGCTGGATGAAGCACAAGCTGGAATCAAGATTGTTGGAAGAAATATCAATAACCTCAGATATGCAGATGACACCACGGTTATGGCAGAAAGTGAAGAAGAACTAAATGCCTCTTGATGAAAGTGAAAGAGGAGAGTGAAAAAGTTGGCTTAAAACTCAACCTTCAGAAAACTAAGATCATGGCACCTGGTCCCATCACTTCATGACAAATAGCTGGGAAAACAGTGATAGACTTTACTTTTTGGGGCTCCAAAATCACTGCAGATGGTGACTGCAGCCATGAAATTAAAAGGCACTTACTCCTTGGAAGAAAAATTATGACCAACCTAGACAGAATATTAAAAGGCAGAGACATTACTTTGCCAACAAAGATCAGTCTAGTCAAGCCTATGGTTTTTCCAGTATCATGTATGGATGTGAGAATTGGACTATAAAGAAAGCTGAGCACTGAAGAATTGATGCTTTTGTACAGTGGTGTTGGAGAAGACTCTTGAGAGTCCCTTGTACTGCAGGAGAACCAACCAGTCGATCCTAAAGGAAATCAGTTCTGAATATTTATTGGAAGGACTGATGCTGAAGTTGAAACTCCAATACTTTGGCCACCTGATGTGAAGAACTGACTCATATGAAAAGACCCTGATGCTGGGAAAGATTGAAGGTGGGAGGAGAAGGGGATGACAGAGGATGAGGTAGTTGGATGACATCACCAACTAAATGGACGAGTTTGAGTGAGCTCTGGGAGTTGGTGATGGACAGGGAGGCCTGGTGTGCTGTGATTCATGGGGTCGCAAAGAGTTGGACATGACGGAGTAACTGAACTGAACTGAACTGATGGTTGTGAAGTTGTCATGAAGTCACTCAGTCGTGTCCGACTCTTTGTGACCCCGTGGACTGTAGCTCACCAGGCTCCTCCATCCATGGAATTTTCTAGGCAAGAGTACTAACTTAGGTTTAAAGTCTACTCTATGTTTGGAACAATTAAATCATATTAAGGATTGTCAGTCTAGTAATGGGCTTCCGTGATGGCTCAGAAGTAAAGAATCTACCTGCAATGCAGGATACCCAGGTTCAGTCCCTGGGTTGGGAAGATCCCCTGGAGGAGGGCACAGCAACCCACTCCAGTATTCTTGCCTGGAGAATCTCATGGACAGAGAAGCCTGGTGGGCTATAGTCCACAGGGTCACAAAGAGTTAGACATGACTGAGTGACTGAGCACATTATGATATGACACAGGGCAAGCATTCTCTGAGAATAGAAATGTTCTTTGAAAATAGAATATTATTTTCAAACAGAAGAGGCCTTGACAATAATTAGCAAGATTTGGGTCTAAAGAAAGATTATGTGGGACCTTGTTAAAAGAAAAAGAGGAAGATAATACTTATTGCTGCTGCTGCTGCTAAGTCGCTTCAGTTGTGTCCGACTCTGTGTGACCCCACAGACGGCAGCCCACCAGGCTCCCTCGCCCCTGGGATTCTCCAGGCAAGAACACCGGAGTGGGTTGCCACTTCCTTCTCCAATGCATGAAAGTGAAAAGTGAAAGGGAAGTCGCTCAGTCGTGTCCGACTCTTGGCGACCCCATGGACTGCAGCCTACCAGGCTCCTCCGTCCATGGGATTTTCCAGGCAAGAGTACTGGAGTGGGGGGATAATAATTCCCTGGGTTCCTGGGAAGGATTCACCATGTAAGAGTAGGACAGAAAAGCAGTCTGGTAAGCAGAAGTGTGAAAGGTTGACCAGATGAAAGAGGAAAAAGACAAAACTGTGTTTGTGATGATTGTTGTTTACAAAACGCTATGTGTTAAGCACTGTGGTATGTGATTTCCCTGTATTATCTCATAAATTATTTCCATTTTGCAGATGAAAAAATTGTCTAGTTATCATTATTATGCTTGAAATTGTTTTGCAAGGGCATGACAAATATGATTTTTAGAATTCTTGTGTTTACTATCAGTGAAATATTAGCTATAGAGATGGGTATTATGAATTAAAAAGAGAAAGAATTTATGTATGGAACAAAATTTCCATAGCTGATTCAGTGGTTTGTTGTTGTTCAGTTGCTCAGTCATCTCTTTACAACCCCATGGACTGCAGCATGCCAGACTTCCCTGTCCTTTCATCTCCCAGAGCTTGCTCAAACTGATGTCCATTGAGTAGATGATGCCATCCGACTATCTCATCCTCTGTTATCCCCTTCTCCTGACTTCAATCTTTCCCAGCAGCAGAGTCTTTTCCACTGAGTCAGTTCTTCGAGTCAGGTGGCCAAAGTATTGGAGTTTCAACTTCAGCATCAGTCCTTTCAATGAATATTCAGGACTGATTTCCTTTAGGATTGACTGTTTTGATCTCCTTGCATTCTAAGGGACTCTCAAGAGTCTTTTCCAACACCACAGTTCAAAAGCATCAATTCTTCAGTGCTCAGCTTTCTTTATGGTCCAACTCTCACATCCATGCATGACTACAGGAAAAACCATAGCTTTGATTAGACATTAGACAAACCTTTGTCACAAAGTAATGTCTCTGCTTTTTAATATGCTATCTAGGTTTGTCATAGCTTCTCTTCTAAGGAGCAAGCATCTTTGAATTTCACAGCTGCAGTCATCATCTGTAATGATTTTGGAGCCCAAGAAAATAAAGTCTGTCACTATTTCCATCGTTTCCCCATCTATTTGCCATGAAGTGATGGGATCAGATGCCATGATCTTAAGAGTTTTGAATGTTGAGTTTTAAGTCAGCTTTTCACTCTCCTCTTTCACTTACATCAAGAGGGTCTTTATTTCCTCTTTGCTTTCTGCCGTATAAGGGTGGTGTCATTTGCATATTTGAGGTTATTGATATTTCTCCCAGCAATCTTGATTCCAACTTGTGCTTCATCCAGCCTGGCATTTTGCATGATGTACTCTGCATATAAATTAAATAAGCAGGGTGACTACATACAGCTTGACATACTCCTTTCCCAATTTTCACTAAGATTATGTAAATCCTGATGACTAATAGTATAGTCTTAGTCAAGTCAAAAAAATTCTCTAATCTTCGGTATAAAATAGAATAAAGTGTCTGCTCTTATATATTCTATGAAAGTCTTTTGAAAGTAACCGAAACAGGCTTAATAAGGCAAAACATAATTGAGAAGAAAGGCATTTATGAGACAAATTATTTGTGATTTTAAAGAACAGACTTTTTGACTCAGCTGGAGAAGGTGAGGGTGGGAAGATTTGAGAGAATACCATTGAAACATGTATATTATCATATGTAAAACAGATGACCAGTGCAAGTTTGGTGCATAAAGCCAGTGCTCTGGGACAACCCAGAGGGTTGGGGTCAGGAGGGAGGTAGGGGGAGGGCTTAGGCTGGGGGGGCACGTGTGTACCTGTGGCCAATTCATGCTGATGTGTCACAAAAACCATCACCATATTGTAAAGTAACTATTCTCCAATTAAAATAAAAAAGAAAAAATTTGACTATGGATGCTTTTCATAAATCTAGCCAGAATGAAACTAGAACTTGATTCAGTTTGTTTCCAAGTTTCCATCTGTATCTTCTGTGTACAAGGGTGACTTTGACTTCAAAGGGCAATGGGAATTGGATTTGGTATAAAAATGGGGCTAGGAAATATATGGTCTTTTAGGAAAAGTTTATTACATACTGTACAGAAGCTCAAGTTTTATTTTGATTGAATACTTTTTTCAGTGGGATTTACTAGCTAATTACTTCTCAGCTTTGTGCCTTGGCCAGACTTACCTAATCTATAATGTCTACTGAAGGGCTTGAAAGCCTCAAGGTTTGTATGCTTTTATGCAAAATTATTAATATTAATAACAATTAACCATAAGTGGTAACTAGAGTAGGCCTGATGGCCTTTCCTTCTTTCAAAAACTTCTTTATGTTCTTAGTTTCGAAAGGTAGAGGTGATAATGCAAAAGATATCAGTGACAGTTTAAATTAATTATTGATCTTGGAGTGAAGTTTAAATAATTAACCCAACAAGGGGACTACCTTTCACTTGTGTCAAATTGGAAGCTCTAAATACCATCTGCTTATGTCACAGGAAAATTTTTTTGTCTGTTTGTAGTCATGCTGAGTTTGGGGTTCCTGTTGGCCTCATTTTTAAGACCCTCATCCATTAATCTTAGTAGGTATTAGTATCACCGGTAATTAGTCTTTTAAGTTGCATCCAGATGGAAGGTATAAATTATTAGAAGTTTCCTGCCAGGCACAAGTGTAGATGATTCATGGGCCTATAGTACTTGCCTCTTTTTTATTCAGAAGCTGGAAAAGTATGCAATGGAAAAGATTACCCTTCATGCTTTGTCTCAATTTCAACAGTTGCTGGCTGTTACATCTGGTGTATCTGGCAACACAACAGGCTGAACTCCTTTTGAGTTTTTCAGACTTACTCTACAGTCTCTTTTGCTTCCCTTTTCTAGTCTTCCTTCTCTAATGTCAGTAGCATGTCTCTCCAGAAGTAGCCTTGACTGCAGTGAATATAGTTTTGCAGGCAGTCCCTTGCCTTGGCCAATGGGAGTACAGTGAGGGGTGTACTCCTGTAGGAATGGTGACCAGATTAGATTTTTCTCAATGAGGATTTAACTTTGAATACACATGTCCTCTAGTTGCAATCTTAACCTCAGTCATACTAGATCAGGCATATAGATTAAAGAAAAGAATTCTGGCCACCAGCTTTATGTGATTCTCTGGTACCTTTTACTTAATATCGTACTTTTCTGGCAAAACTTTTCCCTTAGATAAGCTGTGGTAGCCACCACATTTTCTGTGTTTGTATTTAATCAGAGAAGCATTTCTGGAAAAAGTGAGATGAGATTGGTAAGGCTAAAATTTTATGATTACTTCATAATTAATATGTGTTAGACAGAAATGCATCTAAGCTACCTAAGCAAAAATGGGAATTTATTGGCTTATGTAAGTAGAAAGGTAAAGGAGTGTTCAAGGTTTCGCCATGGCTGGATCTGGATGCTCAGAACAGTATCATCAGGGTTCTGCTTTTTTGTTCAGCTTGATGACGAAGTGACATCTAGCATCCTTAACTAAGCTTACATTTTCTCTGACTTTTAATAGTAGTGAGAGGGAAAGAGTGTCCTTTCTGATAACATTAGAAATTTTCAGGTTATCGTCTGATTGGATAAGCTAGGGTCATGTGCTCATTATTAGATCAGAAATTCTAAGTCTACCCCTGAAGTCAAAGTCTAGGATAGGTCCATTTAAATCTCTTGGGCAATCAGGCTTATCATAGAGTGAAGAGGGGAACATCCATGTAAACAATGAAATTCAAAAGTGTTTTCAAAACTGGCACCTCTTACTGAAATCTTCTGGTCTGAACTGGCCTTCTGATGTTAACAGCAAATATTTCAATAACATCTCTTTCAATAACAGAAGAGAAAACATCTCTTGTGTTATTAAACCTTTGATCTTTTCCACCTCACCTCAATGTTTTCTCTCTCAGTGATGAATGACCTTTCTTTCTATTGATATCTTACCAAAAGAGCTCACAGAAGATGGAAAGCCCCACCTTCTATTTCCAGCTACCTAACATGCTAATACAAGAACTTACATTTACATTCTACCTCTTCTCTCTTTCACTGCAGCAGGGGCTCCTCTTTGTGTTTATGGCCAGTGCCATTATCTGTGCTACTTCATGCCCTCTGACACCTAAATACTAACCATTCCCCATCTTTGTCATGCATATTCTACTGTATTCTCCTATTGGAACATACCCATTCAGCTTTTTAATAAAGCTTGTTATTAATCACACATTCCTTCTGAAGTTATTTCCTTAAAACTTTCCTTCCATCAAAGTCAAACTTCTTATGGATAATGAAAGTTCTTATCTCCATTTTCTCATCCCCACTTGTTTTTTGGACCAACATTGATCTAACTTTGGCCAAAACAGAAAACCTTATTATGTCCCTTCTGCTTAGAATCCAAATTCTTAGGAGAAGAATCTAAATTGTCAAAATGGTTAAAAAGGCCCTAGACAGTTTCGCTCCTATGGGGCTCTCCAGCTGAAGCAGGAGATAGATGAACCTCAGGCCGAGCAGCTGGAATTTGACCTCTGTGAACAGATAGTCCAAGATAAAAATAACAGTAGGAGCAGAAGGAACTGAGTAACAGATAAAGAGACCACATATTTCTCTTTCTCTAATGTTGAGGAGACCTCCCTGACTACACATGCACAGAAAGTCTCCTTGGGGGTCAAAAGGAAGGGGTCTCCATCATGTAATGGGTGTGGTCAACCTACCCATAGGCCTCTGTGCTGGAATCCATCTTGGCTAAAAGACGCTCACACATGTCAGGGAGGGACCTAGGAGAGGCCAGGTGGGAAAAAAAGAAGTAAGATAACTGGTCAAAGGTAAACAAAGACCCAGAAGAACTGCCCTCTGTAATTGATTTGAACACTTCTCTGGGGCACTCCTCCTCATTAGGGAGGACACACACACTCTTTCTCTCCGAATATATATCAGGTGTGTATCTCTGTCTTGCTTCTGTCTTAACTAAATAGTTTCTCTGTGTGCTTTCCCATATGTTGTGCTGTGTCTCTAATAAGAAATTTTATACTTATTTTATTTACAGTTTTTGCCTCTTTGAAACATTCTTGCTTTCAAATAGGGCGATATCCAGGGGAACTTTGTTTCTAACCTCCAGCTCTTGCTGGTCTAGTGGCTAGGATTCCTGGCTTTCATCCAGGCTACTGGGTCCAATTCCTGGGCAGGGAACTAAGATCTTACTTCAAGCAACCACTCCCTGCTGTCTCCCAGAGATCACTGCATCTCATACCACTCTCCTCATTTCACATTACAGCTGTGAGCTTGCGTTTCACTTCCTTTCATATATTATATCACATTCCCAGCAGGAACTAGCTAGTACATCCCAACTGCGTGATTAAGGAGAGTTTATGATGGACTATTTACAAGCTACATTCAAGGTTAAGGGAAAATAAGAGATTATGGAGCAACATCTGAGAGCTGTTACCAAGAATGTAGATTCCTATAGGTATCAGAAGAAGGAAGGACTACAGATTCCTGAGGTGGCTTTGCTATAGTTCTGGAATAAGACAACCTATCAGGGGCTGTGCTCTTAAAGAGATAATCACAGCAATTCCCAACCAAGGACAAGCAGGGTGAGAACCAGAATAAATGTCTCAAACAATTGGCTAAAAGTTAGCAGAATCCAGAGGACAGAGAAATTGGATGATACCCAGAAGTAAACATTTGGAGATACAGAGCAGGGTAAAGAGGGTAGAGAATGGATTAGGAAGGGCATTGGATAGTCTCTAGCTTCTTCTCATCATGGCAGTTCTGCTTCTCTGTCTAGATACCCCTTTATGATGCTGATCCTCTTTAGTTATTAATAGTTAATTCTTTCTCATCCTTCATTTCAACTCAAGTGTCTGTTTCTAAGGGAAGGTGTCTTTAATGAAATCATAGATCAAGGCCCTTCATTTATACTCTCATGGGGTCTTGCTCCTTTCCTTCTCAGAGTTTATCTCAGTTTGTGATTAACTTGATATTATTGTGATAACTTAAATTTAACTGATGCCTGTCTCCTTCTTAAGGCTCTATGTTTCATGTCACTGGGAATTATGTCCGATCTGATTCATGTCACAGTCCTTAAGCCCTAAAGCACAATGGCTCAATGGCTGGTGTATAGCAGAAATTCACAAAATGCCTGCTGAATGAATAAATACACTGGAAATATAATCAAAGCACATGAAAATATTTACCAAATGTCATTTACAACTGCTTTGTGATATCTTTTGTCACTATATTGCCTTTGGTTTAGGAAAGTGTTGTTTTGCTGGGTTGACACACACTTTAGTACTTTGGCCAGATAGGTGTAATCTTACCTATTGGTAAGGTAACTGCAGACTCATGATTCTCTTATGATATTTTACGTAAATGCATTGTTTTTAAACTTGTACTTGGTCAGTCACCTTTCACTAAATGCAAAATACCTGACTGACACCAACATGCTTTTCTTTCTATGGCAGCAAGAGGTTTAATGCTTTTAAAATGATATAGATGGGCTTGGTTAAATGTTTTGGTTTCTCTGCTATCTCAGTTCAACTCAGGTAACACACATTTATTGAGTGTCTATTATACTCCAGTGTTAAGTACTGGAGATGCAAAAATGATTAGGATATAATCCTGCTCCTAAGAAGTCTAGAGTCTGCAAGGGGAAACAGAAACATATTTAATTAATATACAATCTGGTAAATGCAGTGATTAGAAATGGATTGTTTGTGAAGTTAATGAAGCTTAAGCTTCAGAACCCTCACTTGCTGGGCTTGCTCCAGCAATGTGTTCACATGTACATATCCTCTTATAAAATTTGTGAATGCCAGCTATTTTCAGAGCATTTGGGCAGGAGTGCATTCTTGTTTTGCTGTGGCTTCCTCTGCATCTCACTTTTCCTTATATTATGTAGCATAAGACTAACATCAGGCATTTTCAGGATTTAGGCAAACCATTTAACGTAAGAGTAATCCATGTCTATGCCCCCACCACTAATGCCAAAGAAGCTGAAGTTAACAGTTCTATGAAGACCTACAAGACCTTCTAGAACTAACACCAAAAAAAGATATCCTTTTCATCATGGGGGAATAGAATGCAAAAGTAGGAAGTCAAGAGATACCTGGAGTAACAGGCAAGTTTGGCCTTGGAGTACAAAATGAAGCAGGGCAAAGGATAACAGAGTTTTGCCAAGAGAATGCACTGGTCATAACAAACACCCTCTTCCAACAACACAAGAGACAACTCTACACATGGACTTCACCAGATGGTCAATACTGAAATCAGATTGCTTATATTCTTTGCAGTCAAAGTTGGAGAAGCACTATACAGTCAGCAGAAACAAGACCTGGAGCTGACTGTGGCTGAGACTGTGAACTCCTTATTGCAAAATTCAGACTTAAATTGAAGAAAGTAGGGAAACCATTAGGCCACTAAGGTATGACCTAAATCAAATCCCTTATGATTCTATAGTGGAAGCGACAAATAGATTCAACATATTAGATCTGATAGACAGAATGCCTGATGAACTATGGACAGAGGTTTGTAACATTTTACAGGAGGCAGTGATCAAAACCATCCCCAAGAAAAGAAATGCAAAAAGGTAAAATGGTTGTCTGATGAAGCCTTGCAAATAGTCAAGAAAAGAAAGGAAGTAAAAGGCAAAGGAAAAAGGACAGATATAACCATCTGAATTTGCAGAGTTCCAGAGAATAGCAAAGAGAAATGAAAAAGCCTTCCTAAGTGAACAATGCAAAGAAATAGAGGAAAACAATAGAATGGGAATGACTAGAGAGCTCTTCAAGAAAATTAGAGATACCAAAGGAACATTTCATGCAAAAATGGGCACAATAAAGGACAAAAAGCAATATGGACCTAACAGAAGCGAAGATATTAAGAAGAGGTGGCAAGAATACACAGATGAGATATACAAAAAAGATCTTAATGACCTGGATATCCACAATGGTGTGATCACTCACCTAGAGCCAGACATCCTGGTATGAGAAGTCAAGTGGGCCTTAGGAAGCATCACTAAGAACAAAGCTAGTGGAGATGATGGAATGCCAACTCAGCTATTTCAAATTCTAAAAGATAATGCTGTTAAGTGCTATACTCAATATGTCAGCATATTTGGAAAACTCAGCAGTGGCATAGGACTGGAAAAGGTCAGTTTTCATTCCAATCACAAAGAAAGGCAATGCCAAAGGATGTTCAAATTACCACACAATTGCACTCATTTCACATGCTAGCATTATAATGCTCAAAATCCTCCAAACAAGGCTTTAGTGGTAGGTGAACTGAGACTTTCCAGATGTACACTTTGGATTTAGGAAAGGTAGAGGAACCAGAATCAAATTGCCAACATCTGTTGGATCATCGAAAAAAGCCAGAGAGTTCCAGAAAAACATCTACTTCTACTTCACTGACTATGCTAAAGCCTTTGTCTGTGTGGATCACAACAAACTGTGGAAAATTCTTTACGAGATGGGAATATCAGACCACCTTACCTGCCTCCTGATAAACCTGTATGCAGGTCAAGAATCAATAGTTAGAACCAGACATGGAACAATGGACTGATTCCAAATTGGGAAAGGAGTACATCAAGGCTGTATATTGTCACCTTGCTTATTTAATTTATAGGCAGGGTACATAATGTGAAATGCCAGACTGGATGAAGCACAAGCTGGAATCAAGATTGGAAAAAATATCAATAACCTCAGATAACACCCCTGCTTATGGCAGAAAGTGAACAGGAACTTAAGAGCCTCTTGATGTAGGTTAAAGAGGAGAGTGAAAAAGCTGACTTAAAACTCAACATTCAAGAGGGAGGGTAGGGGAGGGAGGAGGGAGGAGGGTTCAGGATGGGGAACGCGGGTATACCTGTGGCGGATTCATTTCGATATTTGGCAAAACTAATACAATATTGTAAAGTTTAAAAATAAAATAAAATTTAAAAAAACAAAAAACAAAAAACTCAACATTCAAAAAACTAAGATCATGGCATCCAGTACAATCACTTCATGGCAAATGGGAAAACAATGGAAACAGTGAGAGATTTTATTTTCTTGGGCTCCGAAATCACTGCAGATGGTGACTGTAGCCATGAAATTAAAAGACGCTTGTTCCTTGGAAGAAAAGCTATGACATACCTAGATAGTGTAATGTCAGCATTACTTTGCTGATAAAGGTCCATATAGTTAAAGTTATGGTTTTTCCAGTTGTCATGTATGGATGTGAGAGTTGGACCATAAAGAAGGCTGAGTGCTGAAGAATTGATGTTTTTAAACTGGGTGTTGGAGAAGACTCTTGAGAGTCCCTTGGACTGCAAGGAGATCAAACCAGTTAATCCTAAAGGAAATCAATCCTGAATATTCATTGGAAGGACTGATGCTGAACCTGAAGCTCCCTACTTTGGCCACCAGATGGGAAGAACCAAGCTATTGGAAAAGACTCTGATGCTGGGAAAGATTGACAGCAGCAGGAGAAGGGGACGACAGAGGACAGGAGGGTTGGATGGCATCACTGATTCAATGGATATGATTTGAGCAAGCCCTAGGAGATGGTGAAGGACAGGGAAACCTGGCACGCTGCAGTCCATGGGGTCACAAAGGGTCGGACACAACTGAGCGACTGAGCAACAGCAAAGACTAGGAGAAGTTGAATTGGTACCTTTTGTTTGGGTTTCACGACATATGTGTTTTTCAGTCACTTCCATGTGTAATTAAGTAATTACTAATTATCTTGGTATTCTAGGACTGCTTTATTTCTTATTGTGTCAACTCACCTGACACTGTGACATGAGAGTACAAGGCTAGAGTTTGTAGGATGATATGAATGTGCTCTACCATCCTGGCATGCAAGAATGTGGATGGAGAAAAACAAAATTTGAAATAAAATGGAGCCAGAGGCTAGTCGGTAGAAAAAATTTTCAGTGATTCGATGTGTAAAACTAAAAGCAAAGTTTTTCATTTTCACTGATGTCTGGTTAAAATAGAATTTTCATCTACAATAATAAACACATCATATGTTTTTTTTTTTGGATGGGAATTTTGTGAAACAGAGTTATCAGAAATTCTGTGTTTGTAACAGTACAGAGAACTTGTCTGTATATAATACAGCATGTTTTATGCAGCCCAACTATCAATAATAAAAAACAAATATTTGTCACCTGTGGCAAAAGAAAGAGTGAATTGTATTTCTCTTGTCTCTATGGAGAATATTACAAAATCATGGCATGAAGAGGTCAGAAAGAGTATGCAATCAACAAGTAGGAGAAAATGCATAGGAAATGTATGCTAAAGGTATCATATAGTTAACTGACTAAATAAGAAGTTGTTTTTTTCTGTTTTCTGATAGATGGTTTAGTTTTTTAACTTTTCAAAAATTGTATTTTGATGTGATTTTTGCATCTAATTTTATATTTATAATTTTTTATTCTTTTGAAAGAGGGTCACAGAAATTGTATTAATTTCAAGCCTCATAAACCTGAAGCTGCTCTGATGGTGACAGAGGCTGCCCCTGCTGCTGAACACTGCTGGATGGGGTTGTAAGGGAAAGGCAGTGACCGTATTCCTCTCTAGAAAGGGAACATGTAAGCCAAGCCCTTGAGGATGAGTAAGACTTGGCCAGGTAAACTCTCCAAATTGCAGAGGGGCTTTCCTGAATCTTTGGAATTTCTTTTTAGTCTGGTTCTCGTAATAGGGCCTGCTTGGTCACCTGCTTCATTTAAGGTGTTTGCCTTTGTTTTAATGCGCAGTGTCTTTATTTTACAACTGACTATAGAGAAAGGATGGAGAAGGAAATGGCTATCTACTGCAGTGTTCTTGCCTGGAGAATCCCAGGGATGGGGGAGCCTTGGTGGGCTGCCATCTATGGGGTCGCACAGAGTCGGACACAAATGAAGCGACTTAGCAGCAGCAGCAGCAGCAGCGTAGAGAGAGGAAGTTTGGGGTGAAGTTTGCTGAGTGCTGTGGATTAATTTTGATTTTCCCACAGAGAAAGGAGGCCAGGAACTTGTGAAACCTCTAGTGTGTTTGGGACTCCAGGCACAGACAGAGCTGTTTTAGAGCTTAGGTGGCTGTTTTCCCAAATCTATTATACTTGAAACCCAGCTTCATTCTGAGTTCAGGCCTTTGGCATGGGCAATGGTGTAACCTTGGTGATGGTTAATAGTCAGAAGAATGTTTCTCTGAGTGGCTCCACAGGCTGTAGAGGTGGGTAAGCAGTAACGAGAACCAAAGAAAAAAACACATAACCACCTAGTCCTGTGGTGACATCGGTTGGCAGATTGGTCTGTGGGCTCACTTATTTATTTAATAAATATTTATTATGTGCCTACTATGTGCCAGATTCTATTCTAGGTTCTTGGACTACAGAAGTGAACAAAACACGTAAAACTGGCTTCTATGGTAGGCATTGAAGATAGTCCCTGAAAATAACAAGCAAAAAATGGAACTCTGCGGAGGAAGGAGATTATGTTAGCTCATAGGTGCATGCTAAGTCACTTCAGTTGTGTTCAACTCTTTGCAACCCTATGGACTGTAGCCCACCGGGCTCCTCTGTCCTTGGGATTCTCCAGGCAAGAATACTGGAGTGGATTGCCAGGCCCCCTTCCAGGGGATCTTCCTGATCCCGGTATCAAATCTGCTTCTCATTATGTCTCCTGCGCTGCAGGTGGGTTCTTTACCACCTGAGAAGCCCACGTATAGGCCAGTAAACTTTGCATTGTGCTCTGCTATATAATGTTGCTTATTTTCATAGAAAATAGTTTGCCCTGCCAACTCTTTGAGAAAAACTAGTGTTCCAGGAAGGTGTTATGTGTGTAGCCTGGTACATAAACCCTCAGTGTGAGTTAATTGAAGAGAAACCATTTGAAAGTTTTCAAAAAAGGGAATGAGAGAATCAAGTTTGGTGTAGTTTAGTTGCTCAGTCATGTCCAGCTCTTATGATCATGGACTGTAGCCCACCAGGCTCCCCTGTCCATGGGATCTGCACTGAGTTAAATTACTCTTACTTCTCTGTGGGCTTGAATGGAGGAAGCAGGGAGACTAATTCTGAGGCTAATGTAACACTCCAGGCTGGAGACAATGTGAACCTGAGGCAGGCCTGAGAAAACTAGAAGGAAAGAGAAGGATCCAATTCAGGCAATACTTGGAAAGTCAACTGAACAGAACTAGGAAACTGATTGCTTGGGGGTGGTTGCAGGAGTCAGAAAAATTGAGGAATATTCCCAGAATTTTTAGAATGGATGGTTGGGCTACCAACTGAGATAGAATATGAAGCTGGAAGAATGCTTTCAGGGTAAAACAATGAATTCAGTATTGGATGTGGCGTTTGATTCCCATGAGTGTCTGATGGAAATGACTGTAAGAAAGTTGGATTTTCAAGTCTGCTGCGGGAAGTGCTGTAGACTGGGAATAAATATTGTCAATTATTGGAATGCAGGTGATGCTTGAAGTGGAAGTAATGGATGAGATGTTGAAGAGGAGTAGGGAAAGGAGTTGGGAAGAGCAGTAGCCCAAGGATGGACACTTGGAAACAGCTCACACAGGGAGGATGGGCAAAGGCATGGGGGCCTTCAGGACGATGAGAGGGGCCCAGAGAAGTATGAGAAGTTTCTCAGTTACTGTCTTGTGGAGCAAACAAATGGGCAGTTGCTGAAGCCTCATTTATTCGTTCAAGAAATATTTATTAAATATCCCTGGATATGTTGCAACATTTCCCACTAATTATTTGGTGACTGGCATCAGATGCCCAGATGGTTGTATTGTTGAAAACACATACAATTAGCTCCTTGGTGGGAAGAAATGGCTCTAAATAAGGTCCCTTAGCCCATAGCAGGAAGACCCAAGACATTGAGTGTGAAGTCAGCAAAGCTGTTGTGAAGCTCGGCCAGATGGGGACTGGGGATGAGGGTCATGTGTGGCAAACAGGCCGGCCTGAGGGACACACATGTTGGGTACTGGAGGCGTGCTGTGTGGCTTCTGTCGCCGAACCACAAGCAAGTCTGGTGCGTGGCTGGCAGACGCCGCCTCCAGCACAAGTGTCTGAATCCCCCCTTAAGCCATGGAGGCTGCGCTTGCCGCTCTCCTCCCCCAAAGCAGCCTTTACAATCTGTTCAGCGCTGTCTCTACGCTTGGGAGAATCTGGAGGAACTATGATTCACTGTTTGGGAGGCTATGGCAAAGAAAGGCTACTGTCCTACTTTTGGAAAATGATGAAGAAAGAAAATAGTCTCTTCCTTTTAGAAGTAGAATTTACTTCATATAGTAGGTAAGAGGACAGCTAACTGCTGGCAATAATTTTCAGTCCCATCAAATATGTTCACAGAGGTTTTAAGGATAAAATTCTCAAACAGAAAATGTGTTTTAAAGAAATTCTTAAGACAAAAATGCCTTTTTAAAAAAAATAAATGAACAGTTGTGGGTTTCTTTTGTAAGCACCCTTCCATTTTTGTTTCTTGCACTGAACTCCTTTAAAAAACTTTTTATAGAAGAGATGGTCATGTATTAGCGGCTTTAAATATATTCGTTTGATCCTCAAATACTTGTGATACTGGCATTATCTCTACTTCACAAAGGAGAAGACAGACACTCAGAGAGGCCATTTACACTGTTTGTTTCTCTAAGATGCTAAGGGACAGAATGAGAATCTGAACCCATGGACTCAGGATCCACATTATTCTACCAAACTGCACTTCGCGGTACTCCACACTTTCCACACTAGATACTACTGTGCATGCTATGTTGCTTCAGTTGTGTCTGACTCTTTGTGACTCTATGGACTGTAGCCCACCAGGACCCTCTGTCCATGGAATTCTGCAGGCAAGAATACTGGAGTGGGTTGCCATGCCCTCCTCCAGGGGATCTTCCTGACCCAGGGGTCAAACCTGTGTTTCTTATGTCTCCTGCATTGGCAGGCAGGTTCTTTACCTGCTACAAGAGCCACCTGGGAAGCCCAGATACTACTGTATAAATATATATATTTGGATTTGGGGCCATGGCACCTAACCAATTTCACATTTGAGTCAAGAACCTGGTATGGGACTGTCAGGAAACGGAGTGGCTAAATGCTCTGTTATCTGCCAGGTACACTGTGGGAGGGCGGGAGGGAGAGTTTAGAGCGTGTGGCCCATCCCTCTTCTTGTTTCTCCCCATTGTCAAAGATGCATCATGGGAGACTGGGAATGGTGAGGAGCGGGAGGAGAGCCAGCCCCTCACGTCAGACTTGGGTGCTGGGTCAGCACTATGGGGTGGCACCAGGCAGGATCAGGAGGATGAGTGTAGGATCACGTTGTGCTAGGCTCCTTGGGGTCCAGTAGGTCAAGGCCTGTCTTTAGTCTTCAAGCTGAGTCAGGGAAGACAAAATTAGAATATAGAAGAAGGCATGTAAACTGATTTCAGGACTCAGTTTAAGTAGAGCTTGCTCCCATTGGAAAGTAGAGTTTAACTGACAGCTGCTAATTAGAGTCTATCACCTGCCTCCCCTGTTGGTGACAGCATTAGGTGGGATTTCGCATTGGGAGGTTTCTTGGAGTTGATTGATCTTTGATTTTTATGTTTTCTTGTTCCCCCACCCCCATCTTTTTTTTTTTTTTTCTTTTTTACAGTCTCGTTACAGGAAGACTAATTGTGAGCAGGGTCTAAGCCTACCCTCAGTTCTTGATCAAAGTATATCATAAAACCTCAAATAAAATTATAAGCTAAGTATGTGTGGATGTTTGCTTACTTCATTGCAAAACTTAAGGTTAAATTCTGCTGACTGCTAAATGTCTTTTTCATAAAAGAAAACACCCATCATCCTGTGAGCATCTTCACAATGCACAGTACTATAACTGTTTTCAGCCAGAAGAAAAACAAGTGTTTGCTTGTTGAGGAGATTCCCTGTTACTACATGGACCTTACCATACTAAAAGCTTCTTGACTTAGTTGAACCATAATGTATTCTGGGCATTCGCCAAATAAAAGTCTTTGCTGCACTCTTTTTGCTGTCCTTGTAACCCTTTAGGGCCTTAAAAACTGTGGCCTGACAACTTTTTTCTTTTGTTTCTTTTTTGCAAGACTGAATATGCAATGTGGTTTGCAGATCTGGTGACAAGAGATTGGCTAGCTTCCATACTCATTTGAAAATCACTATTGGTGCCTCTGCTGGAGGGGTTTTGATTCACCATCTCTAATCTGCCTTTCTGAAAGATTTAGTGACCAGATGTCCAGGATCAGTGAGGAAGATCTTGCCTGCCAGAGTCTATATTTTTTCCCTGTCATCCTGCTGGCCCAGGGATTTGGAAATCCCCATCAACAGTTGATGGTTGTGGATGTCTCTAGTAGAAATATTGCTAAGCAGAACCTACATTATTAGACTAACCCAGTTCTAATTCATTTAAAACTCCTTTGATTTCTTCTTTATAAATTCTTTTTTATCAACTTTCTACATTTAACTATCTTTTCTGTTCTTCTATTTCAAGTCTGTTCATAACTCTTCTTATGTTTGACTTTATTTCTTCCCAGCAACAGAGATATGTCTATGGTGATTCCATTTTGCTATTGCTTTCTTGACATGCTTGATGTAATCTTGCTAATCAAGTGACCTTGCTACTCAAGGTGTGGTCCTTGAACCATCAGTATCACCTGTGAGTCTGTTAGAAGTGCAGGGGGTGATGGAATGTTGGTCAAAGAGTACAAAGTTTTAGTTATTCAAGATGAATAATTTCTGGAGATCTAATGTACAGTGACTATAATTAGCAACACTGTATTGAATACTTGCAATTTTCTAAGAGCATACATCTTGAGTGTTCTCATCACACACACACACACACACACACACACACATACACACAAATGGTAACCAAGAGAGGTGATAGATATCACCTTAATTAGCTTGATTGTGGATATTACTTCATACTGTACATGTATATTAAAAAATCAAATTGTACACCTTGCTGCTGCTGCTGGTGCTGCTAAGTCAATTCAGTCGTGTCCAACTCTGTGCGACCCCATAGACAGCAGCCCACCAGGCTCCCCCGTCCCTGGGATTCTCCAGGCAAGAACACTGGAGTGGGTTGCCATTTCCTTCTCCAGTGCATGAAAGTGAAAAGTGAAAGTGAAAAGTGAAAGTGAAGTAGCTCAGTCGTGTCCGACTCTTATCGACCCCATGGACTGCAGCTTACCAAGCTCCTCCGTCCATGGGATTTTCTAGGCAAGAGTACTGGAGTGGGGTGCCATTGCCTTCTGCATTGTACACCTTAAATATATACAATTTGCATTTATCAATTTTACCTCAAGAAAACTATAAAAAAGGAAATAAAAGAAATGCAGGACCACAATCCTCACTTAGGTCTATTGATTCAGAATGTGTCTTTTTGTAAGATCTACAAGAAATATGTATATAAGTGAAAGTTTGAGACACTCTCTCAGAGTGGCCTTGCAAACTCAGTTTCTTTTAGCAACCTGGACACAGAAGGGAGTTACCAAATATTTTATACTTTGTGATGAGCTGGGGTAACTATTGACTTTTACACCTGTGGAGTGGAGCACCAGAGGGAAAAACCACGTGGTTGGGTTGGAACTGTGTTCCTAAGGTAGTGGTCCTGCCATGGTTCTGGATAAGTGGATGATCTGTTGCTTTTCATTATTTGTGCCAATCTGATTCTGCCCTGGCATACTTGTGTAGCAAGGCAGTAAAGTTACTGTGTAGGAAACTACATTTCAAATGAGAAAAAAGTGTCACTTTAGAGCAAAACACCACAGAATGGTGGAGACACAAACAGATGTCTCAATTTCAACTACAAGTTCTAAGTGACACATTTCACAAGGCAACCAGATGCTCTGTTTCATCCGTGTAACATTATTCCCCATGAGACGGTGAAGTGGGTGAGCGAGCCCCATAACTCTGGGGCTGGCGGATGCCTCGATGTGACAGCCTTGTCACACGAAGCAGAGTTCATAATTGCTTTTTTTTCAAGTTAACAGTTTCAGCAGTTTTATAGACACATTTTCACAAACTGTAAAAGTTCAACAGAAATTTACCATGACAGTGCATTTCATACTTTAATATGAAGTTTAAAGGCATATGAATCTCTGGGGATTTTGATAAAAGTGCAGATTCTGATTCTGCAGGTCTAGGATTCTAAGCCTAAGGTTCTGCGTTTTGAATAGGCTCCTGGGTGATGCTGATATAGCACTTTGAGCAAAAAAGAATTGTGGTAAAGTCTTGCCTATTCTTCCCTAAACAGGAATTTCTCACTGAGGGACAATTAGCATTTTCAGATTCAATGTCACCTGAGCTACTTTTCATTTTAGAATGAGCTTAGGAAGTTTAATAAGATTTAAGAGAGTACTTGTAGTTCCTTTTTTAAAATTAAACTTCATATCTCTTGCTACCATAGACTCATCCAGAACAGAAAGACAAAGTACCTCAGCCTTCAGTCTCTTTTGCCTCCAATCCATCCTGAACACTGTCACCGACATAATCTTCCTGAAACACTGCTTTCACCATGTCACATCTCTGCTCAAGAATTTACAGTCGTTTCCTATTTTCTATTGGATCAGGTCTAAATTCATCTGCCAAGTTTTCAAGGACTCTCATAACTTGGCTTCACTCTATTTATTCAATCTTATTTGCTCCCACTCCTCAGCGGGAACTCTCCCTATCACTCAGGCCTGCCTCTGTGTCCCTCTCTTTCCATTGCCAGATCATGCTGTGCTATGGTTTACCTGAATCCTTCTTGATTTCAGTTCAGTTGCTCAGTCGTGTCCAGCTCTTTGCGACCCTGTGAACTGTGGCATGCCAGGCTTCCCTGTCCAACACCAACTCCCAGAGCTTGCTCAAACTCATGTTCATCGAGTTGGTGATGCCATCCAACCATCCTGTCCTCTGTCATCCCCTTCTCCCTCTGCCTTCATTCTTTCCCAGCATCAGGGTCTTTTCCAATGAGTCAGTTCTTTGCACCAGGTGGTCAAAGTATTGGAGCTTCAGCTTCAGCATCAGTCCTTCCAATGAATATTCAGGACTGATTTCCTTTAGGATTGACTGGTTGGGTCTCCTTGCAGTCCAAGGGACTCTCAAGAGTCTTCTCCAACACCACAGTTAAAAAGCATCTTAGTTTCACAAGTAGAGCTCAAGGGCTCTCTGGCCAGTGACATTGTCTTTCACTTTTTCAGATCACAATGATTACATCTTTCTTTGAATTTCTATGTCCAAACAATTCAGCACTGAATTTAAATTTAAAATTGCTTTGTGTAGTGGGTTAAACAGTGTCCCTCCTCCAAATTCACACCACTTGAAACCTCAGTCGTGATCTTATTTGTAATTTACAAATGATATATGTTTGCTGATGTAAAGTTAGCATGAAATTCATCCTGGATTAGGGTCATCTCTAGCTTTGGTGACTGTTGTCCTTAAGAGAAAGGAAGAAGACACAGAGACACACCCAGGGAAGAAGGTCACGTGGAGACAGAGGCAGGGACTGGCCACAGCCAAGGAGGGTGCGGAGCATCCAGAACTCTGAAAGAGGCAAAAAAAGGAATTTTCCTAGCATCTTTGGAGGGAGCATGGCCCTACTAATACCTTGATGAGGGCTTTCTGACCTCCAGAACTGTGGGAGAGTAAAGTTTCATAGTTTAAAGCCATCAAATCTGTACTAATTTGTTATAGCAGCCATTGGAAACTAGTATACCACGTATCTATTTTTATTGTATGTATGTTAGCCTTGACTATTTAATGACAGCCCAGGTCCCTGGAGAGAGAACCCTATACTCTTCTAATATTCTCTGTAACTCATTACATGGCAATAAAACAAAAAAGTAAAAATATCATTTGAAATATATCATACATAGAATATAAGATCTTAAATGTACAGGTTGGAAACTTAAAAAAAAAGTAAACACACTGGTGATTTACTACCTGGATCAAGGTGGAAGACTTTTGTTGCACCCAGAAGCCTCCCTGTATTACTTCCCAGTTAGAACCACTATTCTAACTTTAATCATTATACACTAGTCTTGCTTGTTTTTGGATGGAATCATACAGAAGCTTCATTCCATCCACACTGTGCTGGGAGATTCATTCATATTGCTGCATGTAGCTGTTTATACTTGTTCATTAAATTTATATAGCTCCATTTTTTTCTATTAAAATTCACTTGAGTCAACTCCAGTTTTTGTCTATTATGATAAATTTTGGTACAAACATGACTGTACTGCATTTTGTTGGGTCTATATTTAGGAGTATATTGCTGAGGTATGGGGTTATTTATTATTGCCTAGTTCAGCAGTTTGTTCCTTTTTTATTGCTGAGTAGTATAGCATTGTTATGAATATACCACAATTTGTTTACTTGTGCAGCTGTTGATGGACATTTGAATTCTTTGCAATATGGGACATATATTTTCTTTTCTCTTGAATGTGGAATATTCAAGAATAGAATTGCAGTGAGAGTTTATTTAACTTTGTAAGAACCTGTCCAAATGCTTTCCAATGTGGTTTTGCCATTTTATACTTCCACAGCAAAGTAGGAGAATTTTAGTAGTTGCACATCCTCACCAACACTTGGTATTGTCAGTTTTCCTAGTAGGAAGCATTTACATGAGTGTGAAATGATATATTTCATTGTGCTTTAGTTTGAATTTCCCTAAATGTGTAACTGGGGCTTCCCGGGTGGCGCTAGTGGTAAAGGACCTGCCTGCCAATGCAGGTTAGACATAAGAGACATCGGTTTGATCCCTGGGTCAGTAAGATCCCCTGGAGGAGGGCATGGCAACCCACTCTGGTATTCTTGCCAGGAGAATCCCATGGACAGAGGAGTCTGGCAGGCTGTAGCCCATAGGATCACACAGAGTCGGGCATGACTGAAGCAACTTAGCCTGCACACATGCAAATTAGTAGTTATATTGGGCACATTTTCATGTTCTTATCAACCACTTATATACATATTTTTTGTATGTGTATAAAATGCCTGCTCATGTCTCTGCCCATAAATTTTATTATTTGTCTTTCCGTTGTGGACTTATAGGAGTTCTTTAATATATTCAGCATCCAATCTTTGTCAGATAGCTCTATTACAAGTCTGTGGCTTTCTTTTTCATCATTTTCTTAATAACATTTTTCAAAAAGTTTTGAATTTTTATGAAGTCCAACTTACCAGGTTTTCTTTCATAATTTATTTTTGTGCTCTGACTTAGAAATCTTTACCTGCCCCAAGATTATGAAGACTTTCTTCTAGAAGGTCTACAGTTGTATCTTTTATATTGAAATCTGTGGTCCATTTTGAGTGTATTTATCTGTGTGGCAGAAGATAAGAGTTGATGTTCTGTCTATATATATATTATATCATATATATTCAGTTTTTGTAGCAACATATGTTGAAAAGACTATCTTTTCTTTATTAAATTCCATTGGCATCTTTGTTGAAAGTCAACTGACTCTACATCTGTGCATCTATTTCTAGTCTCTGTTCTGTTCCACCAATCTGTCTATTCCCACACAGTACTGCATTCTCTATTACTACAGCTTTAAAATGTCTTAAAATTAGGTAATGAAAAAGCCCTTCTTTTTCAAGATAATTTTGGCTGTTGCATTTCCATACAAATTTTAGATTCAGTTTGTTCAATTCTATAAAAAGGCCTGTTGGGACTGCACTGAATATATAGATGAATTTGCATAGAATTCAGTTCAGTTCAGTTCAGTTCAGTCGCTCAGTCGTGTCCGACTCTTTGTAGCATGCCTGTCCATCACCAACTCCCGGAGATCACTCATGTCCATAGAGTCGGTGATGCCATCCAGCCATCTCATCCTCTGTCATCCCCTTCTCCTCCTGCCCCCAATCCCTCCCAGCATCAGAGTCTTTTCCAATGAGTCAACTCTTTGCATGAGGTGGCCAAAGTATTGGAGTTTCAGCTTTAGCATCATTCCTTCCAAAGAACACCCAGGACTGATCTCCTTTAGAATGGACTAGTTGGATCTCTGGAGAAGGCGATGGCACCCCACTCCAGTACTCTTGCCTGGAAAATCCCATGGATGGCGGAGCCTGGTAGGCTGCAGTCCATGGGGTCTCAAAGAGTCGGACATGACTGAGCGACTTCACTTTCACTTTTCACTTTCATGCATTGGAGAGGGAAATGGCAACCCACTCCAGTGTTCTTGCCTGGAGAATCCCAGGGACAGGGGAGCCTGGTGGAAGGCCATCTATGGGGTCGCACAGAGTCGGACACGACTGAAGCGACTTAGCAGCATCAGCAGCAGTAGCAGCAGTTGGATCTCCTTGCAGTCCAAGGGACTCTCAAGAGTCTTCTCCAACACCACAGTTCAAAAGCATCAATTCTTCTTCAGTGCTCAGCTTTCTTCACAGTCTATATCTCTCACATTCATACATGACCACTGGAAAAACCATAGCCTTGACTAGATGGACCTTTGTTGGCAAAGTAATGTCTCTGCTTTTGAATATGCTATCTAGGTTGGTCATAACTTTCCTTCCAAGGAGTAAGCATCTTTTAATTTCATGGCTGCAGTCACCATCTGCAGTGATTTGGGAGCCCAAAAAAATAAAGTCTGACACTGTTTCCACTGTTTTCCCGTCTATTTCCCATGAAGTGATGGGACCAGATGCCATGATCTTCATTTTCTGAATGTTGAACTTTAAGCCAACTTTTTCACTCTCCTCTTTCACTTTCATCAAGAAGCCTTTTAGTTCCTCTTTACTTTCTGCCATAACGGTGGTGTCATCTGCGTATCTGAGGTTATTGTTATTTCTCCCAGCAATCTTGATTCCAGCTTGTGCTTCTTCCAGCCCAGCGTTTCTCATGATGTACTCTGCATATAAGTTAAATAAGCAGGGTGCAATATATAGCCTTGATGTACTCCTTTTCCTATTTGGAACCAGTCTGTTGTTCCATGTCCAGTTCTAACTGTTGCTTCCTGACCTGCATACAGGTTTCTCAAGAGGCAGGTCAGGTGGTCTGGTATTCCCATCTCTTTCAGATTTTTCCACAGTTTATTGTGAATTAGTACCTTAATAATATGTCTTCCATTTCACAGAATGTGATATATCCTTATACTCACATAGATTTTAAAAAAATTTCTCTTTGCAATGTTTTGTAGTTTTCAGTGTAAACATATTACACATTGGAATTTATGTCTAAAAAATTTTTTTGATGCTACTGCTAACAGTATTATGATATTGTGATTTATAAGGAAAAAATATAGTGGGTCATTCAGATGACCAAAATATACTTCTCACCTATACATTTTCTCTGTCCAAGGTCTTTGTTCCTAGCACTCAGTTCCTAAAACCCTTGAAATTCCCAAATGTTGATTGATACAAGTGTCCTTTTTAGGTTAATGAGGGACTCTTAGAAAGCACTTAAGAATGGAGGCTGCTTGCCAGTGTGGCCAATCCTGTGCTTAGAGGGTTAGAACTCACAGTCTCCAGCACTCCGCCTTGGGGGAGGTTGAATCAATCACCCATGGTCAATAATTTAATCAGTCATGTCTTGTATAATGAAAGCTCCATAAAAACTCAAGAGGACGGGGTTTGGAGAGCTTCTGGGTTGATGAAAAGGTGGAGATCTGGGGAGAGTGGCATGCTCTAGAGATCCCGGAAGCTTAGTGACCTTTCCTGTGCCTTGTCCTGTGCATCTCTTCCATCTGGATCCTTTATTATTATATCTTTTTGTAGTAAACTGCTAGTCCATATGTTGCAGCGAGAGGGACCCCTTCCAGGGCTCAGGAGTGGGCTTTTGTCTGACACTCAGAAATGAATTGTCTGAGGAGACACTTGTGTGGACAAGGCAAGGGACTTTACTGTGAAGAGACACCTGGGTGGAGAGCTGGAGGGTAAGGGAATCCAAGAGAACTGCTCTGCCCTGTGGCTTGCAGTGTCAGGTTTTATGGTGATTGTATTAGTTTCTGGGCTGTCCCTGGCCAGTCACTCTGACTCATGATCCTTCTTGGTGGTGTACCCATCACTCAGCTAAGATGGGCTTCTGAGAGAAGGATTCCGGGAGCTTGGTAGGACGCATGGACTGAGTCTCCTCTCTCCTTTCGACCTTTCCTAAATTCTTCCAGTTAATGATAGCTTGTCAGTTTCTCATTCCTTACCAGGATTTGTTGTTTAAGATAACTCATACAAGTGGTTTCTATTGTGGCTGGCCAAGTTGGGTAATTTCAGTCTGTGTTTCCCCTAACACATAAGTAAAATGTTTCTGTGAGTTCTTTGAACTGCCTTAGCAAATTAATTGTAAAGGAGAAGGAAATGGCAACCACTCCAGTGTTCTTGCCTGGAGAATCCCAGGGACGGGGGAGCCTGGTGAGTTGCCGTCTATGGGGTTGCACAGAGTTGGACACGACTGAAGCGACTTAGCAGCAGTAGCAGCAAATTAATTGAACCCAAGGAAGGGATGCTGAGAACTTCTGATTTATAGGCAGATGGTCAGAAATTCTGATAACAACCTGGAATTCTGATTGGTGTCTGAAGTCCAAAGATGGGTTTATTGGGACCTCCATTCTATAATTGATTGCTTCTGACCACATCAGGGGTTGGGATTAGCATTTAAAGGTTAGATGGGGGGTACTTTTATAGGACTAAACTCAACTTACAGAATCTGATGCTATCTCTGGATAGATTTAGAGTGGAGTTGGATTCTAGACAACAGCACTGTGCATTTGCTTGGTGCTGTGTACCTCTCCGCCTCCCCAATGAAATTGGTCCCAGACCAATTTAGTATTATTTGTTAAATTTTACTTTTCACTTATCTGTTGTCCTTACATAGAATTATATTGCTTTTAAATATTGATATTGTTTATTGAAGGTTTCACAGATGGCTCAGTGGTGAAGAATCTGCCTGCCAATGCAGGAGACACAGGTTTGAATCTTGGGTTGGGAAGATCCCCTAGAGGAGGAAATGGCAAACTACTCCAGTATTCTTGCCTGAAGAATTCCATGGACAGAGGAGCCTGGCTGGCTAAAATCCAAAGGGTCTCAAAGAGTCAGACATGACTGAGTGACTGAGCATACATTGTGTCTTGAGACCTTGCTAAATACACTCATTAGTTCCAAGGGTAAATAGATTCCTCGGAATTTTCCTATCTATGCAAACAAGTTGTCTGATAATATACCAGATTTCCTTTTTACTTTGCAATCTCTATGATTTTAATATCCTTTACTTGCTTTGTTTCTTAGTGTAGACCCTCCTAATCTAGGAGTAGAAATTTTGAGAGCAGAGATACTTGCTTTGTTTTCTGTTTTAGAGGGAAAGCATTTTTTTTTTTTTAACCATTAAATGTGAACAGGTTTTCAGTTCAGTTTAGTCACTCAGTCATGTCTGACTCTTTGCGACCCCATGAACTGCAGCACGCCAGGCTTCCCTGTCCAACACCAACTCCCAGAGCTTGCTCAAACTCTTTTCCTTGAGTCGGTGATGCCATCCAACCATCTCATCGTCTGTCATCCCCTTCTCCTCCTGTGTTCAATCTTTTGCAGCATCAGGGTCTTTTCCAATGAGTCAGTTCTTCCCATCAGGTGGCCAAAGTATTGAAGCTTCAGCTTCAGCATCGGTGCTTCCAATGAATATTCAGGGCTGATCTCCTTTAGGATGGACTGGTTGGATCTCCTTGCAGTCCAAGGGACTCCCAAGAGTCTTCTCCAGCACCACAGTTCAAAACCATCAATTCTTTGGTGCTCAGGTTTCTTTATGGTCCAACTTTCACATCCATACACGACTACTGGAAAAACCATAGCTTTGACTGTACAGACCTTTGTCAGCAAAGTAATGTCTCTGCTTTTTAATATGCTGTCTAGGTTGGTAGCTTTTCTTCCAAGGAGTAAGCATTTTTTAATTTCATGGCTGCAGTCACCATCTGCAGTGATTCTGGAGCCCAAGAAAATAAAGTCTCTCACTGTTTTCATTGTTTTTTTCATCTATTTGCCATGATATGATGGGACGAAATGCCATGATCTTAGTTTTTTGAATGTTGAATTTTAAGCCAGGCAGCAAATGGATTTTAATCTTTGTTAAATGACTTCATCTATTGAGGTGACCATATTCTAGTGATGTAGAAAAATACATTAATTGATGAACTAATGTTGCATTATTGGGATCAGTTTTATTTGTCATGCTTTATTTTATTTTTCATATATTACTGGATTTGATTTGCAACTATATCATTGAATAATTTTGTACTTAGGATCTTGAGGTACATTAGTTTTCTTATATTGCTTTTGTCAGATTTGACATCAGCTTACTAAGCTTATAAAATGAATGAGGAGTGCTTACTTTCATATTTTTTAAATTTATTTTTTTATTGAAGGATAATTGCTTTACAGAATTTTGTTGTTTTCTGTCAAACCTCAGCATGAATCAGCCATAGGTATACATATATCCCCTCCCTTTTGAACCTCCCTTGCATCTCCCTCCCATCCCACTGCTCTAGGTTGATACAGAACCCCTGTTTGAGCTTCCTGAGCCATAGAGCAAATTCCATTGGCTATTTATTTTACATATGGTAATGTAAGTTTCCATGTTACTTGTGAGAGTTAGTTTAAGTTTAGTATTATTTCTCCTTTACATGTTTGATTGAATCCACCACTGAAGCCATATCAGCCTTGGGTTTTCTTTGTGGGAAGGTTTTAAATGACAAATTCAATTTCAAAAGCAAATATCTGACTATTTAGATTTTGTATTTATTTTTGGTTGACTTCAGAAAGTTGGTTTTCTTTAAAAATCTGTACATTTTATTTAAATTGTAAAATTTATTAGCATAGTATTCATAATATTATCATTAATCTGCAGGATGGTGTAGCAAAGTCCCTGCTATTATCACTTGAATTGGTAATCTGTTCTCTCTCTCTGCTTCTCTCTGTGTCACTCTGAGTCTTAGTACAGGTTTATCGTTTTCATTAAATCTACAGTGGGTAAAGTGAAGAAATTTCAGGAGAGATCTGGAAACTCTAAAAAAGACCTAAGTGAAAATCCCAGGACAAATATAATCTCTGAAAGTAAAAACAAATCAGTGCATAGGATTAACAGGTTAGATTCAACAGAAGACAGTTCAATAAAAATTATTCAAATTAAAACACACAAACAAAAAATCTTTAAAACAGAAAACAAACCCCATGGAGATGGGGAAACAGTGGAAACAGTGTCAGACTTTATTTTTTTGGGCTCCAAAATCCTGCAGATGGTGACTGCAGCCATGAAATTAAAATAAACTTACTCCTTGGAAGAAAAGTTATGACCAACCTAGATAGCATATTCAAAAGCAGAGACATTACTTTGCCAACAAAGTGGTCATGTATGGATGTGAGAATTGAACTGTGAATAGAGCTGAGCACCGAAGAATTGATGCTTTTGAATTGTGGTGTTGGAGAAGACTCTTGAGAGTCCCTTGGACTGCAAGGAGATCCAACCAGTCCATTCTGAAGGAGATCAGCCCTGGAATTTCTTTGGAAGGAATGATGCTAAAGCTGAAACTCCAGTACGTTGGCCACCTCATGCGAAGAGTTGACTCATTGGAAAAGACTCTGATGCTGGGAGGGATTGGGGGCAGGAGGAGAAGGGGACGAAAGAGGATGAGATGGCTGGATGGCATCACTGACTCGATGGACGTGAGTCTGAGTGAACTCCGGGAGTTGGTGATGGACAGGGAGGCCTGGCGTGCTGCGATTCATGGGGTCACAAAGAGTCGGACACGACTGAACGACTGAACTGAACTGAGGTAAAATTATGAAGCAACCTGTTACTTGTATAATTGAAACTTAAAGAGAATCAGAAAAAAAAGTTTTTGTTGTTTATTCGCTAAGTTGTATCTGACTCTTTTGCAACCTCACGGATTGTAGCCTGCCGGGCTCCTCTGTCTATGGGATTTCCCAGGCAAGAACACTGAAGTGGGTTTCCATTTCCTTCTCCAGGGGATCTTTCTGGACCAGGGACTGAACCCATGTCTCCTGCATTGGCAGGTGGGTTCTTTACTGCTAAGCCACCAGGGAAGCCACCACTGAGCCACCAGAAAAAATAATTGGCTCCAGTGTTTTGGAAATATGATAAAATCCCCCACATATCAGGGAAGTTCAATCATGAAAGTTAGAGAAAAGAATCTGAAACAGAGAAAAAGACATTCTACATATAGGAAAACATTAAACACGAGTGATGGCTGACTTCTCCTCAGGAACAATAGAAACCAGACAATGATGGAGTAGCATCCTTACAATGTTGAAAGAAAACAGCTATCAACCTAGGATTCTATATCTAGGGAAAGTCTGTTTCAAAGTTGAAAGAGAAACAATGACAGTTTCAAATAAACTAAAACAAAATTTGTCAGCAGTGGAACCCATGCAAATGAAATGCTAAAGGAAGTTCTTCTGGCTGAGAGGAATTACTGACTTAGAGGAAACTCTGATCTAGAAGAAAGAGTGAAAAGTCTGACCATGTCTGTGATGAGTCTCTAGGAAAAGCAGTGTTCAGCTATGTGGCTGAAAGCGTCCAGCGGTGGCTGTGCCAGGGCTGGTGTCCTTAGCAAATTTTTTCTGCGGCAGAATCTCAGTAGCGCTTTGTCTTAGTTATCTCTTCCATGACCAGATTCTCTAGCCTTCATATTCATTATTTGAGCTTCCTGATGAATGCCCAATGGATTTCTTTTCTATTCATATTCAGTCTTTGAGCTTCCTGATAAATGCTCAGCGAATGTCTTTCCTGTTCCTTTCCTGTTGACTATAACCAAAAAGTTTGACTGTATTTACTATGTTGTTAAAAAAGAGATAATGCATTCAGTTCAGTTCAGTCGCTCAGTCGTGTCTGACTCTTTGAGACCCCATGAATTGCAGCACACCAGGCCTCCCTGTCCATCACCAACTCCTGGAGTTCACTCAAACTTATGTCCATCGAGTCAGTGATGCCATCCACCCATCTCATCCTCTGTCGTCCCCTTCTCCTCCTGCCCCCAATCCCTCTCAGCATCAGAGTCTTTTCCAATGAGTCAATTCTTCGCATGAGGTGGCCAAAGTACTGGAGTTTCAGCTTTAGCATCATTTACCAGGGTTTAAAGAGGTCACATATTTAAAGTTCTCAATAGGCTGCCTGGCACATAAAAAATACTTAATTTATATTAGTATCATTATCATTCATTTAACAAATACTTTCTAAATACTGACTGCCAGACACTCCTAGGTGTCTTGCATTCAATAGTGAACAAAATATGGTCTCTAACTTTGCAGAGCTCATATTCAACTAGGGACACAGAAACAATAAAATGTAAACATAGCATTGAGTAAATTGTCTAGTGAATTAAAATGAGATAAGTACTGTGTGAAAAAGAAAAAGTAGAGTACGAAAAAAAGAATCAGAAACACCAGGGACCAGCACATTGCCATATTATGCAGTATGGTCAAGGTCAGCCTCATTGAGAAAGTATTCAAGCAAGGACTTAAAGTAAATGAGGGAGTTGATCATGGAGAGAAAATAATTGGTGCTAATGCTCTGAGGCAGGAGAGTGGAAGGCAGGAGCAACAGTGGAGGGTATGGGCGAAGTAGAGTGAGGGAGGGAGAGAGTAGTTGGAAATGAGTTTACTGTTACTCCACATCTCTCTAGCATGACTTTGAATACTGTATATGTCTTCCTTTTTCTGAATCCATTGAACAAATATTTATTTGTATTGGAAATCATGGCTGCTGCTGCTAAGTTGCTTCAGTCATGTCCGACTCTGAAATCATGGAACAAGGACTAAATATTTTACTCTTTTTGTACCATTAATGTCTTTAAGTATACACTAAACATTGCAGTCATGAAATTAAAAGACACTTACTCCTTGGAAGGAAAGTTATGACCAACCTAGATAGCATATTCTGAAGCAACTTAGCAGCAACAGCAGCAGCAGCAGATAGCATACTCAAAAGCAGAGACATTACTTTGCCAACAAAGGTCCGTCTAGTCAAAGCTATGGTTTTCCCAGTGGTGATGTATGGAAGTGAGAGTTGGACTGTGAAGAAAGCTGAGCACTGAGAATTGATGCTTTTGAACTGTGGTGTTGGAGAAGACTCTTGAGAGTCCCTTGGACTGCAAGGAGATCCAACTAGTCCATTCTAAAGGAGATTAGTCTTGGATGCTCATTGGAAGGACTGATGTTGATGCTGAAGCTCTAATACTTTGGCCACCTGATACAAAGAGTTGACTCATTGGAAAAGACTCTGATGCTGGGAGGGATTGGGGGCAGGAGGAGAAGGGGACGACAGAGGATGAGATGGCTGGATGGCATTACCGACTCAATGGACATGAGTTTGAATGGACTCCGGGAGTTGGTGATGGACGGGGAGGCCTGGCGTACTGTGATTCATGGGATCACAAAGAGTCAGACATGAACTGAACTGTTCGTGTTCAGCAACTGAACTGAATTCAAACATAAACTAAATGGTGCTTATTGAATAAAATGAATTTACAGATGCCCCTACTTCAATTGTCCAATTCATGTTTTGTATGTAGACAAAATCTACTTGCTCAGTGTGTCTAGGCTTTAAGTTGTTTGGTGTCAAAGCCTATAACAGTCTTGTTTGCTGGTACTTTCCCAGGTCTATCTCAGAGCCTAGGATATGGAGATGCCAGTAAGAGAATATGAAATGAATGAAGCCACAATTTCCTGGTCAAAGAATCATTATCTATATATCTATCATCTATCTATCTATCTTTATGAAGCATATGTATATGGAAGTTTTAAAAGTTGATTTCAAATTGTTAAGTGGACCCCACATTCTATTAACTGAGCATGTAGCATTAGCAGGAACATGACTCCATTCTCTTCAGGTCTGTAAACCTTCACTACTTCCATGACAACAACTCCCACTACAGTGTGGCAACATGTAAATGATTGACAACCATGGGATTAAACCAGTGATTGTAAATGGTAAGTCATTTTTTCATTATAGTCCACCTGTCTTGTCAGGACAGAGGTGAGTTTCCTGCCACACAAGATAGACCCTTGAGAAATAGGATTAGTGCCCAGAGTCTATTGATTTCCTTACTTTGTACATTACTTGTTGTAATTTCCAAGTAGGCATATTTATGAACACTGAATATTACATTAGAAATTGTATTTTTCATCTATATTGCCTTGCTTGATATCATTGCAATAAATTGCAAATTTGTGCATCTAAAACATATTACAAATAAGATGTATGCTATTCACTTTCCACTTAATATATATTGTACTGTAATGCATTAGGAAAGGTTTTTGGGGTAATTTGCCCCTAAGATCAATAGTGGAATAGGGAGGAATCTCTTAGTCCAATTTAACAGAATGGCAGTGATTTAACAGTAACCTTGACAGGGCTCTCAGAGAAAATATTTACCATTTCCATCACTGTTTAAGATAGCTTGTTAGGTACAAAATATGTGAGTAGTTAGACATCATGCATTACTAATTGTTGGAGATCATCTTAGGAAGAGAGGATAATTTCTTATACCAAAAGGTAAGGGAGGCAGAAAGAGGTATTCAGTCCTGAAGATTCTGCTAATAACACACAGAGAACAAAAGGTTTCAGCTAAGACTATGCGATAGTACTGACCACAAAATTATCACATTGCTGAAACAAAGATGGGTTAATGAAATGATACTTTGTAAAACCAGTAAGAACATTATTAAAGAAGTGAGTCTTGAAAGCTAAGGCAAAGCATAAAGAAATAATGAAAGCATAACTGACTGTACTGAGTGAACAGAAGTCCCTGTGGGTCTTAAAAGTATTAGAAGCTGGACTGATCTGGAAGATAGTGAGGAGCTTGGGTGACCTCCCTGTTTCCAGACTGACTGCCAAATGCGCCCACTAGTTCAATCTTTTCAGAAGGTCTGAAAATCCTATATCCTGTCACTTCTATTTCAGTGATTTTTGATAAGACTGAAAAAGTTTCTAGTTGATACAGTTTATATCATTTCAGCAGCAACTGTTGTTTTGCAACCATTTCTGTAGTTTTTGAGGCATACTTTCTGATATTTCCTTTGTACCAGGCTACTTCACTAGTTTCTCCTTCATCTGCATACTTATACGGATGTTTCCCAAGATTCGTCTTTTCTTGATCATACTCTCTTCTCTTAGACAACCTTATTCCTGTGTTTGGCTTTGATTGACAGGCTGTCCTGGTGACTTTCAAAACCATGGTTACAGTTCTGATTGTTCTTGTTATTAAGTCAAATTTCCAACTGCCTTCTAGCCACATAGTTTTTCTGCTTCTTATGAATTTTGTTTGTTATGTAGTCTCCCTCAAACTGATTCCTCTCTTTGTGTTTTCTATCCTGCATTTGAGCACCACCATCTTATTCTAACTTTTAATTTGGCTAGCATCTCAAAAGAATTTCTTCAACTTTCTTCTCTCTCAGGTGCCATCTTGTTGATCTTGTTTACTGTGTCTCTTTGATTTTGCCACCTTATCCCTTCAGTTCCCACTGCCACTTTCCTCATTCATATCTTGTTCATTTCCTATTGACATGTTTTAAGGGCTTCCACACTGTACTTCTATTAATTCACAGATATGTTCATTCATTAAAACTTTATTGAATGCTGTTATTTACCAGGCATTATTCTAGGCATTCAGGATATAGCTGTGAACACAACAGATAAAAAGATCTCCCTTGTTAAAAGCTTATGCTACAGTGGGACAGAGGAGTCAACAAAAAAAATACAAGCAAATTCACAATATGTTAGAAAGTAATGAGTAATATGGAGAAAACTAAAGCGAGACAAAAGTGGACAAGCATTGCTTTTGTATTTATGTCCAGTGAAAACTTCATGGATAAGGTGAGTTTTGAGATGAATCCTGAAAGGAAGTAAAGGAATGAGTCATGCATATATTAGGGGCAATAGCAGATGTGGGGCAGGCTTGGTGTGCTCATTGTTCAGCTCTACCTTCCTAGCAGGTGGGTCAAGTTAGTTGGACTGGAGTGAAGGAGGAGTGAGAGAAGAGAGGACTTACACTTTTGTTCTGAGAAAGTTAGGATGCTACTCATCAAGTAATCATATAATGCCAGGCTCTATCATAAGTGCTATAGAAATATAAACTCATTTAATCCTTAGAATAAACCTGGGAGGTAGGTATTATTCTCATTTTCCCCATTTTACAGATGAGAGAACTGAGGCATGGGGCACAGTAATGGAGCTTGACTTTAAATCAAACCTGCTTAGAGTTCATGCTCTTAGCCACTATGCTATGCTGTTAGAGGGATTTGAACATAGAAATGATGTGATCTGTATTCTAAAAAGATTACTCTGAAAGTTCTGTGAATGATAAACTGTCAGGTACAAGGGCGGAGGTTAAGAACCAGTTAAAATACTATTTTAATAGTTGAAGCAGAAATAATGGTGCATTGGACTAGGGAGATAGATGTAGACACTGCAAAACAGTTAATTTGTAATATACTCTTTTTGTTTTCTTTTTTCAAAAACAATGGCTTTGTTGAGATATAATTTACATACCATACAATTTACCTATTTAAAGTGCACAATTCAGTGATTTTTAGTGTATTCACAGAGTTGTGCAACCATCATTATAATCGATTTTAGAACATTTTTGTCACACCTGCTAAGAAACCTTATAACTATTAGCTCATTCTCCTTCAAGCTCTAATTCCTGGACTAACGCTTATTTATCTTCTGTCCCTATAAATTTGTCTATTCTAGACATTTTGTATAAGTGGAGTCATATGATATATGTTTTTTTGTGTGACTTTTTTCAGTGAGCATAATATTTTCAAGGTTCACCCATATTGTGGCAGTATTAATATTTGATTCCTTTTATGGCTGAATACTATTCCATTATATGTATATACCACATTTTGTTTATCCATTCATCAGTTGGTGAACATTTGGATTGTTTCCATTTTTTTGGCTATTATGAACAATGCTATTATATACATTCATGTATTAATACAAGAATTTGTGTGGACATGTTTTAATTTCTCTTGGGTTTTTATTCTACTTAAGAACAGAGTGGCTAGGTCATATGGTAACAGTATGTTTAACTATTCAAAGACTTGCCAGACTGCTTTCTTCAGCAGCTGCCCTATTACATTCCTACCAGCACAGTATGAATCTTCTGATTTGTTCATATTCTCACCAACACATGCTATAATCTGACTTTTTGATTTCAGCCATCCTAAGGGGTGTAAAGTGATATTCTACTGGGGTTTTGATTTGTATTTCTTTGGGTCAAGTGATATTGATCATCCTTTCATATGCTTTTTGGTCATTTGTAAATCTTTGGAGCAACGTTGATTCAGATCTTTGGCCCATTTTAAAATTAGGTTGCATGTGTGCGTGCTAAGTCACTTCAGTTGTGTCTGACTCTTTGTGACCCTATGGACTGTAGCCCACCAGACTTCTCTGACCATGCGATTCTCCAGGTAAGAATACTGGAGTGGGTTGCCATGTCCTCCTCCAGGGGATCTTCCTGATCTTCCTATGTCTCCTGCATTGGCAGGTGTGTTGTTTACCACTAGTGCCACCTGTGAAACCCCCAAATAGGTTTATTTGTCTTTTTATTATTGAGTAGTAAAAGTTCTTTATGTATTCTAGATACAAGTCTCTTATTAGATATGTAATTTGCAAATATTTTCTTCCATTCTGTGGGCTGTCTTTTTCCTTTCTTGATGGTATCTTTCGAAGCAGAAAAATTTAGTGTAACTTGAAAGGTAGAGCTGATTGGATTTCTTGACAGATTTTATGTGTAAAGTGCAAGAGAAAGAGAAAAATAAAGAATGAATCCAAGGCTTATGGTTTGAGCAACTATAAAGTTGACTGAATTTTACTTAGATAGGAAAAGTGTGGGTGTACAAAAGGGAGCATATTTGAGCTAGACTGTGGGTCATGAATTGTAAGCTTGACTTTGGACATGTTAAATTTGAGATGCCTACAGACATCCAAATGCATATGTTGAAAAGGCACTTAGGTATGTGAACTTGGGATCTAGAGAGAATTTGGGGTTGCAGATATAAATTTTTGAGTGTCAGTCATAGATAATACCACCAAGAGAATGATTATAGATGAAGAAGTGGAAGAGGTTCAAGAAACAGTTACTGAGGAAACTTGAAAATGTAGAGATCAGAGTGCAGATAGGGACGAAGTAGCAAAAAAGGTAAAGAGAGAGTGATGGCAGAGAACTGAGAGAGTAGTGTCCTGGGAAAGAGAAGACAGCATTCCAAGGAGGAAATCATCAAGTATTTCAAATATGGCTCAATAGGGATGAGATGATCATTTGTGACCAAGAGTTATTTTGTTGGATTGGTGGGCATAAAATTTTTTTTTGGTGTAGGTTAGAGAGAGAACAAATTTCAGAGTCTGAGATAGCAAATTTAGATGACTATTTTTAAGGATATTATAGCAGAAAGATCATGTAGTGGCTAGAGGAAATGTTAGGATGAGTTTCTAGAAGCAGAGCTTGAGAGAGCGTTTTGGGTATATGTGGTTTACAGAGGGAATGTCTTAGGATGGAAGAGTGAAGATAGCAGTAGAGAGAAGGGGAAGGAGCTGTTTAAGGCTAAGGTTTAAATTGAGGGTGCTTCACTTTGATCCCATGGGGTACTCTGGAACATGAATTGTACCAAAGAGTTGGTCCTACCTTAAAGCAAAGGACTGAACTTCTGTACTCGCATGTCAGTCTGTCATAGGTGGTGATATAATTCAGTGGGTTACACCCCAGTGGAGGGGTGTGACTTCTTGGGCAAGGCAGCTCCTTTTTGTCTGGGGGCAAGGTTCTGAAGAAAGTGGTCTATGAGCAACCAACATAGCATCTGGAGATGGGTCTACATGGTTAAATAAACTATCAAGGAGAAGAACCAATAGCATTCACTCTGGGGGTCAATGAAATTTAAAAAAATATTTTATTTATTTCTTATTTATTTGGGTAAGTCGGTTCTTAGCTGTGGCATGTGGAACCTTCATTGCATCATGTGGAATCTTTCGTTTTGGTGCACGGACTCTAGTTGCAGCACACAGGCTCAGTAGTGGCAGCACATGCCCTTAGTTGCCCAACAGCAAGTGGGATCTTAATTTTCTGACCAGGGATCAAACCTGAGTCCCCTGCATTGTTAAGGCAGATTCTTAAACCTTGGATCACCAGGGAAGTTCACCATTTTTAAAGTAGGAGATATTATAGTGTGTTTTGCTTGAATGGCAAAGACATAGCTGGGAGGGAAAACTAATAAATCATGAAAAAGAGAGAGCAACCAATTCTACCTCTACCTCTATCTACCAATTCTGTTTCCAGCCTTAAATAATTTGGTCATAAATCCATATCCAGCAATAAGATAAGATACTCTGAAAAATCCTCCTTAAAATAAAACATCTAAAATGCTGAACAAACTTTTAAAAAAACTTAAAAATAACATTATTAAATAAGTCAAAATGTAAACTTCCACTTACAAGACAAATAAATCAAGGGATATGTGGTACAGCGTGGTGACTGTAAGTAAGAATACTCTTTCATATTTGAAAGTTGTTAACAGACCTTAAAATTGCTCATTACAAAAACATTGTGTAAGTGTGTATGGTGATGGAGGTTAACTAGAGTTATTATGATCATTTTGCAATACATATATAAAGATTAAATCTTTTTTGTACATCTGAAACTAATATGTCAGTTATACCTCAATAAAAAATTAAATAGCAAAAACACTCCATTGCTAAACATGAAAACTTTAGAAGCCAAACAAACATGTCTACTAATTTTCTTTTCTCTGAACAACTTAATTTACCTTTCTGTGCCTTAGTTTTTTCATTTGTAAAATGAAAAAAATTATTGTAATATATATATCTGATAATTTTTTAAGGAGATGGGAATACCAGACCACCTGACCTTCCTCTTGAGAAAACTATATGCAGGTCAGGAAGCAGTTAGAACTGGACATGGAACAACAGACTAGTTCCAAATAGGAAAAGGAGTACGTCAAGCCTGTATATTGTCACCCTGATTATTTAACTTTTATGCAGAGTACATCATGAGAAGCGCTGGGCTGGAAGAAGCACAAGCTGGAATCAAGATTGCCAGGAGAAATATCAATAACCTCAGATATGCAGATGACACCACCCTTATGGCAGAAAGTGAAGAGGAACTAAAGACCCTCTTGATGAAAGTGAAAGAGCAGAGTGAAAAAGTTGGCTTAAAACGTATCATTCAGAAAACGAAGATCATGGCATCTGGTCCCATCACTTCGTGGGAAATAGATGGGGAAACAGTGGAAACAGTGGCAGACTTTATTTTTGGGGGCTCCAAAATCACTGCAGATGGTGAATGCAGCCATGAAATTAAAATACGCTTACTCCTTGGAAGTAAAGTTATGACCAACCTAGATAGCATATTCAAAAGCAGAGACGTTACTTTGCCAACAAAGGTCCATCTAGTCAAGGCTATGGTTTTTCCAGTGGTCATGTATGGCTGTGAGAGTTGGACTGTGAAGAAAGCTGAGCACCGAAGAATTGATGCTTTTGAACTGTGGTGTTGGAGAAGACTCTTGAGAGTCCCTTGGACTGCAAGGAGATCCAACCAGTCCATTCTAAAGGAGATCAGTCCTGGGTGTTCTTTGGAAGGACTGATGCTGAGGCTGAAACTCCAATACTTTGGCCACCTGATGCAAAGAGTTGACTCATTGGAAAAGACTCTGATGCTGAAAGGGATTGGGGGCAGGAGGATAAGGGGATGACAGAGGATGAGATGGCTGGATCCATCACCGACTCAATGGACATTGAGTCTGGTTAACTCCGGGTGTTGATGATGGACAGGGAGGCCTGGCGTGCTGCAATTCATGGGGTTGCAAAGAGTTGGACACGACTGAGTGACTGAACTGAACTGAACTCTCTCACACCACACAAAAATAAATTCAATTTAAAGACTATAAATAAATTCAAATAAAAGACTAAATGGAAGACCTGAAAGCATAAACTCCCAGAAGAAAATAGGTGTTATGTACTTTGACATCAGTTTCAGTAATATTTTTTAGGATCTATCTCCTTAGCAAGGGAAAGAAAATAAAAAATAAACGGGACTACATCAAACTAAAAAGCTTTGGCACAGGGAAGGAAACTGAACAAAATGAAAATTCAGCTTACGGAACAGGTGAAGATATTGAAAGTGATATATTTGATAAGGGTAATTTACCTAACATATATAAAGAACTCATTCAACAACATCAGAAAACCCCCAGAACCTGATTAAACAATCAGCAGTGAATCTGAATATAAATTTTCCCAAATAAGTCATACAGATGGCTAACAGGAACATGAAAAAGATGCTCAATATCACTTATCATTAAAAAATGCAAATCAAAGTCACAGTGAGATGTCACCTTACACCTGTCAGAATGGCTGTTATGAAAAAGACGTCAAAATACAAGTGTTGGTGAAGATGTGCAATAAAGGGAACTGTTGTGCAGTTTTGGTGGGAATGTAAATAGGTGTAGCCCCTATGGTAAACAGTATGAAAATTCCTCAAAGAATTAAAAATAGAACTACCACATGATCTAGCAATACAACTTCTGGGTATTTATCCAAATTAAAAAAAAATTCTAATTCAAGAAGATGTACATACTGTGTTCATTGAAACACTGTTTTCAATAGCCAAGATGTGTACACAACCCCAAACTCATCAGTACATGAGTACATGTATTGGACATATGCACAATGAAATATTGGTCATAGGAAAGAATGAAATCTTGCCATTTGTGACAACATGGATGGTCTTAGAATGTATTATGCTAAATTAAGTGTCAGGCAAAAAATACCAAATACTGTATGATTTCACTGATATATAGAATCTAAAACAAAACAAATGAATAAACACTGCAAAACAGAGTTATAGATAAGAGAACAAACATGTGTTTTACAGAGGGGAGATGATTAAAGAGAGGAAAGGAATATGTGAGGGAGATCAGGATGTACAAGGTTCCAGTTGTGAATAAATGAATCAGGGTTATGAAGTGTACAGGGTGGGGAATATAGTCAAGAACTATGTAATGTATTCGGAGAAGGCGATGACACCCCGCTCCAGTACTCTTGCCTGGAAAATCCCATGGATGGAGGAGCCCTGTAGGCTGCAGTCCATGGGGTCGCTCAGAGTCGGACACGACTGAGCGACTTCATTTTCACTTTTCACCTTCATGCATTGGAGAAGGAAATGGTAACCCACTCCAGTATTCTTGCCTGGAGAATCCCAGGGACAGGGGAGCCTGGTGGGCTGCTGTCTATGGGGTCGCACAGAGTCGGACACAACTGAAGTGACTTAGCAGCATCAGCAGCATGTAATGTATTTATAAGTTGACACATCATGACTAGACTTATCATGTCAATCAATTTGAAACACACAGAGATAGAGAATCATTCCCTGATGCTGGGAAAGGGCAGGAGGAGAAGGGGGTGACAGAAGATGAGATGGTTGAATGGCATCATCTCAATGGACATGAGTTTGAACAAATTCTGGGAAATAGTGAAGGACAGGGAAGCCTGGTGTGCTGCAGTCCATGGGGTTGAAAAGAGTCAGACAGGACTGAGTGACTGACCAACAATAGGATGTTGTAGCATAGTATTATAGTGTTATAAGTTGATTATACTTAAAAAGTGAATAAACAAACAAACATAAAAGTAATTGGATCAAGGCAGTCAAAGATACAAACTTCTAGTTATACGGTAGGTTAGTACTAGGGATTTAATGTACAATGTGATAAATATAATTAACACTGCTGTACATTATATATAAATATTAAGAGAGTAAATCTTACGTGATTAGGATTAGCTGACCTACCACCACTTGTGGAAGAGACTATCATTTCTCCTCTGTGTATTTTTGTCTTAAAATCTTACATGATTAATTTTTTTGTTTAATTTTTTTGACTAATTTTTTAATCCTGGGAGGTTACAGCTATTCACCTTATTCTGTATAAGAGGAAACAGGTACAGAATGGTTAAGTAACTAACTTGTCCAAGGTTACACAGCAAATCCATGTAAAAGAATTTGACCAATAATAAAAAGCTTCTTCTTGCTGAAAAGTGGAGATGGGAAAGGGATAGAGAGGACCATTGATACTTGTTCTGAAATTAATGTCCATTAGAGATCAAATGGAAGGGTGAATGATTGACATAGCTAACAGTGGATCTACATGGGACAGTGCATAGGTGAGTAGGGTGGTTGATTGAAGTCATTTTTTGTATGCAAAATAAATACACAAACTCATTTTTGTAAATTCATGTAAGCTCCATGCACCAAAATAGTCTTATGGTTGAGAAAAAAAAATTCCTAGCACCTGCTACAGATACTTATAAAAACAGCTTATAAAAACAGCAGTAGCTGAGGTGTCTGATAACTGAAGGCAAATACTCATTAGATCCAAATCATAATTGTTTTAATCCATTCTGATTTGTTAAATTGCATTTTATTCTTCTTCCAACATAACTTCTCTTAAAGTTAACTATGTGGAATCCATTTCTAGAAATTTTAAGAAATTCTAAAATTCAAATCAATCATTTATCATTTGCTAAGTTTTGTGTATATGCTTGGAGTAGGAAATAGCAACTCCATCCAGTATTCTTGCCTGGAGAATCCCATGGACAGAGGAACCTGGTGAGCTAAAGTCCATAAAATCACAAAGAGCTGGACACAAATAAGCATGCATGCATGCACATATGTATGCCAGTACCTACCACATCAGGGACTTGAGAAAAAAAAAATTAAACATCTTCTATTAGATTAGGGCCATCAGTTCATGGCAAATAGATGGCGAGACAGTGGACTATTTTTTTCTAGGCTGACTATATTTTTCTGGGCTCCAAAATCACTGCAGATGGTGATCGTAGCCATGAAATTAAAAGACACTTACTTCTTGGAAGGAAAGTTATGACCAACCTAGATAGCATATTAAAAAGCAGAGACATTACTTTGCCAACAAAGGTCTGTCTAGTCAAGGCTATGGTTTTTCCAGTGGTCATGTATGAATGTGAGAGTTGGACTACAAAGAAAGCTGAGCACTGAAGAATTGATGCTTTTGAACTGTGGTGTTGGAGAAGACTCTTGAGAGTCCCTTGGACTGCAAGGAGATCCAACCAGTCCATCCTAAAGGAGATCAGCCCTGGGTGTTCATTGGTAGGACTGATGTTGAAGCTGAAACTCCAATACTTTGGCCACCTGATGCAAAGAGCTGACTCTTTTGAAACGACTCTGATGCTGGGAAAGATTGAGGGCAGGAAGAGAATGGGATGACAGAGGATGAGATGGCTGGATGGCATCACTGACTCAATGGCCATGGGTCAGGGTTTCCTCAATGTGTATGCCTAGCTGTGGGATTGTTGGGTCGTATTGCAGTCCTATATTTCCAGTTTTTTAAGGAATCTCCACACTGCTCTCCATAGCGGCTGTACTAGTTTGCATTCCCACCAACAGTGTAAGAGGGTTCTATTTTCTCTGCACCCTCTCCAGCATTTATTGTTTGTAGACTTTTTGATAGCAGCCATTCTGACCTACGTGAGATGGTACCTCATTGTGGTTTTGATTTGCCTTTCTCTGATAATGAGTGATGTTGAGCATCTTTTCATGTATTTGCTAGCCATCTGTATGTCTTCTTTGGAGAAATGTCTGTTTAGTTCTTTGGCCCATTTTTTGATTTGGTTGTTTATTTTTCTGGTATTGAGCTACATGAGCTGCTTGTATATTTTCGAGATTAATCCTTTGTCAGTTGCTTCATTTGTTATTATTTTCACCCATTCTGAAGGCTGTCTTTTCACCTTGTTTATAGTTTCCTTCATTGTGCAAAAGCTATTATGTTTAATTAGGTCCCTTTTATTTATTTTTGCTTTTATTTCCATCACTCTGGGAGGTGGGTCACAGAGGATCTTCCTGTGATTTACGTCAGAGAGTGTTTTGCCTATACTTTCCTCTATGAATTTTATAGTTTCTGGTCTTACATTGAGATCTTTAGTCCATTTTGAGTTTATTTTTGTGTATGGTATTAGAAAGTGTTCTAGTTTCATTCTTTTACAGATGGTTAACCAGTTTTCCCAGCACCACCTGTTACAGAGATTGGCTTTTCCCCATTGTATATTTTTGCTTCCTTTGTCATAGATAAGGTGTCCATAGGTGTGTGGATTTATTTCTGCACCTACCGAGGTGTTAGTTCTTCTGTAATTTTTGGTAAAATTCACCTGGGAAACCATCTGGTCCTGGGTTTTTATTTGTTGGAAGATTTTTTATTACAGTTTCAATTTCCATGCTTGTGATGGGTCTGTTAAGATTTTCTATTTTTTCCTGGTTATACTTTTAGAAGAATTATACTTCCAAAGTATAATTTGGAAGGTTATACTTTTCTAAGAATTTTTCCATTTCTTCCAAGTTGTCCATTTTATTGGCATATAGTTGCTGATAGTAGTCTCTTATGATCCTTTCTATTTCTGTGTTGTCTGTTGTGATTTCTCCATTTTCATTTCTAATTTTGATGATTTGATTCTTCTCCCTTTTTTTCTTGATGAGTCTGGCTAGTGGTTTGTCTATTTTATTTATCTTCTCAAAGAACAAGCTTCTGATTTTGTTGATTTTTGCTATAGTCTCCTTTGCTTCTTTTTCATTTATTTCTGCTTTAATTTTAGGATTTCTTTCCTTCTACTAACCAGGGTTCTTCATTTCTTCTTTTTCTAGTTGCTTTCGGTGTAGAGTTAGGTTATTCATTTGAGTTTTCTCTAGTTTCTTGAGGTAAGCTTGTATTGCTATGAACCTTCCCCTTAGCATTGCTTTTATTGAATCCCATAGGTTTTTGGTTGTCATCTTTTCATTTTCATATGTTTCTATGCATGTTTTGATTTCCTTTTTGATTTCTTCAATGATTTGTTGGTTATTCAGAAATGTTGGTTTAGCCTCCATCTGTTTGTATTTTTAATAGTTTTTCTCCCCCCCCAGTAGTTGTCATCTAATCTTACTACATTGTGATCATAAAAGATGCTTGAAATGATTTCAATTTTTTTTTGAATTTACCAATGCTAGATTTATGGCCCAGGATGTGATCAATCCTGGAAAATGTTCCATGTGCAATTGAGAAAAAGGTGAAATTCATCATTTTGTGGTGAAATATCCTATAGATATCAATTAGGTCTAACTGGCCCATTGCATCATTTAAAGTTTGTTTCCTTGCTAATTTTCTGTTTGGTTGATCTATCCATAGGTGTGAGTGGGGTATTAAAGTCTTTCACTATTATTGTGTTACTGTTAATTTCCCCTTTCATACTTGTTAGCATTTGCCTTACCTATTGAGGTGCTCCTATGTTGGTTGCATATATATTTATAATTGTTATATCTTCTCCTTGGATTGATCCTTTGATCATTATGTAGTGTCCTTCTTTGTCTCTTTTCATGACCTTTGTTTCAAAGTCTATTTTATCTGATATGATTATTGCTACCCCTGCTTTCTTTTGGTCTCCATTTGCATGAAATATCTTTTTCCAGCCCTTCACTTTCAGTCTGTAGGTGTCCCTTGTTTTGAGGTGGGTCTCTTGTAGACAACATATATAGGGGTCTTGTTTTTGTGTCCATTCAGCCAGTCTTTGTCTTTTGATTGGGGCATTCAACCCATTTACATTTAAGGTAATTATTGATAAGTATGATCTTGTTGCCATTTATTTTGTTGTTTTGGATTCGGGTTTATAAATCTTTTCTATGTTTACTGCCTAGAGAAGATACTTTAGAATTTGTTGAAGAGTTGGTTTGGTGGTGCTGAATTCTCTCAGCCTATGCTTATCTGTAAAGCTTTTGACTTCTCCTTCATATTTGAATGAGATCCTTGCTGGGCATAGTAATCTGGGTTGTAGGTTTTTCTCTTTCATCACTTTAAGTATGTCTTGCCATCCCCTTCTGGCCTGAAGAGTTTCTATTGAAAGATCAGCTGTTATCCTTATGGGAATCCCTTTGTGTTATTTGTTGCTTTTCCTTTGCTACTTTTAATATTTGTTCTTTGTGTTTGATCTTTGTTAATTTGATTAATATGTGTCTTGGAGTGTTTCGCCTTGGGTTTGTCCTGTTTGAGACTCTCTGGGTTTCTTGGATTTGGGTGGCTATTTCCTTCCCCATTTTAGGGAAGTTTTCAACTATTATCTCCTCAAGTATTTTCTCATGCCCTTTCTTTTTGTCTTCTTCTAGGACTCCTACGATTCAAATGTTGAGGTGTTTAATATTGTCCCAGAGGTCTCTGAGGTTGTCCTCATTTCTTTTAATTCTTTTTTCTTTTTTCCTCTCTGCTTCATCTATTTCCACCATTCTATCTTCCACCTCACTTATACTATCTTCTGCCTCAGATATTCTACTGTTGGCTCCCTCTAGAGTGCTTTAGATCTCAGTTATTGCATTATTCATTAATGATTGACTCTTCTTTATTTCTTCTAGGTCCTTGTTAAACATTTCTTGCATCTTCTCAATCCTTGTCTCTAGTCTATTTATCTGTAACTCCATTTTGTTTTCAAGATTTTGGATCATCTTTACTATCATTATTCTGAATTCTTTTCTCAGGTAGACTCCCTATCTCCTCCACTTTTGTTTGGTTTGGTGGGCATTTATCATGTTCCTTTATCTGCTGAATATTTCTCTGCCATTTCATTTTGTTTAAATTGCTGTGTTTGGAGTACCATTTCTATAGGCTGGAAGTTCATAGTTCCTCTTTATTGTGGAGCCTGCTCCCTCTGGGTAGGGTTGGACCAATGGCTTTTCAAGGTTTCCTGGTTAAGGGAGCTTGTGTCTGTGTTCTGGTGAGTGGAGCTGGATCTCTTCTCTCTGGAATGCAATGAAGTGTCCAGTACATTCATTGGGGGTCTATGGGTTTGGCATGGCTCTGGGCAGCCTGTCTTTTAATGCTCAGGGCTGTGTTCCTGCTTTGCTGAAGAATTAACATGGTATGTCTTGCTCTGGAACTTGTTGGCTCTTGGGTGGAGCTTGGTTTCAGTGTAGGTATGGAGGCTTTTAGGTGAGCGCTTATCTATTAATGTTCCTTGGAATCAGGAGTTCTCTGATGTCCTCAAGTTTTGGAGTTAATCCTCCTGCTCTGGCTTTCAGTCTTATTCTTAGAGTAGCCTCAAATCTTCATCCATACAGCACAGATAATAAAACATCTAGGTTAATGGTGAAACAATTCTCCACAGCAAGGAACACTCAGAGAAGTTCACAGTTACATGGAAAAGAGAAGAGGGAGAAGGGAGATAGAGGTGATCAGGAGGAGACGAGGGGGAGTCAAAACGGGAGAGACCAATCTAGCCAGTAGTCAGTTCTCTAAGTGTTCTCCACAGCCCAGAACATCCAGAGAGATTCACAGAGATAAGTAGAGAAGAGAAGGGGGATGGAGGAGATGGAGGTGACCTGGGGGAGAAAAGGCAGAGTCAAAAGGGAAGAGAGCAATCAAGCCAGTAATCAGACCCCTAAGTGAAAATGGATAATGAAGATTAGATTCTTAAAGGTACAAAATTAGTAACAAATACCAAAAAACCCCAAAAAACAAACAAAAAAAAAACCACACAAAGATTAAAAATCTAGAGTTGAGGTTAGACTCTCAAAAATACAATATTAAAAATACAAAACAAAATCAATCACAAAAATTATAAAAAATAAATATATGAAATTTGCTTTAAAAATAGGGTCTTTTTTACAAGGTTAAAAATGAAAATTAAAGGAGTAATAAAGGACTTAACTTTTTAAAAATGTTAAAAAGTGATAATAGTAAAAAAAAATATATAGGAATTTCTCTGGAGCTGTTGTGGGCAGTGTGGAGTCAGTTCAGTTTCAGATAGTTCCTTGTTCCAGCTTGTACTTGTTCTCAAGGTCTGTAGGCCCCCTCCAATGCTTAGTCAATGTTTACTACAGGGTTTAATCTGTTGCCTCTGTCACTTCCAGAGCAGTTCCCTCTTCTTTGTTTATTTTGGCTTCCTTTGTTCGCAAGTCTAATTTCCACCCTGGCACAAGGGACTGAAGGTGGTCACTTATTTAAGCTCACCTGTTCAGTTGTGTTGTGGGGAGGGAGGGACACTGCAAACAAGTATCACTGGCATGTGTGGGGACTACTCACAGTGTATGGACCACACTGGGTTTGCCCCAGCTCAAAGTTGTGTGGGCTTTCTGGGTCTACACTACTCAGGCTCCAGAGTGCTCTGCAGGGGCACTGTCCAAAGCAGGCCCTGCGTTTTGTGCAATTTCCAGGTCTAAGTCGCTCAGGTTCTCGGGTACTCTGCAAGGGAACAGACTCAGTTGGGCATGAGTTTTGTGCCCTTCCCAGGTCTGAGCAGCTCAGGTGACCAGGTGCTTGGCGAGCAGACTGTCCCGGGTCAGCTGTGCATCTTAATCACCTCCCTGGTCCCAACTGCTCAGTTTCCTGAGTGTACCACAAGAGCACCAGCCTTAGGTGTGCCGTGTGTCTCTTCTGGGGAGCTGATCTCAGGCTGCAACCCTCCTGATGGATGTCAACTGTCCAGGATCTCAGGAAGACATGGCTAGCAACTGGGAGCCTGCTCACAGTTTGGTGGAGGATGCCTGTCTCTGGGGTCGAGATTGCAGCAGCCCCTTGCCTTCTGGTTCTGGCTGTTGCATGCCTGCCTCTCTGCCTCTGGTTGGGGGGAGGGGCCTGTACACAGCTCTCCTCCTTTGGTATTGGCTCAATCCTTTGTTCTGTGAGGAGGCCAGGCTGTGCATTAGAGCCTTTCGCGGAAAAGTTCTCTCTCTCTCTCTTTTTTCTCTTTGGTGATCCACAGTTTGGATTACTATCTCACATTAGCTCCCTCAGATTGTCCTCAGGGCATTCAGGCCTGGTCCTTACCCTAAGCAAAGATTATGCAGCTCGTGCCTCCCTGTCTAGCCCTTGCTCGCTGGTGACAGACATGAACCTCTGGGCCACTTTTCAGCTGGCAATTGTGGTTAGGTGTGTATTCTGTGAGGTTTTTTTTTTCTCCTGGTTATGTTACCCTCTGAGATTCCAAAACTTCCAACAGATCCGCCTATGAGAGGGTTTTCTACTATTTGGAAACTTCTTCTTCACGACTCCCTCCCCAGGATGAGTCTCTGTCCCTAACTCTTTTGTCTCTCTTTTTGTCTTTTATATTTTGTCCTACCTCCTTTCGAAGAGAATGGGCTGCCTTTCTGGGTGCCTGGTGTCCTCCGCCAGCATTCATAAGTTGTTTTATGGAAGTTGCTCAGCATTCAAATAATCTTTTGATGAATTTGTGGGGGACAAAGTGGTTTCCCCATCCTATTCCTTTGCCATCTTGGGTGGAAACATTGTTCATAGCATTCCAAAAGGCTAATTGTTAGTGTTCTTCTTAAGCCAAAAAGCACTTATGATATCCAGTATGATTTGAATATATGCAAGACATAATTTGTCTTGCAAATTTAGTCTTCAAGAAGACTAATTAATTCTATAAATGGAAGTTTATCTTTATAACACAATAAAATGAAGAAAAGAAGAACATAGCTCAGGTCAATAAATGTTTCTGAGCACTGTATTAAGTGCTGAAAGTGTAAAGAATAAGAAACATTGACTCTGTCAGAGGAAAAGCTTGCAGAAAATACAGATATTTGAAGAGGTTTTCTTTGTCTAATAGACATGGAAGTTATAATTGCAGAATGGGAGGACAGGGGAGAGAAGTCTATTTAAGGTTTCAGGAAAGGTTAGTAAATAAATAATTTTGATTGAGCTGTGTTCTGAAGGATAAGTTAGAGTTACTCCAGTAAAGAAGAGGAGCAGGATATTCCAGGAAGAGGAAAGAAAAAGATCCAAGCTGTGCTACAGAATTATCGACATTTGGTTTTACTAAAATCTAAAAGGCAAGGGGCTAAAGATAGGTGAGGAGTCTGGGAAAAAATGAAGCTCATGTTAGAGATTCTTCTGTCTCTTGTATTAGGCATAGACATTGCTAAGCAACACTAAAAACGTACGGTAAAAGCATGTGCCAAAGACATGATGAAAACAGTGTGGTGTACTTGAGTGGGAATCAGTGCAACAGAGAGACCAGAACACATCCATCAAACACCTATAACAATTTACGTTATAATAAGGGTGGTATTTCAAATCCATGGAGAAATGCGTATGCCGTGGAATAGTTACTGTTAGAAAAATTAGCTATTGTTTCAGAAAAAAAGAAAGAATAGATTCTTATTTTAACTATCCATGAAGATAAACTTAGTTAAGATAAAGTTTAGTTAAGCAACCAGATAGGAAAAAAATATAAAAAGTATTTGGAGGCCATACTGGAGCAAATTTTTTTTTTAAATTGGAGGTGGAAAAGGCTTCCTTAAATAAGATATAATTACCAGAAGCCATAAAAGAAAGAGATTGACAGATACAATTTCATAAAAATCAAAATTTATCTCAGCACAATGAAAGGCATGATAAAGTTAAAATATGAGTAACATACAGAGAAAACTATTTGCAGTATATTTAATGGGTGATTGATCATTGTGTAGATTGTATACAAAGCTTCTATAAATCATTCAAAAATAGAAATATGGGTGGAGGTTATCAATAGGCAATTTACAAGAGAAATATAAAAGGTTTTCATGTTTATACACATGAAAAGGTGCTTATCAACGAATTATGTAAATCTGAAGAAAATATAAATAATAGAAAACATTGCTTGAGATACTGAGAAACAGCCACTTTCATACATGGTTGGTAGAAGTATAAATTATTAGAAGGCAGTTTAGCAGTGATCTATTCAAATAAATAATTCACTCTAATGGGCATCCATCCCAACCATCTGTGATTTCTGTTTGGGAATCAAAACACTTTCAGATAAGGTGGCTCCACCTATTAACTTCAGAGGAGTGACATACGATTTAAGCCCGTCAGGACATTCTATTTCCATGGCCACAATGGTTGATGGTACAGGAGTAGACTTGTGAACTAAGCTAATCAAACAGAGAAATGTAAGGACTTTTGCTTAGAATTCAGAGCACCTAGTCTTTCTTCCTGGATGTAGATGGGGAAACATGATGCTACAGTAGCTAACCAGAATCAATGAGGTGAATTACCCTTAGCAGGAAGTGACTGTTAGAGAAGGCAGAAGAGAAAGGTGGAGAGAAATGGGATCCACTGGGTCAAACCTTTTCGAAAGCAAGTTCTTCATTTGGAGTTTGAATTAAACCAGCCTATAATTTCCCTGTTCACATATACAGGCCTGCATTGAGTTGTTTACCACTTGCAACCCAAAGATACCTAATCGACAATGTATATAAGCTTTAACTGAGTAATTTAATTTATATGAATCTACTGTAAAGAAATGCTTGGACTCACGCACAACAATGTTCAATACAGCATTGTTTGTAACAAGTAAAAAATTGGAACAAGCTAAGTAACTACCAATTGAAAAGTCATTAAATAAGTTATAGATCCACAAATACAATGTCACACAGCTGCTAAAAAGAATTAAATAGACTTCTATTACTTTTTTTGGGGGGGGTGCTATGTAATAATTTAATACCTGGAATGCAGGCAAGTTTGGCCTTGGAGTACAAAATGAAGCAGGGCAAAGGCTAACAGAGTTTTGTCAACAGAACACACTGGTCTAGCAAGCACCCTTTTCCAACAACACAAGAAACAATTCTACACATGGAAATCACCAGATGGTCAATAGTGAAATCAGATTGACTATGTTCTTTGTAGCCAAAGATGGAGAAGCTCTCTACAGTTAGTAAAAACAGGAGCTGACTATAGCTCAGATTGTGTGCTTCAGTTTCCTTGTGACCCCATGAATTGTGTCTCTCCAGGCTCCTCTGTCCATGGGATTCTCTAGGCAAGAATACTGGAGTGCATTGCCATGCTCTCCTCCAGGGGATCTTCCTGATCCAGGGATTGAACCAGCATCTCTTTTGTCTAACCTGCATTGGCAGGTGGGTTTTTTTTTTTACCATTAGTGCCACTGGGGTGCTCAGATCATGACCTCCTTATTGCAAAATTCAGGCTTAAGTTGAAGAAAGTAGGGAAAGCCATTAGGCCATTCACATATGACCTAAGTCAAATCTCTTATGATTATACAATGGAGGCGACAGTTTTGAGGGATTAGATCTGGTAGACAGAATGCCTGAAGAATTACAGACAGAAATTTGCAACATTGTACAGGAGGCAGGGACCTAAACCATCTGAAAAAAAGAGAAATGCAAGAAGGCGAAGTGGTTGTGCGAGGAAGCTTTACAAATAGCTGAGAAAAGAAGAGAATCAAAAGGCAAGTGAGAAAGGGAAAGATAGACTCAACTGTATGTAGAGTCCCAGAGAACAGTAAGGAGAGATAAGAAGGCCTTCTTAAATGAACAAGGCAAAGAAATAGAGGAAAACAATAGAATGGGAAAGACTAGAGGTCTTTTCAAAAAATTTGGAGATAACAAGGGAACATTTCAGGCAAGAATGGGCACGATAAAGAACAGAAATGGTAAGGACCTAGTAGAAACAGAAGAGATTAAGAAGTGGCAAGAATATACAGAAGAACTGTACAGGAAAGGTCTTAATGACCCAGATAACCACAATGATGTGGTCACTCACCTAGAGCCAGTCATCCTGGAGTGTGAAATCAAGTGGGCCTTAGGAAGCAATACTATGAACAAAGCTGGTGGATGTGATGGAATTCCAGATGAGCTATTTCAAATCCTAAACGATGATGCTGTTAAAGGGCTGCACTCAATATGTTAGCCAATTTGGAAAACACAACAGTGGCCACAGGACTTGGAAAGGTCTGTTTTCACTCTAATCCCAAATAAGGGCAATGCCAAAGAATGCTCAAACTACTGTACAATTGCACTCATTTTACGTGTTAGCAAAGTTATGCTCAAAATCTTTCAAACTAGGCTTTAGCAATATGTGAAATGAGAATTTCCAGGTGTAGAAGCTGGGATTCAAAGAGGCAGAGGAACCAGAGATTGAATTGCCAACATTCATTCACTCATGAAGAAAGCAATGGAATTCCAGAAAAATATCTACTTCTGCTTCATTGACTATGCTATAGCCTTCAAGTGTGTGGATCACAACAAATTGTAGAAAATGCTTCAAGAGTTTGAAAGTACCAGACCACCTTACCTGTCTCCTGAGAAAATGTATGTGGGTCAAGAAGCCACACTTAGAACTGGACATGGAACTATGGACTGGTTCAAAATTGGGAAAGGAGTACATCAAGCCTGTGTATTGTTACCCTGCTTATTTAACTTATATTCAGGGTACATTATGTGAAATGCTGGGCTGGATGTATCATAAATTGGAATCAAGATTGCCAGGAGAAATTTCAACAACCTCAGCTATGCAGAGCACAGTACTCTAATGGCAAAAATGTAGAAGAACTAAAGAGCCTCTTGATGAGGGTGAAAGATGAGAGTGAAAAAGCTGGCTTGAAACTCATTAAAAACATTATGATAATGACATCCATTCTCATCACTTCATGGCAAATGAAAGGGGAAAAAGTGGAAGCAAAGACAGATTTTATTTTCTTGGACTCCAAAATCACCATGGATGGTGATTGCAGCCATAAGATTAAGACGCTTGCTTCTTGGAAGGAAAACTATGACAAACATAGACAGCATGTTAAAAACCAGAGACATCACTTTGCCAACAAAAGTTTATATATTCAAAATATGGCTTTTCCAATAGTCATATACAGATGAGAGAGTTGGACCATAAAGAAGGCTGAGTGCCAAAGAATTGATGCTTTTGAACTGTGGTGCTCGAGAAGACTCTTGAGAGTCTCCTGGACAGCAAGGAGATAGAACCAGTCAATCCTAAAGGAAATCAACCCTGAATATTCATTGGAAGGACTGATACTGAAAGTGAAGGTCCAATAATTTGTCAACCTGCTGTGAAGAGCAGACTCATTGGAAAAATATCCTGATCCCAGGAAAGGTTAAAGGCAAAGGAGAAGGGAGTGGCAGAGGATGAGATGGTTAGATAGCATCACTGACTCAGTGGACATGAGTTTGAGCAAACTGCAAGAGATAGTGGAGGACAGAGGAACCTTGGGTGCTACAGTCCACAGGGTGCAAAGAATGGGACACAACTTAGCAGATGAATAACAGCAGCAACAAATAATTACTCTCAGAGGTTCAGTCTTGATAACCCATTCTTTTGTTTACAGCTCACTTTCTAATTGGGCATAAGTCATCCTATTACTTATAATATATGCACATTATGCTGTTGTTCAGTCGCCTAGTTGTGTCCGACTGTTTGTGACCCCATGGCCTGCAGCATGCCAGGCCTCTCTGTCCCTTACCATCTCCCGAAATTTGCCCAAGTTCATGTCCATTGTAATAGTGATACCATCCAGCCATCTCATCCTCTGACTCCCTCTTCTCCTTCTACCCTCAATCTTTCCCAGCATCAGGGACTTTTCCAGTGAGTCAACTGTTCACATCAGATGACCAAAATGTGCACATTATATGTATGTATAAATACACATATAGTTATCTATATAAATAAACAGAAAGAAAATTGAATGAGTGCCCAACAAATATTGATATTAGTTATCTCTAGAGAGAAATCTGTATGCAGATCAGGAAGCAACAATTAGAACTGGACATGGAACAACAGACTGGTTTCAAATCAGGAAAGGAGTATGTCAAGGCTGTATATTGTCACCCTACTTATTTAACTTATGTGCAGAGTACATCATGAGAAACGTTGGGTTGGATGAAGCACAAGCTGGAATCAAGACTGCTGGGAGAAATAGCAATGACTTCAGATATGCAGACGATACCACCCTTATGGCAGAAAGTGGAGAAGAACTAAAGAGTCTCTTGAAAGTGAAAGAGGAGAGTGAAAAGTTGACTTAAAGCTCAATTCAGAAAACTAAGATCATGGCATCTGGTCCCATCACTTCATGGCAAATAGATGTGGAAGCAATGGAAACGGTGAGAGATTTTACTTTTTTGGGCTCCAAAATCACTGCAGATGGTGACTACAGCCGTGAAATTAAAAGGTGCTTGATCCTTGGAAGAAAAGCGATGACCGACCTAGACAGCATATTAAAAAGCAGAGACATTACTTTGCTGACAAAGGTCCGTCTAGTCAAAGCTATGGTTTTTCCACTACTCATATGTGGATGTGAGAGTTGGGCCATAAAGAAAGCTGAGCACTAAAGAATTGATGCTTTTGAACTGTGGTGTTGGAGAAGACTCTTGAGAGTCCTTTGGACTGCAAGGAGATCCAACCAGTCCATCCTAAAGGATCAGTCCTGAATGTTCATTGGAAGGATTGATGCTGAAGCTTAAGCTCCAATACTTTGGCCACCTGATACGAAGAACTGACTCATTTGAAATGACCCTGATGCTGGGAAAGATTGAGGGCAGGAGGAGAGGGGACGACAGAGGATGAGATGGTTGGATGGCGTCACCGACTCAGTGGACACGAACTATGGGAGTTGGTTATGGACAGGGCAGCCTGGCGTGCTGCAGTCTGTGGGGTCGCAAAGAGTTGGACACAACTGAGTGACTGAACTGACTGAGAGGATTGAGAATTGGGGGATTATGAAGGAGAACTTTCATTGTATATAATGTACAATGTATTATACTTTATCCAATATGAACTTATTACATCAGATCAGATCAGATCAGTCACTCAGTCATGTCCGACTCTTTGCGACCCCATGAATCGCAGCACACCAGGCCTCCCTGTCCATCACCAACTCCCGGAGTTCACTGAGACTCACGTCCATCGAGTCAGTGATGCCATCCAGCCATCTCATCCTCTGTCGTCCCCTTCTCCTCCTGCCCCCAATCCCTCCCAGCATCAGAGTCTTTTCCAATGAGTCAACTCTTCGCATGAGGTGGCCAAAGTACTGGAGTTTCAGCTTTAGCATCATTCCTTCCAAAGAAATCCCAGGGGTTACCATAAAAATATAATTACATAGTAAATATATATATTTCTTTTAAAAATGGAAACCTATTCTGTATCTAAATCATGTTATGCCCTTATACATAGACTAATGGTTCTACAGTTTTAGTCTGGACAATGATCACCCAAAGTGAAGTTTCCTGAACCCCAACCCAGTGAATCTGAATTGGCACATATGTTGAGTAACATGATTTGAAATTGTCAGAGCACAACTAGATTGTTCATATGCATGCTAAGCTGCATGGAGTAGAAATTTGGGTGGGACATAGTCAAGTTGGGAGACAAATTAGGAAGTCATTGAGGTAGTTTAGGTGAAGGACAAGGGCTTGAGCAAGTATAGAACTAGTGAGACAATGAGATAATCCAGCTAGAAGATTTAGAATATTATCTGACACATAGTAGACACTCAATAAATGTTAACCTCCACCTAACCCTGTAGCAGAATGAAATTGGACCGCTATCTTATTCCACTCACAAAAATAACTCAAACCACATTAGAGAATTAAACACAAGACCAGAAACTGTAAAACATCTAGAGGAAACACACAGAAAGAGTTCCTTGACATTGGTGTTGCCAGTAATTACCTGGATATGACACCAAAAGTACAAACAACAAAAGCAAAAACAAACAAGTGGGACTACATCAAAACAAAAAGCTTCTGTATAGTAAAAGAAAAAACATCAACAAAATACAAAGGCAACTTATGGAATGGGAGACAATATTTAAAAATCACATATCTGATAAGGAGCTAGCATCAAAAAGATGTAAGAAATTAATACAATTAAGTTGCAAAAACAAATAAATGACTTGATTATAAAACAGAGGAAGTGAATAGACATTTTTCCAAAGAAGATGTACAAATGGTCACTGGACACATGAAGAAATGCTCAGTACCATTAATTATCAGGGAAATACTAATCAAAACCACAGGAGATATCACCTCACACATGTTAGAATGGCTACCATCAAAAAGAGAAAAGATAAGTGTTGGTGAGACGGTAGAGAAAAGGGAAACTCTGTACACTGTTGGTGGGAATGTTAATTGGTATAGCCCCTGTTGAACACAGCATGGAGGTTCCTCAAAAAAATTAACAGAAATACCATATGATTCAGCAATATACTTCTGGGTATATATTCAAAGGAAATGAAAATAGGATCTTGAAAAGATATTTTCACTGCCACATTCATTGTTCCATTATTCACAATAGCCAAGATATGGAAACAATCTAATCATTGGATGAAGATGTGATAATCCACACAATGGAATATTATTTAGCCAGAAGAAAATCCTGCTGTGTGTGACAACCTGGATGCACCTTGGGTATTATGCTAAGTGAAATAGGTCATATAGAGAAAGAAAAATACTGTGTGGTATTGTATGTGAAATCTAAAAATGCTGAACTCAAAGAAACAGAGTAGAGTGGTGGAATGGAGCTAGTGGGGACAGAGGAAATGGGGAGATGTTGGTTAAAGGTATAAACCTCCAATCATAATATTACTAAATCTTGGTGATTATAGTTATTAATGCTGTGTTATATACTTGAAAGTTACTAAGAGAGTAGATCTTAAGTGTTCTCACCACAAAAAAGAAATGGGAGTTGTGTGACAGAATGGAAGTCTTAGCTAATCCTGTAGTGGTTATTATTTTGCTATATATAAGTGTACTAACTCAACACATTGTACACCTTAAACTTACATAATGTTATATGTCAATTCTATCTCAATAAAGCTGGGAAGGGAAGAAGTCTGCATTTAAAATGTAAATGTTATAAGCAATAAATGTTGCTTTCAAATCTTAAGAAAATTAGCCTCAACCATTAACTACTACTTCTATTACTACTACTATGAAGGATTCTAAAAATATTTGAAAATAAGAATCAGTAATAAGTAAGAACACAAGGGATATTGTGCATGCTCAACTGCTCAGTCATGTCCAACTCTTTACAACCCCATGGAGTATAGCCTGCGAGACTCCTCTGTCCATGGGATTTTCCCAGCAAGAAAACCAGAGTGGGTTGCCATTTCCTCCTTCAGAGGATCTTTCCAACTGAGGGATCAAACTCACATCTCCTGTGTCTTCTGCATTGGCAGGCAGATTCTTTACCACTGAACTACCTGAGAATCCCTTCTAACAAGATATTAAGTGAACCTAATTGATATATGTATACAAAGTCAATATTAATGCTTTACTATTTTATATTTGTGAATAAATTTGTATAAATTATATACCATGAAAATATAAAGTATACCTTCTTTTCTAATACCCATGAATAAGTGTCAAAAACTGACAAAGGCAAAGTGAAAAAGTAAAAATTATGCAATGATAAAAAAAAAACAAAACCTTGTGTATTAGAAGCTATGGGGTACTTCTGAGCCATACTTACAGGAGATATATCCTTAAATACCTAAATAAAAAAATAGAATGAAACAAAATTGAATTAAGCATTCAATTTAAGAGGTTTGAAAGTGACAACAAAGTAAATAAAAAGAAAATGCACAGAAGAGTTAATGAAGATACAAGAATAAATTAATGAGTTAGAAAATAGGGAAGTAACAGAACTAACAAAATAGAAAACTTATTTTTTGAAATAAGCAATAAATTAGATAAACAGAGCTAATTGAGCCAAGAAAAGAGAGAGAAGTTACAAATATGAAAAATGAGAAATGATTTAGCAGCAAAAAGGAAATGGCAGCCCACTCCAGTGTTCTTGCCTGGAGAATCCCAGGGACAAGGGAGCCTGGTGGGCTGCCGTCTATGGGGTTGCACAGAGTCGGACACGACTGAAGTGACTTAGCAGCAGCAGCAGCAACCACACACACACACGCACACGCACATAAACACACTCACGGAAGTTAAAAAGCAAGAGACTACTTTGCTCAAATCTCTGCAAACAAATTGGAAAGTTTGATAAAAAGGAAAAATTCCTAGGAAAATGTAATTTACTTATTACAAGTCTAGAAAAGACTGAAACTCTGAATAGAATGATTTTAATGGAAGATTTAACGCTGTCAAAGTGATTTCCTTTGGAAAAACGTCCTGTGAAGTCTACCTCATCTTTAAAATATAAATATTTCCAAAGCTGTTTAAACTGCTCCAGCTCACATAAAAATAAGTATAACATGTATAACAAGTATAGTCAACTCTGGCAAATAATGCTGAAAGCAAAAACTTTGGATCAGCTTCAATCATAAATACTGAGACAAAATCCTAAGTCAAATATTAGCAAACAGAGTTCCATAGCACATTAAATTAATGATATATCATAATCAGTTTATTTTAAGAATGCAAAATGTGGTTCAATAAGAGGAGAAAATGGTATGACCATCTTCACCTATGCTGAAAAAGCATGGGAAAAAATTCATGATCCACTCTTCACAAAAAAACATTCAAAAGTGGAAAATAAACAAGATAGAAAGTACAGAAATAGATCCAAGTATACAATGCCGATAGTATATTCTGAAGGTGGCATCTCAGATCAGAAGAGTAATAAATGGTGAATCCACTCAGGCAGTGGTAGGTCATTATAACTATTTGTTAAATTCTACATATATGCTTTATGCACAAGTCTCTGTGTATGATATATTCACAATAAAATAATATACAAAAGGTGTAAATCCTACTTTAGCAAACTAAGGTGTCTTAGGGGCTTCCCTGGTGGCTCAGAGAGTAAAGAATCTGGGGGAGGCCTGGGTTTGATCCCTGGGTTGGGAAGTCCCCTGGAGAGGGAAATGGCAACCCACTCCAGTACTCTTGCCTGGAAAATCCCATAGATGGAGGAGCCTGGGTAGGCTACAGTCCATGGGGTCATAAAGAGTCAGATACGAATGAGTGACTTCACTTTTACTCACTTCACTAAGGTGTCTTATACAGCTTTTTTCATCTATGAGTATGTTTGTTACTTAATACACAAGAACTCCTAGAATAATTAGAAATAGATAAATAAATAAATAAATAAATAGAAAAACACAGGAAATCCCATAGAAAAATAAATGGGATACAAATAGACGATTCATAGAAGGAAAAGTATGAAATGTTTGTTTTTAATCAGGGAAATTAAACCCACAAAGAAATACTGGCTTACACTTATCTGCTTGGCCAAACCTTAGAAAGAGGTGAAGTACCAAGTGCTGATGGAGAATGTGAGAAAACAAGGTTCATGAAGGCAAAGATGTTTTCCAGTTTTGAATCTCCACTGTAAAAGAGTTTTTGCAGGCATAGATGCCAATTTGCAGGCATCAATGTCCTGTATTTATGCTTGGGTGGTCCACTTCCACACTGATTCTGGACTTGGCCATGTGACTTGTTTTGACTGATGAAAAATAATAAAAGTGATTCAATTAGAGATTTGCAAAGTGTTTGTTCCCTGGTACTTAACCTCTCTTGCTGTTTTTTGGACACTGAGGTGACCATGTAAAGAAGGCCAGGCTAGCCTCCTAGATAGTGAGAGGCTTGTGGAGCAGAGGTAAGCTAAGACTCTGGTAGTTTGAGAGAATCAGCCTCCAGCTGAATTGGTGGAGCATGGCAGAGCCCGGCAGAGATCATCTAAGACTAGCAGAAAAGTGCTTGGCTGAGTTCAGCTTAAAGTACTGATTTACATAATTGTGGACTAAACAAATGTTCATTCTTAAGGCACTAAGATTTTGGGGTAATTTGTTATGTAGCAAAGCTAACCATTTTACCTGCTTATAGGAATATACATGGAAAATAAAGGAGTGCTTAATAACAGTTTGTTGAATCAATGAATGCAAAAACCTTTCAGGGATATATACATATCTAAAAATATATTTAACACATTAGAAAGGGTGACTTTATGGGGCAAGAGAGCATGAGAATGGTAAGGGGGAATTATAGGGAAGAAGGTGGCCATGATTTTGAAGGCTAGAGTTCACAGCAAGGGGTGAGTCATAGATTGGATGGAAGACGATTTACATTTTGTATATACTGAAATTAGAAAATCTATGTGGAGAGGAGTGACTGAACTGAACCGAACTGATGTGGAGAGGAAGCTAATGAAATAGCTAAAGTATCTATTAGAATTTATAGTCTTTTCAGTTCAGTTCAGTTGCTCAGTCATGTCTAACTCTTTGCGACCCCACGGACTGCAGCACGCCAGGCTTCCCTGTCCATTGCCAACTCCTGGACCTTACTCAAACTCATGTCCATTGAGTTGATGATGCCACTCAACCATCTCATCCTCTGTTATCCCCTTCTCCTCCTGCCTTCAATCTTTTCCACAATTAAGGTCCTTTCTAATGAGTCAGTTCTTTGAATCAGGTGGCTTGAAGTATTAGAGCTTCAGCTTCAGCATCAGTCCTTCCAATGAATATTCAGGACTGATTTCCTTTAGGATGGACTGGCTTGATCTCCTTGCTATCCAAGGGACTCTCAAGAGTCTTCTCCAACATAGTTCAAAAGCATTAATTCTTTGGCCCTCAGCGTTCTTTATGGTCCAATTCTCACATCCATACATAACTACTGGAAAAACCATAGCTTTAACTAGACAGAAATTTGTTAGCAAAGTAATGTCTCTGCCTTTTAATATGTTGTCTAGGTTTGTCATAGCTTTTCTTCCGAGTAGCAAGTATCTTTGAATTTCATGGCTGTAGTTACTATGTGCAGTGATTTTGGAGCCCCATAGAATAAAGTCTGTCACTGTTTCCATTGTTTCCTTATCTACTTGCCATGAAGTGATGGGACAGGATGCCATAATCTTAGTTTTTTGAATGTTGAGTTCTAAAGGCAGCTTTTCGCCTCTTTCACTCTCCCAGATTGGTAGGTGCCCAATATATTACTGGAGAAGAGAGGAGAAGTAACTCCAGAAAGAAAGAACAGAGAAAGCAAAGTGAAAACGACGCCCAGTTGTGGATGATGGAAGTAAAGCCTGATGCTGTAAGGAACAATATTGCATAGGAACCTGGAATGTTAGGTCCATGAATCAATGTAAATTGGAAGTGGTCAAATGGTAGATGGCAAGAGTGAACACTGACATTTTAGGAATTAGTGAATTAAAATGGACTGGAATGGGTGGATTTAACTCAGATGACCATTATATCTACTACTGTGAGCAAGAATCCCTTAGAAGAAATGGAATAGCCCTCAGAGTCAACAAAAGAGTCTTAAATGCAGTACTTGGGTGCAGTTCAAAAATGACAGAATGATCTGTTTGTTTTCAAGGCAGCTGCTGCTGCTGCTGCCAAGTCGCTTCAGTCATGTCTGACTCTGTGCGACCCCACAGATGGCAGCTCACCAGGTTCCTCTGTCCCTGGGATTCTCCAGGCAAGAACACTGGAGCGAGTTGCCATTTCCTTCTCCAATGCATGAAAGTGAAAAGTGAAAGTGAAGTCGTTCAGTTGTGTCCGACTCTTCCCGACCCCATGGACTGCAGCCTACCAGGCTCCTCTGACCATGGGATTTTCCAGGCAAGAGTACTGGAGTGGGTTGCCATTGCCTTCTCTGGTTTCCAAGGCAAACCATTCAAGATTACAGTAATCCAAGTATATGCCCCAACCACTAATGCTGAAGAAGCTGAAGTTGAATGGTTCTATGGTGATCTACAAGACCTTCTAGAACTAACACCAAAAAAAAGATGTCCTTTTCATCATCAGTTTAGTTCAGTTCAGTTCAGTTGCTCAGTTGTGTCTGACTCTTTGCGACCCCATGAATCACAGCATGCCAGGCCTCCCTGTCCATCACCAACTCCTGGAGTTCACTCAAACTCATGTCCATAGAGTTGGTGATGCCATCCAGCCATCTCATCCTCTGTCGTCCCCCTTTCTTCCTGCCCCCAATCCCTCCCAGCATCAGGGTCTTTTCCAATGAGTCAACTCTTCGCATCAGGTGCCCAAAGTACTGGAGTTTCAGCTTTAGCATCAGTCCTTCCAATGAACACCCAGGACTGATCTCCTTTAGAATGGACTGGTTGGATCTCCTTGCAGTCCAAGGGACTCTCAAGAGTCTTCTCCACCACCACAGTTCAAAAGCATCAATTCTTTGGCACTCAGCTTTCTTCACAGTCCAACTCTCACATCCATACATGACCACTGGAAAAACCATAGCTTTAACTAGACGGACCTTTGTTAGCAAAGTAACGTCTCTGCTTTTGAATATGCTATCTAGGTTGGCCATAACTTTCCTTCCAAGGAGTAAACATCTTTTAATTTCATGGCTGCAATCACCATCTGCAGTGATTTTGGCACCCCCCAAAATAAAGTCTGACACTGTTTCCACTGTTTCCCCATCTATTTGTCGTGAAATGATGGGACCAGATACCATGATCTTCGTTTTCTGAATGTTGAGCTTTAAGCCAACTTTTTCACTCTCCACTTTCATTTTCATCAAGAGGCTTTTGAGTTCCTCTTCACTTTCTGCCATAAGGGTGGTGTCATCTGCATATCTGAGGTTATTGATATTTCTCCTGGCAATCTGGATTCTAGCTTGTGTTTCTTCCAGCCCAGCATTTCTCATGATGTACTCTGCATATAAGTTAAATAAGCAGGGTGACAATATACAGCCTTGATGTACTCCTTTTCCTATTTGGAACCAGGTGTCTGGAATGTAAAAGTAGAAAGTCAAGAGATACATGGAGTAACAGGCAAGTTTGGCCTTGGAATAAAAAATGAAGCAGGTCAAAGGCTAAGAGAGTTTTGCCAAGAGAATGCTCTGGTCATAGCAAACACCCTCTTCCAACAACACAAGAGATTACACATGAACATCACCAGATGGTCAACACTGAAATCAGATTGATTATATTCTTTGCAGCCCAAAATGGAGATACTCTATACAGTCAGCAAAAACAAGACTGGGAGCTGACCGTGGCTCAGATCATGAACTCCGTATTGTAAAATTCAGACTTAAATTGAAGAAAACAGGGAAAACCACTAGGCCGTTCAGGGATGACCTAGGTCAAATCCCTTACCATTATACAGTGGAAGTGAGAAATAGATTCAGGGGATTAGATTTGATAGAGTTCCTGAAGAGCTATGAACAGATGTTCGTGACTTTGTACAGGAGGTGGTGGTCAAGGCCATCCCCAAGAAAAAGAAATGCAAAAAAGACAAAATGGTAGTCTGAGGAGACTTTACAAATAGCTGAGAAAAGAAGAGAAGCTAAAGGCAAAGGAGAAGAAGAAAGATATACCCATCTGAATGCAGAGTTCCAAAGAATAGCAAGGAGAGGTAAGAAAGATTTCTTAAGTGATCAATGCAAAGAAAAAGAGGAAAACAATAGAATAGGAAGACTAGAGGTGTCTTCAAGAAAACTAGGGATACCAAGGGAATATTTCATGCAAAGATGGGTACAATAAAGGACAGAAATAATATGGACCTAACAGAAGCAGAATATATTAAGAAGAGGTGGCAAGAATACACTAAAGATCTATACAAAGATCTTAATAACCCAGATAATCATGATGGTGTGATCACTTACCTACAGCCAGACATCCGGAAAGTGAAGTCAAGTGGGCCTTAGGAAGCATCACTATGAACAAAGCTAATGGAGGTGATAGAATTCCAGCTAAGCTATTTCAAATCCTAAAAGATGATGCTGTTAAAGTGCTGCACTCAGTATGCCAGCAAATTTGGAAAACTCAGCAGTGGCCACAGAACTGGAAAAGGTCAGTTTTCATTTCAATCTCAAAGAAAGGCAATGGCAAAGAATGTTCAAACTACCATACAATCGCACTCATCTCACACGCTAGCAAAATAATGCTCAAAATTCTCCAAGCCAGGCTTCAACAGTATGTGAATCAAGAACTTCCAGATGTTCAAGCTGGATTTGGAAAAGGCAGAGGAACCAGAGACCAAATTGCCAACATCCGTTGGATCATTAAAAAAGCAAGAGAGTTTTGGAGAAAGATCTACTTCTTCTTTATTGACTATGCTGAAGACTTTGACTGTGTGGATCACAGCTAACTCTTGTAAATTCTTAAAGAATCTTTTAGTCTGTGATTTTAAACAAATGGAACAGGAAAAAAGAACAGAGTAATTTTTCCATTTAGTTTCTTGCCAATTGAAAAATGACCTTGAGCAATGTTGTGTGTAGTCCCAGGTTGAAATTAAAAGTGTTAGTCACTCAGTCCAGACTCTTTGCGACCCCATGGACAATAGCCAGTGAAGCTTCTGTGTCCTTGGAATTCTCCGGGCAAGAACATTGGACTGGGTGGCTGTTCTCTTATCCAGGGGATTTTCTCAACCCGGGGATTAAACCTGGGTCTCCTGCATTGTAGGCAGATTCTTTCCTGTCTGAGTCACCAGGGAAGCCCTTAGTTCTAGGTTGCCCAGTTAAAAATATGGATACTCACTCTTGTGGACAAAGATTTATAAGCACTGAAAAAATTAAAGACTCTCCCATAGGTTTGGAAGAGCCACTGGCTTACACATATGTAATTTTGTTTATATGGTGCAAACAGGTGTCATGAAGTATTAATCTGTGTCCTTTGGGAAGGAGATTTAATAATCAGATGTAAAAAAAAAATCAGATGTAGAAATCATGGTATCTTTTTAAAAATGAGGCTGTGACTCATTAAAGTCAGTGAAAAGGACCATGGACTTTGGATTCAAAGTGTTAGTAGTTTTGCAATCTTGGGGTCACCAGTCTCTTAATGTCTCACTTGAAATGGAGATCATATTACCTGGTTTACAACTTAAATATTTTTTTTTCAGAACTTTATGAGACAACAACATTGAAGGGATTTGTCAAATGTGAAGTCACACAAGTTAATGGGAGGGCCTGTGTGCTGACCACCTTGTTTGATCTATTTTCTGTATCTTATGTGTGATGGCATATCAGGCCTTATTCTACAATACAGGCAATGTTATTCTTCATCTAATTATCATTTAAGCCTTGCTGAGCTCTTTGAGACATAGTAGACCTTTGAAAAATCTTCTTTTTTTATTCATTGTAACTGTCAGATGCAATATGTAGTAACTAACCCTGTTATGGAATGTCTTCTAATTTTGCAAGGAGTTTAAAATGTGAGGAGGTGGATAATAAACACAGCAACTTGTGAACAAAATGAAATTTCTTACTCAGGCCCCTGGCTGGCTCTAGTTAACATGCTCATAACTACAGTGTTAGTTCTAAGAAGGACATTTGTGATTAAAAGAATACTGAAGAATATTTGTTTCATAAAAGAGATGACTTTGTAATAAATGTCTTCCCAGGCCTATACTCCCTTAGGTATTTTGCTGGGCTGAGCACTTGGAGAGTCAGTTTGGTGATGATATATAAAAAGTTAGTCTTTATTCATAACTATTTAAAAAGTCCATATTAAGATTGTTTTATATGTAAAATTAGTTGGTTTAATTCTTCAGGCACTTTTGTTAATGTTTTTCTGTCACCACTGAAAGAGTAGATTCTTCTGCCTACTCTCTCTTACTCTCACCTAGAGCAAGAGTCCTTTTAGCAATATCCTGGCTGAACTTCATCTAGCCTCAGTTTCCCAATCTCAGTAATGGGAGACAGTACTCTCAGGGCCAGTTCCTCTGAAAGCATTCTCCTTTGGTAATTGTTCCAGTGAAACACCCACGTTTGGTTCCACTTGTCCCAATTCTACCCTCTGGGGCAAGAAGAAATATGTGTACTTTTCTCCCTGGCTCAAGTGTAGGGTTTACAGAAAAACTCTTTGGTAGATATTTTATTCCTTGCCCTTACCACTGCTCCTTCTTCCCCTGTCTTCTCCCCTGATGAAAATCGCAAATGTAATGATTCAGTCACATTTTTACTTTCCCGAAGTTCCATGCCCCCTGCCAGCTCTCTCCTCAGATATCTCTATGGTTTTACCTGAAGTTGGGAAAACAGTCTTAGCCTAACATTTCAAATATTTCCACTTTCCCTTTTTACAGTTTTCTCTAAAGTCTTCAAATTTTAGCCAGTGTATTTAGGACGCATATTGAAGAGATTTTGAATTTTTCTGAAGAAGTGATGAATGATAAATATTTACATATTTTTTTTGTTATAAAAATGTATTTTACATTAGTATGAATCTAAGAGTGTCAGCTGAAGGGATCAACTCAGCCCCTAAAAACCCTGAGTTAGAAGGGGACTTTGTGCCCAGCATGCTTCTTTTTGCCATAATGCAGGGCACATTGTAGGTCCTCAAGTAATGTAGAATCAGTTAAATGCAAAAACCAGACAGAGAAAAATTTCTACACATGTACTTGTGTTCAGGACTGAAAGAACAAGGTCTAAAATATCTTGGGACATAGTAGGCACTTGGGATAATGGGAAAGGAGCATAATTTGGTTAGTCTCTGCCAGGAAGGAAAAACATTTTGATTAGATAAGCTTATTTCCACAACATATATCCTTTTAGTTGCATTGGAGGTATAGCTAAGGACTGGGTTAGTCGCTCAGTGGTGTCCGACTCTTTGCAACCCCATGGACTGTAACCCGCCAGGCTTCCCTGTTCACGGAATTCTCCAGGCAAGAATACTGGAGTGGATTGCCATTCCTTTCTCCAGAAGAACTTCCCAACCCGAGGATCGAACCCTGGTCTCCTGCATTGCAGGCAGATTCTTTTTTTGTTTTTTTAATTTAATTTAATTTTTTAACTTTACAATATTGTATTGGTTTTGCAATATATCAAAATGAATCCGCCACAGGTATACATGTGTTCCCCATCCTGAACCCTCCTCCCTCCTCCCTCCCCATACCATCCCTCTGGGTCATCCCAGTGCACCAGCCCCAAGCATCCAGTATCGTGCATCGAACCTGGACTGGCGACTCGTTCCATATATGATATTATACGTATTTCAATGCCATTCTCCCAAATCATCCCACCCTCTCCCTCTCCCTCTCCCACAGAGTCCAAAAGACTGTTCTATACATCAATTTCTCTTTTGCTGTCTTGTATACACGGTTATTGTTCCCATCTTTCTAAATTCCATATATATGCGTTAGTATACTGTATTTGTGTTTTTCTTTCAGGCTTACTTCACTCTGTATAATAGGCTCCAGTTTCATCCACCTCATTAGAACTGATTCAAATGTATTCTTTTTAATGGCTGAGTAATACTCCATTGTGTATATGTACCAGAGCTTTCTTATCCATTCATATGTTGATGGACATTTAGGTTGCTTCCATGTCCTGGCTATTATAAACAGTGCTGCGATGAACATTGGGGTACACGTGTCTCTTTCAATTCTGGTTTCCTCAATGTGTATGCCCAGCAGTGCAATTGCTAGATCATAAGGCAGTTCTATTTCCAGTTTTTTAAGGAATCTCCACACTGTTCTCCATAGTGGCTGTACTAGTTTGCATTCCCAACAACAGTGTAAGAGGGTTCCCTTTTCTCCACACCCTCTCCAGCATTTATTGCTTGTAGATTTTTGGATCGCAGCCATTCTGACTGGCGTGAAATGGTACCTCATAGTGGTTTTGATTTGCATTTCTCTGATAATGAGTGATGTTGAGCATCTTTTCATGTGTTTGTTAGCCATCTGTATGTCTTCTTTGGAGAAATGTCTATTTAGTTCTTTGGCCCATTTTTTGATTGGGTCGTTTATTTTTCTGGAGTTGAGCTGTAGGAGTTGCTTGTATATTTTTGAGATTAGTTGTTTGTCAGTTGCTTCATTTGCTATTATTTTCTCCCATTCTGAAGGCTGTCTTTTCACCTTGCTTGTAGTTTCTTATGTTGTGCAGAAGCTTTCAAGGTTAATTAGGTCCCCTTTGTTTATTTTTGCTTTTATTTCCAATATTCTGGGAGGTGGGTCATAGAGGATCTTGCTGTGATGTATGTCGGAGAGAGTTTTGCCTATGTTCTCCTCTAGGAGTTTTATAGTTTCTGGTCTTACGTTTAGATCTTTAATCCATTTTGAGTTTATTTTTGTGTATGGTGTTAGAAAGTGTTCTGGTTTCATTCTTTTGCAAGTGGTTGACCAGTTTTCCCAGCACCACTTGTTAAAGAGATTGTCTTTAATCCATTGTATATTCTTGCCTCCTTTGTCAAAGATAAGGTGTCCATATGTGTGTGGATTTATCTCTGGGCTTTCTATTTTGTTCCATTGATCTATTACCGTTTGAGCTGCAGGGGAGGTATAGCCAAGAAGGATTTAAACTGAATACTTCTTCGGTGGGTGTCTCAACCAATGAACAGAAAATGTGAAAAAATATCACTGGAAATGAAGTCATACTGTAAAAATGTCCCCGTGATAGACTACCTATGCTCTGTGATTATTTTCTGGAAGGAGAATGAGTCCATTCCTGATTGTTCTCCCCTCTCCTTAGAGGCAGCTGATTCTCTGCGGCTAAGACCTCTAATTATCATCTTTGCCCTATCCTGCTAAAATTGCTCTATTTAATAAAACTTTCACTCTACAAGTGTACTGGTCAAAGAGAAACTAGTGGAGTGTGAATAATAGCCAGAAACCGAGTAGCTGGGGAGCGGTGTGGGTATGATTCCCTGGTGGCTCAGTTGGTAAAGAATCCGCCTGCAGTGAGAGGGAACTGGATTCCATCCTTGGGTTGGGAAGATCCCCTGAAGGAGGGCATGGCAACCCACTCCAGTCTTCTTGCCTGGAGAAACCCAGGAACAGAGAAGCCTGGCAGGCTGCAGTCCATGGAATCAGTAAAGAGTTGGCTAGGACTTGGTGACTATGTGCTCGTATGCACACACACACACACACACACACACACACACTTTGGGAAAGGAGTCCCCCCATCAAGTTAATTAACACATCCGTCACCTCATGTATTTACCTTTTTTTTTTTTTTTTTGAGTACATCATTTAAGTTCTACTCTCTCAGCAAATTTCAGCCATAAAATACAATGTTATCATGGACTGCAGCCCACCAGGCTCCTCTATCCATGGGATTCTCCAGGCAAGAGTACTGGAGTGGGGTGCCATTGCCTTCTCTGGTTATCATCTATAGTCACTATGAAATACATTGGGTCCTCAGATCATATTCTTTCTATAACTGAAAGTTTGTACCTCTTTGCTAACCTCTCCTATTCCTCTCCTTCTCAGACCCTGGCAACCACTTTTATCCTTTCTATTGCTAGGAGTTTGACCTTTTCCTCAGATTTCACATATAGCTCATACCATGCAGTACTTGTTTTTGTTTATTCTCTCTCTTAAAAAAATTATTTATTTTAATTGGAGAATAATTTCTTTACAATATTGTGATGGTTTTTGTCATACATCAGTATTAATTGGCCTTAGGCATACACGTGACCACCCACCCCCGCTGCCCCGCCCCGCACCTCCTTTCCCACCTCATCCCTCCAGGCTGTCACGTAGCACTGGCTTTCAGTGCCCTGCATCATACATCAAACCCCCCACTGGCTATCTGTTTTACATATGGTAATGTATATGTTTCAGTGCTGTTCTCTCAAGTCATCTGGCTTGTTTCATTTAGCATAATGCCCTCGAGGTTCATCCATGTTATAAAAAATGGCACAATGTCCTTTTTTTAAAGGTTAAATGATATTCCATTGTCTATATACCATATTTTTTTGTATCCATTTTCCTTCAGTGAACATTTGGGTTATTTTAATACCTAGGCTATTAGTTGTGAACAGTGCTGCAATGAACATAGGAGTACAAATAGTTCTTTGAGACAGTGATTTTGTTTCCTTTGGATACATGCCCAAAAGTGGGATTGCTGAGTCATTATGGTAGTTCTATTTTTAATTTCTTGAGGAATTTCCATGCTGTTTTCCGTAGTGGAAAGGCCAAGTCTTTAAATAAAATAAATTAAGCTTTATGAAAATATCAGTTTCAAAAAAATTCACAGAAGTAACATTTTTAGCAGCAACTAAAATATAGGGTAACCACTCTGGTGCTGAATAATGGTTTGGAGGTACATTGGTGGCAGGAGGGCTGTCCCAGGAAGGATTCTGGAGCTCACAGGACATCACTTGGATGGGAGTGTGGCTGGCTGTCTAAGCTAACAAGAATTTGTACAAACTTGGGATTTTATGAATCCTTCTCTTGTACCAAGGATATGTTGATTGGAAATATCATCACAATTACCCTGCCAAGGGCAGGAAAAGTCAGATGAAAATTGTCAAGTCTGGAGAAATTTTTATGACCTGGCAATTCAGTTGTCAGGATAATTCTGTGGTCCTCTCTAAAGATTGTAGTTTTGAACCAAATTTAAACTGTCATTTTCAAAATATCTGTCACTGGGGTTTTATTTTTCTGTTTATAAGGAAGACCCAGAATAAGTTGCTTTCATGCTTCAAGTGCAATCCAGGTGACTTGATTGTACCAGTTAAGATTCCTTTTATAACGATAGAAACAAATTTGTGTTAAGTGTGCAAGGAAATTTTATTGACATTGGGTAGGGCCCAGAAATGACAGAAAGTCTAAAAAGCCAGGCTTGGGACAGAAATAAGAATGCAGGGATGCTGGGGAACCAGGACCACAATCAAAGTCACGCCCTGGAGCAGGTTGCTGGGGACTGTTGAATCAGGGTTTCAGTCACACCCTGGAGCAGGTTGCTGGGGACTGTTGAATCAGGGTTTCAGTCTGGGCTCCCTGTGGTGCAATGTGTTGCTGTCAACTTTTCCAGAGTTGCTCTTTTCCAGGTCTCTCTTGCTTTGCTTCTTTTATTGTCAGATAAAGAGTTATAAGTGAAGCATTCAGACTGGCTGGATTCACACAGTTTATCACCAGAGTTTAGGGGTAAGAAAGGCACTAAGTTTTAGGAATATGGAAGGCAATGTTTGGAATTGAAGGATTCCCTCAAACACTGGAAATGGGACTAGGCAGCCAAGAGAGTGGAGATCTACACAGGACCATGGACTAAGGCCATGCTTCCAATGTACACCGAAATCATTAGGATACAAGTCCTCATCCTGCTTGCGATGCCTTTCACTAGAAGCTTTGATTTGCCTATCCCTAGAAGTCCTCAGGGCATGTGATTGGGCTCCTCAGATCTTTCAGATTGTTCCTTGCCCTCTTAGCCCATCCTCTGGCTCTGGTTCTTTGTTTCTTTCTTCAAAAGATCATGTATCACACAGTGAGGCTGAGATGAGGTTATAAAATTAAAGAGATTTAACTGAATAATCAAAACTGATCAAAAGTGATTGTAATTGAGAAAACCAAAGAGAACACCAGATACGGCTGCTGTTGGAGTGAAGCCCTATCCATGAGCTCCTGTCTACAGCTCTGTCCCAGCTCCAGATAGCTGTACCAGTACCTCTGCATGTCCCTGCCCTGGAGCTTGTTTCTCTTTTTTTTCTAAAACCAAATAATCTGTGAGATGAAAGTTGGTCAACAGAATAACAAGCTAGTACATATACAGAGATCGTCACTTTTTGGTTCTATTCTAACTTTCTTATACATCAACCTTTCTTATACACACAATCCTCAGGCTGCTCCGTGATGAGCATTGTTATCCAGTTTTACAGATGAGAAAACAGAGGCACAAAGACATTAGTAAATTGTGAAGAAATGACATAGCTAGTAAACAGAAGAAGCTAGGGTTTGAACCTTGGGAATATTAATTCCGTTATCTGAATGTCTAACTGCTAAACTATGCCTTATAAAGATAGCTTCCTATACAAGATTATTTCCTATAACAATACTGATCAGAGTAACCAGCTCAGCCCTTTACAGAACCAAGTGTGTCACCTCTATTTCAGAATAAAATCTTGCTTTATCTTTGCATAGACAAAAAGTTCATTGAAAGGATTTTGTTAAATCATAGAAGCAGTTTGCACCCAAAGAATTGAGAACTTCCTTTGCAGAAAAGTAGAAAATCCAACTGCAGCTTAAAAAGAGCAGTTTTCTTTACCTTCAGCCAGTAATTCTTTCCCCACAAAAAAATATCCTGGGCTCAGTTGGAGTCCTATCACCCTGTTAAAAACGGCAGGCTTTTCCTGAAATGGTAAATGGAAAAACCTAAAAGATGGACAGCAGCCATTAGGCAGCAAGAAGTTGACAGAAATAAGATATGGCCTATTTCACTAAATTTTTTTATTTATTTGAAGGAAAAAAGTTGCCGTCTCTGATATTTACCCTTTGTGTGTGGTACTGATTTCAGGAAGTTTGATGCTAGAGCCCATTCATGTGCTTGCATTGAAATATTGCCTTGCTTCAGCAGTTTAATACATTCAGATACCAATACATGCATACGATTTATCAATTTGAAATCACCATGCTGTGTTTTGAGTGTGACACGTAGCTCCATTGTCAAAGACTGCTAGCAAAAATGGTCTTTGAGCTGTATGAAGAAAACCAGGAAATCTGGAAGGGCAAGTCTCTCTTTTAATCTTTTTATCTTTATTCTTTAGTTAACAAACACTGAGTTGCATGTGAGGCTGTTTAAGATTCACCATCCTGTTTAAATTTTGCGAACAGGCTTTTACATTTGTTTTTAAAAGCCCTTCTTTCTTGGATGGGATCCTTGGATCGACTCTTGCTTTAGTGTGAATAGCGGTCCTGGCCTCTTTGAAATCCTTTGATCATGTTAATGTTCAAGAGGCCCCATAAATGAAAGGGTTTTAGAGGGGCTGGTGGCTTCTCATTAATCCCACACAGCATTTATCCCCTCTCAGCTGTCAGAGACAATTCATGGAGGGAGACTGGCATTAAGAGGGGAAATGAGCACACTTCTCACACTTGATAAAAATCTGTATTAACTGTATAAAAAATGAGCTAGGCACCATGGTGATGACTCTGACAACAAAGTCGCAATAAAACAGATGATTAAAAATGAAGAGGACTGGCACTCTTTAGTAATTGGGAGCAGAGCTCTTAACCTTTGTGGTCATATACATATTTGTCTCGAGATATTAAGTTGCAAGTCATTATTTATGGATGTTTTGGTAGCTCTTCAGATTTGCTTTATGGGGAAGCACAGAGTCTGATTCTGTATTTGGAACTGGGTTCAATATATCCTCAAAGTTCAAAAACTGTTTGCAAATACTGCAGTTATTTAGAGGACTGTGAAGCTGGGAGAGGTGGGCAGGGCACGCGGCTACTCCTCTGGTTCCATGTTGCCAGGTGGGAGAAGTAGAAGCGGCAGCTCTGAAATAACTCATGGGTCCTGGTCTAGTATATCCTCAGGGCTCCTGTGTCTCCTGCTTATTGTCTCACTTTGTTAGAGGCAAGTCCTTTACTTCCTTTTCAGCACTCTTAATTATTAATTATTTGTTCATCTTGTTTTTATTCATTCAGCAAGTAGTTAGTGGATATATATTTTTTTAATTAGGCACTGTATGGTGAGTTGACCATTCCTTGATGAAGAAAACAGACATACTTCTTTTTTTTTTAATACCCTTGTTTTTCTTTTTCTTTTTTTTAAATTTTATTTTATTTTTAAACTTTACAATATTGTATTGGTTTTGCCAAACATCGAAATGAATCCTCCACAGGTATACATGTGTTTCCCATCCTGAACCCTCCTCCCTCCTCCCTCCCCATACCATCCCTCTGGGTCGTCCCAGTGCACCCAGCCCCAAGCATCCAGTATCGTGCATAGAACCTGGACTGGTGACGTTCATGGAGCTTACATTTCCCCAGTGGATGAGTCACAACCAAAAAGGATTATTCAACCACCTGTGCCTTGGAATTGGGTAATACTGTACAGTGTTTGAGCCTGGATAGTTGTCTTATATTTGGATATGTTCATAGAGATAACTGGGCTTCCCCGTGGCTTAGTGGTAAAGAATTCACCTGCCAGTGCAGGAGACAGGGGTTCAATCCCTGGGTCAGGAAGATTCCCTGGAAAAAGAAATGGCAACCCACTCCAGTATTCTTGCTTAGGAAATCCCATTAACAGAGGAGCCTGGTGGGCTACAGTCCGTGGGGTTGCAAAGAGTTGGACACGACTTAGCAGCTGAGGATGCATAGAGATAATTTAGAATGTAACATAACTACTTACAGATCTTTATTTTTTGGGTAGTTAGTAGACCACAAATGTCAGATTTCAGGTGGTAAAAAGACACTTTTTGGCTTGTTTGCCTCACATTCAAGTTCATCAAATACAAATGCTTTCTTCACTAAAAACAAGGCAGAGATTTTATGTTATAATTATTTTTCTTTTGTGGTTATGTTTCTTCTTCACATATACACTTTCAGTTCAGTTCAGTTGCTCAGTCAGGTCTAACTTTTTGTGACCCCATGGACTGCAGCACACCAGGCTTCCCTGTCTATCACCAACTCCCAGAGCTTACACAAACTCATGTCCATTGAGTTGGTGATGCCATCCAACCATCTCATTCTCTGTCATCCCCTTATCCTCTTGCCTTCAATCTTTCCCAGCATTAGGGTCTTTTCCATGAGTCAGTTCTTCACATCAGATGGTCAAAGCAGAGCTTCAGCTTCAGCATCAGTCCTTCCAATGAATATTCAGGACTAATTTCCTTTAGGAGTTATTGGTTTGATCTTCTTGCTGTCCAAGGGACTGTCCAAAGTCTTCGCCATATACATTTTAGACATTTCTTTATTGTAATACATTGGTAGTAAAATTTCTTAATTTGTACCTGTTTGATTTGATCCCTGTTATATAGAATAAAATTTATTATGTTATTTGAAAATGAAGCAAGAGAGATGGGAAGGAGGTTCAGGAGGGAGAGGACATATGTATACCTATGGCTAATTCATGTTGATGTGTGGCAGAAACCAACACAATATTGGAAAGCAATATCCTCCAACAAAAAAAGAAAAAAAATGAAGCAGAGGATAATTGCAAGGTAATTCCCATCTCTATATCAGTTCAGTTCAGTCACTCAGTCGTGTCTGACTCTTTGCAACCCCATGGACTGCAGCATGCCAGACCTCCCTGTCCATCACCAACTCCCAGAGTTTACTCAAACTCATGTCTACTAAGTCGGTGATACCATCCATCCATCTCTTCCTCTGTTGTTCCCATCTTCTCCTGCCTTCAATCTTTCCCAGCATCAGGGTCTTTTCAAATGAGTCAGCTCTTCGCATCAGGTGGCAAAAGTATTGGAGTTTCAGCTTCAACATTAGTCCTTCCAATGAATATTCAGGACTGATCTCCTTTAGGATGGACTGGTTTGATGTCCTTGCTGTCCAAGGGACTCTCAAGAGTCTTCTCCAACACCACAGTTCTTTGAACATCAATTTGAGCATCAATTCCTCGGCATTCAGGTTTCTTTATAGTCCAACTCTTACATCCATACATGACTACTGGAAAAACCATAGCCTTGACTAGACGAACCTTTGTTGACAAAGTAATGTCTCTGCTTCTTAATATGCCATCTAGGTTGGTCATAACTTTTCTTCCAAGAAGTAAGCGTCTTTAATTTTATTGCTGCAGTCACAATCTACAGCGGTTTTGGAGCCCCACAAAATAAAATCTGTCACTGTTTCCACTGTTTCCCCATCTATTCGCCATGAAGTGATGGGACCAGATGCCACGATCTTAGTTTTCTAAATGTTGAGCTTCAAGTCAACTTTTTCACTCTCCTCTTTCACTTTCATCAAGAGGCTCTTTAGTTCTTTTTCATTTTCTGCCATAAGGGTGGTAAGACTGCTTGGATACTGCAGTCTTCAAGTAGTTGAGGAGGAAGTGAGGGTGAACAGAAACTGGAGAAAACCCAGAAGTTAAGACCTCTTTACTCACTAGAATTCTGGCAGTTTAAGTAAGGTAGTTTATAGCATTATTAAGAAATCTCAGACATGTACAGTATTACATTAAGAAACAATACCAGCTCTGGCCCATCTGATGGCCAAAACTCAAGTGGGATGAAAGAAATACTGCTTGTTTCCATCCCAGAATTTTGATGTTGCCCCTACAATGTGTGAAAGAATCACCTGAAATATTGCCCAGCAGAGAGAAGGGCAGAGGGAAACTGATGAGTTTTCCAAAGGCCTAAGGAGGAGGTGTTCTGTTATCTGACTCGGATGTTCCCAGAGGAAGTTACTTTTCTCCTAGGTAACTCTATGCTCATCCTTTTGATCCCTTAGGACACTCCACTCACTAGATTGAATTCTAGTGCCTTGTCCTAGAATGAGATTGATCCAGAGAAGGAACCTCATTCTTGGGGAAAAGGAGAGTAAGAAGGAGAGAGTAGAAGTCTTGAGCTTTCCATGGAGGCCAGTTAACTAAGTTATCTAACATTGGGTGAGAATAACTACTAAATTTTAACAATTTCTTAAATGCTGTTTGGTCAGCTGTAGAACTACTTGATTTGCTACTGACAAAGAGAAAATGGAACCTTTCTGATACTCTTTGACTAGGACCAATATTTCCAGCTTGGTCATTATCTAAAATCATTTCCATTTGGCTTTGATTGCACAAATCAAACTTCCACCAACTATAATCAAGTACCTTATTCAATCTCCCAAAAGAGTATGGGCATGACAATAGCAGAAGTCCACTGGCTTCATCAAATAAAATCCAAATAAAAGTCAAACACTCTCCCTCCCTCCTCTGCACAGGCTCTAGCCACTATCTTTCAGTTCAGTTCAGTTGCTCAGTCATGTCAGACTCTTTGCAACCCCATGGAACGCAGCACACCAAGCTTCCCTGTCCATCCACCAACTCCCAGAGCTTGCTCAAACTCATGGCCATTGAGTCAGTGATGCCATCCTACCATCTCTTCCTCTGTTCCCTTCTCCTCCTGCCTTCAATCTTTCTCAGCATCAGGGTCTTTTTCAGTGAAGCAGCTCTTCACATCAGGTGGCCAAAGTATTGGAGGTTCAGCTTCAGCATCATTCCTTCCAATGAATATTCAGGATTGATTTCCTTTAGGACTGACTGGTTTGATCTCCTTGCAGTCCAAGGGACTCTCAAGAGTCTTCTTCAATGCCACAGTTCAAAAGCATCAATTCTTCAGGGCTCAGCTTTCTTTATGGTCCAACTCTCACATCCATGCATGACTATTGGAAAAACCATAGCTTTGACTATATGAACTTTGTTGGTAATATCTCTGTTTTTTAATATGATTCCTAGGTTTGTCATAGCTTTCCTTCCAAGGAGCAAATGTCTTTAAATTTCATGTCTGCAGTTACCATGTGCAGTGAAATGGAGCCCAACAAAATAAAGTCTGTCACTGTTTCCATTGTCTCCCATCTATTTGTCATGAAGTGATGAGACTGTATGCCTTGATCTTAGTTTTTCTGAATGTTGAGTTTTAAGCCAGCATTTTCACTCTCCTCTTTCACTTTCATTAAGAGTCTCTTTAGTTCCTCTTCACTTTCTGTCATAAGGGTGCTGTCATCTGCATATCTGAGGTTATTGACATTTCTCCTGGCAATCTTGATTCCAGCTTGTGCTTCATCCAGCTTGGCATTTTGCATGATGTAATCTGCATATAATTTAAATAAGCAAGATGACAATATACAGCCATGAAGTACTCGTTTCCCAATTTGGGACCAGTTCACTGTTCCATATCCAGTTTTAACTGTTGCTTCTTGACCTGCACACAGATTTCTCAGGACACAGGTAAGGTGGACTGATATTCTTATCTCTTTAAGAATTTTCCACAATTTTTTTGTGATCTACACAATCAAAGTCTTTAGTGTAGTCATTGAAGCATAAGTAGATTTTTTTTTTTCTGGAATTCTCTTGCTTTTTTGATGGTCTAGTGGACGTTGGCAATTTGATCTCTGGTTTCTTTGCCTTTTCTAAATTCAGCTTGAACACCTGGAAGTTCTCAGTTCATGTACTGCTGAAGCCTCGCTTGAAGAATTTTGAGCATTACTTTGCTAGTATGTAACATGAGTGCAATTGTGCGATAGTTTGAGCATTCTTTGGCATTGCCTTTCTTAGGGATTGGAATGAAAACTGATCTTTTCCAGTTCTGTGGCCATTGCTGAGTTTTCCAAATTTGCTGGCATATTGAGTGCAGCACTTTAACAGCATCATCTTTAAGGATTTGAAATAGCTCAACTGAATTTCCATCACCTCCACTAGTTTTGTTTGTAGTCAGGCTTCCTAAGGCCCACTTGACTTCATATTCCAGGATGTCTGACTCTAGGTAAGTGATCATACCATCATGGTTATCTGGGTCATTAAGATCTTTTATGTATAGTTCTTCTGTGTATTCATGCCACCTCTTCTTAATATCTTATACTTCTGTTAGGTCCATATTGTTTCTGTCCTTTATTGTGCCCATCTTTGCATGAAAAGTTCCCTTGGTATCTCCAATTTTCTTGAAGAGACCTCTGGTCTTTCCAATTCTATTGTTTTCATCTATCTCTTTGCATTAATCACTTAGGAAAGCCTTCTTATCTCTCCTTGCTAGTCTTTGGAACTCTTCATTCATACAGATGTATCTTTTCTTTTCTCCTTTGCCTTAAGCCACTATCTTCAGTTCAGTTCAGTCGCTCAATTCTATGGCATGTTCGACTCTTTAAGACCCCATGGACTGTAGCACACCAGGTCTCCTGACCTATCACCAACTCCCAGAGCTTGCTCAAACTCATGTCCATTGAGTCTGTGATGCCATCCAACCATCTAATCCTCTGTCATCCCCTTATCCTACTGCCTTCAATGTTTCCCAGCATCAGGGACTTTTCCATTGAGTCAGTTCTTCGTATGAGGTGGCCAAAGTATTAGAGTTTCAGCTTCAGCATCAGTCCTTCCAATGAATATTCAGGATTGATATCCTTTAGGATGAACTGGTTGGATCTCCTCACTCTCCAAGGGACTCTCAAGAGTCTTCTCCAACACCACAGTTCAAAAGCATCACTTCTTTGGTACTCAGCTTTCTTTATAGTCCAACTCTCACATCCATACATGACTAGTGGAAAAACCATAGCTTTCACTAGATGGACCTTTGTTGGTAAAGTAATGTCTCTGCTTTTTAATATGCTATCTAGGTTGATCGTAACTTTTCTTCCAAGGGCAAGTGTCTTTGAATTTGATGGCTTCAGTCACCATCTGCAGTGATTTTGGAGCCCAAATAAGTAAGGTCTCTCACTGTTTCTACTGTTTCCCCATCTATTTTCCATGAAGTGATAGGGCCAGATGTCATGATCTTAGTTTTCTGAATGTTGCACCTTAAGCCAACTTTTTCACTCTTCTCTTTCACTTTCATCAAGAGGCTTTTTAGTTCTTCTTTGCTTTCTGCTCTAAGTGTGGTATCATCTGCACATCTGAGGTTATTGACATTTCTCCTGGCAATCTTGATTCCAAATTGTGCTTCATCCAGCCCAGCATTTCCCATGACGTACTCTGCATATAAGCTAAATAAACAGGGTGACAATATACAGCCTTGACATACTCCTTTCCCTATTTGGAACCAGTTTGCTGTTCCATGTCCAGTTCCCGACCTGCATATAGATTTCTCAAGAGGCAGGTCAGATGGTCTGCTATTCCATCTCTTTAAGGATTGTCCACAGTTTGTGGTGATCCACACAATCAAAGGCTTTGGCACAGTCAATAAAGCAGAAATAGATGCTTTTCTGGAACTCTCTTGCTTTTTTGATGATCCAACAGATGTTGGCAATTTGATCTCTGGTTCCTCTGCCTTTTCAAAAACCAGCTTGAACATCTGAAAGTTCACAGTTCATATATTGTTGAAGCCTGGCTTGGAGATTTTGAGCATTACTTTACTAGCATGTGAGATGAGTGCAATTGTGCGGTAGTTTGAGCATTCTTTGGCATTGCCTTTCTTAGGGATTGGAATGAAAACTGACCTTTTCCAGTCCTGTGGCCACTGCTGAGTTTTCCAAATTTGCTGGCATATTGAGTGCAGCACTTTAACAGCATCATCTTTTAGGATTTGAAATAGCTCAATTGGAATTCTATCACCTCTTCTAGCTTTGTTCTTAGTGATGCTTCCTAAGGCCCACTTGACTATGCATTCCAGGATGTCTGGCTCTAGGTGAGTGATCACACCATCATGATTATCTGGGTCATGAAGATCTTTTTTGTACAGTTCTTCTGTGTATTCTTGCCACCTCTTCTTAATATCTTCTGCTTCTGTTAGGTCTATATCATTTCTGTCCTTTACTGTGCCCACCTTTGCATGAAAAGTTCCCTTGGTATCTCCAATTTTCTTAAAGAGATCTCTAGTCTTTCCCATTCTATTGTTTTCCTCTATTTCTTTGCACTGATCATTGAAGAAGGCTTTCTTATCTCTCCTTACTGTTCTTTGGAACTCTGTGTTCAAATGGGTATATCTTTCCTTTTCTTCTTTGCTTTTTGCTTCTCTTCTTTTCACAGCTGTTTGTAAGGCCTCCCCAGCCAGCCATTTTGCTTTTTTGCATTTCATTTTTTTGGGGGGTGATCTTGATCCCTGTCTCCTGTACAATGTCAAGAACCTCCATCCATAGTTCATCAGGCAATCTGTCTGTCAGATCTAATCCCTTGAATCTGTTTGTTGCTTCCACTGTATAATGGTAAGGGATATGATTTAGATCATACTTGAATGGTGTAGTGGTTTTCCCTACTTTCTTCAATTTAAGTCTGAATTTGGCAATAAGGAGTTAATGATCTGGGCCACAGTCAGCTCCCGGTCTTGTTTTTGCGGACTGTATAGAGCTTATTCACCTTTGGCTGCAAAGAATATAATCAATCTCATTTTGGTATTGACCATCTGGTGATGTCCATGTGTATAGTCTTCTCTTGTGTTGTTGGAAGAGGGTGTTCTGCTATGACCAATGCATGCTCTTGGCAAAACTCTGTTAGCCTTTGCCCTGCTTCATTCTTTATTCCAAAGCCAAAATTGCCTGTTACTCCAGGTATTTCAGTCCTGCATATATATTGAAAGGACTGATACTGAAGCTGAAACTCCAATACTTTTGCCACCTGATGCGAAGAACTGACTCATTTCAAAAGACCCTGATGCTGGGAAAGATTGAAGGTGGGGGGAGAAGGGGCTCACAGAGGATTAATGGTTGGATGGCATCACCGATTCAATGGTCATGAGTTTGAGTAAACCCCGGGAGTTGGTGATGGACAGGGAGGTCTGGCATGCTGCACTCCATGGGGTCACAAAGAGTCAGAACTGGCAGCTAATGGGCAAAGCACTTCCTCTGCCCTCTCCCCCTGGTGGAGCTGCATGTATACCACGGGCGATTTCCCACCATTGTTTTTTTTTAACATCATTTTTATAAATTGGAGTTTAGTTTCTTTACAGTGTTGTGTTATTTTATGCTCTACAGCAAAGTGCATCAGCTATATGTATACATATAGCTCCTCTTTGTCCCCACGGAACATTGAAACACAGGTGTGGAAAACAAACATATTGCCTGCATGTCAACTGTGCTTTTCAGTAGGTTCTCATTCGTTATCTATTATATACATAGTTGTGTATATATATGTCAATACCAATCTCCTAATTCATCCTAGCACCCCCCAATTCTCTTGGTATCCGTACATCTGTCTCTATTTCTGCTTTGCAAATAAGTTCATCAGTACCATTTTTCTACATTCCACATATATCTGCTAATATATATTTGTTTTTCTCTTTCTGACTTCACTCTGCATGCCAGTCTCTAAGTCCCTCCATGTCTCTGCAAATAGCACCATTTTATTAATTTTTATGGCTGAGTAATATTCCATCACATATATGTGCCATATCTTCTTTTTGCATTCCTCTGTTGATGGACATTTAGGTTGCTTCCACGTCCTGGCTATTTTAAATAGTGCTGCAATGAACACTGGGGTGCATGTGTATTTTGTAATTATGGTTTTCTCTGGGTATATGACCAGGTTCCCAGCATCCTTTTATACCATGCTAAACACGAAGGCCCAAGGCATGCATGCCAACTCACAGCTCCTCCAGCTCAGGAGCCACCTCCTGGACCAGGGCTTGGACATCAAACAAGATAGACCTGGGGTAAAGTCTTCATTTATCTGAACTTTTCCACTTCCAAAAAAATAGTACTCTGGTAAGATAGACTCAGAAGTCGTTTCCCAGGCAGGCTAGTGTTAACTATTTCCTTGCTTCCTGGGAACCAGGAGCCGCAGAGTAAAAGAGCTGGGTTGTCCTGCCAAAAAGTAGCATCACTTGCCTGGGATCCATATTTTGGTGGATTATCATGTTAACTAACCTAGGGCCTCATTATTCATTTTTGAGATCTCCAGAATGGAAAGGAATATTTGATATGCCTACCAGTAGACATCCTGGTGCAGTTTAGTACTGAGAATTACTGACAGGACTGAGAGTAAGGCTTGAGTCATGGGTGAAAACTGGGATTAGAGGAACCTGTACCAAGCAAGAACCAGCCTGGTTCTCTCACAAGCAGTGAAATGGAGCAGCCCTCCAGACATCAAGGGCATGTTCAGGGATGCAGCAGTCCCTGGTCAATAAGAGGTGAGCAGTCCCAAATAACACTCCATGTGCTTAGGGGAACACCTCCTTTTGGGGTTTCTGAAGTGACCCTCCCACTGGAAGGACATGAAAATAGACAAGGATCTTGGTAGATCTATTCTTGTAGCTGCCAAAAAAAAATCTGAATTTTTTAGAAGAAAGCAAATGCTTGGGGGGAAATAATTCTTGGAGTAAAGAGAATAAGGAAAGAAAGAATCATATAGCATTGATTAGGTGCTGGTAAAGGCATGGGCTGAAGTTGAAGGAAATTGACAGGACTCCTATGAGAGATGCATTGACAAGTCATCAGGAGTTGAGAGACATCTAATCTAGCACCAACTCCTGCCATTGCTAAGACATCTTGTTAGTTCCATTGCTTTATTTTTTTTTAATTTTTTTAAAATTTTATTTTATTTTTAAACTTTATAATATTGTATTAGTTTTGCCAAATATCGAAATGAATCCGCCACAGGTATACATGTGTTCCCCATCCTGAGCCCTCCTCCCTCCTCCCTCCCCATACCATCCCTCTGGGTTGTCCCAGTGCACCAGCCCCAAGCATCCATTGCTTTATCCCAGCCTATGAAAATCAAAGCCCAAGGATGCCAAAACAGAATGGGGATACAAATCTGGTCCAAGATGTTAGATTTATTCCTCTGTTAAATCAGTTGAACCCAAAGCTGATTGGCCAGTATCTTTGTCTAACCTCTAGCAGGAGACCCAAGTCCTTATGCTGTGATTAAAATGGAATGGACTAAGGGCAGAGAATAAACCTCTTTAAGATTTGAGATCTTCCTCAGTTTATGATGAAGTTATATCCTGTTAAATCCCTCAAAAGTTGAAAGTACAATAAATTGAAAATGCATTTAATGTACCAAGCATACCCAACATTGTATCTTAGTCAAACCTGCTTCAGAATACTTACATTAATCTAAAATTGAGCAAAATCCTCTAATATAACAGCTATTGTATAATAAAATATTGAATACTTTGTATAATTTCTTGAATAATGTACTGGAAGTAAAAGACAGAATGGTGTGTGGGTACAGAATGGTTGTGAGTGTACCAGTTGTTTACCCTCATGATAGTATGACAAACCTACACACCATATTAAAAAGCAGAGACATTACTTTGCTGTGGGTCAAAGAGTCAAAGCTATGGGTTTTTAGTAGTTATGTACAGATGTGAGAGTTGGACCTTAAAGAAGGCTGAGGGCCGAAGAACTGATGACTTTGAACTGTGGTGTTAAAGAAGACTCTTGGGAGTCCCTTGGCCTGCAAGGAGATCAAACCAGTCAATCTTAAAGGAAATCAGCCCTCAATGCTCAATGGAAGGACTGATGCTGAAGCTGAAGCTCCACTATTTTGGCCACCTGATACGAAGAGCTGACTCATTAGAAAAGACCCTGATGCTGGGAAAGATTGAAAGTAGGAGAAGGGGATGACAGAGGACTAGATGATTGGATGACATCACTGACTCAATGGACATGAGTGTGAACAAGCTCTGGGAGATGATGAAGGACAGGGAAGCCCGGCATGCTGCAATCCATGGGGTCGCAAAGAGTCGGACACAACTGAGCAACTGAACAACAATGATTAACTGGCTTACTGGGAGCTCAGTCTCCCAGTATGCCCTGCCCAGCATTACAAGAGAGAGTATTGTACCACATATCACTAGCCCTAGAGAAAAAAATTCAAATTCAAAATTACAGTTTTGAGTGCAGTTTCTACTTAATGTGTATTGCTTTAGCACCATCACAGTAAAAAAAAAAAGTAAGTCATACCATTGTAAGTCAGAGATCATCTGTATTGGATATATATTTTTAAAAATTGTTTTTTTGTTTGGCTACACTGGGCCTTGGTTGCAGCATGTGGGGTCTAATTCCCTGACCAGGGATTGAACCTGAGCCTCCTTTGTTGTGAGCATGGAGTCTTAGCTACTGGACCACCAGGGAAGTCCCTTTATTGGGTACTGATACAAGGATATATATTGTCACCCTACTTATTTAACTTTTGTACATCATGAGAAATGCTGGGCTGGAGGAAGCACAAGCTGGAATCAAGATTGCTGGGAGAATTATCAATAACCTCAGATATGCAGATGACACCACCCTTATGGCAGAAAGTAAAGAAGTACTAAAGAGCCTCTTGAGGAAAATGAAAGAGGATAGTGAAAAAGTTGGCTTAAAACTCAACATTCAGAAAATGAAGATCATGGCATCTGGTCCCATCACTTCATGGCAAATGGATGGGGAAACAATGGAAACAGTGGCTGGCTTTATTTTTGGGGGGCTCCAAAATCACTACAGATGGTGACTGCAGCCATGAAATTAAAAGACACTTACTTCTTGGAAGGAAAGTTATGACCCACCTAGACAGCATATTAAAAAACCAGAAATATTACTTTGCCAAAAAAGGTCAGTCTAGTCAAGGCTATGGTTTTTCCTGTGGTCATATATGGATGTGAGAGTTGGACTATAAAGAAAGCTGAGCGCCGAAGAATTGATGCTTTTGAACTGTGGTGTTGGAGAAGACTCTTGAGAGTTCCTTGGACTGAAAGGAGATCCAACCAGTCCATCCTAAAGGAGATCAGTCCTGGGTGTTCATTGGAAGGACTGATGTTGAAGCTGAAACTCCAACACTTTGGCCATCTCATGTGAAGAGCTGACTCACTGGAAAAGACCCTGATGCTGGGAAAGATTGAGGGCCGGAGGAGAAGGGGATGACAGAGGATGCGGTGATTGGATGGCATCACCGACTCAATAGACATGGGTTTGAGTGGGCTCCAGGAGTTAGTGATGGACAGGGAGGCCTGGCTTGTTGTGGTTCATGGGGTCACAAAGAGTTGGACACGACTGAGTGACTGAACTGAACTGAACTGATACATGATGTTTTGTAAATAAAGCTGGAAAGAAAGAAGGCAATATTTGGAACCAATGGTGAAACTTGCTGGGAGCATAGTGATACCAAGGTAGAAGCACTGAGATCACAATAAAACATCATATAGGAAAAGGAGAATGCATGAAATGTGCTATAGAGGCATCATCTATATCTGGATGTTTAAGGTGAGTGGTTGTTATCTATGAATGGAGAGCCACGTTATTACCAGCTCACAGCCAACTATAGGGCAAAGCATATACCAACTCTCTACGTCCTAAGGGAGCCGTGTAACCTTAGGGATACCAAGATCTAGCAGAAGCATTCCTCTGTCCCTCCAAAACATTTCTCTCATTGACCCAGTGAGTCTATAAATCCCAGTTCCACAAATTAATTCCTTTAGAGCCAAGAACAGAGACTTGCCCTTAAGAAGGGCTCAATAAATACTCACTGACTTCTGTTGAAGAATGGTATCTGGAAAGCTTGCCAAATAATACTGAGAGCCTCTATCACTTATTTATATTTTTAGGCAAATGTCTGTATCAGTTAGGAATAGTTTATTCCTATAAGCAGCAAAACACCCAACTCATAATGCAAATAATATTAACATCTAATATTTATTGACTAACTATAGTTTGGGGAATACACTGCTACATGTATTAACTCACTGAAACGTCACAACAGTCTTATGTGCTGGGCTCAGTCATGTCTGACTCTTCTCTAATCCATTGGCTGTAGCCTGCCAGTCTTATGTGCTCAGTTGCTCAGTCATGTCTGACTCTTCTCTAGTCCATTAGCTGTAGCCTGCCAGTCTCCTCTGTCCTTTGAATTTTCCTGGCAAGAATACCGGAGTGGGTTGCCATTTCCTACTCCAGGAGATCTTCCCAATCCAGGGATTGAACCCGTGTCTCTTATGTCTCCTGCATTGGCATGTAGATTCTTTACCACTGTGCCACCTAGGAAGCTCCCAATAACTTTATGAGATAAGTATTATTATTACTGACATAATTTGGATGAAGAAATAGGTACTAAGAAGTTAAATAATTTGCTCAAGGTCACACAGCTAGAAAATTGCAGAGCTAGAATTCAAGGGGCTAAATAGAAATAATTCTTTCACATAAGGAATCTGGAAGCTGGTGAGCCTGCAGTTGGTTCATTCAGGGACCTGCCTTGTCGGGACACTGGGGTGGTGCCTCTGACATCTTCTTGGCTTCTTCATGCTCACAGCATGGCTGCCAGAATATTAAGAATCACATCCCACACAACTGTGTCCCAACCAGATGTCACAGGAAAGTTGGAAGAAGGTCCCACTAAAGAAGGAAAAGACTTATAATGGGGAGATGGTGCCTGTGAAAGAAATACTCCCATTTTATGCCTTTGAAAAATCAGGTTAGTGGTAACTTTAGTTAGCAGCCTGTCCCTCCACAGTTATTTATAGCAAACATCAGGGTGCAATACAAAGGCAGAAGGGCGTCAAGGCAGGAAAGCAGAAGCTCTCTAGGTACCACTGTTAGAGTACTATTACAGCACTTAAACATTATCATCATTGTATGTTGGGTCTGTCCTGCCAGATGGTGCATTTCTTATGGGAAGAGACTGAAACTTGGTCACATTTGTAGCCCCTGACACACACTGGGCTCTGTCTTGTTCCTTAGAAGGGGCTCCATTGGAGACAGTGGGCTTCATTGGCTCACTCACCAAGTCCTGGAGTCTGCCTACTCTGCTCTCTATACAGGGTAGACTGATGGGTGGTAACTCATCGTGGATAATAAAAATCACAACCCAACTTCTTTGTTTTTTAGAGGGAAAGACTTCATTCTCTTTAGTATTAGCTTTAATAGGGTAACATTAATCTGAGCACATTATGAATTGTCTTAACACTGTGTTGCATTAAAAAAATATTAGCCTAATATTAAAAAAAAATCCCAAGAAAATTCATTTAGCCCTCACTTATGTCTCTCAACAATGGTCCCAATGGAAATTCCTTTACAAAGAGTAAAACTACCTAAAGTCCTCTTTCCCATGTGCCCTAGCACCCTGTATATCACAGAATGGCAGTTGGCCCCAGTCTCTTCCCATCTTGGGCTCAAAGTCCTGGCGGCTATCTTTCTTTTTCCCTCGGGCTCTATCCCACCCTTCTCTTCTTCCCCGGTGGCTAAGATGGTAAAGAATCTGCCTGCAATGCGGGAGACTCAGGTTCAATACCTGGTTTGGGAAGATTCCCTGGAGACGGGAATGGCAACCCACTCCAGTATTCTTGCCTGGAGAATTCCATGGCCAGAGGAGCCTGGTGAACAACAGTCTATGGGGTCGGAAAGAGTTGGACACAACTGAGTGCTGACACTTTCTGTCCTTTGCCCCTTTTCATATGAATCTAGTTTCTCTAGAATTTTTTTCAGTTTTCTTGAGGAACACAACCAAAAACACAAATAACCATTTTTCTTTTTAATCTGGAAAAGAAAGTCCTGTGTATCAACATTTTTTATCTTTATTACAATAAAGAAGGATACAAAACTGCAGAACATGACATGAAAATGAACACAACGTTCCAAATCAACTGCTTTGCTGTACAGGCTTCTCAAAAACTTCATTTCTAGGCCAAATTTTACAACCTCATTTTGTTTCAATGTTATCTGATCTATGGGCATAATGATTGTAAGTACTATAAGGTTAGTGTGAGGGTTAAAATAATTCATAAATGTAAAGTACTACATGTAAAGAACTGGAGAAGGAAGTGGCAATCTACTCAAGTGTTCTTGCCTAGAGAATCCTTTGGACGGAGGAGCCTGGTGAGCTGCTGTCCATAGGGTCGCACAGGGTCGGACATGACTGAAGTGACTTAGCATGCATGCATGCATTGGAGAAGGAAATGGCAACACACTTCAGAGTTCTTGCCTAGAGAATCCCAGGGACAGAGGAGCCCGGTGGGCTGCTGTCTATGGGGTTGCACAGAGTCCGACACGACTGAAGCGACTTAGCAGCAGCAGCAGCATGTAAAGAACAGTCCCAAATAAAAGGCAAACAGTCAGAATATGTCATAAATGCAACCAGAGACAGACCTAGAAATAGGCTGTTTGTGGAATCTTAGGCTTCTAGCCTGGTAACTTCAAGAAAGGTTTTATGTGAATCTAGGGTTTATTGTTCCTTCCATATTTGTAGCCTCCATTTAAGATGATTTCTATTCTCAGTTGTGTTCTGGAACAGACTTGCTCTGGCTTGAGAGTGTGACTTTATCATAAGACAAAAGATAGATTGGGAAAATATACATATTGCACTGTTCTGTTGAGGTAAAGACCAGTGCATTTAAAAATGTAAGCTTTTGGTTACTATGTTCATATCATAGTGTATGGGCATAGTTTATAGTTTGGTTTTGAGAGTTTTTCTGGCATTAATTTTTTAGATCATGCGTAAAAAAGTTACTGTTTGAAGTTTTAGTTATATTTTTATGCTTTCAAAGTAAATGTTTAATTAAAATGGTCATCATTTTTTACTTGATTTCATTTCAATACAAAATTAAAACAAAAGACTACCGCTAGTGTGATATCTCTCCTCAACTCCCAGGTCAGCGGTAGCTTGAAATGGTGGTAGTGCTTACACTATGGAAATCAGTGTCAGCTATAATAAGGACTTTTCCTCCAGAGAGCCAGCTATTTCACTTTGACTAGTCCACTCCAGTACTCTTGCCTGGAAAATCCCATGGAAGGAGGGGCCTGGTGGGCTGCAGTCCATGGGGTCGCTAGGAGTCAGACATGACTGAGCGAATTCACTTTCACTTTTCACTTTCATGCATTGGAGAAGGAAATGGCAACCCACTCCAGTGTTCTTGCCTGGAGAATCCCAGGGACGGGGGAGCCTGGTGGGCTGCCGTCTATGGGATCACACAGAGTCGGACACGACTGAAGCGACTTAGCAGCAGCACACTACTGCCTATAATTCATTTTTTGGTTTGGTTGAACCAGGGATAGGCAAACTTTCTCTAAAGGGTCAGATAGTAAATATTTTAGGTTTTGTGGGTCACACTGTCTCTCTCACAGCTACTTGACTCTGACCATGTAGGGTGAAATCTGCTATAGACAGTAGGCAAGCAATAGGTGTGTTCCAATAAACTTTATCTATGGAAACAGACAGTGGGCTGGGTTTGGCCAGTGGGACATAGCTTGCCAAATTCTGGTCTGGTCAGTTTTCACAATTTCTTCTTCAGTTGCTAGGAGTTAGAGGGCAACAGTGAGCAGTGGGGTAAGGGAGTAGGAGTCTACAAAGCCAGAAGCATGGACTATAGGAATTCTTAACCAATGTCACTTATACAACACCTGACCTGTCTAATTAGCTCTCCTAGTGACTGGTGCCCTGGGATGCTGAACACTAGAAATCAGTGGGCTTCACTCAAGCAAATTTTTTTTATCCCCAAATCAGTTTTTGTTTATTTCTAAACTTGTTTGTATCCACTGTGCTTATTGAATAAACTTATTATTTAATTCAATATTGCTAAAATGGGTACTTAGGAGAGTGAAGCAAAGAGGCTTATTGTTGAGTAACTTAATACAGATGAAGGACAATGATGAGTCACTCACTATAAAAGAACATCTGTTGAAAGCCTTTGATTGTGTGGATCACAACAAACTGTGGGAAATTCTTAAAGAAATGGGAATACCAGGCCATCTTACCTGTTTCCTGAGAAACTTCTACCTAGGTCAAGAAGCAACAGTTAGAACTGGACAAGGAACAATGAACTAATTCAAAATTGGCAAAGGAGTATGACAAGCCTGTACACTGTTACCCTGCTCATTTAACTTATATGCTGAGACATCATGTGAAATGCTGGCCTGGATGAATCACAAGCTGGAATCAAGATTGCTGGGAGGAGTTTCAACAACCTCAGCTATGCAGATGATACTGCTCTAATGGAAGAAAGTGAAGAGGAACTAAAGAGCCTCTTGATTAGGGTGAAAGAGAAGAGTGAAAAAGCTGGTTTAAAACTCAACATTCAAAAAAATAAGATCATGGGATCTGGTCCCATCACTTCATGACAAGTAGAAGAGGAAAAAGTGGAAGCACTGACAGATTTTGTTTTCTTGGGCTCCAAAAATCACTGCAGACAGTGACTGTAGCCATGACATTAAAAGACACTTGCTCCCTGGAAGGAAAGCTATGACAAATCTAGATGGTGTATTAAAAAGCAGACATCACTTTGCTGACAAAAGTCCATTGAGTCAAAGCTATGGTTTTTCCATTAGTCACGTATGGATGTGAGAGTTGAACCATAAAGAAGGCTGAGCTCTGAAGACTTGATGCCTTTGAATTGTGGTGCTGGAGAATACTCTTGAGAGTCCCTTGGACAGCAAGGAGATTGAACCAGTCAGTCCTAAAGGAAATCAACCCTAAATATTCATTGGAAGGACTTATGCTGAAGCTAAAGCTGTAATACTTTGGCCATGTGATGTGAAGAGCCAAATCATTAGAAAAGACCCTGATATTTGGAAAGATTAAAGGCAAAAGAAGAAAGTGGCAGAGAATGAGATGATTAAATAGCACTACTCTCTTAATGGACATGAATTTGAGCACATTTAGGGAGGTAGTGAAGGATTAGAAAGCCTGGTGTGCTGCAGTCCGTGGGGTTGCAAAGAATCGGACAGGACTTAGCATCTGAACAACAACAACAAGAAGACAATTGTAAAAGATTTTGTTTGTATTTGGGAGCTTTACAAGCGTCTTGATGTTCTTGTCCACATTTTCAAAAAAGCAAAGGTATCTGTGATAAACATGCATTTGAGATGTGGTTGTTGAAGAATGATTCAGAATTAAAATCAGCAGGACAACCAAATATTACTCCCATTTTATCAGATAAGAGAACTTTTACCATGTTCAACTGAGCACAGGCAGCCCAAAGACAAGGCATCTCTTTCTTTCTTTACATATACATGTGGATATGGAATACATATGGATTCATATGGAATACATATGGATCTCTTTCTTTATCTCACACCATGAATTCTTCTTTTTCTTGTGAAAGGAATTAATTTTTTTTCCTGGTCACTGGAGTGACCACTTATATAGATCAAAGAACAGTGTACTTATGCCATGTAGCAGAGAAAAGTTAACTTTCTTCAACAATTACAGGTTCCAAAGAAATGTTTGTTGAATGAATTAAGGCTTTAGAAACTCAGGGAAATTTGTTCATAGCGAGGTCTCATTCTGTATTGAATGACAATTATTTCAAGGAGAACACATTCTATAGGTATTGAAGAAGTAAATGTGGAGGATGAGGATGGTTGAATTGGCCAACTTTATCAGCAGATGCCTGGGAGGAGGGCTGCAGGATGGGATTAGGGGGAATTCAGGTTCAGGTGTGATTAATTTTTCCGCTTTAAAGGTGACAGAGAAAACACTTGCTAGGCAAGTGGATATTATATAACTTCAAAAAGTTCTGAGTTTAAAAGAAGTTCTATATAAAAGTTCTGTATACAGAGAGGAAAGTTCAAAGTACAGAACTTGCCATACACAGTGATGATTCCCAAGTCACACTGATGTTCTAGGTGATTCCAGAGTTTCAGAACCAGTTTATTAGATGTCACAGAGTTGCCAAAAAATTCTTATTAGATAACACTTGAAAATTTCAGAAAAATTGAACACTGACTATTGAAGAATTCAGAAAATATAGAGAATTAAATAAAAACCACCTTTGGTCTCATTACCTGGAATGACTACTGTTGAGATGTTGGTATTTGTCCTTCCAATATTTTATTCTAGATTCAGTCCAGTTACTAGTCATTATATAGTGATTTCTTAACTAGTGGGGGCAAAATGTCATTTATGATAGCTATGCCCTGATATGTGTTGGGGTCCTTGGTTTCTGACCCCTGACTCTCACACTTGTTCTCTGCCATATCCTGACACCCAGAAGCTCTCTCTTCATGGTCCCTACCATCTTGCCATTTGTTGGTTCCTTGCCTCACTTTCCCTGAGGCTTCTGAGATGTCTTTTGTCATTTACCTTATTTTAAATCACTACACTGATTTATTCTTCTTACCACACAAGCTAATAAATTTAGCTTTCCTATACCAATGGCAAGGATCTTTGGGGCTGAGCTCGCCCCCACTGTTTTTCATGTTTCCCTCTAGTTCCAAGCAGCTGGAAACAGTTTAAAGTCTCAGCAACCTGTTCAACAAAGAAGCTAGGAGGTCAGGGGAGGTAGGTGTGGGATTCACTTCTAACACTGGGGGAAGGGGGGTGTCTGTGGTCACAGTAGGAAAGATTGTGATGTTGAATTCATAACAGGTTGTGAACTTACTCTAACACAGCTTTGAATGTTGTATTAAGTTCATTTTTCTGCTTTATGGTACTCATTGCATGTTGTTCCCCATAATGGGATATTTAAGGGAAATATTCCCAGGAATTAGAGATGACCTCAATTAACTTAGTTATTTGGTTAGAAGTCACAGAAAAATGACTCTGGATATTTTAAGCAAAACTAGAATTCCTTAGAAGGAGATGAAACTCTCACAAGACTGACAGGAAGAATGAAGTACCAGAGCTGGGAGGTGCAGTCCCAGGCACCTCTGCCGGGTCTCTTTAGTGGGACCTGTTCAGTAATCTTCCTGCCTGAGGCCCCAGATGGATTAACTCCATTGGTTTCTGTGATGCTTAAGGCCCTTTGGTGATTCAGAGTCCTTTGTGAGAGAGGTTGACTGAGCTGAGCTTTGCTCCTGGCCAGCCCCTGACTATACAGAGAGGAAAGATTCAGACGGAACGAACATCAGAAACTCTTGGCTTCCACAGTAGGCAAGACATCATACTGTCAGGAAGGAGGAAATGAAGCCTAGGCATCCAAAGCATGCTTCAGTGATTTTCTTAATTGAGCAGTGGATAAAATGAAAAACATTAGCTGGGATTTGGCCCATGCATGACATGGAAACAGCTGCCAGCACTGTGTCATAAAAGCAGATAAAAGTGAAGGTTCTGCAGGCAGAAAAACTTAGTGAAAACCTAACTCTATCACCTATGAATTGTGTGACCCAATACAGATTACTCAGCTCATCTAAGCCTCACTTTCCTACTTGGTAAGAATGGACATTGACTTGTGGTCAAGGTTAAATGAAATAATATATGTGAAGTACTTACCCAAGCCTGATGCACTACCCAAAATGCCAGCATCATTATTGGAACTTTGTTGGACTGCCAGCTCTGAAATCTGTCATCTCTCATTGTCTGTTCCTCAAAGTGAGTAAAGGATGAAGAACAAGCTTTCTGAGCTGTTGCCCAACTGATATTATACATGTGGCCACATTTGTTTATAGAAAAGCTTAATTAATGATCTCTTTATGAATAAGCACACAATTCATCTAATACATAACTCCCATGTCATTTTAAGAAACATGTATTAGCACACAGCAGTCCATGGATGAGTGCCTTAAGGCCTCTCTTAGAAGCTCACAGTCTGTTGCTGTGGAATAGCTTTTTGAAGGTTGGAAAATTGTAAATGACACATGTCCAATGGTGGGAATGAAGATGGTGCTTAGGGGCACACCACAGTACATGTGAAAAGAAATTATCATCAACATAATTGCAATCGGCTTCCTGACCAAGTATATTAGACCCTGTTATAGCTTGCATAGTATTACTCATGTTAAGACATATCACTATTTAAATCATATGCATTGACATAAGGCAACAGCAATAGTGAAACCTTGTTGAAAGGTGAAAGTGAAAGTCTCTCAGTTGTGTCATTCTTTGTGACCCCATGGACTTTACAGTTTGTGGAGTTCTCCAGGCCAGAATACTAGAGTGGGTAGCCTTTCCCTTCTCCAGGGGATCTTCCCAACCCAGGGATCGAACTCAGGTCTCCCGCATTGTAGGCGGATTCTTAACCAGCTGAGCCACAAGGGAAGCCCAATAATACTGGGGTGGTAGCTTATCTCTTCTCCAGTGGATCTTCCTGACCCAGGAATTGAACCAGGGTCTCCTGCATTGCAGGCAGATTCTTTACCAACTGAGCTATTAAGGAAGAGAACATAGTAATACTTTTCCTAACTTGATTTCTTGCTTCTAGTCTCCATTTTAAGCACTTTCAAGCACAGACATCAGATTTTCTTCATTTCTATTTATCACAATGCTCAATTGTTCTCAATTGCTGTAGAATTAATTCCATTCTTCCATTCATTCTTTCAATCAACATTTATTAAGCTCCTATTCTGTTTCTGTGAGTTCCTTTTTTTCTCATTTGTCTTATTTTTACTTTAAATTTTGTTTCTTGGTTTCTGTTTATATTTTGAGTATAGTTTAATGGGTTTTTCTATCATCTCACTCAAATCCAGGAGCTGAATATAAAAACCTTCAAATTTCCAACTCAATTCTTTGCTGGCAAATTTTATACATTGAAGATAAGGTGGTCAGTCAAGGGTCATACAACCCTCTTGACCGCTTCTTTTGTAAATTTCACAGGTAATAGAGCACTTCATTTTAAAATGTGGGGGTCATAGGTTTCTTTTGTCTTGAGACCTCAAATCAAAGTGAAATAAAAAGAAAAATCTAACATCCTTTAACTCAGGTGCATAGAGTCAAAGACTGAGAAAAGACGGTTAAAAGTTGCAATAATTGAATGTAATCCTTAGTATATTTCTCATGAAGACAGTCAATTGTTAACAGTGATCCAGAATGGGTCTATTTTGAAGAGAACCCATCTACTCCTCATTGACCATGATAGCCCAAGGCGCTGGGTTTGAGATTATTCAAGCAGGAAACCAGTGCACTTCAGATGGAATGTCTCTTCTCTTGCTCTCTTTTCCTCTCGCTGAAAGAATGAGGGGTATTTTAATTGTGAAAAGTTTAGTATTTTCCATTTTAAAAATGAGACAAACTGCATTCTGTCCAAATAGATTGGATCAGGTTTAATGGATTAATAAGAGCAAGAATTGAGTTGATCTCAGAGAGGATTTCAAATATTCTGAAAACAAAATATACTTACTGGGTGTTTATGCAGTCTTTTAGAATCAGCTGTTCTATATGGGGGTTGCTATTAAGATATTCATGTGGGAAGATAAATTTTTCCATTTCAATTAGGCTCTGAGACTGTGATCTCAGTTATTTTGTGACTCCAATAACTGTTGATCTCTCCTTACTAGCAGAACTTGCAATCAGACTCTTGTTTCACCATGTGGTTTTATCAGTAAGAAATAAGACATATCTAAGGTTTACATTTTACCATATCCTGAAAGGTTTTGGGTTACCATGTTGAACTTATGTTACATGAAATCACACATGAATCTAGAGATAATGGGTTTTTGACCCCCCCTGATTTTTTGTTAAAATGGATCCTAGCGCAGTGGGATTCATCCTTGCTTTTGGCAGAAATGATGTTAGGTATTCTGTTGCTAAGTGTGAGCATAGAAGACGAGATTTAAAAAATATCATCAGCTAGCCACAAGTCATCAATATAGTTAAAGCATATAAATGGTAATACTTCAGTGATTTTTTTTCTTTTTTTAAAGTATTTTCCTCCTGCAGAATGAGAGACAGAGCTTAGAAAAAAATTTTGTATCATTATTTTAATTGTAAAACTACACAGTCAATGTAATCAATAATCAGATACAACCATGTCACAACAGAAATTATTTTCATTCTAAATCATGACTTTTTATTAAACCATCCCCATTGTTTATATGCTTACACAGCACCATAAATTCAGCTCATTATAGCAATGCATATGAAATCCATCCCCTCTTTGCCTCTTATCCATGAAGCCAATTATATTTATGAGTTTGCCTTGTAGTTTCATAATAGGTAGCTTCACCCTTCTAGAGTCTCACCTTAGGACGTTACCTTCCTCCTTTACCTTTGTTCCTTCTGCACAATTTGCTATACTTTGCTTTTGTGTGAATCTTGCTCTAATTTCTCTTTCCCACAGAAGTCACGTGATGGTCAAGGTATGTGCGGCCTTTTCTGTGAGTGTCCTTCACTGACCTCATGGTCCAAGTCTTTAATCCGACTGAACTCATCTGTGTGTCACTGACAACCAGGCCTGTAACATCCCGCCAGGAGCCACCAGAAGCTGGCAGAGGTGAGAAAGCACCCTCCCCTAGAGCTTTCTGGGGGAATGGCTCTGTTGACACCTTCATTTCAGACTTTCGGTGTCTAGAACTGTAGATTTCTACAGATTAAGCCATCAGGTTTGCGGTAATTTGTTGTGCAACTCTAGGAAACCAATATATAAACTACGACTTATTTACAGCCTACTGGGAGAAGATGAATGTACCCATAACTAACAATGTAATAAAGGTATAAGAGCTATATTCATTCATTTGACAATTATTTATTGAACATCCACAATGTGCCAAGCACTGGGGATACAGAAATGAATGATGGAAGCAAACAACCTCACCCTCAGGGAGGGCACATTTTAGTGTGGAGGAGACAGATACAAAACCAAACAAATCAAGCAAGCAAACAAACAAATAATATGGCAAATTAAAAGGTAGTAAGTTTTATGAGGGAAAATTAAAGCAGAAAAAGAAAGAGGAAGTCCCAGGAGGGAGAGCTTGTCACACTTAGACACTGTGGTCAGGAAGTATTTCACTGTGAACTCAACATTTGCACAAAAACCTGGGGGAGAGGAGGGAGCAAGCCATGCAGGTATCTGGGTGAAGAGCAGAAAGAACAGGCAGTGCAGTGGTACTGAGCCAGTCAGAGCAAGGGGACATGTATTGTTAGCATGCAGTGACCAAGGCGCACGTCATAGGAGGTCAGATTAGTCATGGTGGTGGTAATCAGCAAGGTCTTGAAGCCATAGTGGAACTTTGGCCTTTACTAGTGGTTCTGATTGGACGTTATTGGGGGTTTTGAATAGCGAAGTTAAACAATATGACGTGTATTTTGCAAACTTTTTATTGAATAATATGTACATGATGTATATCTCATATATACTTATATTAAATATAATTGCATATTGCATACATAAATGTTCATAAGTATGCAGCTCAGTGAGTTTACTCAAAGTGAAAATTTAAAAGTGTGTAACTAGTTTCAAGTAACTTACTACCAGCACCTCAGAAACTCCTCTGTGTCTTCTTTCCAGTCACAAACCTTTCCCCTTCCACAAGGGTAACCTGTACTCTGACTTCTAACGTAAAAAATTAGTTCTGGAATCTAATAGTATGTCCTATTTTTGTCTGAATCCTTTCATTCAACACTGTGAGACGCATGTAGCTGTGGCTTTGTTTATTCCCATTGCTGTATGGTATTTGGTTATATGACTATAGGGCACAATCAAATCCCATGGGGCTTATTTATCCGTTCAGATACAGATGAATTTGTGAGTTTTTCTGGAGTTTGCTATTATCAAAAGTGCTGCTCTGAGCGTTCTTGTGTAATTTTACATGACAGTACATATACATTTAGTTGGATCTATGCCTGGGAGCAGGATTGTTGTGTCATAGAGTATAATTTTTGTTGAGTGTGCTTACGTTTAGTAGATATCATCAAGAGTTTCCCTTTGTGAGTATACACACCAGCATATGAGAGTTTCAGCGGCTCTGCATTCTTTCCAACACTTGGTCTGGTCTAATTCTCATTTCAGGCATTGTGGTGGTGGTGCAGGACACTCCACTGTGGTCTAATTTTGCAGTATCCTAATGAGTGATGCTGTTGAGCACCCTTCTTCATGTGCATGCTAGTTACTTGGATGGATTCTTTCCTGAAATGTGATGTATTTGAGAAGCATTGCTGTGGCTGCTGTGTTGAAAGTAGACTATTCAGGCACAAGTATGGAAGCAAGTCTAGTTAAAAGGCTAGTTTAATAATTAGGTGAGACTAAATGATGGTGTGAACTAGGGCAGTAACAGCGGAGGTAGTGGAAAAAAGGTCAGATTCTGGAGTATATTAATAATTTGAAAGTGGATGAGAACACTTGTTCTGATGATAGTCATGATCTGTCGTGGTCTGGAAATAACATGAGGATTAAGATAGTGATGTTTATATCTTAGGAAATATAATTAATCTAAGATCTACTACTTCTTGGCGTGGTTTGGGGCAAGCTGTCTCCTTTCTTTGTGCTGCCATTCACTCACCTACAAAGTGGAGAGAGTAACAGGGTATATCTCATAGAGTTGCTGGGAGAATGAATGAGATAGAGCTCTTCAGAATTTTACTTTAGAAGAGTAAGTTCTTAATACAAGTTAGCTGCTATTGTGATTTGTGCTAAGTTCAGCCAAGATAGCTAATTCTGTGAATTGGCCACAGATAGCTGCCATCCGACCAACTCATGAGGCAACTTTCAAGCTGTCATACCCAGCCTCCTTACACGTGAGGTGATCTTGGCCTAAGTCCCAGACTCCTCTTGTGCCCATTCTGTTTCCTCTCCCTCACATTCAGGACGTCTGTCTGTAACCATCTTATGGCTGCACATGCTCATGTGGCCCCTTTTGCCCCACTGTCTTCTGGTCATGGAAGTTGGTGTTACGCGTTCCTATGTACCCATTATGCATTATTGCACCTGTGTGCCTGCAGCCTTTATAAGCATCTTGTCATCATTGCCTGTTTTCCTGCCCTGATTTTGACTTTAATCACTTCCCAGGCCCAGTAGCTTTATGGTTGCCATCTGAGTTTTGAACCAAACAGGGTGCTGATGTTGCTTTATTTGTGAATGGATTTTTCAGCTTCTACCCCTGCAGCAAAATCAAGTGACATGTATAGTCCTAAATGTATAACTTCTCTCTAAAATTTAGGATCCTCCAATACAACATCCAGACCTGATAATCTTCCAGGGCCCAATGAGCCTTGAGTAAACCGAAGGCCTGAACATGCACCACTAAAGGTCAAACTGGGGTGCGCCTGCAGCCCTCCCTTGAGAACTTCACTCATCTAGTCCAGTCTGCACGGAAAGCCAATGGGTAGAGCCCTCTTCCTTTCCCCACCTCCCTCCCTCTCTCCCTCCCTCCCTCAATCCCTCTCTTCCTCTCTCCTTCCTTTTCTCCTTCCCTTTCTGTTCCTCAGCTATTAAAATAACAATTTCATGGCCAATCAGAGGCTATTTCACAACAATACCAGCACTGTCATTTTATATCACAAGGACTTAATTTATATAGCCCAATAGAATACCTAGAGCTCCTACTAGGTTTCAGAAAATATTTTGGAGATTAACAGGTGATTTGTATATAATATTCAAAATTATTGAATTTTATGCATGCTTAGTTTTCTGACCCTTTAAAAAAAGTTCTTCAAGGGCAATGTATTTATTCAACTATCTCTCATAGTACAATGCCTCCTATAAAGTACATAATGAGTAACTACTTTTTGACTAGTAATCCATATAACTATGAGCTGGGTTGTTTTCATTTTTACCCCGAATACCAGTATTATTTATATGCTTCCCACACAATACAGATCATTGGAGGTTAAAATGCCCTGCTAATTTTAAGGGCAGTTGTTCACAGGGTAACAAAATATTTATGTCTGGCATATTAGTTTCTTAAGAGAAACTAATTGCTTAAGAGAGTACCACAAACTTAGGAGCTTAAAACAATACAAATTTGTTATAGTTCTGAAGGTTAGAAGTCTGAAGTCAGTTTCATTGGGCTAAAGTCAAGGTGTTGGCAAGGCTGGCTCATTCTAGAATCTATGGGTGGGGGGTGGGGGAATTCATTTTCTTGTCTTTTTCAGCTTTTTGGCTACCTGCATTCCTTGTCTTGTGGTCCCCTTTTCCATCTTCAAAGTGCCTTCTTCCAGTTTCTGCTGCCATCATCACATCACTGGCTCCTCTTCGATCATAGTACCTCCCTCTGCTTCTCTCTTCTGAGAACTATTGTGATTACATCAATGGCTCACCTGGATAATCCAAGCTACTGTCTCCATCTCAAGATCTTGAATTTACTTGCATCTGCAAAACTTGTTTCCATATAAGGAAACATATTCAGAGTCTAGGGATGAAGATGTGAACAACTCGGGAGTGGGTGGGCATAATTTTTCTTACTAAACCTGGCTAATGTTAATTCAAACAAAAAGGCAAAATAAAGAAGTTACTTGAGATACAGAGTCACCCAACTGTGCAGTATTCTGAAGGTTAAATGAAATCGGAAATGAAGAAATGTGGGGAAACCATGAATATTGCAGAGGGCTCATCTGTCAGGTGGCGAGTGAATCTTGATGATGTGTGATGATTACTTACCATCCACACAGACTGTCCCAGGTGTACTGCTAAATCACTTCAGTCGTGTCCCACTCTGTGCAGCCCCATAGACGGCAGCCCACCAGGCTCCTCTGTCACTGGGATTCTCCAGGCAAGAACACTGGAGTGGGTTGCCATTTCCTTCTCCAATGCATGACAGTGAAAAGTGAAAGTGAAGTCGCCCAGTCGTGTCCGACTCTTCACGACCCCATGGGCTGCAGCCTACCAGGCTCCTCTGTCCATGGGGTTTTCCAGGCAAGAGTACTGGAGTGGGGTGCCATTGCCTTCTCTGGTCCCAGGTGTAACGACCTTATAAAGCCAGAGAGGGCATCAACAGTTTATTAGATCCCATGATGGAAGCATCTTAAATGGATGTGGTCTAATTGTCCATTTTTCATCTTTCTTGGTGGCTCAGATGGTAAAGAATCTGCTTTGCAGGATTCTTGCATTGCAAGAGACCCCGGCACTATCCCTGGGTTGGGAAGATCCCCTGGAGAAGGGAATGGCAACCCACTCCAGTATTCTTGCCTGGAGAATCCCTTGGACAGAGGAGCCTGGTGAGTTACAGTCCATGGGGTCGCAGAGAGTCAGACATGACTGAGTAACTAACACTTTCACTTCAAGGGTGGGTGTTTGCATGTATGTTTGGCAAATTTCTCTTTATTCAGAATTTTTTCTTGAAAAGTTGTATACACATAAATTTTTACATAAAAATACTTAAATGGACTTTCTTTACTCTCATCCTTTGTGTGCATGCGTGCTAAGTTGCTTCAGTCGTGTCTGTCTTGTTATGACCCTACGGACTGTAGCCCACCAGACTTCTCTATCCATGGGATTTTCTAGGCAAGAAGACTGGAGTAGGTTGCCATGCTCTCCTCCAGGGGATCTTTTGGACCCAGGGATTGAACCCGGGTCTCTTATGTCTCCTGTATTGGCAGGCAGGTTCTTTACCACTAGTGTCACCTGGGAAGCCCCTCACCCTTTACCAAGAACCTTAAAGCAAGTTTTTCTAAAATGTCTATTATCAAGATTAGTTAAGGAGGGCTCATCTAGGTGATATGAAAAATAAATCAAGACAACTCTATTTCCTTATTCAGGTTGCTGCTGCTACTGCTAAGTCGCTTCAGTCCTGTCTGACTCTGTGCAACCCCATAGACGGCAGCCCACCAGGTTCCCCCGTCCCTGGGATTCTCCAGGGAAGAACACTGGAGTGGGTTGCCATTTCCTTCTCCAATGCATGAAAGTGAAAAGTGAAAGTGAAGTCACTCAGTCGTGTCCAACTCTTAGCGACCCCATGGACTGCAGCCTACCAGGCTCCTCTGTCCATGGGAGTTTCCAGGCAAGAGTACTGGAGTGGGGTGTCATCACCTTCTTCGAAGCTATTATTTTCTAATGAGTATACCCCATGGCATCCAGGTTTGCATGAGGCAGTGTCTTTGGTAGTATGATTTGTCAGGTATCGGGCTGTAGGATGCAGGGAAATCCATAATTAGGTCATTCTTGATAATTAAGCTCATTCCTCCCCAACTTAGAAAGCAAATCATTGTTGCCTTGAAGAGAGGGTTATTGAGGCTGCTTCCTGCTGTGACTAGAGGGGCAGGGCACTGCGGTGGCTTTGAGATGGAAGGAGGCGTTGACAAAGAGCGTGCCCCGGGACCGCACTGGTGCAGGGCACTAGCTTCACCCATCGTCCAGACCTGGTGCAAGTGGTGGGGATGCCTCGGCTGCGCAGAAGGTAGTGATCAAGGAACTTGCCAGGACTCCTAAAATCTCCCAAGTCTGCATTAACTTAAATTTAGGTTCTCAGTGGAATAATCCCCCAGATTATACACTTATTTATTCCCTGCTTGTAAATGAAAAGAAGTCTTTGTACACAGCTCAAACTCATTCCTTGCTGAGTCTCCTATGGATGAACAATTCACGTAGTTCTTTCTCTCCTTCTCTCCTCCTCATTGCTCTGTCAGAAAGCTTATTAACGTATGTATATTCCTGGCTTTTCTCCTGTATGAATGATTCAGAAACAAATTGAAATGTCAAGTTCTCTATGGCTTCCTGGTGATATTGAAATCTAGCAGTTCCTATTAAGTTTCCATCATCTAGTATTATTCAGGGACAAAAGATCAATTAATCCCTGTTCTTCTCATCCTGAAAAACACTGATCACATGGAACCCTGCTATGTGGGCTCTTTAATCAACAGAGTCAACGCAGCACCAGAACAGGGAGGAGATGAGACCCCGGCATAGAAATGGGGGCCATGCTTCTTTATTAACTCTGCATATTATATTAGGAAGGGAAGTTCCAAAGATTTGATTGATAATCACTCATGTATGACTTTTCATAAGGAAGAAGAAGTTACTTCCAGATTTGAGTGAACAGCTTTGGAAAAAAAAATATGACTTTATTTTATGCGACATAAGCTACCTTTATAGAAAGAGTAACCATCCCTTTTATAGCAGAACTAATATAAAAGAAAAAGACTTTTCATCATTACTTCCAACTACTCCCCTGGCACTTTTACAAGGAGAGCTGGGCAGTTATTGTTTCCATCTCAAGATAAACGTAACGAGAAGTATCAATAAAAAAGTAATTATCATAATAATAATTATAATAACCCAAGCCAAAATAATAACAATGGAAGTAATAATCATAAAAAACATTATTACATCTTTCTTCTTTAGATCTTTCACCCACTGAATCTTTTTAATGTGTAGAAGCTGTGGGTTTTCATCCATTCTGCCTTAAGCAGTAATTGCATTTGATTCGGCCTGCACAATTTTACCCATAATATTAGAAGTAAGAGTCGTGCAGTGTGCTTATTATTGGTTATTATTAAAGATGGGGATCAGTGCCTTATCATGGGGAGCCATCAGGCTGTCACAAACACCTTCCTTTCACTCACTTTCAGACTGCTGTGATATTCAATCCAACCCTGATTTCAACCTGGCCATTTTAACTGAGAAAACCACTTACTGGTTTCTATTTCTTAGAATCTGATTTTACCTTCTTTTGTGACTCATTCTGTTATTTTTACCCCCTGCATTTGGTAAATGTTATAATCAGAACAGAAAGGATGTTGAATCCAGACAGAAATGTATCTTACTAATATGTATCAATAATTTTTCCTTCTCTGGATTAGCTCTGGTTTGTAAAGTTGTCTGTCTCCTGGAAGCCAGACCCTGTGGTCCTTGCTGACTGGGTTGGGGGTAGGCATCTGAGAGAAGTGCTGCCAATGGCTCTTTCTCTGTGGATTTTCATGTGCTAACTGAGGACAGCACCCCCTGCCCCACCCCCACCCCGGCTGTGAGAGCCACAGACACTTGGGGGACCTTCTCTATAATGTGGAGGAAACTGGTTTATAGGAAGGAATGAAACAGATATAAAAGACAAGGCCGGTCTAGGTAGCATTCAGCTTGTCTGTGAGGCCTGGCTTTACTTTGCCTTTCTTGCACTCATATGAGATCTCCTCATATATTCTCAGCAAATTTCCCTTAGATTTGGAATTTTGTCATTTGTAAGCTGATGAATCTTGATGAATTGAGTCTTATTCAGATAGTGGGTCTCAGTATCATAAGAATGTGACATGCTCAGTGACCAAAGCAATGGTGATGCAGTGGTGGCAGTAATGTTTTCTTTATAAGAAAGAATTAAAGCTTTGAATGTTTTCCTACTTGGTGAATTGTTGAGGTTATATCTATGATTAACTGTCATTTATACTAACAGTCAATTATCTTTTCTTAAGTGGGAGAGAGGGGTGGTGTTTTGTGGGTGCTGGGAATTGTGTGAACTCTGGATGTGTCTTGTGTTGGCATCAGGAAGATATGGCCTTGTATAAAGAGAGTTTGATATAATGGCCTAAAGCTTGCTGAGTATTACAGCCTCTTCTGAGTCCCAGAGCTTTCATCCCATTTATCCACTGGATCTGCCTGGTTCAGGCATCCATCTTAGGAGCTGTATGAAGTGTTCTTTAAGCTCTGGGTTTCATAAAGCCAGCAGGATGTAATGAAATGCTTTGGGGGAGTTTTTCCTAGAATACAAGTGCCTTCCTTTTTGAGACACAGACATATCTAGATTTTTCTAATGGACTAGGAGTATTTACAACAGAAATTGAGATTATCCTAAGGAAAGAAACAATCTTGTTTGGCTCAAAGTATCAGTCTGAGGGGAGGGACTGCGGGGATCTAGTCTCCATGGCCTCTTGTACTACAAAGTGGCTCTGAATATAAAAAGAGAAGAAAAGATAATAAAACAAAATCTTTCCCCAGTACCTCAAGATATTAGAGTTGTTTTTCCCCAAAACTCTGAAAGCCACTGTTATGCAGATTTCCTCTGGTTGTCTCTAAAATTCAAAGGGGAAGAAAAGCATTCTCCTTTTTTTGGCATGGAAGACAGCCTGGCTGTGATATTTTGAGACTCCAGAGGACAGTGATGCTTTGACATTTGAAGAATTACAGTGTTTATCAGCCCAGTGTCTCAGGGGGTGATGGGATCCAGCTCATGGCAGAAAATTCCAAATGTCCTTCAAGGATTACAGGAAAAGCTAGGAAAGATCTTGAGGAAGCTAAGTAGTCTTGCAAAATGAGTGGTTCAATAGCCAGGAAAGGAAAAATAACCAATATTTATTGTGTGTTTGTTATTCATGTGATATATATGTTTAATAACTTAATATCCTGCAAATACAAATTCAGATATTCTCCCCTGTCCTCTGCCCAGCCCACATTCTCAAAAAAGGATGGGATAGAGCTCTCCTCTTCAAGGAGAGGGAGAAAATGGAAGAGAGGGCCATGCTAAGTTAGGAAACAGCAGTCAATCTTGGCTCAGGAAGCAGGAAGATAGAGACCCAAGACTCTTCCAACCCAGTTTCTCTGTGGATGACAAAATGGGCACCAACTCTTTGTGCTGGAAATCCTGGCTATCCATATAATCCAGAATTATTACATTATATATTACAATTGGGTTCTATTCTCTTCAAACCAGAACCCACACTTGGCCAGGACTGAGATGGATTTGGACTGTGTAGTTGGACTTCTAGAGCCCCCAGGTGGCGAGCTGCAGGACTGCCTTGCCATTTGATTAGCCTTTCAACACGATGTATTTAGAGCCGGTTGAATTTTGGGGCCCCTGAACTGAACTGATTTATTATATTATGGTGGAGTTTTAATCTTGTCTATAGTTCCATGAAGTAGATACTACTTTCACTCCCATTTTGCCAGCATGAAATTCTAAGATTAAACTACTAAATATCATACAGCTGGTGAGTGTGCTATGAGAGTTTCATAACTTACTTACTCTTATTTATTTATTTATTTTTACTAAGGTGTAATATGCATACAGAAAGACATCCATATTTTAAATATGCAAATAAATTTTTACAGGTGCGCATGCATGTGTAGCCAGTATTCAGAGGAAGACACAGACCATGGCCAGTGTCCCAGATCACTCATGTTTTTTTCAGTTGTTAACAACTTCCAGTTGCATAGAGTAGCTTTAACTATTTTCATACCTTTTATAAATGGAATTATACAGTATTCTCTTTTATGTCTGGCTTTTTTTTTTTTTTTTACACAACACCATTTGCCAGATTTATCTATGTTTTTGCACTTGGTTCATTCCTATTGCTGTATAGTATTTGATTGTTTAAATACACTTCATTTGTTCATTGTACTATTTGTAGGCCTTTGGGTAGTTTTCAGTTTTGGCTGTTGATGATAGTACTGCTATAAATATTCTAGTACATGTCTTTAGGTAAATATATTTGTACACTTCTATTGGTATTTACCTAGGAGTGGAACTGCTGTGTCACCGAGTAGATGTATGTATGAACCAGTTTGTTTTTGCACCAGCAGCATGTGAGAGTTAGGGCTGCTTCATATTATTGTCAGCACTTGTCTTTCTCATTTTAGCCATTTTGGTGGGAGTGGAACCTTATTGTGCTGTTATCTGTTTTAATTCTCTTTACTGTGTACATTTTCCTATTTATTGGTTATTTGTTTATCCTCTTTTGTGAAAAGTATATTTAAGATTTTTGCTCATTTTCCTATTTTGTTACATGTCTTTTTACTACCACTGTACTGGAGTTTTCTATATTCTTGACATGAATCTTTAGTTGGATATATATTGTTAATATGTCCTCTTTTTTTTTTTCTATTATTGTTGCTCATTTGCTAAGTTTGTGCCCGACTTTTTGCCACCCCATGGGCTGTAGCACACCAGGTTTCGCTGTCTTTTTTTGGAATTAGTTCTTTGTGCATTCTTTTTCAGAAATCCTTGTTTGACCTAAGATCATATGTCTTCTTATGTTTACTGCGTACCTTTCACATTTTGATGTGCAACTTATCTGGACTTGATTTGGATGTATGGTGTTAAATTAGGGGTCAAGGTACATACATTCTTTGCTCTGTATGAATGTCCAATTGACCCGGCACCATTTATTTTAAGGGACTTTTTCCCCTATAGCAATGCCAAGTTACCTTTGCCCTAAATTGGATGACCATATATGTATGAGACTGTTTCTGAGCTCTCTATTTTGTTGTTTGGTCAGATACTCTTTTTGTCCACAGCCTTTTCTTTCTACCGCCTTGCTACTTATAAGAACTGGTTTGTACTCCCCAGGTCTGTGTGACATGGAGACATATGGGTTATATTCCAGATTTTAAATATTGTCTTATAAATGGATTTACACATAACAAAGTAAAATAATATACAGTATAGTATATTGTATATTTTTAATTAATTTTAATCCTTTTCACTAGATAATCAGGCACATAATACATTTGTTTAAATGTAATATCCAAATTCTAATTCTTTCTGAGTTTTCTTTTCTTTTTTGAGGGGATTTTGATCATCTGTCAGTTACTTCCTCTCTTTCCATCCTAGTCCAAATTTCACTCATTCCTGAACAGAGAATTCTCAGAAACTCTAAATTTTTTTTTGTTGTTGAAAACTCACAATTTAACTATACAAAGATTATTAATGTTATTTCTGAATTTTTAAATTTTCAATCGTGCAGATCTATGCAACGATTGAAATGCTGAAAACTGCTTCTGTGAACTTTCTGAAAAAATGCCTGATGTAAAGTCTTCAGGACAAGAGAGTTCCTTATTTTCTGTGACTTATCCTGGGAGAGATCATATAGCTAATTTTTACTTTTGGTGAAAAGTAGAAAACTTCCAGTTTGTTGGTTAAGTAAAAACATCCCCCCTTTTGCAGAAGTCATTGAATCACTGTTGCATTACTAAAATTTCTCTCACTCCCATTCATAGTAGTATGCGATTTACCCAATGAGCCATTTAAAATTTGCTTATTTGGGTGTTGCACTTGGAAGTATATTCCATATATTATAAAAAAAGAAGAAAAAGCTGTTGCTTATTAGATACACACACAATCTAATTAAAATTAAGAAAGTGGCATTATGTGAGTAAATCTAAAATGAGCTTCCCTACCCCTCACTTTCTCTCTGAGCATTGAAGATTTTCTTTGTAAAAGATTATAATGAATCTTTTTATGGTCTCCATTCAGATTATAAAGGTTAGTGAGAGAAAGACGTTCAATATTGGAATTTAACTTGGATCCAAGTTAAATCAAGAAATATTCAAGAAATCAATGTTTCTATCAGGCTTAGGAGTAACCAAAATAGTCATAAGATTTAAAAAAAGAGCTATGCTTTTGCTAACACATTACTATATGGGTCCTATTTTTTATGACAGGCCTCTTTTTTTTTTTTTTTTTGTCGCTCAGTTGTGTCTGACTCTTTAGCGATCCCATGGACTGTAACCCGCCAGGTTTCTTTGTCCGTGGGATTTCTCAGGCAAGAACACTGGAGTGGGTTGCCATTTCCTTCTCCAGGGGAACTTTCTGGACCAGGGATTGAACCCATGTTTCCTGCACTGCAGGTGCATTCTTTACTGCTGAGCCACCATTAATGAAATAACTGATAGAATAATGTAAAACATGATTTCTTTAAAAAATATTTTAAACTATATATTTTATTGAAGTGTAGTTGACTTACATACAATGCTTCAAAAATATGATTTATTTTATGGACAGGTAAATATGTGAAAATTTTGGACAATGGCATGTAAGTAGAAGTATAATTTAAGATTTTACACTATCCTCCCACTATTCTTTGCCAGGATCACAGATGCCATGGCTGAAGCTTAAGCATCTATCCTGTTACCATGAGGATGAAGCCAAATCTTGGGGAAGTAGTGAGTTGGAAAGAGCCTGGGACCTAATCAGATCAGTTCAGGACTGCCTACTTCCATACTAGGATAAAGAAAGAAGCCTCTATCTTTTTAAAGCCACTTCTTTAGTAAGTGTAGCTGATCCTTAATAGATACAGTATTTTAATATGGATATTAAAATATCCAATAGCCTGTGTTGTCTTTGGAAATAACTTTTTTCTTTAGGAAGAGAGTGTGTGTGTCTCTTTGTGTGCAAACTTGGTCCAATATGCATCCTTGCAAGACTATAGTGAGAAGGGGATGAATATAAACTTAATTCACTGGCAGAGAGAACTTGAATGGCACAAGATTTAAGGTGACAAAACCAATTTGGACTGTTTAGCGGGAGACTTTCACAATGTTATTCTCTATTAATTAATTTAAGCTTGAGGAAAGGTATTACTGATGGTAATTTTTGCCTTTGAATGCTCACCAGGGAGGGAGGACAGGCATTAAAACATGGCTATCCCTTCTGATTGAATTTTCCATACACAGCAATGTATGGAGATTTGTACTGGAAAATAAAGATGAATTTGTTTCACACAGGAGGAGAGGAGGCTGATTCTTGAGAGAGGTGCAGTTGTGTCCACTATGGCATGTTGTGTCATCCACTAGTGCCTCATATTGGTGTAGTTGAAGGGGATTAAGGATTAGACCACAAAGGAAAGCATAAGACTTTCTCATTTCAGCCTCCCAGTGAGGCCAGCCCTATCAAGGATAGAATAATTTGGTAATTCAAGGTATGACATTGATGAAATTGTCAGATACCCAAGGAAGGATGAAGGGATGAGCAGGAACAGCTACTTAGCTGAGACTTGAGTGGGTATGAAATGAGTTCTGGTTCTTCCAGATTTGCCTAAGCTGTAAACCTGCTTTCTTCCAAATTATAAAAGAGTCAAATCTCTCACCCATTAAAATCTTACTGAGATGCACTGCTTGGTACTTTGTCCTCAGGTGTTATTTTAGGTCCATGGAACACTGAAGTATTGTAAACAACAAAATCACTTCTAAGAGGGAAGCTTATACAAAGTAGACATATTGATAGAAACCTACCTTAGAAAGCAACAACAACAAAAATCTCAAATAAACAACCTATCCTTATAACTAAAGAAACTAGAAAGAGAGGAACAAGTAGAATCCAAGTATCAAAGTAGTAGAAGGAAAGACATAATGAAGATCAGAGTGGCGATAAAGAAAATAGAGCAAAAATACCCAAACAGTGGAAAAGAGAAATGAAACCAAGATTCGTTTTTTTTTTGGAAAAGATAAGGAAATAAATAGAGCAAAAACTGCAAATAGAAAAGATCAATGAAATCAATACTTGTGTTTTTGAGAAGATAAAAAAAAATAGATAAACCTATAGCCAGGCTCATCGAGAAAAAAAGAGAGCACACTCAAATTTAAAAGAAAAGAAGTGAAAGAGGAGAGATAACAATGAGTATTACAGAGATAATAAGACAATACTATGAGCAGTTATATGCCAACAAATTGGACAATCTAGAAGAAATGGTCAAATTTTTAGAAACATACAACCTGCCAAGACTGAACCAGGAAGAAATAGACTGCATCATGTGAGATGCAGGGCTGGATGAAGCACAAGCTGAAATCAAGACTGCTGGGAGGAATATCAATATCATCAATGCAGATGATACCACTCTTATGGAGGAAAAGTGAAGAGGAACTAAAGATCCTCTTGAAGGTGAAAGAGGAGAGTGAAAAAGCTGGCTTGAAACTCAACATTCAAAAAACTGAGGTCATGGCATCTGGTCCCATCACTTCATGGCAAATAGGTGGGGAAACAATGGAAACAGTGACAGATTTTATTTTCTTGGTCTCCAAAATCATTGCAGATGATGACTACAGCCATGAAATTAAAAGATGCTTGCTCCTTGGAAGAAAAGCTATGACTAACCTAGACAGCATATTAAAAAGCAAAGACATTACTTTGCCAACAAAGGTCTATCTAGTCAAAGCTATGGTTTTTCCACTAGTCATGTGTGGATCTGAGAGTTGGGCCATAAACAAGGCTGAGGGCCAAATAATTTAGGCTTTTGAACTGTGATGTTGGAGAAGACTCTTGAGAGTCCCTTGGACTCAAGGAGGCCAAATCTGTCAAACCCAAAGGAAATCAATCCTGAATATTCATTGGAAAGACTGATGCTGAAGCTGAAACTCCAATACTTTGGCCACATGATGTGAAGAATCAACTCATTGGAAAAGACCCTGATGCTGAGAAAGATTGAAGGTAGGAGAAGAAGGGGGCTGCACAGGATGAGATAGTTGGATGGCATCACCAACTCAATGGATATGAGTATGAGCAAGCTCGGGAGATGGTGAGGGAAAAGGAAGCCTGGTGTGCTGCAGTCCATAGAGTCGCAAAGAGTTGGACACAACTGAGTGACTGAACAACAATAACAAAATAGATTGATCCCTGGTAATGTAGTCAAAACTGCAATTAAAAAAAAAAAAAAAAGAAACTCCTGGTAAGTAAAGTCCAGGACTAGACAGTTTCACTGGGAAATTCTACCAACCAAATAAAGAAGAGCTACCTATCCTTATCAAGCTACCTATCCTTATCAAGTCAAAGAACTGAAGAGGAGGGAACACTCCCAAATTCATTCTGAAGCCACCATTATCCTGACACCAAAACCAAAGTATTGGCAGTCCTAACCGCAGCAATCAGAAATAGAAATAAAAGGTAAATTGAAAGGGAAGAATTAAAACTCTCACTATTTGCAAATGACATACATAGAATATCCTCAAGGCACCACTGAAAAGAACCATTAGAACTCAATGAATCTGGTGAAGTTGCAGGACACAAGGTTAATGTATGAAATCTGTTGCATTTCTATACACTAACAACACACTGTCAGAAGAGAAATCAAGAAAACAATCTCACTTACAATAGCATTAAAAAGAAAAGCAATACCTAGGAATAAATCTAACCAAAGAGGAAAGACCTGTACTTGGAAAACTATAAACTTTGATGAAAGAAAGCGATGATAACACAACTAATGGAAAGATATCATATTTACGGGTTGGGAGAATTAATGTTGTTAAAATGACCATACTATTCAAGGAAATCTACACATTCAAAGCAATCCCAGTCTCAAATAGCATTTTTTTTTCACAGAACTAGAATAAACAATTAAAAAATTTATATGGAAGCACAAAAAAATCCCCAATTCCCAAAATAATTTTGTGAAAGAACTGTGTGTGTGTGTGTGTGTGTGTGTGTGTGTGTGTACACTCAGTCATTCTGACTTTTTGTGATCCCATGGACTATAGCACACCAGACTCCTCTGTCCATGGAATTTTCCAGGCAGGAATACTGGAGTGGGTTGCCATTTCCTTCTCCAGTGAACCTTCCCAACCCAAGAATCAAACCTCCGTCTCTTGCATCTCCTGCACTGGCAGGAGGATTCTTTACCGTTGTGCCACCCGGGAAGCCCATAGACTTCACTACAGTGTTACAGTAATCAAAACAGTATAGAGCCAGCACAAAAGCAGACACATAGATCAATGGAACAGAATAGAAAGCCTGGGAATACACTCATGCACTTATTTGCAATTGATCTATGATGAAGGAGGCAAGAATATACGGTGGGGAAAACACAGTCTTTTTCAGTAAGTGGTGCTGGGAAAACGACACAGCTATATATAAAAGAATGAAATTAGAGTATTTTCTAACACTGTATACAAAAATAAACTCAAAATGGATTAAAGACCTAAATGTAACATTGGAAACCATAAAAATCCTAGAGGAAAGAATTGACAGAACATTTGTTGACATAAATCGTAGTGGTATTTTCATGGATCTATCTCTCAAGGCCAAGGAAACAAAGATAAATAAATGGGGTCTAATAAACTTAAACCTTTTGCACCACAAGGGAAAATGCTAACAAAGCAAAAAGATAATTTACTTGATGGGATAAAAGATTTGCAAAAGATAAGATGAATAAGAGGTTAATATCCAAAGTATATAAATGGCTTATACAATTCAGTATGAAAACAACAAGCAACCTGATTAAAAAAACGGGCAGAAGACATCAATAGACATTTTTCCAAGGAATACATATATACAGATGGCCACCCAGCACATATAAAGATGCTCAGCATTGCTAATCATCAGAGAAATGCAAATCAGAACACGAGATATCACTGCACACCTGTCAGAATGGTTATCATTAAAAAGACAGCAAATAACAAATGTTGGCAAGGATGTGGAGAAAAGGGAACCTTGGTACACTATTGGTGTGAATGTAAGCTATTGCAGCCATACAGAGTATGTAACTTCCTCAAAAAACTAAAATTAGAACTACCGTATGATCCAGGAATTCTTTTCCTGGGTATACATCAAAAGAAAATGAAAACATCCAATTTGAAAAGATACATTCATCCCAAATGTTCATAGCAATGTTATTTATAATTGCCAAGTGTCCATTAACAGATGAATGGATATGGAAGATGTGGTACATCTATAAAATGGAATACTACTCAGCCATAAAAAGAATGAAATTCTGTCATTTGCAGCAACATGGATAAACTTAGAAAGTCTTATGCTTAGTGAAATAAGTCAGGGAAAGACAAGTACTATAGTTATCACTTATATATGGGATCTAAAAAATAAAACAAATTAATAAATATAATAAAATGTAAACAGACTAACAGGTATATAGATATAGTGGTTACTAGTTGGGGGATGGTCAGGATAGGAGTTGGGTATTAAGAGGTACAAAGTATTATGTACAAAATAAATAACCTACAAGGATATACTGTGCAGCATAAGGAATATAATATTTTATAATAACTTTAAATGAAGTATAATTACAATATTTTGAATCACTATATTGTACACTTTAATATGATACTGTAAATTGCCTATGTGTGTGTGTACTCAGGTTCTCAATTGTGTCTGACCCTATGTGACCCCATGGACTGTAGCCCACCAGGCTCCTCTGTCCATGGAATTTTCTAGACAAGAATACTAGAATGGGTTGCCAGTTGCTACTCTAGGGGATCTTCTCAACCCAGGGACTGAACCTGCATCTCTTGCATCTCCTGCATTGACAGGTGGATTCTTTACCACTGTACCGCCTGGGAAGCCCAAATTTCCTTTACTTCAATTTAAAAAATGAGTTTTGAAATAATAAAAAGAATTATGTATTGTTTGATAAACTAGGAATTCACCAAAATTCTAAAATAGTACCAATTTAATTTGGAAGTTCAAATAATTTGACTTGTAAATAACACCTTTCTTGTTTAATACTTATAAACTTTATAACCCATTTATGTTGTTTTGATCAAATGTGAAATACTGTTGATAACTCAATCTAGAAGAAATTTTAACACCCATATTTTTATGATAACAGGAAGTTTACATTTTAATTTATATTAATTTTTATAAATGTGAATAATCAAAAGATTAGACAAAAATTAATTTTATGTTAGGTTGATTCTTGTGGGAGAAACAGAATGGAAATAGTTATTAAGAATGCATTTTGGGGGGGTTAAAGGGAGGTTTTGGAGAAGGAAATGGCAACCCACTCCAGCGTTCTTGCCTGGAGAATCCCAAGGACGGAGGAGCCTGGTAGGCTGCCGTCTACGGGGTCGCACAGAGTCGGACACGACTGAAGCGACTTAGCAGCAGCAGCAAAGGGAGGCTTAAAGGGGAGGAGATACATATATATACTTATATCTGATTCACACTGTTGTACACAAGAAACCAACACAACATTGCAAAGCAATTATCCTCCATTTAAAAATAAGTTTTAAAAAAGAATGCACTTTTAACAATGTGGAGGTTCCTAAAAAAATTAAACATACTATTACCATGCAATCCAGAAATTTCACTTCAAACTAGATACCCAAAAGAATTGAAAGCAGGGACTTGAATAGATATTTGTGCACCAATGTTCATGGCAGCATTGTTCACAATATCCAAAAGATAGAAACAACCCAAGTACCAGTGGCCAATGATTTAATCAGTCACGCCTACATAATGAAGCCTCAATAAGAGCTTCTAAGAATGGGATTAGGAGAGCTCTGGGTTGGTGAACAATTGGAGATTTGAAGAGAGTGGTGCTCTCAGAAAGGGCATGGAGCTCCATACACTTTCCCTAGACCTTGCCCAATGCATCTTTTCCATCTGACTGTTTCTGAGTTATACCTTCTGTATCTATGGGTTCCATATTTGCAGGTATGAAGAGCTGATTATGACATTTTATATAAAAGACTTGAGCATTTGAGGACTTTGGCATCAGAGAAGGATCCCCTTAACTGATACAAAGGACAACTGTATCCTTTTATAATAAACCTGTGATCAAGTAAGGGAAATGTTTCTCTGCATTCTGTGAGCTTCTCTAGCATAGTAGTCAAACGCAAGGAGGCAATCCCTGGAACCTTAGATCTACAACCTGTTGGTCAGAATTCACAGCCTGGATTTGTGACTGGTGTCTGAAGTAGGGGACTGTAAGGGGCAGGCTTATAGGACTGAGAAGTTAAACTGTGGGATCTGATGCTGTGTCCAGGTAGATAGTGTCAGAATTGAATTGAACTATAGGACTCCGATCTGGTGTCAAATTGCTTGGTGAATTGTGACACTCTATCCCCTGAGCACCCTCACTGCCCTATGTTACAATTGGTACTAGAACATTTTATTACTAAAATTTAACATTCATAGTCTCAGTCTTTGAGTATACTTTTTGACTGAGTTGTCAGTGTCTGGCCTTTTTCCATACTCATTTTCCTGAGTCATCAAAAGCCTTGGTTCAGCATTTCTTAAATGCTATTTTCTCTAGAATTTTCTTCTTAGTGACTGACAAAGGTGCACCCACCAACTAACTAGAGCAATAATGATATCCATTTCAATTTCTGAGATGTTAAAAAATGAAAAAAACTCAAGGCATAATACTTAGGCTCTGTTGGATATATTTAAGAGTGCAGTAACAACTGTATCTATAAATGTTAATTTTTTAACACTCTGAAAAATAGATTTTTTGCAATCAAGAAAAGCTATAGAAAGTTAATGTTAAACTAAACAAATAGATGAGAGGATACTTAATTTTTCAATATTCTTTTAAAGGCTAAATAAGCAAAAAATAAAAGAAAAGAAAAGAAAAAAAAGAAATGCACTCCGACAGAGAATTTGACCCATGAAGTGAGGGAAAACTGAAAACTGGTTTATATGATTCAGTTCAGTTCAGTTCAGTCGTTCAGTCCTGTCTGACTCTTTGCGACCCCATGAATCAGCACGCCAGGCCTCCCTGTCCATCACCAACTCCCGGAGTTTACCCAAACTCATGTCCATAGAGTCAGTGATGCCATCTAGCCACCATATCCTCTGTCATCCCCTTCTCCTGCCCTCAGTCCCTCCCAGCATCAGGGTCTTTTCCAACAAGTCAACCCTTCGCATGAGGTGGCCAAAATATTGGAGTTTCAGCTTCAGCATCAGTCTTTCCAATGAATATTCGGGACTGATTTCCTTTAGGATGGACTGGTTGGATCTCCTTGCAGTCCAAGGGACTCTCAAGAGTCTTCTCCAACACCACAGTTCAAAAGCATCCATTCTTTGGTGCTCAGCTTTCTTCACAGTCCAACTCTCACATCCATACATGACTACTGGAAAAACCATAGCCTTGACTAGATGGACGTTTGTTGGCAAAGTAATGTCTCTGCTTTTGAATATGCTACCTAGGTTGGTCATAACTTTCCTTCCAAGAAGTAAATGTCTTTTAATTTCATGGCTGCAATCACCATCTGCAGTGATTTTGGAGCCCCCCAAAATAAAGTTTGTTTAAATACTATTTACATATTTTGGTTGCTTTTTTGGCTGGTAAATTATCAGTTTTCGGGGGACATGAAAAAAACTAAAATTCAGAAAGAGGAGGTTTATGAATTCAGTCAAGTATATTCTTTCCTTACTGCATTTCTATCAAATATCTCACTTGCTATGTGTTTTTGTCAACTTTCATTTGTGTTTCCCAGCTGTTCCGCTGGGCTTCCCTGGTAGCTCATCTGGTAAAGAATCCACCTACAACACAGGAGAGCCCGGTTAGATTCCTGAGTCGGGAAGATCCCCTGGAGAAGGGATAGGCTACTCACTCCAGTTTTCTTGGGCTTCCTTTGTAGCTCAGACTCTCCAGTATTCTTGTCAGGGCTCCTCTGTCCGTGAGGTCCCAAAGAGTCAGTCACGACTGAGAACTAAGCACAGCATGGCACAGCTGTTCTGCCACCAGCTTGAACTGCCCCATTTTCAAACATCTTCAACAATTATTCCAGGTTGATGATTCTAACTTTTCTTAAGATTCAGTCACCATTCAAGTCAGCAACCAGCTGGTAATTTAAAGTCTATTTGTAAAGTGGAAAATGTACCATCCTAGCTATAAATAATCCTTCACATTACCAATTCAATATTGCAAAGACTGTCAAGTATACATTTGAAGACGTTTTCTGGTGATTTGACAGTCTGGGATTTTAATACCCTTAGGGTATAATCATCGGGGACTAATATAGATGAGAAGATGTACAAAGATCTTCATTAAAGGGAATTTAAATAAGTGAAACATTCCAGTTTAATACTGGGTGACTTTTAAGTAAAGTTAAATGTCTGAAAGCTTTGATTTTTAATACCATATTGTCTTTGAACTTTGAAGTGATCTTGTATTGAGTTCTGGCTTTGACTGACTTAAAAATTCTTGCAGCTCAGAAAATAAAGTTATATTATTAATTTTTTAAATAGATGGTAATATAACAATTAATTTTTAAAGATGATGCACTCAGGCATATCACAAAAACAAATCATTTTTTTTTCTGAGTTCAAATGGAGGAAGAATTTCTATTTAAAGAATCTATTCGCTTCTACCTCTAAAACCTGCAAAGAAAATAATAGTTTCTTTTCTTTAGTAATGAAATCTTGTTTGGAAACCAGATTCTGAATATTTTAACATGACCATAAAGAAAGGAAAACTATATTCTAATTTTATATATGAGCATAATTGGTTCATAAGTTGGTTTATAAGTTATATTATTCAATTATGATTGGGAGGGATAAAAATGTATCCATGACTGGAACTAGAACTGATGGAATGTATATGTGTATAGGGGCAGGTGACAAGCTTACTTTGTCCCTCTCCTTCCTTCGGTCCCAATCTGACCACCTGAACTTCTCAAAACTTGATGCTTCAGAGAGGGGTTTTCTCTTGAATTTGAGGGATTCACTCTTCTAGGTCCTAGATGGTCAAGGTTGCCCCTTCTTGTGCATAGTCTTTTTGTGTTCTGGATTTTGTGTATAAAGTTGGTGACCGAGATTGTCCCTTTGGTCTTCACCTTGGACCAAAGGATTTGGCATGTTACTTTGAAAGTTAGTAAACTTACAGTAACCATAATCTTAAACATTACTCAGAAAGTACTGAGAGGTGCCCTAGAGAATCCTCTGAGCTCCAGACACAGTCCACCTTACCCACAAAGTGGAGCAGTAACTCAATTTCCCCTTGATAATAATGGTAATTTTCCAGGTTGATACTGTAGTTCCCCTCTTTGCCTATTGGTTCAGTAGGATGGAGAGGCCAGAGTGGCTCAGCAGTAGTAATAACTTTGAGTTCACTGGAAGCATCATGGTAGTCCCTGTTGGAAGTATTTCTTTGGGGGAACTGAGACTTTTTGAAACCAACACAGTTGAAAGTAGTAGGGATGGGAAGTAAACATTATTTTGCTGATGAATCCGCAATGTGGGGAGGTCTCTGTGGGTAAGGCTCATCTCTGCTCCACGTGACTTCATCATATGTCTGTCAGTTGAGAATGCTGGTTGGCTGGGGAGATTGAAACAGCTAAGGCTGTTGCTGGAACATGGCTTTTTCATGTGGCTACTCAGGTTCCTCATATCATGGGGGCAGGTTCTTAGAGGGAGCACTGCAGGATGAGAAAACATCATGTGCAAGTTGTATTCTTTATACTCAGTTCAGTCGCTCAGTCGTGTCTGACTCTTTGCGACCCCATGAATTGCAGCACGCCAGGCCTCCCTGTCCATCACCAACTCCCGGAGTTCACTCAAACTCACATCCATCGAGTTGGTGATGCCATCCAGCCATCTCATCCTCTGTCGTCCCCTTTTCCTCCTGCCCCCAATCCCTCCCAGCATCAGAGGCTTTTCCAATGAGTCAACTCTTCACGCGAGGTGGCCAAAGTATTGGCGTTTCAGCTTCAACATCAGTCCTTCCAAAGAACACCCAGGACTGATCTCCTTTAGAATGGACTGGTTGGATATCTTTGCAGTCCAAGGGACTCTCAAGAGTCTTCTCCAACACCACAGTTCAAAAGCATCCATTCTTCGGTGCTCAGCTTTCTTCACAGTCCAACTGTCACATCCATACATGACTACTGGAAAAACCATAGCCTTGACTAGACGGACCTTTGTTGGCAAAGTAATGTCTCTGCTTTTCAATATGCTATCTAGGTTGGTCATAACTTTCCTACTACTCAGATACAAAAGTCACAAAACATAGCTTCTTCATATTTTATTGGTCAAAGTAGTCACATGTTCTAATCCAGAGTCATAGTGTTAAAAAACAGAATTCAGCTGAGTCAATTTGAAGACCTAATTGGCTTACTGAATGATTCATGAATTGAGCAGCTTCCCATTTAGTAAATATAAGGGCTCTCTGAAGGATTATACAAAATGGAAAGTTTTATTCTTATGCCTGAATAGTATTTCTGAGCAAAGATTTTTCAGTTCTTTTGAAGAAGGGTGTTTCTCTTCTCCCTACTCAATGTTATTTTTTTATTTCTAGGATCTTTTCATGTATCCCATGATTTTTTTTCTTTTTTTCTTTAAACTTATCTAAAATTGAGGTATAACTAATGTACAAATACTATATGTTTTAGGTGGACAGCATAGTGGTTCACGGTGTTTAAAAGTTATACTCCAACTAATAGTTATTATGCTCATTATTTGACCCATTCTTTTAGTTGTGGGAGGGATCTGTACTTACCCAGTATTGCTTTATACTTTGTAAAGTTATATAAGAGTTAAGTTGTGTTATTAATTATATCAGAGAGGTCCAATACCCATTCTCTCTCTGATCTAGATGCAGTGTGAGGGAAAAAAGAACAAGTTATGATGACTAGACAGCTATGGCAGAAGCTCCTGCCAAAAGCCATGCTGCAGGTTCTAGCAGCCTGGAGGACAGGAGGGAGCCAGAGCCAGAGTTAACCCATGGGCTACTGTCATGAATCCAAAAGTTGCAAACCCTTTACTAATCCCTGTCCCCTAAATTGGATTGGTTTCTGTGGTGGGTGTGACCCTTTGCATGTAAAGCAAGCTGCAGGGGTAATCTACATTACTGAAGAAACTTAGTGTTACAGGCATACCAAGAAAACCAAAATCAGCAAAGTGACTTAAATGAAATTGGACAAAAAAATGACTTCAAGCAGACTGGACTTTAAACGATGAAGTCAGCAGTAATTCTGGCTCTAAATGAGTGAGCATTTGTAAACCGCCACACAGTTGTTACGAAGCTCTTGCATATATAAAGAGGAGATCAATCCCACTCGTGGGCATATATATAGACAAAACTATAATTCAAAAAGTGAAGTAAGTCAGAAGGAGAAAAACAAATGCCATATTTTAACACATATATATGGAATCTGGAAAAATGGTACTGATGAACTTATTTGCAGGGCAGGAATAGAAACACAGACATAGAGTGGCCATGTGCACACAGGAGGGGATAGGGGGATGAACTGAGAGAGTAGCACTGACATATATACACTACCGTGTGTAAAATAGATAGCTCATGGGAAGCTGCTATAAACACAGAGAGCTCGGTGTGGTGCTCTGTGATGACTTAGATGGGTGGGATGAGGAGTGGGGGTGGGAGAGACATCCGAGAGGGAGAGGATGTATGTATACATATAGCTGATTCACTTCACTGTACAAGGGAAACTAACACAATATTGTAAAGCAATTATACTCCAATTAAAATAAGAAAAAAGTATATTTTCTAGGAAAAAAAGATACGTACACCTCTACACTCAAAGTTAAGACATGGAAACAATCTGTATGTCCATCAACAGATGAATGGATAGAAAAGCTGTGTATACACCGCTTGGAATGCTGCTGCTGCTGCTAAGTCGCTTCAGTCGTGTCTGACTGGAGTGGGTTGCCATTTCCTTCTCCAAGGCAGGAAAGTGAAAAGTGAAAGTGAAATCGCCCAGTCGTGTCCCACTCTTGCGACCCCATGGACTGCAGCCCATCAGGCTCCTCCGTCCATGGGATTTTCCAGGCAAGAGTACTGGAGTAGGGTGCCATTGCCTTCTCTGAATGGAATGCTGCTGCTGCTGCTAAGTCACTTCAGTCATGTCCGACTCTGTGCGACCCCATAGACCGCAGCCCACCAGGCTCCCCCGTCCCTGGGATTCTCCAGGCAAGAAGACTGGAGTGGGTTGCCATTTCCTTCTCCAATGCATGAAAGGGAAAAGTGAAAGTGAAGTCGCTCAGTCGTGTCCGACTCTTAGCGACCCCATGCACTGCAGCCCACGAGGCTCCTCTGTCCATGGGATTTTCCAAGCAAGAGTACTGGAGTGGGGTGCCATTGCCTTCTCTGAATGGAATGTTACTCATCCATAAAAAATGAAACAGAAATGTTTGCAGCAACATGGATAGACCTAGAGATTATCAAATAAGTTAGAAAGAGAAAGATACCAAATGCTATCACTTATTTGTGGAATCTAAAATACAACACAAGTGAACATATCTGGCAAACAGAAATAGACTCATAGACTCATAAAGGACAGATTGATGTTTGCTAAGGGTGAGAGGGTGGGAGAGGGGTGGATTGGGAGTTTGGGATTAGCAGATGAAAACTATTACAAATAGAATGAATAAATGACAATGTCCTACTGTAAAGCATATACTCAATATCTTAAATAAGCCATATCTAAATATCTTAAATAAGCCATAATGGAAAAGAATACAATAAAGAATGTGAAAATATATATATACCTGAATAACTTTGCAGAACAGTAGAAATTAACACAACATTGTAAATCAACTATACTTCAATAAAAATAAGAGTATAGCAAAACTCTCTACATACTGGAGTATCAGGAGCACCACCCTCAAATGTGGGCACAATAGACAAATACATAGGAATAGACTGGAGAGAGATAAATATTTATGTTTAAAAAAATTAGCCAGTAATATTTTTAGCTAATTCTATTCCTACTTATTACTCAAAGTTTAACATAAAAGTGTGAAAATTTTTACAAAGCTTAAAAATCATATACAGTTTATTCAGGCAATAATCCCCTCAGAATTGGTTATTACCACTATTAATGACTTGCTAGTTAGAGTGTTAATGGCCCATAGCAAAAAACTGCTGGTAGTGACTGATTTCAAAGGGATTATTGCTTAATTAATGGCACTCCACCTATCTTTAGTCATTTTTGTAAGTATCATTTTTATTGCCTATTTCAAGACTCTCAACTTGAGTTTATTACATTTGGAAGAATGTCACAAAGGCAGATAAAATAGATAATAATTTTCTGATTCTGGTTAGCTTTGGAATGTGTGGACATTTCACCAAATTATTTCAGTATTTCTTTATTGCCAGCTAATAAAATGTTTGGGATGCCCTGGTGGCTCAGACGGAAATGTCACCTATAATTTTGAGTGGATTACAGGAGTAAAACTTAAAAAAAAAAAAACAACAACTTGCATACTTGTCTTTGGAATAAAAAAAAATCTAAATTTTTCTAAACTAATGGACACATTTTTGCACATCTCCAATTTGGACTGGGTGATAAATGGAAAATACAAAGCTGAGATAAAATGAGATAATTTTTTTGAGTACCTTCTTTGTCTATGCTGAGAATACCGCACTGGATGTCATGTGATCTGGACTTTGGTTTCAGCTCTGCTTCAGAGTACTCAGTTTTGATTTTTACTTTTATGATTTATACAGTTAGAATATTGGACTAGATTGCCTCTTAGTTCTTTATAGCTATTCAATTCTACTATTGTAAATCACAGTTATAAAAGGGAATGAATCGGAATGTTTGCATCAGAGCTATAGAAAATCCTTTTCCAATAAACTCCATAGGATATCCTCATTATTTCTAATGCTAAACATGGTTCTTTTGAACATTTCTTGACATGTTCAAAGAAAGGGCTTTGAACCCAAGGGCTCCCTTTGGGGTTTAGAAAATAAAAATATTTTGTTGTGACAGAGCTAAATTTTTTGAACTTTGACCCAGCTTGATATTTGGAAGATATGCACAACTCTGTGAATTGATAGTTTCCAAATAACCAATGCATGTTTCAAAACTATGCCTGGATAAAGAATACTTTCAAAGTGCAAGTCAGACCAGGGAGTATAAATGTAACAGAGTGCAAATAGTTTATTGATCTGGTTTCAGATTTCACTTTGTAACTAATTACTAAGAAAACACCACTTGTTGAGTTTAGTACAGTGTCAAAGAAGAATATCATAATTATTTGAAAAAACTCCTAAAATAATCCTTCTTTTCCAGCTACATATGGGTAAGCCTGGATTTTCTTCATATACTTCAGTTAAAATGACATTGTAACAGATTGAAAGCAGAAACAGACATAAAAATCCAGCTGTGTTATATTGGCCAGACATTAAAATGATTTATAAAAATTGTAAAATAGTGCTACTTTTCTCCCAAAAGTTTTTGTTTGAGAAAACATAGTGATTATTTAGATAAAAATGTTAACATTTAATGGGCTTATTATTTTTAATGAACTAATCAGTGAAAAAATTTAATTTCTCTTTTAATTTCTAACATAGTAAATAATTATTAAACAAAACTCTCTGAAATCCTCTATAATTTTTGCCTGTGTAAAAGGATCCTAAGACCAAAAATATTGAGAACTTCTGCTTTACATCAATTAAATTTTTGAAGACTTACTTACCTGTGAACTTTGTAAAAAAGTGTACTCTAGGCCCTGAAGACAATTTCCAAGGAAGTTTTCTGAAAATGTTCTGAAGTATGGTATATCAGTGAATGATATATCAATTGACCTCCCAAGATAAGTATTTGACTGAGTAAAACTAATTTGGATAGAGAATTCTATTCTGTTGAATAAAAAATTCCTCCTTATACTGTGCAGATTCTCATCTTTTGGGTTGCTATTGGAAAGTGAGAAAAAGTAGCAGATGGAGAAGAAAGACAAACTGACTGACCTGAAAATGGATGAAACAGGTAACTAAGGGTGATGTGACCTTTTTACTTTCAGAAGCCTGTGTGGTAAGTCCTGAGACCTGATTCTTGTGCTTCTGCAGTCTTGGATCACTCTGAATTCTTAACTCTGAATCTATATGAGAGGCAGAAGACCATCCTGATCTTCCATTTAGAAATGGAAGGGAAAGTTGCTCAGTTGTGTCTGATTCTTTGCAATCCCATGGACTGTAGCCCACCAGGCTCCTCCATCCATGGTATTTTCCAGGCAAGAGTACTAGGGTGGGTTGCCATTTCCTTCTCCAGGGGATCTTCCCCACCCAGGAATCAAACCCGGGTCTCCTGCATCGTGGGCAGACGCTTTACCCTCTGAGCCACCAGGGAAGTCCCTATTCCATTTAGAAGGGAAATGATTCAAAGAATGAATCACGGCAGCAACTGTGTGGGAGGATTTTCTGTATACATTAGCTTTCATCTCTTTCAGAGCAAAGTAGATATGAGTGTATTGGCAGAAGCAAGCCACACAACTCACTTATTTCACCTTCTTTTAAAAATACTGAATCATTGGTACACTTGAATTTATGACACTGACTCCAAATGGGGATCATACAGAAGGCAAACTCTGTGAAGAGCTTCACTACTTCGGTATTAAAATAAGTTTTCAATCCTTAAAAAAACTAAAAATAATTTTTACGATCCAGCAATCCCACTCCTAGGCATATATCCAAAGAAAACTCTAACTGAAAAAGATACATGTACCCCAGTGTTCATAGTGTAAGCTTAGATGTTTACCCAAGAATGAGGAAGAAGAATGAGGAGGAAGGTGGTCTTCTCCCCTCCTAATTCTTCTTTATATAAAAATGTAGCCCTCTCTGTTCTTGGGCTGTGCTCCCTTGCCTGCCCATTTTTATCTCCCACAAGCATCCTATGCTAATAAATTCACTCTTTGCCTCACACTGAATTTGTTTTGTGCTGAAACAAAGGAACGTGAGCTTTGGTAAGTCCTGACATCAGGTGAGCAGTTTTAATGATAAGTCAGTGGATTTGAGCCCCTCCTAAGTCAGGGGTTGTGTGTTCAAGTCGCAATTTGAGGTGCAGCTGGGTTTGAGTATGATTTCAATAGCAGTAGCACTGTTTACAATAGCCAAGACCTGGAAGCAACCTAAATGCCAACTGACAGAAGAATGGATAAAGAAAATATGGTACATATATACTATGGAATATTACTCAGTCATAAAAAAGAATGAAATAATGCCATTTGAAGCAATATGCAGCAATCTAAGGAGACAAAAGAACTGTACACAGAAAATTTTAAGACACTAATGAAAGAAATCAAAGATAACATAAACAGATGGATAGATATTCCATGTTCTTGGGTAGGAAGAATCAATATTGTGAAAATGACTATACTACCAAATGCAATCTACAGATTCAATGAGATCCCTATCAAATTATCAAGTGCATTTTTCACAGAACTAGAACAAAAAATTTCAAAATTCATATGGAAACACAAAAGGCCCTGAATACTTGAGAAAGAAGAATGGAGCTGAAGGAATCAACTTTCCTGACTTCAGATTATACTACAAAGCTACAGCCATCAAGACAGTATGGTACTGGCACAAAAATAGAAATATAGACGAATGGAACAAGATAGAAAGCACAGAAATAAATCCATGCATCTATGGGTACCTTATTTTTGACAAAGGAGGCAAAACTATACAATGAGGCAAAGACAGCCTCTTCAATAAATGGTGTTGGGAAAACTGGACAGCTACATGTAAAAGAATGAAATTTTAATACTTCCTAACACCATATACAGAGATATACTCATAATGGATTAAAGACCTAAATGTAAGACCAGAAACTATCAAACTCTTAGGAAAACAGTCAGAACACTCGATGGCATAAATCAAAGCAAGATCCTCTATGACCCACCTCCTAAACTAATGGAAATAAAAACAAAATTAAACATGTGGGACCTGATTAAACTTAAAAGCTTTTTCACAGCAAAGGAAACTGTAAGCAAGGTGAAAAGACAACCCCCAGAATGGGAGAAAATAATAGCAAATGAAACAACTGACAAAGATTAATTACCAAAATATACAAGCAGCTCATACAACTCAATGCCAGAAAAACAAACAACCCAATCAAAAAGTGGGAAAAAGACCTAAACAGACATTTCCTCAAAGAAGACATGCAGATGGCTAACAAACACATGAAAAGATGCTCAACATCGCCCATTATTAGAGAAATGCAAATCAAAACTACAGTATCACCTCGCACCCGTCAGAATGGCCATCAAAAAGTCTACAAACAATAAATGCTGTAGAGGGTGTGGAGAACTGGGAATGTTCTTGTACTGTTGGTGGGAATGTAAATTGATACAGCTACTGTGGAAGACAGTGTGGAGATTCCTTAAAAAACTAGGAATAAAACCACCATATGACCCAGCAATCCCACTCCTAGGCATATAACTTGAGGAAACCAAAATTGAAAAAGACACATGTATCCTACTGTTTATTGCAGCACTATTTACGATAGCTAGAACATGGAAGCAACCTAGATGTCCATCAACAAATGAATGGATAAAGAAATTGTGGTGCATATAAACAATGGAATATTCAGATCAGATCAGATCAGTCGCTCAGTCGTGTCCGACTCTTTGTGACCCCATGAATCTCAGCACGCCAGGCCTCCCTGTCCATCACCAACTCCTGGAGTTCACTCAGACTCATGTCCATCAAGTCAGTAATGCCATCCAGCCATCTCATCCTCTGTCGTCCCCTTCTCCTCTTGCCCCCAATCCCTCCCAGCATCAGAGTCTTTTCCAATGAGTCAGCTCTTCGCATGAGGTGGCCAAAGTACTGGAGTTTGAGCTTTAGCATCATTCCTTCCAAAGAAATCCCAGGGCTAACCTCCTTCAGAATGGACTGGTTGGATCTCCTTGCAGTCCAAGGGACTCTCAAGAGTCTTCTCCAACACCACAGTTCAAAAGCATCCATTCTTCGGCGTTCAGCCTTCTTCACAGTTCAACTCTCACATCCATACATGACCACAGGAAAAACCATAGCCTTGACTAGATGGACCTTTGTTGGCAAAGTAATATCTCTGCTTTTCAATATGCTATCTAGGTTGGTCATAACTACTCAGCCATAAAAAGGAACACATCTGAGTCAGTTCTGATAAGGTGGATGAACCTAGAACCTATTATGCAGAGTGAAGTGAGTCAGAAAGAGAAAGATAAATATCATGTTCTAACATACATATACAGAATCTAGAACAATGGTACTGAAGAATTTATTTTCAGGGCAGCAGTGAAGAAACAGACATGGAGAATAGACTTATGGACATGGGGCAAGAGGAGGAGAGGGTGAGATGTATGGCAAGAGTAACATGGAAGCTTACATTACCATATGTAAAATAGACAGCCAATGGGAATTTTCTGTATAGCTCAGGAAACTCAAACAGGGGCTCTGTATCAAACTAGAGGGGTGGGATGGGGAGGGATATGGGAGGGAGGTTCAAAAGGGAGGGGATATATGTATACCTATGGCTGATTCATGCTCAGATCTGACAGAAAACAACAAAATTCTGTAAAGCAACTATCCTTCAATAAAAAAATAAAAAGAAAAAATGGTATATATGTACCATGGAATATTACTCAGCCATAAAAATGAATGGAATAATGCCATTTGCAGCAAAACAAATGGACCTAAAGATTATAATTCTAGGTGAAGTAAGTCAGACAGGGAAAGACAAATATCATATGATATCACTTACATGTGGAAGCTAGAAAATTGTTACAAATGAATTTATTTATAAAACAGAAATAGACTTAAAGACAGAAAACAAACTTATCATTACCAAAGGGGAAAATAAGATGGGAAGGATAGAATAGAAATTTGGGATTAGCAGATACACACTGCTATATATAAAATAAATAACCAACAAGGACCTACTGCATAGCAGGTCTATACTTGATAACAGGGAACTATACTTGATATCTTATAATAACCTATAATGGAAAAGAATCTTAAAAAGAATATGTATATATAAATAACTGAATATGTACATATATGTTCCCTCTACAGTACACCTGAGACGTAAATAAACTATACTTCAATTAAAAAAAGGTAAAAAATCAGTTTCCTAAAAAGAAAAAAAGGCAAAGTTAAAAGTTGTGTATTTACTTTCAGCCTTTGTATAGATGCAAATATGAAAGAGAACATCAAATTCACCATTCATCACACAAAACATTCATAGCTGGAATCCTGTAGAGAGATTTATCTCCTTTCTCTGTGCTTTGGCATTTAAACAGAGTGAGAGGATGATTAAACCACACCAGAAATTCACACTAAGATACTGGTCACATAATATGTGGAACTCCTCTATAGAGTGTTTGCATTTTTAAAAGGGGATTGAAGTGAGCATTCAACCAGAATGAACAATCTTGAAATGTTTTTGAATAAAGGAATCATTTTAAAATGTTAGTTGAAGATTGGGCACTGTCTTTCCAAGGTGATTAATATCATCACATGATTTAGGGTACAGCCTAAATCAGTACAGTAATAACACAACTTAAAAAAAGAAAAAAAATATTAAAACAGAAAAGCCTGCTCATAAAATCAGCACACTTCCCCCCACCCTCATCTAAGCTGATTTTAAATTCTTCTCTAATTGTATATGTATTTTCTTTCATGCCCCAGTCCAGTTCCCAAACCTGGTTATACAACAGACCTACTAGAGGAGCATTTACATGCTTTTATTAGAAAATAATACATTTCATGGGTACATTTTTATGTTTAAAGTTGCTCAGTCGTGTCCGACTCTTTGCAATCCCACGGATTATACAGTCCATGGAATTCTCCAGGCCAGAATACTGTAGTGGATAGCCTTTCCCTTCTCCAGGGGATCTTCCCAATTCAGGGATTGAACCCAGGTCTCTGGCATTGCGGGTTGATACTTTACTAGCTGATCTATCAGGGAAGCCCAAGAATATGGGGGTGGGTAGCCTATCTCTTTTCCAGGCTATCTTCCCGACCGAGGAATTGACCCAGGGTCTCCTGCATTGCAGGGGGATTCTTTACCAACTGAGCTATCAGGGAAGCCAAAAATCTGACACTTGTAGTTTGTTTCATCCTGCCGCTTAAAAGAGAGATAAAAAATGTGACACTTGCAGCCTATCCACCATTTGGAGACCTCTAGCCTTCCTGCCTATTACCTTCTCATCCCCCACTTTTCTTTTAGGAGAATTATGCTGCATAGGGAAAGGAGCATCGTTTTCTTTCCATAACTGCTTTCATGGAAAAAATACATTCAAATTGTCAGAATTGCATCAAATAAAGTGTAAAATTCTGCCATTCTTATTCTACTCCCAGGAGTCCAACCATCTCATCCTCTGTTGTCCCCTTCTCCTCCTGCCCTCAATCTTTCCCAGCATCAGGGTCTTTTCAAATGAGTCAGCTCTTCACATCAGGTGGCCAAAGTATTGGAGTTTCAGTTCAACATCAGTCCTTCCAATGAACACCCAGGACTGATCTTTAGGATGGACTGGTTGGATCTCCTTGCAGCCCAAGGGACTTTCAAGAGTCTTCTCCAACACCACAGTTCAAAAGCATCAGTTCTTTGGGACTCAGCTTTCTTTATGATCCAACTCTCCCATCTATCCATGACTACTGGATAAACCATAGCTTTGACTAGACAGACCTTTGTCAGCTAAGTAATGTCTCTGCTTTTTAATATGCTGTCTAGGTTGGTCATAACTTTTCTTCCAAGGAGCAAGCATCTTTTAGTTTTGTAGCTGCAGTCACCATCTGTGGTGATTTTGAAGCCCCCAAAATAAAATCTGTCGCTGTTTCCATTGTTTCCCCATTTATTTGCCTAGAAGTGATGGGACTGGGTGCCATGATCTTAGTCTTTACAATGTTGAACTTTAAGCCAGCTTTTTCACTCTCCTTTTTCACTTTCATCAAAAGGCTCTTCAGTTCCTCTTCACTTTCTGCCATAATGGCGGTGTCATCTGCATATCTGAGGTTGTTGATACTTCTCCCGGCAGTCTTGATTCCAGCTTGAGCTTCCCAATAATGGGGTTTGAACAGCTAAGTGGCTCCCCAGGCAGGAGGTCCCAGCATTTGGTATGATGTACTCTGCATAGAAGTTAAATAAGAAGGGTAACAATATATAGACTTGATGGCATCTGGTCCCATCACTTCATGGGAAATAGATGGGGAAACAGTGGAAACAGTGTCAGACTTTATTTTTGGGGCTCCAAAATCACTGCAGATGGTGATTGCAGCCATGAAATTAAAAGACACTTACTCCTTGGAAGGAAAGTTATGACCAACCTAGATAGCATATTAAAAAGCAGAGACATTATTTGCCAACAAAGGTTCGTCTAGTCAAGGCTATGGTTTTTCCTGTGGTCATGTATGGATGTGAGAGTTGGACTGTGAAGAAGGCTGAGCGCCGAAGAATGGATGCTTTTGAACTGTGGTGTTGGAGAAGACTCTTGAGAGTCCCTTGGACTGCAAGGAGATCCAACCAGTCCATTCTAATGGAGATCAGCCTTGGGATTTCTTTGGAAGGAATGATGCTAAAGCTGAAACTCCAGTACTTTGGCTACCTTATGTGAAGAGTTGACTCATTGGAAAAGACTGTGATGCTGGGAGGGATTGGGGGCAAGAGGAGAAGGGGATGACAGAGGATGAGATGGCTGGATGGCATCACTGACTCGATGGACATGAGTCTGAGTGAACTCCAGGAGTTGGTGATGGACAGGGAGGCCTGGTGTGCTGCGATTCATGGGGTTGCAAAGAGTCGGACACGACTGAGCAACTGATCTGATCTGATCTGATGTACTCCTTTCCCAATTTGGAATCAGTCCGTTGTTCCATGTCTGGTTCTAACTGTGGTTTCTTGATCTGCATACAGATTTCTCAGGAGGCAGGTAAGGTGGTCTGATATTCCCATCTCCTTAAGAATTTTCCAGTTTGTTGTGATCCACAAAGTCAAAGGCTTTGGCTTTAAGTTTTTTTCTTTAAGTGAAGATACACATAAGGTGTAAGACACACTGTCATGGCAGAGTATCATCAACCCAAGTGACTAACATGGTGTGTCGTACAATGTGAAGTACCTTTTGGGGGTAAGAAGGAACAGATGTAGAAACAATGGAAGGTTGGCTGTTTCCTGGAATAGGTGAGAACTTTACACAGAGGCAGCAAAGAGCTCTGCTTGGACAGCAATATTGTCAGTCACAGTTCAGGGTTTTCAGTTCAATCACAGAGAGACTCTGGTTGATTCTGAGCCAAAAATGAATTTGTTGCAAGGATTGGGGCAGCCCAGGCAATCAACTGGAAGGCTGTGCTCTGAGGTAAAAGACTGGGCAGCAGCCAGGAATGGGTCCGGAATCACAGGGCTGACCCCAGCAGGACCAAGCCCAAACACCATAGCTTACACCACAGACCAAGGTGACATCTGGATCTCTCAGGTGCTGCAGGCACTGCTGCCAGTGTCCACCCCCGGAACCTCTGCTCTGCCTATAACTGCCACCGTGTCCAGAGAGGGGCCTCTTCTGCCTTGTTTGCATCACTAGCTACAGACTTAGGCCAAGCAGACGCATCTCGGCAACAGAATTTGGGTCTCCTCTCACATCCATCTGCAAAGAAGGTGGAGAAGGCAAATGCACAGCACCATAAGCTTCTCTAGCAGATCTTAAGGTGAACAGCTCCCCACATGGAAGAAGATTCAGATGCAAGTTGGTTGAATGTCTGCTCTGGTGACCTAGTGCTCACAGGGACCCAAGTAAGTATTGTGATGACTATGAACACATTTCAAATATTTCATGAAGGCTGCCAAAACTTCTAGTGCTCGAAAGTGTTTCTTAAGCCCCAGGAAGCTGAGTCACTCTTTTAGTCCGCATACATAGCCTAAGCGCCTTAAGTTCTGAGTATACAAATTTGGAAGTGAGGGCTGTGCCTTCTCTTGACCTGTTGTACCACATGCTGTTTATATTAAAAAAAATTGTCTTGTGGCTGGATAGTGTATCTGTGTGTCTATGAGTCTAAGTGTCTGTGTGTGGGAGGGGGAAGTTGGGGCTGTTATGCTTTCTCTAAAAATAGGCCAAAAGAAAGATCTGGAAGAAAAAAGCCACATCTTATTCAGAAAATGTGTTAGTTTGCTAGGACTGCCATTACAAAACACCACGGATTGGTTAGCTTAAACAACAGAAATTTGTTTTTGCCAAATGTGGAGGTTAGAAGCTCAAGACCAATGTGTCAGGATGCTTGTTTTCTGAGGCCTCTCCCCTGGTTTGCAAGTAACAACCCTTGCTGTGTTGTCACACAGAAGTCTTTCCTCTGGGCACCCCAGCCCACGTGTCTCTATGTGCCCCAATCTCCTCTTCTCAGAAAGCTGTCAGTCTAAGAGGACTAGGACCCTCCCATATGGCCACAGGACTGGAAAAGGTCAGTTTTCATTCCAATCCCAAAGAAAGGCAATGCCAAAGAATGCTCAAACTATTGCACAATTGCACTCATCTCACATGCTAGTAAAGTAATGCTCAAAATTCTCCAAGCCAGGCTTCAGCAATACATGAACCGTGAACTTCCAGTTGTTCAAGCTGGTTTTAGATAAGGCAGAGGAACCAGAGATCAAATTGCCAACATCTGCTGGATCATGGAAAAAGCAAAAGAGTTCCAGAAAAACATCTATTTCTGCTTTATTGACTATGCCAAAGCCTTTGACTGTGTGGATCACAATAAACTGTGGAAAATTCTGAAAGAGATGGGAATACCAGACCACCTGATCTGGCTCTTGAGAAATTTGTATGCAGGTCAGGAAGCAACAGTTAGAACTGGACATGGAACAACAGACTGGTTCCAAATAGGAAAAGGAGTACATCAAGGCTGTATATTACCACCCTGCTTATTTAACTTCTATGCAGAGTACATAATGAGAAACGCTGGACTGGAAGAAACACAAGCTGGAATCAAGATTGTCGGGAGAAATATCAATAACCTCAGATATGCAGATGACACCACCCTTATGGCAGAAAGTGAAGAGGAACTCAAAAGCCTCTTGATGAAAGTGAAAGTGGAGAGTGAAAAAGTTGGCTTAAATTTCAACATTCAGAAAACGAAGATCATGGCATCTGGTCCCATCACTTCATGGGAAATAGATGGGGAAACAGTGGAAACAGTGGCAGACTTTATTTCTTTGGGCTCCAAAATCACTGCAGATGGTGACTGCAGCCATGAAATTAAAAGACGCTTACTCCTTGGAAGGAAAGTTATTACCAACCTAGATAGCATATTAAAAAGCAGAGACATTACTTTGCCAACAAAGGTTCGTCTAGTCAAGGCTATGGTTTTTCCTGTGGTCATGTATGGATGTGAGAGTTGGACCGTGAAAAAGGCTGAGCACCAAAGAATTGATGCCTTTGAACTGTGGTGTTGGAGAAGACTCTTGAGAGTCCCTTGGACTGCAAGGAGATCCAACCAGTCCATTCTGAAGGAGATCAGCCCTGGGATTTCTTTGGAAGGAATGATGCTCAAGCTGAAACTCCAGTACTTTGGCCACCTCAGACGAAGAGTTGACTCATTGGAAAAGACTCTGATGCTGGGAGGGATTGGGGGCAAGAGGAGAAGGGGACGACAGAGGATGAGATGGCTGGATGGCATCACTGACTCGATGGACGTGAGCCTGAGTGAATTCCGGGAGTTGGTGATGGACAGGGAGGCCTGGCGTGCTGTGATTCATGGGGTTGCAAAGAGTCGGACATGACTGAGCGACTGAACTGAACTGAACTGAACTGAACCTTAATTACCTAATTAAAGACATTTCTGCAAATATAGTCACATTCTGAGGTAGTGGTGATTAGAGTTTCAACATGTGAATTTGATGGGGTACGTGTGTGTGTGTGTGTGTGCATGCGCATTCGCACACACACTGAGCAGCCTGCTTTTTCTCTACATAACTAACTCCTCCCTACTCTCTTTGGGGGAAATTGTCTCCCCTTACTTCACAAATGTGCATCACATCCATCTAGCTGTGGGAGTGGTCCCACACTAGATCAGAAGCACGTGATCCTATTGGAACAAAGAGATGCACAGAGACATACTTGGATATTCACAAAGGGGCAGGTGCTCTCTCTGTGAGGATGACTGAGCCAGACCAGAGGTCATCATTTGGTGCCTGAGAACAGAGCTAACACAGTGCAAGGCAAAGACAGGAGATGGAGAATTCTGGTGACATTGCTCAGGTTCTTGATGCCAGAAAGAACCTTGACTTCTCAATAATGAGCTTCCTTTTCTGTTTTAGCCTGTTTGAATTAGGTTGTCTGTTGGATCCGAGGATCTAAAGCATGTGCATCCTATTAAGATACAAACACTTCCATTTTAGAGAAGAAGAAGGAGAGAATTGAAGAAATTTGAGTGTCCAGTGACCTGCAGTGGAGAAACCTGGACTCACAAGCATTTGCTCTTTCTATCCCTTTTAATTCCTGGTAGCGTAATTCCTTACTCAGTAACAGTCAACTGATATTTGTTCAGTGAATGAAAGAACACATCTTAATCTTAGTTTAAATATTTTAGTTTAACTCTTTTTTAAAGAAAGCAGATACTACTACACAATTGATATCTTTATATTTCTAATATGATAAAAATTATCTCCTTGCACTCCTACTCAAGGTAGGGTTAAGCTAATTCTAATGCTAAAGTAGGCATATTTTGCATCCACTTCAGTGAGAAGGTTTAATTAGGTAGGCCCATCCTGCTGCTCTGTTGCGCTCAGTGCAAATTAATACCCTTCAGTTCAGCCTTCCCCTTGGCTTCCCCGGTTCCTGCAGCTTGTGTGTCCTATCTTTGGGCCCACACCTTGTACTCACACAAATGATTAACTACCGAGAGAGCTCATTTCTCCTGTATGGGGCTACTGGGTTATTTCCTAGAAGAAAGGTATGTGGGTGGATGAGCACTTACCCAATCTAAATCTATCTAAATTTCAAAAGAAATTTACATATATTATTTATTCACTAAAGTAAAGAAAAATGAAGATGACCCTGGTCTAGAAAAATTAAAAATAATTTTAACTAGATCACTGTAAAAAACGATGGTGATTTGGGAAGGGCTGTTGTATTTATACAAAACCCCTTTTCTCCAAACAGGAGAACAAAGAGATTAAAAAATACTCAGAAATCAATAGGTCTGCTGTTTTAATTTAGCCTTATGCGTAAGTCTAAAACTTTACCATCTTACGCATGGCTTTATCAGTCTACCTTCCCTCCAAGGAGATAAAAATAAGTGAAATCAGCATTCTCTGCATCTCTCTTGGCATAAATTATTACTTACCCTGAGCAAGATGACTGATGGTTTCTAAAGCTCTGTTAATTATATGCTAAACTCATTAGCGGCTGAAGGGAAGTCCTCTTAGAGCAGTGAACTGAGATTACTCCAGGAATACCTGTGTGTTGGTGGTGGGGTGGGGATGGGGGTTGGGATAGGGGTCGGGGTGGGGGAGGCATATTCTACTCCAAGAATGGTGAACATGTGAAAGGTCTATACTCTATATCAGCAGGAGCCATAAATGCTCTAATATATAATTGAAACTTGGCAAAAGTTTTGTCAGGTAATTTTTTTTCATCACTATCTGGGGTAACTTTAGAAGAAAAAACCAAAAGAGGATTATTCAAATATTAAGCACTTCAAATACAGAACTATCCTCTGGCTTCCTGTATAGAAAATAATAGATTCACAATGAGGGATTTTCAATACAGCAAGCATTTTCCACAAGTAGAAGCACTTATATGGGATTTAATAATAACATAGATTGAAGAATTGAGAGTTATTTCGACAATTAAGACTTTCAAAAAGAAACATTTCAGGAATTAAAGTAAGAGATGGTTTTTGAAATTGTATTTTTTTCTAGACAGTGGTTTGCTTAAAAAAAATTTTTTTTTTATTTGATAGTATTGATTTGGTTTTGAGGATTTCCCATCTTCTTAAAGCTCATGCTTGTTATTCACAGGAGGGATTTCAATCTTCCTAAAGTCAGGACAGTGGTAGACAGTGTGTATCAGAAAGAAGCAGAAATCAAATAAAGTTGCTGAGCACAATTAATCTTATGTTATCAATGAAACAAAATATTTGCTATGAACAAAATTGCTAATAAATGCTGTGATAGAATTCTGAAAATATGCCCCCAAGATTCCTGCCCCATACTTATCCAATCAAATACTAATCAAGGTACTGCTAGGAAGGAACTCTGCAGATGGCATTATGGTTATTTATCAGCTGATCTTAAAATAGGAGCTAATGCTAGATTGTATAGGTGTGTCCAGTGTAGTCACATGAGCCTTTAAAAGCAGAGGAGGAAGATGCAAGATAAGGAGGCTGAAGGAAACTTGAAGATGATGGATAGGCTTATGGCATAGATTGTGGTGACGGTTCACAGGTGTACACTTATCTCCATGCTCGTCAAACTGTATATTTATATAGTTTTCTGTATATCAATTAAAAAAAACAGCAGAGGAAGAAGGAAAGCAGAAGTGTTACAGAAATGTGGTAGAAGAGGCAGTAGCAGGTGGGCAATGCAGAAACTCAGATGTCGGACGTGTGAGGACTTGACCTGGACCTTTTAAGACGGCAGACCAGGGTGAAGAACCAAGGAATATGGGAAGTCTCTAGAGGCTGAAAAAGACCCTCCTCCCCTCATTGAGCAGCAAGGAAATAGGGACATCAATCCAACGGCAGCATGGAGCTGAATTCCGCCAACATTATGAATGATCTTGGAAGCTGATTCATTCCCAGAGCCACCATAAATGAAGAAATCCCTATTGACACCTTGGTTATGATACCTTGTTGTTGACACATTAATTTTGACCCTGAGAATCAACTAGTCTACTTTACCTGGATTTTTGACCTCCAAATACTGGGAGATTAAAAAAAAGATGTGTTGTCTTAAACCACTAAGTGTGTGGCCATTTGTTCTAGCAACTATAGAAAAATAACTAAAATACAAAGAAAATGAATGTTATGAAATTAACCCTTCACTTCTAGCACATTGGAGATGTTCAAAGAATGTCTTAAAACACCCTGATGTAACACAATCTAAGACAAACACCAGAAACAATGATAAAGCTGGAATTTCTGTCTTTGTAGCCTCATGAAGAAAAAGTTTTATCTATTTAGCAAAAAAACCACATATATTTAAGAAAAGATAATTCTTCTCCAAATATCCTGCTTGAATGGAAACCTTGACTGTTATTTCAGAAGAAAATAAAAAACTGAGCCTCTCCCTGTTCTATTTCCTTTTACTCTAAACTACACTCACATTTTGTCAGATGTAACCAACTACCAAAATTTTGTATCCTGAAGAATACTGATGAAGATATTTTTGAGTCTTGGATTTAAATCCTGATTCAGCCATTTATGAGCTAAGTGGGCTTGGAAAATTTAGCTTTTCCATATCTTGGCTCTTCTCATAGGAAAGATAAAGATTCTTACACAGCACTGCTGAAATAATTAAAAGAAATAATGCATGTTTTCAAACAGTGCTTGGCTTATAGTAGGCTTTCATCAAACAATACTGATTCTTTTTAGTGTAAGTGAGTTTTCTTTTCCTTGACTACTGTATCTTATTCTAGATTCCAGTACAGCTTAAGTTGCATTGCTGTTGTTCAGTCGCTAAGTTGTGTCTGACTCCTTGTGACCCCATGGACTGCAGCATGCCAGGCATCCCTATTCTTCACCATCTCTTGGACCTTGCTCAAACTCGTGCCCATTGAGTCAGTGATGCCATCCAAACATCTCATCCTCTGTTGCATAGTTGTCAAGAATACTTCTCAAACAATCCATAATGATCTTTCCTCTTTTTGACCATTTGTGATTGAGTTTCTTTTAATTTTTTGAAACTGACTTTTGTCTCCCCAACCTGGTTGGAAACTCCTTTGAGCAGAAACTATAAGGTGTATAGTGAGGCTCTCAGGAAGACCATACTGGTAGTTTTAAAATCTTAGTAATGTAGTTTCCACTTTGTTTTATTATGAAAGTCTGTGTGCACATGTGCTTTACTTTTCCTGTACCAGAAATGCCAAAAAAAGTGAAGGAAAAAAAAAAAAATCCATCCTCATTGGACCGGCAGCCAAGTCCCCAAGCTACAGTGCCAGCAATCTCAAGAGAGAGACTAATCCTGAAAGAACGCCAGCATAATTTTGCAGGCCCATGAGATTTGGCTTGTTCAGATAAGTTTTAGATAAGCATCTGCACTTTTGGTGGCCCATCTAAATCCAATCCACACAGCCAGCCTAGAGAGCGTCATCCATCACCAGGCTGGCACCAGTGAGAATTTGTCCTGATGGGGATTTATTGCAGGAAATAACCCTTCTTTTCTGCAAAATGATTTGTTTCAAATCCAGGCATCTTTACTCCTACAGAAAACTCCAGTGGCGAGATGCACAGCTTTCTGACTTTTTGCTGCGCATTTTAATTGAGCTTCCTTTCAATCACTGACTTACACTGTGCACTGTGGAGGAGATAAGAGGGAAAATCTGATTCACCCTTAGGGAGGATTTCATAAGGAAATTGGAAATTTCTTTAGAAGTATTGATCAGTGTCTATCCTGAACATAATTACACTCAAGTATTTTCCTCTTTCATGCATTCATGGGACATTTCTTTCTTACTTCACTTATTTCTCTATTCTTTCTTGAAATTTCATTATTTTTTAACTTTTTGGTGGTATTTTATCTTTCTGGATTCATAAAGAGGCTTTTAAAATGCATTCTGAGTAATCTCACTATTTATATATCCAATTTGCTTTTACCATCTTTCACTGTTGATGAGTGCCCACACTGGCTATTTTCCCAGGAAGAGATGAGAGCTCCTTTGGGTCTTCAAGTGGATACTTAGGGAACCTATGGGATCTGTGACTTCAGGTCCTGGAGAAGGATCTCTCTGCCAAAGGATACTTGTCAGTTTGGAATATCTTTTGAAGACATTGGATGCTTACTTTTTTAAAATGTAGTTTATTAGTTCCTGGTACTTTGGGAACAAATTACCACAAACTTGGTGGCTTACACATCACACGTGCATGCATGCTAAGTTGATTTAGTCATGTTCAAATCTTTGTGACCCTAAAGACTGTAGCCCACCAGGCTCCTTTGTCCATGGGATTCTCCAGACAAGAATACTGGAGTGGGTTGCCATGCCCTCTTCCAGGGAATCTTCCTGACCCAGGGATCAAACCCCTATCTCTTACATCTCCTACATTGGCAGGTGGGTTCTTTACCACTGGTACCACCTGGGAAACCCAAACATCACACATTCATCCTTTTATAGTTTTGAAAGTTAGAAGTCCTAGCCTCGTTTTACTGGCTGAAATCAAGGTGTTGGTAGAGTCATGCTCCCTCTGGAAGCTCTAGGGAAAAATCCATTCCTTGTCTCTCTGGCTTCTGAAGGCTGCTGTCATTCCTTAGCTTGTAGCTGCATCACTCCAGTCTCCGCCTTCGTGGTCACATTGCCTTCCTCTTTTCTATCTATAGTTAAATCTCTCTCTGTCTCCTTCTAACACGAAAACATATGGTAGAATTCAGGGGTCACCTGGACAACCCAGGATAATCTCCTTATCTTGAAATCCTTAGCTTAATCTCATCTAACTAGATCTTTTTTCCATATAAGGTAACATCCATAGGTCCCAGGGATTAGGGCTTTTGATTTCCTTTGGGGCCTTATCCAGCTTACCACATTGGGATAAAAATATTTTAACACTTAGCTTTTTAGTTATCTAAGGCCAAGACAGTGACCCTCATTTTCTTTAGAGTCCATTCACTTTAGAAAAGCTCATCATTCCACAGGAAAGCTCATTAATTAAATGAGCAAACACAGAAAATCTAAGCAAGGTTTTGCAGTATCTACCTTGCGTGTATCAGGCATATGAGGAGTGATTTTCTGTGCACCTTGCTTGTTGGCTCTCTTTCTTTCTCCCTTCTATCATTCTTACATTTCATCTTTCTCTGTTCCATCAGCCACTATCAACTTTCTCCCTCCATTCCTCCTTCCCTCAGATGATATTTCTATTTAACCTGGATGGAAAGAGAGTGTTCCTGGATGCTGTTGGTCATTTTCACAGCTAATTTAGATTATTGGCATATCCAGCTAGGGAAATGTAAATAAATGCTGAGGTCAAGCAACCTAATTAAATATGAAAAATTCAGTCAGTTACCTAAAAGTGTCCATGCTTTCAAAGGCTTTACTGGGTATGGAAATCCTCTCCAGATGATTGTTTAAAATTTTCATTCATCAGGGTGCTTGGCATACAGCTTTTGGTTTGCCCTTGTGGATTCTCCATTGATGATGATGAATAGAACAATTTCTGAAACTCAAATTAAAAGTAAACAGACTAGGGCCTCTCATGTGTAACTAATGAGTTATGGCCAATTATGATATCAGGGCATTCGTGTCCTTCAGTGTACCAGGTGCCGCCAGGTGGTGTGAGGTCAGGAGATGGAAAGAGAATCAGGCTATTGGTACTAAATATTTCTGATTTAAATGCACTGTACCACAGCTAGCTCTCAATCGTCAATGCCAACTGGGGAGATGGGAGGGATGAAAAACAGAATGATAATAATAATAAAATATAATTATCTCTGCTATTCCTTTGAATATCTTCTACCATTTAACCAAGGGAGTAGAAAGGGCTGAAGTGTCCCTTCTTTCCTTTGGAAACGCTGGGGAAGATTTAGAAGGACAGTACTGGTTACGTCAAGGGCTCCAGAGAGCTAAGCGGGCAATGAGGAAGTCGTTCTGCAGTTTTGCCTGTGTGTTTCACATTTTACCTTCAGTGGTGCTTTTACTTATTAACAGTGTTGACATGTTAATTATGATGCCATCTTAATGTTAAAAAGGGTCACTTCTTGGAAGTTAAAGATCTCTGTTTTAGCACAGATTCTCCTTATTTATTTAAACTGAAGTATAGTTGATTTATAGTGTTGTGTTAGTTTCTGGTATACAGCAAAGTGATTTTTTAATATTCTTTTTCATATTCTTTTCCATTATGGCTTATTACAGAATATTGCATATAGTCCCTGTGCTATACGATAGGATCTGTTGTTTATCCATTCTATATATAATAGCTTGCATCTGCTAATTTCAAACGTCCAACTCAACCTTCCCATGCCCCTCTCCTCCTCGGCAACCACTAGTGTGTCTGTCTGTTCGCTATGTCTGTGAGTGTGTTTCTGTTGTGTAGATAAGTTCATTTGTGTCGTATTTTAGATTCCACATGTAAGTGATTTCATATGGTATTTGTCTTTCTCTTTCTGATTTACTACGCTTAGTATGATAATCTCTAGGTTCATCCATGTTGCTGCAAATGGCAGTATTTCATGCTTTTTTATGGTTAAGTAGTATTCCAGTATTATTTATATATGCCACATCTTCTTTATCCATTCAGGCACAAATTTTCTTTATGCTGAGTGGTTCCCATGTGACCAAGTGCCAAAATGAGAAGTCCCATTTGTATTCACTATAGGTTTCCATTAAGTGAGAGGGGGCAGATGCTCAGGTCTCCTGAGAAATCTGAAAGCTCAGTCAGTGCCACTCTAAACGTGAATTGCCTGATATGTAACCCATTTTCATTGTAAAGTCACAAATTGGCTTCTAAACCCTGAGTTTGTTTTCCATATTTCTAAGCAGCTTATACGGATCCTGGATAAGCTTGGGTTTCTCAGATCTCATTTAGTTTTTATATTTCTGTGAACATTTTAAAGGCCTTCCCCATCCAAATTCTACTCTCTTATCAAAATTTAACTCAAATGTTTCTTGAAGTCTTTTCAGTTTCTCATAATGGAGGACAGTTTTCTTCTCTGATAGTCACTTTGGTCTACCATTTAATTCATGGTCAGTATGAGAGACTTTCTTAGAACAGTTCTTATTTTATTGCAATAAGCTATTTTTCTTTCTTTTATGGTTGTTTTTAGTGTTTTACATTTGTGTAGCAGGTTACATTAATAGGCGTTCAATGCCCAGAACAAGGAAAATATTACCTTGCCTGAGGCTCTACTGGTCAAGTCATTCCTAGGGTATTATGTTTAGTCTGGGGCCCTTTCTGAGGGACAGTGACAAACTAAAGCATTTGCAAAGGATCCAGGAAGGCACAGAGTCTGGAAATTTTGATGCAAAAAGAACCGGGGAAAAAAATCTGAAACCGTTCTACCCAGAGCAGCAGTACCCAAATCAGAACCTGGAAGTGCATTTCTGCAATAACTCCTTTGTTAACTTTTTATGCTATCGTTTGCTTAATTGCTCATCTTTAAAGCTAGGCCGGAGTCTCTGAGATGTCAAGAATAATTTCTGTTTTGTCTACTATTGTGTTTCTAGGCATATCACAATGCCTGTTGCAAAATAGACGCTTAATGAACATTTATTTAATGACTGACTGAATAAACTTTCCATTGAACCATAAGTTTGTGTGATGTTAAAAGGGTGAAAATGGGAGAAATCAAATCTCTATGGTCGAATTGATTTGGAAAGTTCAGTGCAGTCAGGGTTTCCTTACTGCTCGAACTTCCAGAGCTTCAAAAAAATTGTATTTTCAAGACAGAATTAAAATATGTTCTATTTTCTAAGAGTATTCACTTAGAAAGTGCTCTCTTTCCCCCTCCATGAAACATACTAGGGGCAATACTCCCAATACAACAGAAGACAGAAATATGATAAGGCACTTCAAATACTTGAATGGTTATTATTTGTAAAAGAAGACACAAAAAGGAATGGTGAGTAGAAATTGTAAGGGTACGTTTTTTGATTAACATAAAGATCTTGCTAAAAATCAAAGCAGTACAAACATGGAGTAGATGGGATCCCAAGGTAGTGAGTTCTCTCTTCTGTTTAAGCAGCTTTAAGCAGAAGCTGGACACTCACAGGGAGAGTTGCAGGAGTTAAATTATCCATCAGCTAGAAGATTGGATTAGGTGACATCTAAGATTCTTCCAAAGCTAAAATTGTAGCATTCTATATTTTTCTCTCTCTCTCATTCTCTCTCATTGCAAGTTCCTTGCCAAGAAGACACAGTCATTTCTTCAACACCCAAGCCCCTCACCTAGTGCTTTGTTTCTTAGGGGACACTGAATAAGCATTTGCATATTGCTTGATTGCTCTGTAGTTTCTTAAAGAATTTAAAGAATTGTAATAGAAACATATTGGCTATAACATAAAAAAATTCTGTATGGAAACTAGTTTTCTTATGATTAGAAAAGAGACAACATTAATAGGAAGTCTGTCTTGTGGAAATACACATAAATGTACAGTTTAAGTGCATGGTATAATTGCTGATGCTATCTTACTATTTTTCTTCCTCTGAAACGCCAAATCCAGAATCCTCACTCCTTTTTACTGACGAACCTTGACTCTTAACAAATGAGTTGTAATCATTTGGATGACTTTGTTGTGAAATTTGAAAGCATATTGAATGACTCAGACATCATAAGCTAATTACCTGCAACTGTTAGATTGAATTTAGAGGGATATTCTTTTATCTGGCTTTGCTGTTTATGTGTTTCTGTTATTTTGTTTGCCATCTGGCCCTAAAATAGCATGTTGGGAAGTGAGAAAATATACAGAGGTTGACTTCTTTGGTGTCAAATTCAGGTTAGTGCTGGTTCTCCAGACATTTTTACATTACTATTTTAACTTCAGGTTTCTACTCTGCTTGCTGTTGCTTTCTGTATGTAGCTAACAATTTGTTGTCATTAAACTATTCAGAGTTGGTTTGGTTGCATGCTACCAAAATGAACAATAACTAGTGCAATGTACTTGGATGAAGAATCTGGATATTGAAAGTATAAGAAATAAAAGCCTAGAGCAACACAGTGTGATAGGAATAGAATGCGAGCTATATAATTTAAAACATTTTTAGTAGCTACACTGAAAAAGTTTAAAAAAATTAGGTGAAATTAATTTCAATAATATATTTAACTCAGTATAGCTCAAATAGTATCATTTTAACATATTATCACTGTGAAAAATTATTACTAAGATGTTTACATTCTTTTTTAAAAAACTGAAACCTCCAAAATCCAGTATGCATCTTGTAGCATATCCCATGGAGAAGGAAATGGCAACCCACTCCAGTACTCCTGCCTGGAAAATCCTATGGACCAAGGAGCCTGGTAGGCTACAGTTCATGGGATTGAGAAGAGTCGGACACAACTGAGTGACTTCACTTTCACTTTTCACTTTCATGCAATGGAGAAGGAAATGGCAACCCACTCCAGAGTTCTTGCCTGGAGAGTCCCAGGGACACAGGAGCCTGGTGGGCTGCTGTCTATGGGGTCGCACAGAGTTGGACACGACTGAAGAGACTTAGCAGCAGCAGCAGCGTATCCCAATCTGCATGCTACCATCAGGGATAATTCATCTCTATTTAGATTTAAAATATGCAGTTAAAAAAGTACTTTGCTTACCTAAGCTGTTCCAAACATAACCAAACTGAATACCAAAAAATAATTTACATTCAGTCCCTCGGTCACACTAGCCCTCTTTCAAAGACTACCCTATTGGACACCACTGATCCAGAGCCTCACTTTTAGCTTTTCCTCCACTAAGTGGAAAACCTAGTACCTGCTAAGTCGCTTCAGTTTTGTCTGACTCTGTGACCTCATGGACTGTAGTCAGGCTCCTCTGTCCATGGGATTCTCCAGGCAAGAATACTGGAGCGGATTGCCATGCCCTCCTCCAGGGGATCTTCCTGAACCAGGGATCCAAGCTGTGTGTCTTATGTCTCCTGCTTTGGCCTGTCTTTTCTCCAGAGGATCTTCGCAACCTAGGGATCGAGCCCAAGTCTCCCACAGTGAAGGTGGATTCTTTACCGTCTGAGCCACAGGGAAGCCCCCTGGATTGGCAGGTGGTTTCTTTACCACTAGCACCACGTGGGAAACCCCAGACCTTTCAGTAAATCCAGGTTTCCTTTACCCTTCTCTCCTCCCAGCTCCCAAACCTCAGCCCTCTGTCATGCTTTACTCTACAGGCCAGGATCCAGCCAGGAAAATGGAATACCTTGAAAGGTATAAGGTACTGCAAATGGATGGAATTTAATACAGAGAATTTTTTTACACGGATGTTAACAGGCTAAAAGAGCAAAAGGTACGACGCTCGACACTGAGGGAAAATGAAGAAGAGATGTAGAATCACTAGCATCCAGGAGCTTGGAATGTCAGTGCCACTCAGGTGGTGCTCAGATTTCTGAGGAGCCTCAGGAGGTGGCTGGGGCTGAGGCTGGACTCTGCTGCTGGAGTCCTTTGACCTCCTCCCCCATACACTCCTTTCACGCTTGTACCTCACATTGTCAGGACCTGATAGGAAGCCCAGTTTGTAGAATTTTATCTTTAGCATTACCAGCAGAGGATAGATAGAAGGGTGGATTTAGCAGGGAAAGAAAACAGGTAAACAAATAACTGGAACAACCTGGTTGAAATACTCCTCCTTCCTACTGCAATGCACCCCTTAAGTTAACCTGATTGGCCTCCTCAGTTCAGAGAGGCTGGCTCTGGAATGGAAAGCCATGGTCTTAGGTGGCTTGAGTTAGAACCTTTGGAACAAGAACTTCTTGGGTTCATCTGAGGTTTGAAAGCAGGTCCTGTCTAGACTAAAATAAGTCCACAGCACAGCTCAAACTGAAATTGTTTCCAATTGGCTTGGCACTGATGAGTGTCTGGGCCTCAATGAGGGAATATTTTTGCTGTGCAAGACCTGGGATGGCCAAGTCTACTTTTAGGGGCAGCTTTTTTGGCAAATTACCAGATGCTTGGGCTTACCTGGTGGCTCAGATGGTTAAGAATTTGCCTGCAATGCAACAGACCCAGGGTTTGATTCTTGGGGTGGGAAGATACCCTGGAGAAGGGAATGGCAATCCACTCTAGTGTTCATGCCTGAAGAATTCCATGGACAGAGGAGCCTGGCAGGCTATATAGTCCACGGGTGGCAAAGAATTGGACACTAGTGAACGACTAGCACTTTCACTTTTCACTAGATGCTGATTCACCATGTTCTATAGCCAGGTTGGATTTTGCTGCACCTTCCTGTAAATGGGCACAAAGGGGTTTATCAATCTTTTTATGCTCCTTTTTATGGGATAGGGGATCACATTTCATTTTATTAAAAAATGAGTTTTAAAGTAAATACACCTCTGTCTTTATCCTTGAAGCTTATGATTGCACAGAGCACCCTAAAGAGACTTTCAATATATCCCTCATTCTTGAAGAGTAAGGCTCTGGCGTGTCGTCCGTTTTCTGAAAGGGAAGTAAATGCAGCGAATGCTCTGATGGAGGCTGCAGGAAGTGGGTGCGGTACTGAGGGTGAGCAAACGCTGGGAGGAACCGTCCACCTGCGTGGACTCAAGGGTCCATTTCCTCATCCACGTTCCAAAGCATGGGGATTATTTTTGAAAGAAAGATATATTTGTAGAATTAATGCTGCATATGTTTGAACTCTTTCCAAAACGATGTATTCATCAACGCTTAAAACATTTTGAAAGCTCTGTGCAATGGGAGGCCGCATTAGCCGTTTCCTGGCAGCGCGATGTTTGTGTTTGGGTTACAGTTCGGTTCTTGGCTCCCTCATCACACAGCAGTTGGAATGAGTCTTTGAATTAGCATGAAATGACACGGTTTATTTTGTTTAGTGGATTTGGTCGCTCCAAAGCTGGTGCTTGCTTCTCCCGAGTCTGTTGCGAACAACCCTGGACTCTGATAGGCTGAAGAGGAAGAAAGGAGAAATCCTGCTGGTGGTTTTGACACTGAGCTTCATATTAAAATAAAAGGGAGGGTGGCAGCCAGTTCCCCGGCCACCCTCCCTTCCTGCTACACAGCGGCAATCTAGCCATGGCAGGAATCCACACAGAAGAATAAACTCATTAAAGAGGATCCTTTGCATATATTTGTGTGTAGCAGTGCCCCTCCCTCATCCTAGCCTGCTCTTTACATTTTTCTGGGTTTGCCTATAATTTTACCAAATAAAGCCGACATAGGTGGATTAGAATGCCCGCCTGTGAGGTGTGGAGGTAATCAAGACAAATTACCGGAAGTTAATGAAGGCAGACCCTTTAGTGTATGACACTGGAGCCTTCACTCTTTAATTTGGGATCCTCAGAACACTCAGAAGCCCTTCCTTCAAGCAAGTCCCTGGCAGATGTTTTATTGTTTCTGTTGTTTTTCCTCTGGGGCTGTACATTAGGTTAAAATACCACAAATAGCTGCTATTATACTGTGAGTCACAGAAGCTATAATTCTTCATGACAGCTGGAGGAAATGTGACATGTTTAGGAAACTCTGTCACTGATGCTAACACTAAGATCTTCAGGCAAATGTTTAATGACCGACTCAGCGAGCTGCACAAATTTTGCTATCTACCAAACAAAAGTTACTCCCAGGGAGCTATAAATACTCAGAAAAATGTCTTTAGACAATGATGAGCTCTTTCTCCTCCCTTTCACCTCCTAATCTGTAATTGTAGGATAAATACAATTCTGAGGATACAATTGTAGGATACAAATACATTTGTAGGATAATACATATCTGAGACAAATCAGACAGATCTTCTTTCTCTTCTGTTCATGTACATTGTTATTTCCAGTCAACATCCATGAATTGGGCTAAGCAATCTTTCACATTTTAATCTGATGGAATAGGAGTTTGAGTCCTTCAAAATCCTTTAGGGTATGGCCATTGGGAATAGTATAAGTGTTGGCAGGATTACTCAACTACCTATTCATGAACTCATGGTAAAATATTAATTTTATATGTCTAATAAATTATAAATCCTCAAATGAATATTCCACTAGTAAATACATACATGCTTTGTATTTTCTGTCTAATTCAGAATTTCTCAATTGGCACTGTTGACATTTTGGGCTGAGTAATTCCTTATTGTGGAGGGCTGTCCTGTACACCAGATTTTTAGAAGTATCCTGGGGCTTTACCCAGTAATCCACATACTGGGGTTCTTAGATACCTGTAATACCTCTTCATCAGTTGTGATGGCCAAAAACATCTCCAAGATATTGCCAAATGTCTGCTGAAAGCCAAAATCATGTTGATTGACAATCACTGGTTGAAGTCTATGGGCCCCTCTCCTTTCCAGTTTCTGAACTACTTTAATGATTTCAGGTGAATACATAAAAAATTTTCATCCTCTCTTATATGTCAAATATAACAATTCTCAGTACTTTCTTAGAAGGTCTCACATACATATTCATGTTTCCATGCTTGAAACTCCCTTGCAGTGTTATCTGTTGCTGCTGCTACTGCTGCTGCTGCTGCTAAGTCGCTTCAGTCGTGTCCGACTCTGTGCGACCCCAGAGACGGCAGCCCACCAGGCTCCGCCGTCCCTGGGATTCTCCAGGCAAGAACACTGGAGTGGGTTGCCATTTCCTTCTCCAATGCATGAAGTGAAAAGTGAAAGCGAAGTCGCTCAGTTGTGTCCGACTCTTCGTGACCCCATGAACTGCAGCCTACCAGGCTCCTCCGTCCATGGGATTTTCCAGGCAAGAGTACTGGAGTGGGGTGCCATCACCTTCTCCATGTTATCTGTGGTACTTACCATATATGCCTCATACTACATGTATGACTGTGTGTGTGGGCAGCCCTTCTAGACTGTGAACCTATCGTGTTTAGACATAGTTGGTACTCGGTTAGAAGAACTGATATTCCTTTGTAGATCATACTTCATTTAGAACTCTCACATTATTTTGTTCATTTTCTTTCTTCATTTTTTTTTTAATAATGAAGAAAAACCACTAGAAAAGTGTTTCTAGTGGCTCATATTCCACATACAGAAGAAACAATTATTCACAATGTAATTAATTTCCTCCCATTATTTTTCTGTGTACTGTTATCCAGTGTTTTAAAAAACTTAATATCACACCATAAGCATTTTCCTTATGACAAAATTTTATTAGCATTATCTTAATAGTAGCTCTTGTAGAAAATAAGACCATAATCTAAGAGTTTAAGGAAGATGTCATGTATAAGAACAGCATTGCAGGAGGAAGTAAGGAAGAAAAACAAAGCAAAGAAGCTGTCAGCAGCCATTATGGCACCCCAGCTCCTGTCAAACTTTCACACCTGAGTGCAGCATATGACTTTCTCTGAGATTGCTTTGTGACAAGATGGGACGTGATACTCACTTGGGGGAGAGGAGATCTCATATTCAACAAAGGAAAGGAAGGGGAACCTTGCAATCTTACAGTTCAGTTCAGTCACTCAGTCGTGTCAGACTCTTTGTGACCCCACGGATGGCAGAACGCCAGGCCTCCCAGTCCATCACCAACTCCCAGAGTCCACCCAAACCCATGTCCATTGAGTTGATGATGCCATCCAACCATCTCATCCTCTGTCATTCCCTTCTCCTCCTGTCTTCAATCTTTCCCAGCATCAGGGTCTTTTCACATGAGTCAGCTCTTCGCATCAGGTGGCCAAAGTATTGGAGTTTCAGCTTCAACATCAGTCCTTCCAATGGACACCCAGGACTGATCTCCTTTAGGATGGACTGGCTGGATCTCCTTGAAGTCCAAGGGACTCTCAAGAGTCTTCTCCAACACCACAGTTCAAAAGCATCAATTCTTCTGTTCTCAGCTTTCTTTATAGTCCAACTCTCACATCCATACATGACCACTGAAAAACCATAGCTTTGACTAGATGGACCTTTGTTGACAAAGTAATGTCTCTGCTTTTTATTTATTTATTTATTTTTAGATAGCATATTTTATTTTATTATTTTTTTTTTCATTCATTCTGATTTATTTCAACATTTATGAGTTCTAAATTTTTTTTTCTTTTTTTTAATTTCAGATATACACATGCTCCCCGTCCTGAACCCTCCTCCCTCCCCCCTCCCCATACCATCCCCCTGGGCCTTCCCAGCGCACCAGCCCCAAGCATCCAGCATCGTGCACTGAACCTGGACTGGCATCTCGTTTCATACATGACATTTCACATGTTTCAATGCCATTCTCCCAAATCTTCCCACCCTCTCCCACAGAGTCCATAAGACTGTTCTATACATCAGTGTCTCTTTTGCTGTCTCGTATACAGGGTTATCGTTACCATCTTTCTAAATTCCATATATATGCGTTAGTATACTGTATTTATGTTTTTCCTTCTGGCTTACTTCACTCTGTATAATAGGCTCCAGTTTCATCCACCTCATTAGAACTGATTCAAATGCATTCTTTTTAATGGCTGAGTAATACTCCATTGTGTATATGTACCACAGCTTTCTTATCCATTCATCTGCTGATGGACATCTAGGTTGCTTCCATGTCCTGGCTATTATAAACAGTGCTGCGATGAACATTGGGGTACATGTGTCTCTTTCCCTTCTGGTTTCCTCAGTGTGTATGCCCAGCAGTGGGATTGCTGGATCAAATATACAAGCAACTCCTACAGCTCAACTCCAGAAAAATAAATGACCCAATCAAAAAATGGGCCAAAGATCTAAATAGACATTTCTCCAAAGAAGACATACAGATGGCTAACAAACACTTGAAAAGATGCTCAACATCACTCATTATCAGAGAAATGCAAATCAAAACCACTGTGAGGTACCATTTCACACCAGTCAGAATGGCTGCGATCCAAAAGTCTACAAATAATAAATGCTGGAGAGGGTGTGGAGAAAAGGGAACCCTCTTACACTGTTGGTGGGAATGCAAACTAGTACAGCCACTATGGAGAACAGTGTGGAGATTCCTTAAAAAACTGGAAATAGAACTGTCTCTGCTTTTTAATATGGTGTCTATGTTGGCCATAACTTTCCTTCCAAGGAGTAAGCGTCTTTTAATTTCATGGCTGCAATCACCATCTGCAGTGATTTTGGAGCCTCCAAAAATAAAGTCTGACACTGTTTCCACTGTTTCCCCATCTATTTCCCATGAAGTGATGGGACCAGATGCCATGATCTTCGTTTTCTGAATGTTGAGCTTTAAGCCAACTTTTTCACTCTCCTCTTTCACTTTCATCAAGAGGGTCTTTAGTTCCTCTTCACTTTCTGCCATAAGGGTGATGTCATCTGCATATCTGAGGTTATTGATATTTCTCCCGGAAATCTTGATTCCAGTTTGTGTGTCCTCCAGCCCAGCGTTTCTCATGATGTACTCTGCATAGAAGTTAAATAAGCAGGGTGACAATATATAGCCTTGATGTACTCCTTTTCCTATTTGGAACCAGTCTGTTAGCCCATGTGCAGTTCTAACTGTTGCTTCCTGACCTGCATACAGGTTTCCCAAGAGGCAGATCAGGTGGTCTGGTATTCCCATCCCTTTCAGAATTTTCCACAGTTTATTGTGATCCACACAGTTAAAGGCTTTGGCATAGTCAATAAAGCAGAAATAGATGTTTTTCTGGAACTCTCTTGCTTTTTCCATCATCCAGCAGATGTTGGCAATTTGATCTCTGGTTCCTCTGCCTTTTCTAAAACCAGCTTGAACATCTGGAAGTTCACAGTTCATGTATTGCTGAAGCCTGGCTTGGAGAATTTTGAGCATTACTTTACTAGTGTGTGAAATGAGCGCAATTGTGTGGTAGTTTGAGCATGTTTTGGCATTGCCTTTCTTTGGGATTGGAATGAAAACTGACCTTTTCCAGTTCTGTGGCCACTGCTGAGTTTTCCAAATTTGCTGACATATTGAGTGCAGCACTTTCACAGCATCATCTTTTAAGATTTGAAACAGCTCAACTGGAATTCCATCACCTCTAATAGCCCTGTTCATAGTGATGGTTCCTAAGGCCCACTTGACTTCACATTCCAGGATGTCTGGCTCTAGGTGAGTGTGAGTGATCACACCATTGTGATTATCTGGGTCATGAAGATCTTTTTTTGTACAGTTCTTCTGTGCATTCTTGCCACCTCTTCTTAATATCTTCTGCTTCTGTTAAAGGCCACATACACAGGGTGCAGCCTACTTGATTCAGAAGGTCTCCCAGAGTTTGCTAGAGAAACAGTGAGGGGAGGGCTTTGCTTTCTTTCTCTAGTAGTGGCATTGAGTTCCTATGGAAGATCTGGTGTCCTTCATTTTATGTAATAACTCATTTTATTTTTTCTAATTTTAAATTGTGCATTCTTTAAATCAACCAGTATTATGGAGATCTGGCCAAATGCAAGGGTACCAAGGGCTACGAGGTGAACACAGAAAACAAGGTTCTAGCGCTCAGGGAGATCACAGGTCATCTTGAGGGAAGAGATAATCACCAAGTAAATGAGTGAATAAATACAATGAGTTCACCTGGAGAAAAGTGTCTTCTCTGGATTTTAATTTCAGTATTACATTGCCTTTTTAATCTATCTGTCCAGTTTTTCCTTGTCTTAGATTTTTCTTTTTCATGATATTTTCCTCTTCTTTTATAGGTACAGTGTCTTTAGGTGAAAATAAAAAAGATATTATTTTGATGATTTCTTAATATATTTTTAGAAAACCAATCACAGAGGAAGTCAGTTTACAAAGTTCTGTTCTTTTGTATTTATCTTCTGAGTTGCAGAATTTTTCATGGGCCTCATGCCTCTTTACTCATTCTTACTAGGAAGCTGAGTGCTGAAGAATTGAAACTTTTGAACTATGGTGTTGGAGAAAACTCTTGAGAGTCCCTTGGACTGCAAGATCAAACCAGTAAATCCTAAAGGAAATCAGTCCTGAATATTCATTGGAAGGACTGATGCTGAAGCTGAAGCTCCAATATTTTGGCCACCTGATGCAAAGAATTGACTCATTGGAAAAGACCCTGATGCTGGGGGAGGATTGAAGGCAGGAGGAGAAGTGGATGACAGAGGATGAGATGGCTGGATGGCATCACCAACTCAATGGACATGAGTTTGAGCAAGCTCTGGGAGTTGTTGATGGACAGGGAGGCCTGGCGTGCTGCAGTCAGACACGACTGAGCGACTGAACTGAATTGAACTAGAAAGTTATGATTGTCCTCTTCGTGATTTTTTATAATCACTTTAATTCTATTTTATTTATATATTTATTTTAATTTATATCTTATTATACATCTTATATAGTTATATACTTTATTTATATGCAATAAACTTCACCGATTTTAAGGTATGACCCAATAACTTTTGGCAAATGTATATGATTGTGTCACCACCACAACACTCATGATATAAACCATGTCCATCATTTCAAAAAGTTCTCTTGTGTACCTCTGTGGTAAATCCATTCTCCTTCTCTCTTGCAGCTATCATCTGTTTTCTATCACTGTGATTTTGCTTGGCCTAGAAATTTATACAAAATGGACTTATACCTTAATATACCTTTTTATATCTAGTGTCTTTAACACAGCATAATTCATTTGAGGTTTATTCATGTTGTGTGTATCAGTAGTTTATTTTTTACTGTGGAGCATATTCTGTTATATGGATGTATCACAATTTGTTTACCCATTCACCAGTTGATGACATTTGGATTGCTTCTAGTTATCAGCTTTTATGAATAAAATGGCTATGAACATTTGAATACAAGCCTTTGTATGGACACGTATATTCATTTCTCTTGGATTGTAGCAGTAGAAAAATGGCTCCAAAGATGCCCATCCCCTCGTCCTCAAACCTGTGAATATGCTATGCATACAAAGTCGCTTCAGTCGTATCCGACTATTTGTGATCCATGGATCACAGTTCGCCATGCTTCTCTGTCCATGGGATTCTCCAGGCAAAAGTACTGAAGTGGGTTACTATTTCCTCCTTCAGGGGATCTTCCTGACCCAGGGATTGAATCTGTGTCTCCTGTAGCTCCTGTATTGCAGGCAGATTCTTTAGTACTTGAGCCACCAGGGAAGCCTGTGAATATGCTATATAACACAGCAAAAGGGAATTAAGATTGCAGATGGAATTCAAGTTCCTAATAAGCTTAAAATAGAGTGTAACCTGATGTTTCCAAGTAGACCCAACCAAAATCACATAATTTATTAAAAGAAATGGACCTTTCCTAACTGTTATAGGGAACTAGAGAAGTAGCAGCTTGAAAAGGGCTTGATCTGCTGTTACTACCTATGAAGAAAAAGTGGCAAAGAATACAAGCAGCCTCCAGAAGCTAAAAAGGCAAGAAGACAGATTTTTCCCTTGAAATCACAGAAAGAAATGTACTCTTGCTAACACCTTCATTTTAGCCCTGTGAGATCTGTGAATTTCTGACCTACAGAACTGTAAGATAATAAGGTTGGGTTGTTTTTAAGCCTCTAAATTTATGATAATTTGTAACAGCAGCCATAGGAGACTAATGATATGGGAAAATACTGGAGAGTGGGATTTCTGGGTCACACGATAAGTATATGATTAGCCTTATAAGAAATTATCTCATTGACTTTTTTAAGTAGGATTAGGCTGGGTTCTTAAAATGATTGATGTGTGTTTTCTGCCCATGATTTTTATAGAAAGATTTCTCAATTTAGAATGTGGAGAAAGAAGTAAAGTAGGAGACAACTGCCATAGATTTAGCAGTTTTGGGGGTTGGAGTGGGCAGCTGGACCAGGACCACAGCTGAGAGGTTTTCAAAGACAGTGATATGGACAGTATTTCCTGAGAAAGCTTCTCTTAAGCCTGTTTCTCGGATTAGTGTGCTCACCTTGCTGTAGAGGCCGGAGGAACAAAAGTACCACACTTCTTCATGACCTTTCTCATCACTTTGATCCACTGTTACTGCAGCTCTGGCTCTTGCAAGTGTTGGTGTCAGTTTCCACTAATTTCAGGCCGTTGTGCTCTCCAGGGGGTGCTGACAGTGGTGGTCCCTGTCTTTCATCAGTTTACACCAGAGGGTCTGCATCCAGCTGAAATTTATTCAGAGCTCTGGCATATGTATGATAACCATTCCTGATTTGCAGGCAGGATGGGGAGGCTTTTTCTCTCAGAACATTCTCTGATCATTACTGTGCAAATTTTGAAGAATCCTGGTGTTAGAGAAAAAGTTACTTATGATGGTTGTTAAAAATGGGAAGGAAGACTTTATTCAAGAGAGTTTCAACTCAATGTGGGGGCTTTGCAGTAAGGAAGAAAGATCAGGCTCACTCCAAATGCAACAAAGACAAATGGAGATTTAGTGCAAAGAAGCAGGGTGGGGTCAGTGATAGACAATTACTAAGGGGGAGCCATCAGAGGTAAACTAACTGACAAGATTCTTGCTGAAGACAGGTCAGGGTGATAAGGTATCCAGGGTGGGGGATAAGGAATTTGGTCAGATATTGAGAGTGGGAGATTTCCATTAAACTAATCCGGCAGAATTCTTGTTAAAACAGGACTAAGCAGGCCAAGGATAGAGCCTTAGCAGAGAAATGGGCTCAAAGGAGCCTGACTCTGGTTAAATCAAAAGAGAGTCTTTGAGTGCCTTGGTTCAAGCTGTGATCTTGGCCTTTGGTAATTATTTTTAAAATAGAGCATTTATTTATTTAAGGGATTTTGGGGAAAGGCTATTTTCCTATTAGTTGTAAAAACTCCCAAAGACATGAATTTGCACAGTTAATGCAAGGGGAAATATGATAAAGAAAATACATGTTAGCCAAACTAAAATGGAAATACTACCCACTAATTCTAACCTAAGCACATGGATTATTTAAAAAATCATAATAAGCTTAAAGAAGAGCAACTTTATTGTAGAATGGTTGTTGATTAGTTTGAATCTGAAAAACGATGCTCTGTAATTCAAGAATTTTGCTCCCCTGATCCCTGATTCTTCCACTTTTCAGACAAGTGGTTCTTAATTTTATTTGAAACCCAAATTTTGGACACAAGTAAATGGGTAGGCCAGGTTTGAGGGACTCAGAAGATCCTATACATGTTGTTTTACTGAAAAGGTATCAGAGTGGCCAGAATTATCCCCGTGGATGTCCCACCTGCTCTGCAACATTGCTGGGAATGTGGTCTTGACGCACACAGGCTTCTAAAGTGCTTTGTGGTCATTATCATGATTTTGTCTTCTTTTCTGAACCTTGTGTGGCAATGACATCCAGATGGACTATGCTTCTCTGCTTTGGTTTCATGAGTGCCAACGTATTTACTAACCTCTGTTGCGGGCATGTTATCTTGCACAAGCAGCACATGTCACGATGCCTAAGGGGATGACAGTTTGGGCTTCTTGGCCATACAAAAATCATGGCAGAATTCCAGAGGCCTATCTGTTGGACAGACTGCACGCTTTCAAGTATCTGACTATTTTCAGACTCAATAAATAAATTCTCAGTGAGATATAGTCACATCACATCAATTTTTGCAGGGTTCCCTGTTGCTTTTAGGAGAATGACCAAAATCTTTAACCTGTCTGGCAACATTCTCTTTATGATGGGGTGGTGACACTGACACCATTTTTTTCAATGAAGGATTTTAGAAGTACTTCCTTTACCTGTCCACTCACACCCCCATCCCTGACACTCTCTACATTTGCTCTTGCCAACCATGATTTCTAAACCAACGTCATAACAGAGGTGCCAAGGGTCTTCAGATTGGCTCTCAAAGAGGCTAAGAGAAAGTAACTGTGGAATATGTAGGCTGAGAAATTTTTGAGCCTGTCATAACTGTCTTCCAAAACTTCACTTCTCAAAGTAAAAGAAACCATACCCCTTGACCCCCACATTTTTCAGTTGCTGCTGGATGCCTTACCACAGTTTACTGGCATCAATGCTACATTTTAGCTGTAACATAGCAGCAGTGAAAACATGGGCTGGCATGTGGCTCTCCCTTACCTGGTACTTTGTGTTCAAAATTGGCAAACACTGAAGCTGAATCACATTCCTGTCTACAGTTCCCAAAGTTTCTCAGATTTACCCTTAACTAATGGGATGACTAGTGATAATTGAGTTCATGGATTCTGAGCCAGATAAGAGCCACTAATTGTTCAATGCTTTTATGTTAATTAAATTATTTTCCCATTAGGAATGATTGCTACTTACAAAGAATTATTAATATACCATACCCTTTGTCCCCACCCCTCTTTTTAGATTTCTATAATTTGAATCTCTTAATAAATTAACCCTAAGCCCTGAAATATATTATTGTTTGTTATTGCTATTTTGTAATACTAAGCTCTCCTGAGACAAACTGGAAAAGAATTTTATTTGATTTTATCTTATTTTTTGAACTGCATATGTTATTTGGAAATTAAAAAAACAACAAATCACATTAAAATAGCAGACAAAAATCTATTCCTTTATCACTAGTTTCTTTGGGAAGTTGATCAACATTATTTTTCCTTTTTAGTATGCTTGTTGTAATCCATTTATTTTCTTTTCACTTTTTGCTGAGTCTTCACTCTGGAACAACAGTCTTCCCGTGATTATATTTTTGAATCCTCTGAGATTTCTGACTAAATTGTGTAGAACATGTGCTGCTGTAAGATTTCATTGAAACATATAAAGAATAAGGAATTGTATTGCCTTAAGTATCCTGTAGGACATAAAATATTTGGTGAGTTTCTGGTATCTTTATTTAAACTGCTTTCAAGTACAGACTATTACTTAATTTTTATTTTTATGTTTGATACCTCTAGCTATAATTTTTAATTGGGGCTTTTATATGTAAAAGAATGCATGATAACTTTGTGACTTTCTATTTTGCCTGGTTATTTGAAAAATTCTAAATATTTTTAGAAGTAGCAGGCAACTGGTGAATATTCTAAATACCTATTTCAACCATTTGAAAAACATTAGAATTGTTACTAGCATATGTTATCATCCCACCCTACCCTCTGTACTCATGCTATGTCTAGGAGCTATGACCAACCTAGACAGCATAACTCCTCTACACACATGTACTTGCCACAAATTAAGAGAACCAACCAACTGGTAAAGGGACAAAAGGGCTTGCCAGGTGGTGCTAGTGGTAAAGAGCCTGCCTGCCAATGCAGGGGATTTCAGAGAGAGATGCAATTTCAATCCCTGGGTCAGGAAAATCTCCTGAAGAAGGGGATGGCAACCCACTCCAGTATTCTTGCCTGGAGAATCCAATGGAAAGAGGAGCCTGGTGGACTACAGTTCATAAGGTGGCAGCCAGAGACAACCGAAGCGACTTAGCATGCATGCAAAGGGACAACAAGGGCAGAAATCTGTGCAGCCAGAGTCAAACGTCCTTAATTCGCAGATAACAGTGGCCAGCCAAAAACCACATCCCTCACTCATGTGGTTCTGTGCTCAGAATCTCCCAAATTCTTATAAGAATGGAATTTGCCTTGATAGATTTCTTGTGAGGGATGTTTTCAGAAAACTGCTTGAATCAGAAACAAGATTATTGTGTAAAATGGACTTTAATGCTATTAGGATACTGGCTTTGGGACTAGCCTGAGAATCTTGTACAATAGTTTATACGCCACTCCTCTAGATGGTGAGGGATGCCTCATGGGAAGCCAAGGAAAGTGTCACCAGCTAGAGATTGAAATGACTATGTAAGTAAGGGTCAGGAACTAGACCAGCAGAACCACTGGGGGATCCCTCACTGAGGAAAAACTCAGAAGCAGAGAAGTAGCAGAGTGCACACAACCCATCAAAATCTCATTGTCCCACAGCTTGTATGGGGCATGGTGGACTGCATGCACTGTGGCAACAGCCCACAGAGAGAAACCTGGGACCTATGATGCTGTATGCACTATGGAAACTGGAGGAACAGGTGAGAGCTGTGCTTCCCAATCAGAGAAGTGGCTTTGTTAGAAAGAGAAACCTCTGGAACTCAGGTATTTATATCAGCCTGTTCTCTGAGCTAACTCAGAGGTGTTGAGCCAACTCACTCCTAACTACTAACAGATCAAAGGAGGAAGCAAACCTCTAGGCTTATCCAGGTTTTCACTCCTCTGAGTGATGTCCAGTGAAGTATTAGGACAGAATTTCTTAGGATAAGAAAGAGAAGAGTGAATTAGTATACAAAAGGAATAATACGGGGCAATGAGCCTAAGGGTATTGTTGAGGAAATTATAAGGAATTAAAAAAAAGGCCAAAGAATCAGAAAAAAGTCCTCTAGAACCAGAGGAGAGAGAATATATATGTTTGCATGTATATAATATCACACCCACAGGCACATCATAGGAAAACTTTAAAGAAAGTATATATTACTTTAATCAGTTAACTTTCCTAATGCATATATATGGAATTTAGAAAGATGGTAACAATAACCCTGTATATGAGACAGCAAAAGAGACATTGATGTATAGAACAGTCTTTTGGACTCTCTGGGAGAGGGAGAGGGTGGGATGATTTGGGAGAATAGCATTGAATCATGTATAATATCATATATGAAACGAGTCGCCAGTCCAGGTTCGATGCATGATACTGGATGCTTGGGGCTGGTGCACTGGGATGACCCAGAGGGATGGTATGGGGAGGGAGGAGGGAGGAGGGTTCAGGATGGGGAACACGTGTATACCTGTGGCAGATTCATGTTGATGTATGGCAAAACCAATACAATATTGTAAAGTTAAAAAATAAAATAAAATAAATTAGACTCATGGTTGAGAAAATTTATATAAAATATAAATAAGGTGCATTGAAATCATCAATTTCTGATGAGGAAGTGGAGAAGCAAGAACTCTCATTCATTGCTGGTGAGAATCCAAAATAGTGCAGCTTCTTTGGAAGATAGTTTGGTGGCAATTTCTTACTAAATATCTATCACCATATGATCCAGCAATCACACTCCCTGGTATTTACCCAAAGGAGTTGAAAACATATACACGTAAAAACTTGCACACAGATGTCTGTAGCAACTTTATCCATAATCATCAAAACTTGGAAGCAAAGAACATATCCTAAAGTAAGTGAATGGATAAATATAACGTGATGCATTCAGCCAGTGAAAATATTATTTAGAACAAAATGAAATGAGGTATCAAGCCATGAGAAGACAGGGGAAACTTAAATGGATAATATACGAAGTGGAAGAAGGTTATCTGCAAAGACTCCATACTGTATGATTCCAGTCATATGAAATTCTGGAAAAGGCAAAACTATGGAGAGGTGAAAAGATCCATGGTTGCTAGGGATGGGATTGGGGTCTAAACAGGGATAAAACAGGAATTTTAGGACTGTGAAAATACTCTATAATACTATATGAAAGATACATTTCTCTAGACCCACAGAATGTACAACACAAGGAATGAACTTTGATATAAACTTGGCTGATTATAACGTGTCAGTGCAGTTTCATCCATTGTGACAAATGTACAGCTGCCGCGGAGATGTTGCTACTGGGGGAGGCTGTGCATTATTGAGCTAGCGGGTGTATGGATGTCTCTGTATCATCCTCTCAATTTTGTTGTGAACCTAAAACTGCTCTAAAAACAGTCTTTCAAATAAGAGACAACATACGTATAAAAACGTATATAATAGAGTAAGTGAAATGGGGAGCGTGCTCTTTTTAATAAAATTATAAAATGAAATAAATAGAATGTATGACTGCATTGTGCTACTTTTGCCTCCACATAAAGAAATTAAAAATCCTAGTTTGCAGAGCTCAACCTAGGTTCTATCCTGGGCACAAGTGACACAGCAAAACCGGTTCAGAGATGCTTGTTTGGATCCCCTCCAGAACATGGGAAGCGTCCTGTTCATTAATTTTGTTGTTTCTGTGAAAATGGAATTTTGAGTGATGTCCCACAGAATGTGCAAAAGACAAATGCTCTGATTTCAGATCTGACATGCCGGGAAATACTCAGGGGCAGCAGAGTTTTAATTCTGTGATAGAGGGAAGAGTTGCAGAGCCCCATCCTGGTGGGGATATTGGAAATGGAGTAGATACTAGTGGAGGCCATGGTGGAAACTTGAGTCTCCCTTGTCACAGCTGTAACCCTTACTTTATAAATATATATATATATATATATACACACACATATATACATATATACATATACATACATATCCTGGAGTTGGGTATGGCAACCCACTCCAGTATTCTTGCCTGGAGAATCCCATAGACAGAGGATCTTGGCAGGCTACAGTCCATAGGATTGCAGAGTTGGACATGACTGAAGAAACTTAGCATATCCCCCAATATACAATATATGTTGAGTAGTTGTGGCACACTGATAAAGAATCTGCATGGCAGTGCAGGAGATGCAAATATGCAGTTTCTATCCCTGGATTGGGAAGACTCCCTAGAGTAGGAAATAGCAACCTACTCTAGTATTCTTGCATGGGAAATCCAATGGACAGAGGAGGCAGGCAAGCTATAGTCTATGGAGTCACAAAGAGTCAGACACGACTGAGCACAAGGCTATAATATGTGTGTATATATAGATATATTTTCCAGCAATGTACTTCTTAGAATAAGAAGCAAAAGCTTTAAAAGCAAAAAAAAAAAAAAAAGTAAAATAAAATATCAAAAGTGGGAATGGGTTGGAGAAAGGGAATAAAAGGGGCAAGAGAGGGGTGCTGCCTTCTTTAGGTCTTCCCAGGAAGTCTATCCTGGCTTAGGATCCTTCCTCTGTTGAACCACAAAGAGAAAAATGTATTAGATCTCCAGATGCCAGGGTGTATTGTCTGTCAAAGGAATTGCCAGTTAAAGGACCAATTAATTTCCAGCTCCTACAGCTCATGAAGATAAAAAAAAAAAAAAGGGCTCCTATATGGTTTTTGAAATGGAGGTTATACTATTCTTTAAAGAAGAGAATTGAAAATGGCTTTCTTTTTCTTAAAAAAACTCAACATTTTGAGGCTTTGATGTTTTTCTTTCAGAACCTGCCCTAAGGTGTATGACACCAGTGTGTAGGCATATGTGCACCCACACGTGCGCGTGTGTATTTGCACACATTGATGCAGAAGTGGTTTACTATAGAGTTAATGCAGGTATTTTCCTCTTCCAAGGAAGTGATTATTTCCTTTCTTCCACGATCAGATGGATGATTTGAACAGCTTGGAAGGGCAAGGGCAAGAAAAGCTTTGATTTATCTGCTGCTGAACTGATTTAGACAAATGCAGGAAGATGATACATCACTGAATTAGGGCAAGCAGGACAATAATGAAAACCTAAAGTGGTTGACAAGTGCACACTAAAATCCGTATTACCACTAAACAAGCAAGCATGCATGTGTACCCTGTGCCTTATTTTATGTGATAGAGTGGTGCTTGTCATGTTTCAGAATAGTTTAATGAATGCTTCGGATCAGTAATTAGCAGGGCTCTCATATGCACACGAGATGCTGCAATTGGTGAGTGGTGAATTATTCAATAAATAAGACACAGAAATTCAGATCCTATACAAGGAAAGAGTCTGAAAAATATGAGAAATATCAGTTCAGCTATAGCAAATTTTAAAGCTGTGCCATCATTGTAGTACAGAAGATACTTACTAAAAAATGTGCCTTTTGCTTTCAAAATGAAAATGAAAAGAAATAGAAACTATATTAGAGCAAGAGTTGCTTCTTAAATTGTGTCATATTGATTGGACCAGATAATCAGATATTTTAGTCTCCTGGAGATTTATTATATTTAAAATTTCCTCCAGATGATCTCCCCTTCATGAATCACAACCTAGTCATGGTGAAAGGGCTTGGGAAACTCAATGAAGCTATGAGCTATGCCATGCAGGGCCCCCTGACAGATGGGTGATAGTGAAAAGTTCTGACAAAGTGTGGTCCACTGGGGGAGGAAATAGTAAACCACTCCAGTGTTCTTGTCAAAGAACCCCATGAAAAGTACTAAAAGGCAAAAAGATATGATACTAGAAGATGAGCCCCCCCAAGTCAGAAGGTGTCCAAAATGCTGCTGGGGAAGAGCAGAGGGCAATTACAAACTCCAGAATTAAGCAGCTGGGCCACAGTGGAAATGATGGTCAATTGTGGGTTTGTCTGGTGGTGAAAGTAAAGTCGATACTATAAAGACAAATATTGCATAGGAACTTGGAATGTTAGGTACATGAACAAGGTAAACTGAATGTGATCAAGCAGAAGATGGCAAGCAGTGAACTAACAGGGACGAGATGGGCAGATTTAATTCAGATGACTGTTAGATCTACTACTGTGGGCTTTCCTAGTGGCTCAGAAGGTAAAGAATCTGCATGAAATGTGGGAGTCCTGGGCTCAACCCCTGGATTGGGAAGATCCCCTGGAGGAGGGCATGGCAACACACTCCAGTATTCTTGCCTGGAGAATCCCCGTGGCCAGAGGAAACTGACAGGTTATAATTCATGGGGTTGCAAAGAGTTGGACATGGCTGAGCGACTAAGCACAGCACTGTGGGCAAGAATCCCTTAGAAGAAATGGAGTAGCCCTATACACAACAATAGAGTCCAAAATGCAGTACGTGGGTGCAATATCAAAAATGACAGAATAATCTTAGTTCATTTACAAGGCAAACTATTCAACATGAGAGTAATCCAAGTCTATGCCCTTGGATTGATGCTGAAGAAGCAGACATTGACAGGTTCTATGAGGACCTACAAGACGTTCTAGAACTAACACCAAAAATAAATAAATAAAAGCCTTTTTCATCATAGGGGATTGAAATGCAAAAGTAGGAGGTCAAAAGATACCTGAAATAACAGGTAAGTTTGGCCTTAGAGTGCAAAATGAACCAAGGCAAAGTCTAACAGATTTTTCAAGAGAACATGCTGGGGATAGCCAACAGCTTTTGCAACAACCCAAGAGACTACTCTACATGTGGGTATCACCAGATGGTCAATATTGAAGTCAAATTGATTATATCCTTTGCAGCTGAAGATGGAGAAGCTCTATACAGTCAACAAAGCAAGACCAGAGGCTGACTGTGGCTCAGATCATGAACTCCTTATTGCAAAATTCAGACTTAAATTGAATAAAGTATGGAAAACCATTTAGCCATTGGGGTATGACCTCAATCAAATCTCTTATGATTATACAGTGGAGGTGATGAATAGATTCAAGGGATTAGATCTGGTAGACAGAGTATCTGAAGAACTGTGGACAGAAATTTGTAACATTGTACAGGAGGCAGTGACCAAAACCATCTCAAAGAAAAAGAAATGTAGGGGGGAAAGTAGTTGTCTGAAGAGGCTTTACACATAGCTGAGGAAAGAAGAGAAGTGAAAGGCAAAGGAGAAAAGAAAGATATATTCAATGGACTGAAGATTTCCAGAGAATAGCAAGGAGAGATAAGAAGGCTTTCTTAAATGAACAATTCAAAGAAATAGAGGAAAACAATGGGATAGGAAAGATTAGAGATCTCTTTAAGAAAATTGAAGATACCAAGGGAACATTTCATTCAAAGATGAGCACAATAAAGTACAGAAATGGCAAGGACCTAACAGAAGCAGAAGCGATTAAAAAGAGATGGCAAGAAGACACAGAAGAAGTATATAAGAAAAGATCTTAATGACTGGGATAACCATGATGACGGGCATTGTAGGTGGTGCTAGTGTTAAAGAACCTGCCTGTCAATGCAAGAGATGTAAGAGACGGGACTTCAATCCCTGGGGTGGGAAGAGCCCCTGGAGGAGGATACAGCAACCCACTCTAGTATTCTTGCCTGGAGAATCCCATGAATAGAGAAGCCTGGAGGGCAACAGTCCACAGGGTCGCAAAGAGTCAGACATGACTGAAGCAACTTAGCAATGCATGCAAACAACCATTATTTTGTGGTCACTCACCTAGAGCCAGACATCCTGGAGTGTGAAGTCAAGTGAGCCTTAAGAAGCATAATTATCAACAAAGCTAGTGGAAGTGATGGAATTCCAGCTGAGCTATTTCAAATCCTAAAAGTTGATGCTGTTAAAGTGCCCCAATATGCCAGCAAATTTGAAAAACTCAGCAGTGGCCACAGGACTGAAAATCCCAAAGAAGGCCAATGCCAAAGAATATTCAAACTACTGTACATTTGTGCTCATTTCACATGCTAGTGAATCCTTTAGGCTAAGCTTCACCAGGACATGAACTGAGAACTTCCAGATGTACAAGCTGGGTTTTAAAGAGGCAGAAGAACCAGAGATCAAATTGCCAATATTCACTGGATCATAGAGAAAGCAAGGGAATTCCAGAAATACATCTACTTCTGCTTCACTGCCTTTGTGAAAGCCTTTGACTGTGTTGATCTCAACAAACTGTGGAAAATTCTTAAAGAGATGGAAGTACAAAATCGCCTTACCAGTCTCCTGAGAAACCTATGTGCAGGTCAAGAAGCAACTGTTAGAATCTTACATGGAACAACTGACTGGTTCCAAATGGGGAAAGGAGTATGACAAGGATATATATTGTCATTCTGCTTATTTAACTTATATTCAGAGTACATCATGTGAAATGTTGCACTAGATGAATCACAAGCTGGAATCAAGATTTCTGGGAGGAATATCAACAACCTCAGATATGCAGATGACACCACTCTAATGGCAGAAAGTGAAGAGGAACTAAAGAGCCTCTTGATGAGGGTGAAAGGGGAGAGTGAAAAAGCTGACTTGAAACTCAGCACTAAAAAAAACCAAGATCATGGCATGTGGTCGCATCACTTCATGACAAATAAAAGGGCAAAAAGTGGAGGCAGTGAAGATTTTATTTTCTTGGGCTTCAAAGTCACTGTAGACCATGACTGCAACCATGAAATTAAAAGACACTCACCCCTTGGAAGGAAGCTATGATAAACCCAGATGGCATATTGAGAGCAGCAACATCAATTTGCTGACAAAGGTCCAAATTGTTAAAACTATGGTTTTTTCCAGTAGTCCTGAATGGATGCTACAGTTGGACCATAAAGAAGACTGAGTGAGAGAATCCCCATTAGGGATCAAAAGGATGCCATAGAGTCATCTGACACCTAAAGAAGAGAAAAAAGCATAAGAAAGCTACCTATTTCACAATCTTGCTTTGGGTCAATCCTGATGTATACTTTGATGAAGCTGAAGTTTTATTTGAGGTTTGAATGTCACACTTTAGATCAATTTACTAAAAATTATCACTGATATTTTTATCACAGACTTCTAAAACAAAGCTTTAGAAATGGAAAAGAATTTTTTCTTGTGATGAGAACTCAAGAGTAACTCTAACAACTTTCATATAGCATATAGTCACACTGATTATATTTATCATGCTGTGCATTATATCCCTAGTACTCAGTTATCCTATAACTGGAAGCTTGTAGCTTTTGACTGCCTTCATCCAAGTCCCCCTTCATGTACCCTCTGCCTCTGGTAACTACAGATGTGATCTCTTCTTCTATGAGTTTGCTTGTTAGTTCTTGGTACACAACAGAGTGATTTGACATTTCTATATATTTAAAATATATTTAAAAATGATTACCATGATAAGTCTAGTTATGATGTCTCACTATATAAAAATAATATATAATTACTGACTGTATTCCCCTGTACATTTTAGATCCATGCCTCATTTGTTTTGCAACTCGGAGCTTGTACCTCTTAAACTCCCTCACCTATTTATTTCCCCCTCCCATCCTCCATCCCTCTGGCCACCACCTGTTTGTTCTCTGTATCTGTGACTATGTTTCTGTTTTGTTATGTTTGTTCATTTTTTCAGTTTTTAGATTCCACCTATAAGTGAAATTATGCAGAATTTGTCTTTCTTTGTCTGACTTATTTCACTTAGAATAGTACACTTGAAGTCCATCCAAGTTGTCCAAAATGGCAAGATTTCTTTCTTTTCTATAGCCACATAATGTTGCATTGTATATACCATATCTTCTTTATTCACTAATCTATTGTTGGGTACTTTGGTTGCTTCCATATCTTGGATCCTGTAAATGCAATGAACATAGAGGTGAATATATCTTTTCTAATTAATGTTTTCATTTACTTCAGATAAATACCTGGGAGTGGAATTGCTGGATTGAATGGTAGTTCTACTTAAAATTTTCGAGGAATTTCCATACTGTTTTCTGGAATGGCTGTACCACTTTACATTCCCACCAACAATGTCTGAAGGTTCCCTTTTTTCCACATTCTTGCCAAGACTTGTTGCTGTTATCTTTCTCATGATAGCTATTCTGACAGGTATAAGATGATATCTCATTGTGGTTTTCATTTGCATTTCTCTGATGGTGAAGGATTTTTTGAGTATCTTTTCACGTGTCTGTTGGCCATTTGTATGCTTCTTTGGAAAAATGACTGTTCAGATCCTTTGTTGACTTTTTGATAGGGTCATTTGTGTTTTTGGTGTTGAGTTGTATGAGTTCTTGGTATATTTTGGATTGTATCAGATATATCATTTGCAAATATCTTCTACAATCCAGTAGGTGACCTTTTTGTTTTGTTAATAGTTACCTTTGCTGGGCAAAAGATTTTGATTTGATGCAGTCCACTTTGTTTACTTTTGTTTCTCTTGCCTGAGAAGACATATCCAAAAGAATGCTACCAAGATTGATTTCAAAGAGAAACATACTGCCTATGTTTTCTTCAAAAGGTTTTATGGTTTCAGGTCTTATATTTAAGAATATAAACGTCTGCAGATTAAAAGACGCTTTCTTGATTCCAAATTGTGCTTCATCCAGCCTAGCATTTCACATGATGTACTCTTTATATAAGTTAAACAAGCAGGGTGACAATATACAGCCTTAATGTACTCCTTTTCCTATTTGGAACCAGTCTGTTGTTCCAAGTCCAGTTCTAGCTGTTGCTTCCTGACCTGCATACAGATTTCTCAAGAGGCAGGTCAGGTGGCCTGGTATTCCCATCTCTTCCACGGTATATCAACATTCTTCATCAGTATGTGAACCATAAATTTACAGACGTTCAAGCTGGATTTAGAAAAGGCAGAGGAACCAGAGATCAAATTGCCAACATCCATTGGATCAAGTAAGAGAGTTCCAGAAAGACATCTACTTTTGCTTTATGGATTATGCCAAAGCCTTTGACTGTGTAGGTCACGACAAACTGTGGAAAAGTCTTAAACAGGGAGCAAGCGAGAAATGATATCAGCCTCCTCTTCTGAAGGGCCAGGTGCACTCAGCCATGGTGTCCAGTGTTGGGAGGTTTGGGACCCAAATGCACGTGGGGAAGGCTGCATCATTGTTCCCTGTGCTTGGCAGCTTCAAGGAACTCCTTGAGAAAAGGGACTTGGAGACATGTGGTAACAGAACAAACAAAATGAATAAATCACTAGGGCCCAACTGGATCAGAGGCAGCTCATGACATTGGATACAGCAGATGGGGAAACCTCAACAGTATCTTTGGGTCAGAAAACAAGTAGTTTGGGCACCCAATGGACCCAAGCGGGGGACCACATCTTCCCTTTAAAAACAGCCACTTAATTCAGTTACATGACTCAAAAATATGATACGCTAGTGAAAAAAGGAATGCGCGTTATAGAGATCAGCTCACTCCCAGCTCTAGTCCCATTGAACTCTGTTGGTCAGACCTCCATGTGCAGTTCTGGGCATCACATGAAACCTTAATAAACTCTGGAAACATATTAAATCAACATGTCTTGATCCCCAACTCTCCTGATTCCTTGTTGTTACATGGTTCCTTCACCCCAAATCACTGACAATCATTGTTTCAAAAGAAGGGAAAATAAGAGCCTAGGAAAAAATGGGAAAGATATTTTTCAATATTGAGACTCAAATTTGACTTTTCTTGAGAGTATAGACAGGCAATAATCTTGAAAGCCAGACAAAAAGGAGCTGTAAATTTTCACATTCACCTTTAGATATCCAGGGTGGATTATGACAGTCTGAGCACAGAGCTATAAAAGAAAACAGATCTGAAGAAGTGGAGGATACAGTAAAAGGAAAGTTCTTGACATACTATGTTTAACATGGTGCAGAGCAGAAGAGCAGCAGTGTGGAGGGAGGGGTCTCGATGGAGGATTTGGAGTTAGTACTGACGGTCACCTGCGTCCTCACAGGCTGAGCAGCGTAACTAGAGATTCCTGCCTCTTCCAGTGGGGCATGGAGGGGATTAGGAAGCCTGTGGACCTGGCAGGGTCTGGGTCAAGTGGTGGACTTTGTAAGTGAAGGGTATAGGAAGGATCAGGCTTTTAGCAGAGGATGCTCACATAGACATAGAGACACTTGGACGATTGGACGCTCTGATACCACCCCAGAGGGCCAGAAACCAGATAAGTGGGACATCTCCACAGAGGACAGTGATGACACAGGTTGTCCTGAATGACTTCTTAAGTCCTTGCCCATCTCTACTGCCATTTGGATACAAAAGCCACCTCTGGATTTACACACTGTTTTGGGCAGGGTAGGGCAAGGGGATGGGAGTTGCTTTGAGAGGGGAGAAACACCTTTTTGGAGAGTTTTAACTTAGAATCAATTGAATATTGATGTGACTGAGATTCTGGGTTGTTCTGTTGTAACTCCATGTACCTGTGCCTGAAAAGCTCTCAATCTGTAAAACTGCTCAAGAATATCAGCAAAGTTTATAGGAAAAATAAGTTTAAATGCAAATCACTCAAAAAAAACCTGTGTGCTTGGTTAACCAGAGCACTAACCAAACAATCTTGTCTATTTCAGGACTAACGTGGATTGCCTAGGACTGACTGGTGGTCTCAGGCTGCCTTAGGGAATCAGAATTCTAGGAAACAGTAGTGCAAGGATATGGGCTTGTTATGCTGCCAGAAGGCAGGTGAGCTGGAGTCCTGAGCATGGCAAAGAGCCCTCGGTGTAGATGTGAATTTAAGAGACAATTCTCAGTAGAGACCCATTTTTAATTCTCTTAAAGTGCAGAGCAGAAGGCTTCTGCTTGTGTCGCTGTCAAGCTGAGAGTGTTTTCTTTTCTTGCTGATGGTTATAACTCTATTCCTGCTAATTCTGCTTCCCTTGTTTGGCAGGAATGGTGTATGAAGCAAAGTGACTTCTGCATTATATTGACATCATCTTCCTGCTAACCAATAGTGTATGAGTAATTGGTGTTATAAAAATGTGCATCATAGCAGAATAGTCTATATTTTCAGTTCAGTTCAGTTCAGTCACTCAGTCATGTCCGACTCTTTGTGACCCCATGAATTGCAGCACCCCAGGCCTCCCTGTCCATCACCAACTCTCGGAGTTCACTCAAACTCATCCATCGAGTTGGTGATGCCATCCAGCCATCTCATCCTCTGTTGTCCCCTTCTCCTCCTGCCCCCAATCCCTCCTAGCATCAGAGTCTTTTCCAATGAGTCAACCCTTCACATGAGGTGGCCAAAGGACTGGAGTTTCAGCTTTAGCATCATTCCTTCCAAAGAAATCCCAGGGCTAATCTCCTTCAGAATGGACTGGTTGGATCTCCTTGCAGTCCAAGGGACTCTCAAGAGTCTTCTCCAACACCACAGTTCAAAAGCATCAATTTTTCGGCCCTCAGCTTTCTTCACAGTCCAACTCTCACATCCATACATGACCACTCGAAAAACCATAGCCTTGACTAGACGGACCTTTGTTGGCAAAGTTATGTCTCTGCTTTTCAATATGCTGTCTAGACTGGTCATAACTTTCCTTCCAAGGAGTAAGTGTCTTTTAATTTCATGGCTGCAGTCACCATCTGCAGTGATTTTGGAGCCCCCAAAATGAAGTCTGACACTGTTTCCACTGTTTCCCCATCTACTTCCCATGAAGTGATGGGACCAGATGCCATGATCTTCGTTTTCTGAATGTTGAGCTTTAAGCCAACTTTTTCACTCTGCTCTTTCACTTTCATCAAGAGGCTCTTTAGTTCCTCTTCACTTTCTGCCATAAGGGTGGTGTCATCTGCATATCTGAGGTTATTGATATTTCTCCCAGCAATCTTGATTCCAGCTTGTGTTTCTTCCAGCCCAGCATTTCTGATGATGTACTCTGCATAGAAGTTAAATAAGCAGGGAGACAATATATAGCCTTGACATACTCCTTTTCCTATTTGGAACCAGTCTGTTGCTCCATGTCCAGTTCTAACTGTTCCTTCCTGACCTGCATATAGGTTTCTCAAGAGGCAGGTCAGGTGGTCTGGTATTCCCATCTCTTTCAGAAATTTCCACAGTTTATTGTGATCTACGCAGTCATAGGCTTTGGCATGTGAAGAAATAGTTAAATTTATTTGGAAAATCTAATTTTTCTTTTCATGATTAGGAAAGGAGCTTCTGAGTAAGACAAAAATAATTGTAGACAGCAAAATCTTTTTGAAAAGCATATCTAAGTCAACATCTGTGAACTCTGATTCAGCCACACACCTATTCAACTAGACATGGATTAACTAACCAGAGGGCAACTGGCATGTGGAAGGGGCCGCTGCCGCCTTATCCGAGGAACAGATGTCCGAGGCATTTAGCCTTAGGAGAAGAGACTCAGCAGAGATGTGACAGCTGTCTTCAAATATTCTAAGGGTTATGCTTTTGAAGAATGAGTTGTCTTGTATTATATGGCCATACTGCAGTGACTTTGTCTTAAGCTGAGAAAATCTGTTATGTTTTATTTCAGCAAAATCATTTATGAAATCACCCCAAGCACCTCCTGCAGACTTTCACTTTCCCTCTGAAGTACCTCCAGTAATCCATAAAATACAATTTGATGTCAGTGCTATGGAGAACAGAGCAAGGACCAGCAGGCAGACATTTCTTCCAGCAGATTATAACACTATTTAGAGGATATGTTTTGAATCTGAGTTGCTTATTTTGTATCATATTCTCTATCTGCTCAACTGGCATTTAAACTCATGCTTCTTCTTCTTCTTCTTTTTTTTTTTTTTAAATGTCTGCACTATATGGCATGCAGGATCTTAGTTCCCCAAACAGGGATTGAACCCACACACGCTGCAGTGCAAGTGTGGAGTCTTAACCACTAGACCACCAAGGAAATGCCCAAATTCACATTTCTAAAAGAAAAAATCTGCATGCCTACCCTGTGTGAGACACTGTGACACTTCCATCTTACTTCAGCATCCTGAAAATTGTTCTGTGTTTCCCTGGCACATGTTCCATGTGAATTGGGAATTTTCTGTGCCTTCTCCGAGGACTGTTTTCCTTCAGTGGTTTGCCGTGTCTACCAGGAACACCACTGTGTCTAACACTCCTGGACACCACCTCTGGATCCACCTGGCACCTCTCACATCTAATGGGCACTTTTGCCTCTTCTGTGAGAATCACTTCATGATACCACTGTTTCTGCAGTCACTTCTCTTCCTAGTTGAGCATCCCTGTGACTTCCAGACCCAGTATCCTCTTGCTGGCACCATGATCATCCACCAGATTGTTTTAGATGCCAAGGCAGTTCCATTGTGAATAGAGGAAGAATGTTTATCCCTACGCTATATGTGGTTATAGGGGTCCTGAACCTGGGCAACTTGTGCCCAATGTCATAAAGTAGAGGTCCCAACCTGTCATGGTTTCCAGTCTTTTAGGCACTAGGGATCAGTTTTGTGGAAGACAATTTTTCCACGAAAGAGGGGTAGGATGGGGAGTGGTTCAGGCAGTAATGCAAGCTATGGTTCAGGTGGTAATGGGAGCAATGGGGAGTGGCAGATGAAGCTTCACTTGCTCACCCACCACTCATTTCCTGCCATGGGCCTGGTTCTTAACAGACCAGGAACTAGTACCTGTTTTTGGCCCAGGGATTGGAGACCACTGTCATAAAGGATGTTCAATGATGCAGACATATTGTCTTTTATCTCAGCCATCCTTTGTTTAGAGAACTCAGATATGAAAAGAGAGTTCACAGACACATCCAAAAGACCCATATAAGGATGTATTCATGATCATCCCTCCCTTCTGATGACCACGGCTTATATACTGGGTCAAGACTCCCATTCTTGGCTCTGTTTTCTTTCTTTTTTAATCAATTAAATTTTCTATTTTAATTGGAGAATAATTACAATATGGTGATGGTTTTTGCCATACATCAACATGAATTGGCCACAGGTACCCATGTGTCCCCAAATCCTGAACCCTCCTCCCACCTCCCTCCCCACCCTATCCCTCTGGGTTGTCCCAGAATGCCAGGTTTGGGTCCTCTGCCTCATGCATCTAACTTACGCTGGTAATCTATTTTACATATGGTAATGTACGTATTTCAATGCTATTCTCTCAAATCATCCCACCCTCACCTTCTCCCACTGAGTCTAAAAGTCTGTTCTTTACATCCGTGTTTCCTTTGTTGCTCTGACTGTAGGATCGTCATTGCAGTATTTCTAATTCCATATGTATGCATTAATATACAGTATTAGTTTTTCTCTTTCTGACTTACTTCACTCTGTATAATAGGCTCCAGTTTCATCCACCTCATTGCAAAGGAACTGACTCAAATGCATTCCTTTTTATAGCTGAGTAATATTCCATTGTGTATATGTACCAAAACTTCCTGTTTTCTCTTAGAAACCTCTTCTATTCATCACACAAGTACACATCAGGAAGGCAGATTCCATTGCCAGATATTGAATACATTGTGTAAAGGCTCTACTACATAATTATAAAAGGAATATATTTGCATTGCAGACAATTTGGAAAATATAAAACTATACTCATTGTTCCATCATACTTAATAATATAGACTGTATGGAGAGAAGGAGACCAGGTGTGAGATCATGTGTGAGGGATAGAAATTTATTTTTACGCACATAAGTTTGCATATTATTTTGCTGATTCTCTTCATAACGGTGACTGAAGGTTGTGCAGTTCTGTGTTTGCTCTGGATTTCAAGTGATGGGATGATGGCTGGGCATTCTGACAGTGTGGCAAGAATATCCAAATGTTGGAGCCAGAGTGTAGTTTGTGTGGGAATACACACATGGCTTCAATGTGGTGATCAAGGGGAGGTAGAATTCTGTTAGCAAAATTTTAAGTACACGTGGAATACATTCTTTATATAAGGCAAAGAATCCTGTAACTTCAAAAGTGGCATTTGAAATAGATTTAAAAATCATTTAAAGTACTTAGGTTGTACTTTGTTCACAAAATCTTTTACTCAATAGTAATTAGATGTATTCACAATCTTATTGGATTTGGGAATCCTTGCCAGGCATTAACAGTATCTCTTTCTGCTGCCAACCTCACTGTAAGCCTGGTAAGAAGAGATAGCTATTTCAGACAGAATTTCTTCAAAGGACTTTCTAACACATTCCTAACACTTACTCAAGTTATTCACTGTATTCAATCATTGACAAGAAAATATTCTTTGCCACATATAATCTGACTGCCCGCTAAGAGAGGCAGGCTCTGGTAACTGGATGAACAAATGTGATGGCGGTGATGATGCAAGTTTGGGACAGCTGAGAGAGAATAAGATTGCTTTGCATTAGGTACAGGAAGAGACTGAGAAGGAAAGAGTTCAGGAAAGAAAGGAGAGAATGAGTTAGAGGAAAATGGAAGTGGAAAGCCACTTTTGAGTGCAAATCAAGTAACCTGGAGGTGAGAAGACTTACTTGAGAAGGGTTGTAATTGGTTCCTTGACTGAGGCTGTGGAATTGAATAAGGGGCTTATTGTGTCACTGAACCAAACTTGGGTCCACTTGCCCATGTGCAGTAAGGTAAGTCTACTGACTTCCTTATATTGACTTCCTCCATGGCCTTCAGGGAAAGGTTTTAAAGACAGGGTGAGGGAAGGGAGTTGTGTGGTATGTGACCAGTGTGTGGACATTCTTCTGATTGGTTGGTGGTGAGGTAATGGGGAGTCAATATCATTAAAATTCTGGCTCCAACCTGTCTGGGGTCTACATCTTGTGGACTTCCTGCAGTTAACTTCTTCAACCTGGTGAGGGTTTTGGTGTTTGCAAATTAGCTCAAATGACAGAGCTCAGAATATTATCTATAGCCCTTGAGGAAGAACTAAAGGTTCTTGACTTTGTTTAATGGTTAAACTATTATTAATTTGTCTTGCTTGACTGTTTTCTTTTGGTTCTGCATGTTGCCACTTCTCTGATTAAATTTGTTCTTTGGAACTTGGGGGAGGCCTAGAAGGCTAAGATTTTCTATACACAGGAGGCAGGCAGACCTGTTCTGGGAAAGCCTCGTAGGGTCTTGCTTGGTTTCAGTCACACTCTACTTGTCTTAGTTCAGGCTGCTATACCAAAGTCACATGATGGAAAGAACTCTCTGCTGTCTGTTTTATAAGGCAATAATCTCATTCATGATGGCTTCCCAGGTGATGCAGTAGTAAAGAACCCTGCCAACATAGGAGATGTAAGAGATATGGGTTCGATCCCTGAGTCAGGAAGATCTCCTGGAGTAAGAAATGACAATTCACTCCAGTATTCTTGCCTGGATAATCCTAAGGACAGAGGAGCCAGGAAGACTATAGTCTATAAGGTCACCAAGAGTTGGACATGACTGAGCAACTAAGCATAATCTTATTCATGAGGGCTCTACTCTCAAGACCTAATCACCTCCCAAGGACCCCACCTCCTAATACCATCACCTTGGGGGTTAGAATTTCAACATATGGATTTGGGGAGAGGACCCTCTACTTCATTGCATTTTTCCTTTTCGACAGGTAAGAATGACCTCTTGGTGTCCAATATTTAACACTGTATGGAACAAGAGAGGGAAGGAGAGAAGTTATAAGAACCATCAGACTCCTTCCTACCCTCCCAGCCTCTGTTATCCTGACTGGCTTTTCTTCCTTACTTTCCTCTCCATCTCCTCCAGCTCTGCCTCCTCCCACTCTGCAATCTAAGCTCCATTCTTCCTGATGTATTAAACTTGCCACGTTTTCTTAAACATTTTTTCTTGGCACTTGTTCTCTTATTCCTCTGCCTAGAACATTTTGTCCCCAACCTCCACTCTCTACCTTGTTGGTTCTTATTAACACTTTGAGTTTCTATTCAGATATCACAGCTTCTGAAAAATTATGTTCACTCTCCCCAACTCCCTAAGGTAAGTGCTCTTCTACCACTGTCCATTACACTTGCTCCCTGCTTTAATTGCCCATTTCCTCCACTAGGCTCTAAGTTCTCTGATGGCTGGAACAAACCATGCCTGTCTGATCTTTATAGTCCCAAAGCCTAATATGTATCCAATAAGCATCAAATGTGTCGAAAAATAAGTAACAGTGAATGAATGATGGTGTTAATCAATTTCCCCTCCATGCTTGATACTCTTTTCTTGTATCAAGCAGATTTCAGTCAGAAAACAAACAAAACCCCCCATAAAACCTAACCGAGCTAGATATTTAAAACAGAGAATATGCCATTTTCTCACTTTTTTATCCTTCTTCAGAGAAGTTTCAATGAATGCAAGTTTTCTGCAAACAGAGAAGGAATCTTCTTTAGAAAGAAATTACTGTTAGAGTACATCATATTTCTATTGTAGACAGAACTCCGTTTTGGTAATGAAAGCATATAGAACTCTATTTCCACTTTAAAAGCAATATTAGAATTTTTGTTAACAGAAATTACCCCACCCTCACTGTTGGTGTTCAGAATTCTAAGGAAGGGTATAGTTAGGTGAGTGCTGGACCTCTGAAGGTGGAGTACCAACTAGTGAGTGCTTGGACTTCATGACCCCCATGATCTAGCAGGTACAAACTGTGGAGTGGGGCCAGGCCCAGTGGTGAGGGAGCAGGATGTGTTAGTACTAGAACAACCAAGAATCCCTAGTTTCACTATTGCTGGTACATGAAGGGGCATGGAAAGGCTGCTGTTGGAAGTATTGAGGAAGTTGGAGGCTGGGCTCAATCATCTGTGTTTGCTGGAGCTTCGCTAAAAGGGACTGAAAACAGGAGGAATGTCCCTTCTTTCCTCTTGGCACTGTCCAATCCTTTGGCGCCTCCCTTAGCAGAACCTATTAGAACGTCTACTGGGAAGCTAATATGAAGAATGGATTGTGCAGATCTAGGCCCAGGTACAGAAGCACTTGGGACACTGAGAAAATAGGTCAATAACTGGTACTGTCTATCCCCTCAGCTAACCAGCATCCATAGTCTTTCAATGAAGATAAGAGTTTTATGATATAATTATTTTTCATACAAACCAAGACTGTAGTCTCTCTCCAAAGGATGCATTTCTACAAAAATCACATGCACATCTATTTGAATATTCTGTTAATGTAAAGACAAAATTAAAGATTCATTTCATCAACGGTGAGTGAAGTGAGTGAAGTCGCTTAGTCGTGTCCGACTCTGTGCGACCCCATGGACACCAGGCTCCTCCGTCCATGGGATTTTCTAGGCAAGAGTACTGGAGTGGGTTGCCATTTCCTTCTCCAGGGAACTTCCTGACCCAGGGATCGAACCTAGGTCTCCCACATTGTAGACAGACGCTTTACGGTCTGAGCCAATAGGGAAGTCAAAGCAATATAAAAGGAGAAAGGATGTATGGGGAAAAGCATGACTTAACTTTAGCAATGTCTATGCTACAAACATGGTAGAAAATATTTATAAAAATGACATTTTTTTAATTGTTCATAAGGCCATGACTGATATTTATAACTTTCTTTCCACTATTTTATGTTCCCTTTATCCTAAGCTAGCAACTCAGGTAGTAAAGCCTCTTTACTGGTAGCAGGACTTGAACATTCATTCCTAAAAGAGTCGAATTCCCAGAAGTCATTATTTTAGTAGGTTGATGTAGATTTCCACAAACTTTATACCTAGACATGGAAGTACTGAGACAGTCATAAAAGACTATAATTTCCAAACAGTCCTTTCTGCCCCCAAGAAGTGCTCATGCTCGTGCTTCGTCACTTCAGTTGTGTCCGACTCTCTGCGACCCCATGGACCATGGCCAGCCAGGCTCCACTGTCCATGCGATTCTCCAGGCAAGAGTACTGGAGTGGGTTGCCATTTCCTTCTCCAGTGATCAAGTATGAAGAGAGTGAAGTGAAGTCGCTCACTCGTGTCGGACTCTTTGCCACCCCATGGACTACAGCCTACCAGGCTCCTTCATCCATGGGATTCTCCAGGCAAGAGTACTGAAGTGGGTTGCCATTGCCTTCTCCAGCCCCCAAGAAGAGCAGAACCCAAATTTCCCAGCGGTAGGTGAGACTGTTTTTGAGTCTTTTGATTCAGTAGCATGAAAAACCCGAACGGTCAGAGAAACACAAGTGGAATCATATTTCCTTGGGAATAAAGATCCTTAAACCAGAAAACCCAATATTGTAGAGACAGAAAAAAAAATTAACTCAGTAGATTAAAAGGTGTATTTATAGGAGGGTCTGTTCCCAGATTCTAGCCCTTGATTCTGCCTGTGGGCTAAATTACACCATGTGCTGGTTGCTGGTTGAAAGCAAGTGTTTCATCCTATAGGATAGAACCTGAATTTTTTAGGGTTTTCTCTCTCAGCTGGCTTTTAATTGGCATTCCACTGTTTGATCAGAGCAACTACTTCTAGGTGATGTGGGACCTGGTAAGACTAGTAGATTCCATTGGCATGGGTGCTTCTTTCACCATGGAATAAGTTCCTTGCTTAAAAACAATGTTGTGTGGGATACCATCATGGTGAATAGGCATTATGTGAGTCCAGGGATAATGTTATGGGCAGAAACATTACAAATAGGGAAGAGAAATTCATACTCTAATATGAGAACATTTCAATCAGCAAAGTGGCTGCCTCCTTTGATGAAGCTTTCCAATATAAATAATCCATTACTAAGTAGCTCTCTGGGTTCTGTGCAAGTGATAGTCTATTAAGGCCTGAGTTTTGATCTAACAATAGGTAGGGTAGACAATTATAGTGGTTGCTAGAGCAGCTTTGGAGAGTGGAACTCTATGATCCTGAAAGAAAGTGCAAGTTGCTCAACTGTGTCTGACTTTTTGTGACCCCCTGTGTAGCCTGCCAGGCTCCTCTGTCCATGGAATTTTCCAGGCCAGAATACTGGAGTGGGTAGCCGTTCCCTTCTCCAAGGGATTTTCCCAACCCGGGGATTGAACCCCAGTCTTGCACTGAAGGTAGATTCTTTACCATCTGAGCTACCAGGGAAGCCCAAGAATACTGTAGTGGGCAGCCTATCCCTTCTCCGGGGGATATCCCTGACCAGGGAATTGAACCAGGGTCTTCTGCATTGCAAGTGGATTCTTTATTAACTGAGTCAGCAGGGAGGTAAGCTCCTTCATAACCTCCATCTGTGCCATTAAGAACTCGGCAATGACTGGGGAAAGAGGTTACCTGCCACAGAACAGATCATTTTTAATATCTGTACACTGAGAACCTCTTCTGTGTTGGATGTCCTTTGATAATCCTATGAAGTGCTAACTTCATGAAGGCATTGAAAAATAAATTAGTGAATCAAGCACTGCTACTGCTGCTAAGTCACTTCAGTCGTGTCTGACTCTATGCGACCCCATTGACAGCAGCCCACCAGGCTCCCCTGTCCCTGGGATTCTCCAGGCAAGAAGACTGGAGTGGGTTGCCATTTCCTTCTCCAATGCATGAAAGTGAAAAGTGAAAGTGAAGCTGCTCAGTCGTGTCCTACCCTCAGCAACCCCATGGACTGCAGCCTACCAGGCTCCTCTGTCCATGGGATTTTCCAGGCAAGAGTACTGGAGTGGGGTGCCATTGCCTTCTCCGAATCAAGCACTAGCACTTTTCAAAAGCTCAGTAGATAATGCCTCTGTAGGTCAGGATGATGGTGGAAGATGATGTCATTATGACACACCAGCACTTATTTCCAGAAATAAAGTATCAGCAGAGTAGAAGCAGTAAATAGCAATAGGAATATAATGATTATCAGGATAAGTGGACCTAAAAGGATCTTTGGCGGTGGCTAATTCATCATATGTCCAGAGGTATGAAAGAAATGGGCCGCCTACCAGAGTAGTACTTGAAAAATTCTTTGCAACTGGAAAAATTCTTAGTCTCGTGGGCAGAAATCGGACTTGAATTGTGTAGTAGAGATTCATGGCTCTTACCTGGTTCTGTGTTCTAGCCTGTCTGCAGATGCTAAACTTCTTTTTTTCTCTTTTGTTTTTTGTTGCATTCTCAATATTTTTTAAGTGAATGGATATATGAATAAATGAATGGATATAAATGGATGGTATAAAAATGTGAAGGAGAAGCTGCTAGGATTTGTTGGCTTAATTAGAAAAATGGGTTGAGTAATATTGCATTGTGTATATATACACCACATCTTCTTTATCCACTCATCTACTGATGGACACTTAGTTTCTTTTGTATATTGACTATTGCAAATCTGTGATGAACATAGTGGGGCATACAACACTTTGAATTAGTGTCCTCATTTTCTTTGGATAGATACCCAAAAGTGGAATTTCTAGATCATATGTTAGTTCTATTTTTAATCTTTTGAGGAATTTCTATACTGTTTTCCATAGTGACTGCACTAATTTACATTCTCACCTACAGGGTGCAAGGGTTCCTTTTTCTCAACAATCCCACCAACACTTGTTATTTGTTGTCCCTTTGATAAAAGCCATTCTGACTGTCATTTGTAGCAACACGGTTGAATCTAGAAGGTATTATGTTAAGCTAGATAAATCAGACAAAGGCAAATACTATATGATTTCACTTATATGTGGAATCTAAAAAACAAACAAACAAAGCAAGAAGCAAACTCATAGACAACAAACTGGTGGTTGTCAGAGGGGCAAGGGGTTGGCGGAATGGAAATCGATGAAGAGGGTTAAGAGGTACAAATTTCTAGTCAGAAATAAACGTCATGTTGTAATGTACATCACAGGAAATATGCTTAACAATATCGTAATACCTTTGTGTGGTGACAGATGGTTACAACACTTACTATGGAGATTATTTTGTGATGTATATAAATGTCAAATCACTATGCTACCCCCCTGAAACTATTATCGTATGTCAACTATACAGCAATTAAAAAAATGGGTTGAAGCCCCAACTTGAAGCATTAGATGCACGGGAAAATGATGATAGTGTTAATAAACACAGTAAATTTAGGGAAAGCAATTCATAAACGATGGCAGGGGGTACAAATATAAGGAATTCGGCTTTTAGAGCTGAATCCAAGAATTATTGCAAATCTTTTGCAAAAACTTTCAAAGGTCACCCAGAATCAGCTTTTCACTTATTATCTTGATAAACAAGCCATTCATTTGGGGGAGTCTTGGTTCTATTGTGATACATACAATAGAGATGATCTGTGTGATATGTGTTATGTTAGTCTCAGGCTGACACTCCCATCCCTAGATCCCTACCCCTGCCTCATATATATTACCTTTTGTGGCTAAGCGGAGCAGACAGATAGAAATGTTTACACAGAGAACTCTTCATTACCTCTGACAGACATATTTTAGCCGCACAGCTTCCAACCCCAGTCCCTGGAAGACTGCCCAGCATTGTTGCCAGGTATCATTGCCATGGAAACCACAGACCCTCCCCCTAGGGTGAGACACAAAGGCGAAGGCAGTGTAATAAGGATTTTTTTAAAGGCTCTGGTCCCTCTGATTTTACACCAGACAGGACTGTACATGTGTCCCTCTGTCCTTCTGGGGGCCACAGGGAAAGCAAGCCTGTAGAGCTGGGGTTACTAGTCAGGCTTTCAGAAACAGAAGAACCTGGGAAAATCCCACTCAGGAAGCAGGGTCAAAAATTACTCTTCAGAGCATAAGAATGTTATTTTCCTCTAAATATAAAGCAACTGTGGTTGTCACTTATTTTGAAAAAGAATGGTATCAACTGAGCGTTTGACATTGTATAGATAACTTCAGCGAAAATGACTTTTCTATGCCAGACATTAACTCAACCATATAAAAGTATTACCTTGGCCCCTTACACTGAAGGTGGGGGTGGTGGTCATCAATAAGGGTCGTTGCCTAGCACAGGATTTCTCACCTTGGAGCCAGTAGTAATATTAGTATTGTATTGTCCTCTTGGGCTGGGCTGTGGTGACAGAGGGTGAGTACACGTGCAGTCATGGAGCTGGGCACTGGAGTATGTGCATAAGATTCCTTGTAAACCGCGTCTCTATAAAATACTCTCCTTAAATTTAAAAAGCAAAAGAGGCAAAAAGTGAAAAAAATATCATTAGCATGAAAAATGAAAAGCAAAGTATTATAAAATATTCAAAGCAAAGATTTTTTTCCCCCTAATTTGCTATTTTTTTGAAAAGTGGATTTAAGGTGTAGCTTCCTACAACCATACAACTTTAATCTTGAAACTTCAGTTGCAACATTTAAAACAATGTTTTTCTCTGAGTTACTAAGGACCTTCATTATGCTAAGGACTTGGGGGTACTGCACACATACTCACTGAGCAGGTCCTCTGGGATGAAGTTTAAATGCTTTCCTTTAAACTTGCCTGTCCCCCCATGCACTCTGCTCCCACCCCAATCAGGTGGGTGGTACTTCACTGCTCACATCCCTGGACTGGTCTCTGAACATGGCATGTACACGTGGCTGCTCTGCCTGGTCCCTGTTTCTCTCCTGATGCTTGGAAGGAAACTATGATGAATCCACACTAAAGTTCTAAGTGAAATTCTGAGGTTAGTCAGTAACATCAGTCATTATCTTGCTCATTTTTCAATTTCCTGTCTTCCCCAAGCAACCACCCTTGTGGTTATTATCACAGTGTGAGATGGAACCTTCCTGAATGAGGGCATCCTCAATCCTGACGATTTCTTCCCTTCTGGCCTGTTCTAAGTTTTACTTTGTTCTGTCTTCATCTCTATTATCTGTTCTAAATATAGCACCTAATACATGATGTTTCCATCAATTTTAGTTTGTTTTCTCCAATTGTTTCCTCCTTCTTCCTCCTTGCTCTCATCCTCCTTGATATTCATTCTACATTCTTATCGCAACTAAAACCCAATTGTTGTTTCTAAACACTCACAAAATTGAAGATTTATATTCCATTCTTTCAAATCTAAGATATAAAGCATGAGAAAGAATTTGGCCATTTAAAGAGGGAAAGAACTGCACCTGGGGGAGAAAAAAACCATGTGGATAAGGATCCTGCGGTGAACATGTATAGTATCGTAGTCTGTTCTAGAAAATAAAAGAAGGCTAAAGTGGATATGGTGAGGGTGGATTGGAGATGTAGTCAGACAGAAGGGAGGGACAGAATCACACAGGTTGAATAGGAATACATGGAAGAAGAGGGTCTTCTATTTTGGTTCTAAGATCATCCTGGCAGGCAAGAGGAGAATGGGATGGGTGAGAGAAGAAATGAAGGAAATAAGATAGGATGCGACTGTTACATGGGATGGAGATGACAAAGGCTGAACTGTGGGACTTCAATAGAGGTGAGCAGAGAGCATGACCTCTTCACCTGCTTGGAACTGTAAACTGGCAGGGTATTGATGAGAGGAGCTAAGCAATGAAGAAATAGTATCTCCTAGGTTTCTTCTGGCTTGTGAATGGAATGAACAATGGTATCTTTTACTGAGAAGAGAAAGACTCAGGTGAAGGAAGGTCACTTTGTGGAGTTGTTTTAGAAAACTGTGAGACATCCAAGGCAAGGTGAAACTGAGCAGGACTCTGTGGGGCTCCTGGGCACAAAACCCTTTCTGTGTCTCCAATTTCTTTCTTTTATTTTTTAAATTTGATTGTTTTATTTCCCCATTTCTTGATTATAGGAAATAGACTTCTTTTCCAGTTTTGTGACCATCCCTGAGTGCCAAAAGACAGATTCAAACAAGTTGCTAATCAGTAAAGGGAGGTGGTGTAGACAAGAGAGAAAGTCAAGAACCAGTAGTGCAGACTTGGGGCAGGGTCCTGGTTCCCCTCAAGAGATACACGTAGCAATATGTTTGAGCTGTTTTGTGGATATTGAAACTCCCACCAGGTGGGAGAAGTTAACTGTATGCTGTCCATAAGTATGTAGATCCCAGACCAGTTGGAACCAGAGGGTTGCTGATGCTGACCACTTATCTCACCACCAACTAGTTAAAAGAATGTCCATGTGCTGATTACACCCTCCACTTTGAATGATTATTCTTTAGGTCAGGACACACAGTTTTGAGGGCATAATCCCACTATGGCCCCCTCTGCCTGGCAAAGCAATAAAGCTATTCTTTTCTACTTCACCCAAAGCTCTATGTCTGAGATTTAACTAAGTGGTGGTGTACAGAGGATAGTTTCAGTATCAAAGGTATCAACTAGGCAATTGTTCAGTTTCTAAGTCATGTCCAACTCTTTGTGACCCATGAACTGCAGCATGCCAGGCTTCCCTGTCCTTCACTCTCTACCAGAATTTGCTCAAACTCGTGTCCATTGAGTCAGTGATGCCCTCCAACCATCTCATCCTTTGTCATCTCCTTCTCCTCCTGCCATCAATCTTTCCCAGCCTCAGGGCATTTTCCAATGAGTCAGCTCTGCGCGTTAGGTGGCCAAAGTATTGGAGCTTTAGCTTTAGTGTCAGCCCTTCCAGTGAATATTCAGGGTTGATTTCCTTTAGGATTGACTGGTCGGATCTCCTTGCAGTCCAAGAGACTCTAAAGAGTCTCCAGTACCACAGTTCAAAAGCATCAATTCTTCAGCACTCAGTCTTTATGGTCCAGCTCTCACATACATACATGACTGCTGGAAAAACCATAGCTTTGACTATATGGACTTTTATCAGCAAAGTGATGTCTCTGCTTTTGAAAATAGGCAATACAGGAGGCAATTCTAGAGCTCAGGAATTGCTCAAGACTGGAGACATAAATGCGAAACTCATCTCAGCATACAGATGGTATATTCATTGATGGAAACTGATCAAACTACCTTATGCTTCAGCCTATAGAGACATTTTCTTTGGTTTTAGCAATGCAGAGGTCTTTGATTACCTTGGCAGTCTCAGTGGAGGACAGGGATAGATGATGCTATGTGGTGGGGTATGAATTACATGGGAGATGAAGTTGAGATAGCCTTTATAGACAGATTTTTTTTTTTTTCCAGAAATTTGGTTATGCAGTGGAGAAGAGGATTGGATCAATGGCTGGATATGGGTGTGGAAATATGTGTATGTATATATGTGTGTTATATGTAATTTTAAAAAGTGAGAGATATATAAGAATACTCATATGCATACAAATTAGAGTAAGAGAATAACTGGCAGGGGTGGGGTGGTAACTGAGGGACCCAAATCTTTGAGAAGAGGGAAGAGGTTAGACGCAGTTACCCTTTGACAAAAGAAGGTTTTTTTTCCATTGTGAAAGTGAAAGTTGCTCAGTCTTATCTGACGCTTTGCCACCCTGTGGACTATACAGTCCATGGAATTCTCCAGGCCAGAATACTGGCATGGGTGGCCTTTCTCTTCTCCAGTGGATCTTCCCAACCCAGGGATCAAACTCAGGTCTTCCACATTGCAGGTGGATTCTTTACCAGCTGAGCCACAAGGGAAGCCCAAGAATACTGGAATGGGTAGCCTATCCCTTCTCCAGGGGATCTTCCCAACCCAGGAATCAAACCAGGGTCTCCTGCATTGCAGGTGGATTCTTTACCAACTGAGCTATCAGGGAATCCATTGTACCACTGTACCAGGAGTAAAAAATATGACTCTGTGGGTAATTAATGTGATAAATTTGGGGTGGGCAGATGTAGGCCATCACATCTGATGGCTTACACTTCCTTAGAGTATATGCCAGTAAATGCTGTGAGTGGATTGGGGTGTGATAGAGTTGAAGACAGTGAAGGAGATATGAAACATAGAGTAGGGGGAAATGTGAGTCTAATGGGAAATGGGATAGGCTTTGGGGGCAGCACTGACTAGTCAACTACCTTGAGTAATTTTCTCCATCAACATGCAAATTCCTAGCATAGAAAAGATGGTTTCATCCTTAAGTGGTGGAGAGAGAAAGAGCAAGCTCTCTGAAACCTCCTCTTAAAAGGGCACTAATTATATCATGAAGACTCCACCATTATGAACTCTTCTAACCTTAATTACTCATCGAACATTAAAGGCCCGTCTCCCAATACTATCACATTGGAAGTTAGGGCTGTAATGTGTGACTTTAGGGACATTATTCAGTCCATAACAGAAGGTGAGCTTCTGGCAATTGATTTGAGAACAAAGACCTGCCCATATAGCATCCTCCAATCCTGACAGATTTCCTAAGAGACATCCTCTCCCAGGTGATCTCATTTCCCAGAGTTATGTGAAGGAGGATGAGAGCTTCTGTGGACACCACAGAGGAAGAATTTAATACACTGGAGACTCCATCTCACTTCTCAAGGAATGGCCATTCTCCTGTCACTTTTAGACTGGAATGTGAACTGTGAATCACAAAAAGGAATAAACAAAAGGGATGTATCTTAATGGCATTTGGACTTTCTTTTTTCAATTTTGCAGATTCTTCTTTCATGTTGAATGGAGGAAAAAATGGGTCTGCTGCCAAAGGCTGGGTGAAATGGGAGCAGTGTAGCCATCCACATGGCTGTCTTATGGCTGACTCTCAACAACAGCACCAGGGCTGGCCTTACGGGAGAAAGGAGCTGGGATTCTGGAGCTTGAATGATGTTCCTACTGAGTTGCTTCCTCCTTCCTTCTCTTGTCCATCTGTAACCACTGTTGCTAATTCTGCTAAAACACTCCCTAGGGCTAATCCCTTGTTAAATCTTTCTTTCTTTTTTTCGGGGGGTGGGGGGTCATGCTGTGCCATGTGACATGTGTAATATTAGTTCCCCTGCCAGGGATGGAATCCATGCCCCCTTGCATTGTTAAGTGTGGAGTCTTAACCACTGGCCTGCCAGGAAAGTTACAAATGAAATAAAGATATTTCATTTGTGATGATAACAAAACTTAAAATTTTTTCAGATTGTAAAATTATTATTTTCAGAAAATTCAGGAAATGTTGGAGAAAGCAATGGCAACCCACTTCAGTACTCTTGCCTGGAAAGTCCCATGGATGGGGGAGCCTGGTAGGTTGCAGTCCATGGGGTCGGTAAGAGTCGGACATGACTGAGTGTTTTCACTTTCACTTTTCACTTTCATGCATTGGAGAAGGAAATGGCAACCCACTCCAGTGTTCTTGCCTGGAGAATCCCAGGGACGGGGGAGGCCTGGTGGGCTGCCGTGTATGGGGTCGCACAGAGTCAGACACAACTGAAGTGACTTAGCAGCAGCAGCAGCAGCAGCAGGAAATGTAGAGTAGCATGAAGAAAAATAAAAACCGCTTTCCATTCTATCTTCTAGCAGTAACTGGTGGGTGTTAATATTTGATGTAGTCCTTGCAGACTTTTATCTCCAAGGGTATATGTTTCTTTGTCCTGATAATAAAATGGGGGTCAAGCTATATAGTACTGTGTGTTAAGCTTTTGGGCTTCCCTGGAGGTTCAGATGGCAAAGAATTCACTTGCAATAAGGGAAACATGGGCTCAAACCCTGGGCCAGGAAGATCCCTTAGAGAAGGGATAGGCTACCCTCTCTAGTATTCTTGCCTGGAGAATTCCATGGACAGAGGAGCCTGGGGGGATACAGTCCCTGAGGTTGTAAAGACTGAGCGACTAACTTTCATTCTGCTTTTAGGCTCTTACAGTGGTTTCTCTGATGCTTACAGGAAAAGGAACTACTCCTTGGTCTACACTCAATATCTTTATAGCTGTCTCCAACCCGCTTTTCTGGCCTTAGCCAAACTAGTCCCTAAAGCCAGATGGGTTAACTCATTTGGACCTGTCTGTGCTCTGTACTAGTTCTATTACTGCTCATCTAGAATGGCTTTCATATTCTCTTCATATCCCAGAAGCTAGTTATCTTTCAAAGCCTAGACACAGCACCTCCCCTATGACGTCTCCCTGGAAGTCAATGCAAGTGACTTCCTTCCTTCCAAATTTCCCCAGCTACTCTCTTGGCTTGGCATGCTTCCCCCAAGATGGCTCAGTTCTCATATCTTTTAGGTCCTTACTCCTTGAAATGAACTTCCTGAGACTGCAACTACATTTGCATCACAACCTCTCCACTCTTCTTTCCTGTTTCGTTTTTCTTTAGAGCCCTTACATTACCTGATATTTGATGTCTTGACTTTATAGTTTTTGATCAATCAGTGGTTTTTCTACCACCACAAAACTGTAAGCTTTATGCAAATAGGATTTTTCCCTCTTTGGTTCATTGCTGTATCCTTAGTGTCTAAAGCAGTGACTGCCACATAGTAGACACTCCAGAAATATTTAAGAGAAAGAAGAAAGAAAGAAGAAATCATTTTGAACTTAGAATATCACGGTTGTATTTTTCATGAATGTGTACATTAAGTTCAGTCTCTCAGTTGTGTCCGACTCTTTGTGAACCCATGGACTGCAGCATGCCAGGCTTCCCTGTCCATTGCCAACACCTGGAGCTTGCTCAAACTCATGTTCATTGAGTTGGTGATACCATCCAACCATGTCATCCTTTGTTGTACCCTTCTCCTCCTGCCTTCAATCTTTCCCAGCATCAGGGTCTTTTCCAATGAGTCAGTTCTTTGCATCAGGTGGCCAAAGTATTAGAGCTTCAGCTTCAGCTTCAGCTTCAGCGTCAGTCCTTCCAGTGAATATTCAGGACTGATTTCCTTTAGGATGGACTGATTGGATCTTCTTGCAGTCCAAGGGACTTTTAAGAGTCTTCTCCAGTTCAAAAGTATCAATACTTCGGCACTCAGCTTTCTTTATGGTCCAGCTCTCACATCCATACATGACTACTGGAAAAACCATAGCTTTGACTAGATGGATCATTGTTGGCAAAGTAATGTCTGTGCTTTTTAATATGTTGTCTAGGTTGGTCATAGTTTTTCTTCCAAGGAGCAAGTGACTTTTAATTCGTGGCTGCAGTCACCATCTGCAGTGATTTAGTTCCCATTAAAGAGTGTGTTCATATTGTCTATTAGTGAGATTGTAAACTTTTTTAAAATTTAAATTTATTTATTTTAATTAGAGGCTAATTACTTTACAATATTGTATTGGTTTTGCCATACGTCAACATGCATCTGCCACGGGTGTACACGTGTTCCCCATCCTGAACCTCCCTCCCACCTCCCTCTCCATGCCATCCCTCTGGGTCATCCCAGTGCACCAGCCCCAAGCATCCTGTATCCTGCATTGAACCTGGACTGGCGATTCGTTTCTTATATGATATTATATGTAAACTTTTAAAGGCAGGGAGCTACATATTTCTATCTTTTACATATCTACTGTTGTCTAGGTCCTTTGTGTAGTATCATGCATATAGCAAGGATTCTAGAAAGTACATTCCATGAAGATGGGGATCTTTGCTTTGATCATGTATGTCCAGTACCTTGAACAATGGGGACACATATAGTCACTGAAAGCTACTTGCTAGGTGACTGCCTGAATAATGAATTGATAAGTTTCTTATAAAGGCCCTTTCCTTCTCACTGAGTTCAGACATCTCCAGGAAGGAACTCAATGCTTCAAACTGCATTATAAAGACATTGTCATCAGTCTTCTTCTAGGGGAAACATTTTAAAATGCAAATATTGCGTGTGTTTCTGGTTTCAGTGGGAATAAGGCAACAGCTTAGTTTTGAGTCTGTATTTCTTCTTGGAAACGTCTTAGAGCAAAAAGGAGAATACCAAAACAAAGCTCATAAGTGACATTTTTCAGTGAAACTGGAAGTCAGAGAAAACTGTAAACTCCATATGAAGAATAAGTTTTACTAAATATAGAGCCAGGAGTGAAGCTAAGTAAGAAGTTGCAACAATAACATACTGTTAAGTGAAAACAGTAAAGCTCAGAAGAGTATCTATAGATGCTCCTTTCCTGTAAGAAGGAAGAGGGTATAAGTGCATACACAAGTCTTTGCTTATATTTGCTGAAGGAAAATCAGGAAATATAAACCAGAAACTTAAGGGACTGGTTTCCTATAAGGTGGGATGGGATAGAAAGAAGGGGATGTGAGGAGAGAGGAGCTGGACAAAGGGCTGGGGGTGACACTTTGTAAGTGTAACTTCTTGTTCGGCTCTGACTCTTAGAGTCATGGTACTATTCACACACCTAATGAGTGAACAAACAACTAAAAGCAAGTAGGCTGTGGGAGGAACACAAAATGGAATAATACAAACACTGAGAAGCAACCCTCTGTGTTCCAAACAAATAACATACTCACACTGAAGGAGTGGGAAAGAAAAGAACTAAGTAACTGGAAAACAATGTCTTGGATTGACTGCTCTGAGGTCAACACAGAAGGATGGTACACGAACTCATGGCCAGCTCCTTAGTAAAAGTAGGTTGGTTCTCTGTCACTGGGACCTGGACCAGCAATTCTGAAATTTCTTAAATCACTCACTGCTGCAGCTGCTGCTGCTGCTGCTAAGTTGCTTCAGTCATGTCGGACTCTTAGCGACCCCATGGACTGCAGCCCACCAGGCTCCTCCGTCCACGGGATTTTCCAGGCAAGAGTACTGGAGTGGGGTGCCATTGCCTTCTCCAAATCACTCACTGCTGCTGCTGCTAAGTCGCTTCAGTCGTGTCCAACTCTGTGTGACCCCATAGACGGCAGCCCACCAGGCTCCTCTGTCCCTGGGATTCTCCAGGCAAGAAGACTGGAGTGGGTTGCCATTTCCTTCTCCAACGCATGAAAGTGAAAAGTGAAAGTGAAGTCGCTCAGTCGTGTCCGACCCTCAGCGACCCCATGGACTGCAGCCCACCAGGCTCTCCCGTCCATGGGACTTTCCAGGCAAGAGTACCAGGATTGCATAAATAAGTAAATAGATAGTAGATAATGAAAGCTGGGTTCTCTGTGTGAGTAAGAAGTTATGAATAAGAAAAAGAAGGCTAAAATGAATCCTGTGAGACTGGATTGAAATCAGAGGTATTAATATGAGCTCCTGGTTTTTACTACACATTCAAGTAGATAAATACATAAATACAGGTATGTGTGTGGAGTGGGTTAGAGCATACATATACTTAGCTCTGGCTGCTGAGAGACCAAGAATCTATGACGTCTACCATCCAGATCTTCTCTAAACATCATTCTCCAAAAAAATGAATTAAGTGGCTCCTTCTGGGGCTGTGGGTGCATGCTAATTTGCCTTAGTCATGTTTGACTGTGCAACACTATGGACTACAGCCTGCCAGGCTCCTCTGTCCATGGGATTATTCAGGCAAGAATACTAGAGTGGGTTGTCATGCCCTCCTCCAGGGGATCTTCCTGACCCAGGTATCAAATTTCCATCTTTTATTTCTCCTGCATTGGCAGGTGGATTCTTTACCACTAGCACCACCTGGGAATCCCTGTTTTGGGGCTTGTTTGTATGTTCAGTCACCCAGCCATGTCTGACTCTTTGTGACCCTGTGAATTGCAGCACACCAGGCTTCCCTGTCCCTCACCATTTCCTGAAGTGTGCCCAAGTTCATGTCCATTGCATCGGTGATGCCATCCAGCCACCTCATCCTTTGATGCCCTCTTCTCCTTCTGCCCTTAATCTTTTCCAGCATCAGGGCCTTTTCCAAATGAGTCAGCTGTTCGCATCAGATGACCAAAATACTGGAGCTTCAGCTTCCACATCAGTCCTTCCAATGAGTATTTAGGGTTGATTCCTTTAGGACTGACTGGTTCTGGGGCTACTGGAAGGAAAATACAAACTGAGCCTGGAATGTCTTGTAGTGCCAGAAGATAAGGAAATGCTCAAAAAAAGCTGGAGGTGGTGATGCTTATTGAAAGAATATGGGAGCCAACATGAAGGAGCTTCTAATGTTGAAACAGTTTAGCAACAAAATAATGACAGTGTGAGGTTTTAACCCATAGATTCAAATGAATAAATAAACAAATAGCCATGCATCCATGAATGATTATTTATATTGAATGAAATCATATAGTACAAATCTTCACTTTTCCCCTCTTGAATAATAGTTTTCTATCACCAAGCTACACTTTCAGTTCAGTTCAGTTCAGTCGTTCAGTTGTGTCCGACTCTTCGTGACCCCATGAATCGCAGCACGCCATGATATAGTTGTTTTTTGTTTATATGACCATGGAGCCGGCCTCACATTTTCCACATGGTAGGTGCTCAATAATTAAACAGGAAGGAGGTTTCTCAACTTGGACTTGTGGAGGAAATAGGTAGCTTATCTGCTTGAAACCTCACTTCAGGTTATTTTTATTGTCTTTCTCTCTCTCTCTCTTTTTTTTTTTGGTTGGGGGAATTTTTATTTTTAGCTGGAACAATGGCCTCTTTATAAAAATTTAGAAGACCACGTGTGTTTTCTGATGAATTATACCTGGGGTAAGAAGAGTAAAAGTAAACTGCAGAGTATCAGTGAACTTCCAGTGAACGATCAATATTATAGGCGATCTCATTTTCAGAGGTTGGAGTTTCCTCTAATGCTGCTGCTGAGACAAACTAGGCCTGCCAAATGCTGTGCTGTCTCATTTAAAAATCTTATCATTGATTTGAAAACAAAGCAGGAGGGATTTTGTTTATATTCCTTTGCCTTCCCATCGATGGACTACCTCTTGGCTGCCTCGCATCATGAGGTCTGGCTGGGACTCTGCGGGGCTCTGCATGATCAGAGCAGCTCTATCTCTGCAAAGCACACAGGCATCGATATAAAGCCCCCAAAATAGTGTCTTCCAAAGTCTCTTGTTTCCTAGGGTTTCTTTTTTTCATCTTTCTCTCATCAGATAGACAGGAATGAATACTCTAGACAGCACCTTTGAGGAGACCCTGTGAGCACCTTTCAAATACCGTCACTGGTGAGACTCCTTTCTGAGAGGGACCTGGGAAGCCGGCATCTGGAGATGCCTGATATGTGAAATCTCACCTTTTGAAATGAGAAGGCAGAAGATCCTCCAGCCTTCCTTGCTGGTGCTGGCCATTAGGTACTGAGTAGCCAGAGAGCTTTGAGTTTGTGCGTTTCAGGTTGTACTGGGTTTTATAAATGTGACTTTGGAAAAAAAAATTTATACAACTTCAAGGGATGATGCATTTTCTTTGGTAAAGTAGCCCAAAGCTTTCAAATAGTGATAAATCATCTGAGCGCATTAGTGGGTTTGAGAAGCAACATTTTTTAGCTAACATTGCCATTTCTTTTCCCACCAGGATTTCCTTTCAAAGAAAATTTATTACCATGTCTCTTTGACTGAAATATCTCCTCAAACACAACTGGATCGAAAATATAGTCAATCCTTTGTTTTTGCCTACCTTAATAACTAAATTGAATTGACTATATTGTTGATTCCAATTGATTGTGAAGAAGTCTTCTAAATTGGCTTGAAAAAAAATTAAGCTGGTAACCATCTGAGTCAGTGACCACATAAAAACATGCCCTGTGTTCTTTGCAGACTAACTTTCAGTTTTTCCTGATGGATCTAATTTCCAAAGTTATTTCTTTTTCCCTTGAGAAAGGTAATTGCATTAATGACAACAAAATGCTTTATTTCTCTGAAAAATTTTGTAGTTTTTTGGATCCAGATTCTATGTCACAAAAATCATATGTTTTCCAAATTTCCTTTCAAAATAAAGAGAATGCATTCTTTTTTGACTGGGAAAAGGTGAAAAAGTAATTCCTAATTACTCGATTCTAGCTTAAGAATAGGATAAATCATTTTTTTTTTCATTTTAAGTTACTGAGATGCATTTTGCTGAAGCCTTAGATTTTTTTTTCTAACCGTTTATCTTTTGCAGATGTAGAGTTGAATCTCTTCTCCAGACACTAGGAAAATATCTGAAGATTCAAGGAATCTAAGAAGAGATTTCTAGACATTCCTGTGGTAAAGAGAGAAGAAAATTTTGTTTGCTATTAAATAAACAAACACAAAAAAATTACAAGTAGTTAACTTAAAACCATGGTGAAATAAAGTCTGACTCCATGTTTGATGGTTGACTGCTGACGGTTTCAAAGCCATGCCTTTCTTTCTCTTCTTGCCTCCTATCTGGGCAAGCCAGTATGGAAGCTGTGGACTCCTTTTCTTGATGCCAGCAACTTTCACACTGGCTCTACTTTCTAACCAAAATAAGAATTAAAGCCACTCACTCCTTTCACTCAGCTACTTGGGATCAGTTTGAGTGTCTGCCTCGGGTTTCCTAGAAAGCTACATTATGAGAATAATAAATATTTCATATCTTCTCAGTGCATGTGTTGAGTAAATAATCACAATATCTGAACCAGTCGTGGGTGGGGGATTGATTCTCTTGTCTAAGGGCAACTACAAAATAATTGGTGCTACGAGCAGGACGGTGCAGGTGGTGACTGTCTCTTCTTTTGCTTTTGGTTTTCTCACTGGTTAGCAGTGAGCATGCACTCTGAAATCCTGCCTGCTGGCTAATGTGTGCTTTGAGCTATGCCAGTTTATGCTACATTTGCCAAGTCCTGCAGAGCCTCTGGTATAGATTTCACTGACTGAAGTTATTTGAAGTTTGGGACAGGAGGAAAATGATTAGCTCTTTCTCTTCTCTCTCTCTCTCTTTTTAAAACATATGTATATATTGCAAGCTAATTATCATAGTGGTTAACCTTCATCACTGCTCATAGTTACAATTTTTGTATGTGTGTGATGAGAACTTTTAAGATTTACTTTCACAGCAACTTTAAAATATACAACACAGAAAGTGAAGAGGAACTAAAAAGCCTCTTGATGAAAGTGAAAGAGGAGAGTGAAAAAGTTGACTTAAAGCTCAACATTCAGAAAACAAAGATCATGGCGTCTGGTCCCATCACTTCATGGGAAATAGATAGGGAAACAGTGGAAACAGTGTCAGACTTTATTTTTTTGGGCTCCAAAATCACTGCAGATGGTGATTGCAGCCATGAAATTAAAAGACACTTACTCCTTGTAAGGAAAGTTATGTCCCACCTAGATAGCATATTCAAAAGCAGAGACTTTGCCAACAAAGGTCTGTCTAGTCAAGGCTATGGTTTTTCCAGTGGTCATGTATGGATGTGAGAGTTGGACTGTGAAGAAAGCTGAGTGCCAAAGAATTGATGCTTTTGAACTGTAGTGTTGGAGAAGACTCTTGAGAGTCCCTTGGACTGCAAGGAGATCCAACCAGTCCATCCTAAAGGAGATCAGTCCTGGGTGTTCATTGGAAGGACTGATGCTGAAGCTGAAACTCCAATACTTTGGCCACCTCATGCGAAGAGTTGACTCATTGGAAAAGACCCTGATGCTGGGAGGGATTGGGGTCAGGATGAGAAGGGGACGACAGAGGATGAGATGGCTGGATGGCATCACCGACTTGAAAGACATGAGTTTGGGTAGACTCCAGGAGTTGGTGATGGACAGGGAGGCCTGGCATGCTGCGATTCATGGAGTTGCAAACAGTCGGACACAACTGAACTGAACTTATGGTTAGCTTTAGTCACCAGGTTGTATATTACATCCTCAATGCTTACTTATCTCATAACTGGATGTTTGTACCTTTTAACAGCCTTCACCCATTTCCCCAGCCCCTACTTCCCACCAACCTGTTCTTTGTTTCTGTATTTAAGGTTTTTTAGATTCCACATATAGGTGAGATTATCCAGTATGTGTCTTTCTGTCTGATTTATTTCACTAGCAAAACGTCCTCAAGGTCCATCCATGTTGTCATAAATGGAAGGATTTCCTTCTTTTTTAGGCTGAATAACCTTCCACTGTGCACATAAACCACAGTTTCTTCTATTCATCTGTCAATGGAGATTTAGTTATTGCTTGTCTTGGGTAGCAGGTGGCCCTGGGCCATGTGTTTTAGCCTGAACCTATCTATAAGTCTCAGACCACATTGTGTCTCCATTTCAGCATAAGCAGAGGTTAATACTGCGCTGAGGGAAATGACTCACCCTGTGATTGTTGGCTCTGTCTCACGTAGGCATTGGCCTTTGTTCTGTAGACTCCTCAGGGGAGAGACTGCTCTGGGCAGTATATGGCCCATCTGGTGATCACTTACATGAGGAAGAGTGGTCACTGTGTGGAGTGCTAACGTTCATACTCCCAAAAGCCCATGGCTCATAAGGACTCTATAAAATGATTCTTCTTATGCTGCTGCCCAGACTTCTGTCATCAAAAATATTGTGTTCCTCTGGATTTAGGGAATGAACCCATGGTCCAGATCGTTATGAAAGACAGTCCCAAATGCTTCACTCCATGCACTTTAAAGGGTCCAAAGACACCATTGTCCTAGGGAACACCTGCAGAATAGATGTCAGAGACTCTGGGTTTGATTGAATGCTGCAGCTTATCAACATAGCAAAGGGTTAAGCCCAGGATCGCTAAACTCAGTAAAGCAATGGGAGAGCTCTCTTACCCCCATAATACTGATCTGACAATCCCTGGAGGAATAAATTTGTAAATGTGAGCAGGATAGAGCTTTCCAAATCTCTCATAACCACCAAAACCAAATCAAAACAAAACAAAACACCTTGATACAAGAAAAGGAAACAAAAACTAAAACAGACAAAAGAGAAGAAAGCCAAAACTAAAACTTAAAAGGGTATGTATCATTTGGTTTTTGCACCTCTACAACATACAACATTTTTTTTTTTGAGTATTTATTTTTTTTATTTATTTTTTCTTTACTAATTTTTTTTTCTTTTCTTTTTTTTTTATTCCTTTATTTCTCATGTGTTCCCCATCCTGAACCCTCCTCCCTCCTCCCTCCCCATACCATCCCTCTGGGTCGTCCCAGTGCACCAGCCCCAAGCATCCAGCATCGTGCATTGAACCTGGACTGGCATCTCGTTTCATACATGATATTTCACATGTTTCAATGCCATTCTCCCAAATCTTCCCACCCTCTCCCTCTCCCACAGAGTCCATAAGCCTGTTCTATACGTCAGTGTCTCTTTTGCTATCTCGTATACAGGGTTATCGTTACCATCTTTCTAAATTCCATATATATGCATTAGTATACTGTATTGGTGTTTTTCCTTCTGGCTTACTTCACTCTGTATAATAGGCTCCAGTTTCATCCACCTCATTAGAACTGATTCAAATGTATTCTTTTTAATGGCTGAGTAATACTCCATTGTGTATATGTACCACAGCTTTCTTATCCATTCATCTGCTGATGGACATCTAGGTTGCTTCCATGTCCTGGCTATTATAAACAGTGCTGCGATGAACATTGGGGTACACGTGTCTCTTTCAATTCTGGTTTCCTCAGTGTGTATGCCCAGCAGTGGGATTGCTGGATCATAAGGCAGTTCTGTTTCCAGTTTTTTAAGGAATCTCCATACTGTTCTCCATAGTGGCTGTACTAGTTTGCATTCCCACCAACAGTGTAAGAGGGTTCCCTTTTCTCCACACCCTCTCCAGCATTTATTATTTGTAGACTTTTGGATCACAGCCATTCTGACTGGTGTGAAATGGTATCTCATAGTGGTTTTGATTTGCATTTCTCTGATAATGAGTGATGTTGAGCATCTTTTCATGTGTTTGTTAGCCATCTGTATGTCTTCTTTGGAGAAATGTCTATTTAGATCTTTGGCCCATTTTTTGATTGGGTCATTTATTTTTCTGGAGTTGAGCTGTAGGAGTTGCTTGTATATTTTTGAGATTAGTTGTTTGTCGGTTGCTTCATTTGCTATTATTTTCTCCCATTCTGAAGGCTGTCTTTTCACCTTGCTAATAGTTTCCTTTGATGTGCAGAAGCTTTTACGTTTAATTAGGTCCCATTTGTTTATTTTTGCTTTTATTTCCAATATTCTGGGAGGTGGGTCATAGAGGATCCTGCTGTGATGTATGTCAGAGAGTGTTTTGCCTATGTTCTCCTCTAGGAGTTTTATAGTTTCTGGTCTTACGTTGAGATCTTTAATCCATTTTGAGTTTATTTTTGTATATGGTGTTAGAAAGTGTTCTAGTTTCATTCTTTTACAAGTGGTTGACCAGATTTCCCAGCACCACTTGTTAAAGAGATTGTCTTTAATCCATTGTATATTCTTGCCTCCTTTGTCAAAGATAAGGTGTCCATATGTGCGTGGATTTATCTCTGGGCTTTCTATTTTGTTCCATTGATCTATATTTCTGTCTTTGTGCCAGTACCATACTGTCTTGATAACTGTGGCTTTGTAGTAGAGCCTGAAGTCAGGTAGGTTGATTCCTCCAGTTCCATTTTTCTTTCTCAAGATCGATTTGGCTATTCGAGGTTTTTTGTATTTCCATACAAATTGTGAAATTATTTGTTCTAGCTCTGTGAACAATACTGTTGGTAGCTTGATAGGGATTGCATTGAATCTATAAATTGCTTTGGGTAGTATACTCATTTTCACTATATTGATTCTTCCAATCCATGAACATGGTATATTTCTCCATCTATTAGTGTCCAACATACAACATTTTATGTGTATGCTATCTTTACAGACAAGATCTTTGCCACATGCAACCTTCCCCAGGAGCAGAGGTCTGACATGGTACTGATGACATTCTCCAAGGAGATTCACTGACACAACCATTCAGGACCTATGATTATAAAAGAGCTCTCACAAGCAGGGATGGCCCATTGCCTTACACTTATGACAAGGTCTGGACATTTCAGTAAAATTTCGGCTAATTAATTTGGATACCCGTTGATGTGCCCTATCCCTATACTGTCAAAAAGCTACTATTGTGCCTCCTAGCACTCCCAATATTAAGACAGGGCTTTCTAGTTTAGATGTAACTTGTTTCTCATTTGTAAGTTTTAGTTAAGCCCATTCATACTGTACCACAAATTGGTCTATTTTGGGTGAAGTCCTGTACAGGAAAAGGCTCTAAAATCCATCTAAATGGCAACTGTTAGGGATCCCCAGATAGCCCTTCACTGTTGAGATTTTAGCAGCCTCTTTTCAAGATTGCAGGCTTTCCTGGTGGCTCAAACTGTAAAAAATCTGCCTGCAATGCAGGATACCTGGGTTCAATCCCTTGGTCAGAAAGATACCCTGGAGAAGGAAATGACTATGCGCTCCTGTATTCTTGCCTGGAGAATTTCATGGACAGAGGAGTCTGGAAGGCTACAGTCCATGGGATTGCAAAAAGTTGGACACAACTGAGTGACTAACACTTTCTCAAGCCCCCTGGAGTGTCTGGACAACGCATGGTAGCCATAAGTTGCTCATGAGCTTCTGGTACAAGAAACTGCCCATCTCAGCCCACAACACACACCATTAGAATGGCAACTCCTGGCCACATTCCAGGTCCTTTGAAAACAGAGGCTCACATAGGTCCTGAGCCCATGACTCCCTGCCCCCACGCACTGCCTGTCCATCACATCTTGGGTCATGGAGGCAGCACCCTTCAGACTGCCATGGCCACAAGATCCCCTTATTGACATAAGAATGGTACTCATAGCATAGATCCAACTCCTGGTCTTCTAGCATATCCCACTTACAGAAGGAAGTGGCTTCTCCTGTCCTCAGCTCCTTGCTAGGTGCAACAGGACCAAAGGAAGTCCACCTCTCTTTTGGATCCATTGGCCACCTGGGAAGCTCCTGGAGATTACCTGAGTAATACAGAAAGGGAGTCTGTGCACTTTACGGGTGATAGTGTCACCATCACTTGTTAGAGCCTGCTGGACACTTCTGCTATCCATCCCCTAAATGGACATCTCTGATTAAGCATGGGATCTGAAGGTCAGCATAGTTAGCTGACCCTCAGGCAATTATCTTAGCACTAGAGGTGGCCCTGGTTAATAATCAGCTCCACCTGCACAATGTTAGATTTGTGGCCTATTGCCAATGGTCTGGCTGTCTGGTCCTATGAATATCAACAACAGCAATCCCATATCCAAAGTCCTCCTCTTTGAGGTAAAAACCTCTCGAAGTTTCTTGTCTCATTGATATCCAAAATATAAATTAAGATCACATATGTCTATGTGTGTATTAAAGCCACAGAACACAGCCCCACTAACATTTCTTATCCTCTTGGAAGTTGTAGATACTATTGATGGTTACAAACTATGATAGAGTGAATAATAACATCTAAAGATGTCCACATTCTAATCCCCAGAATTGGTGCATATGTTAGCTGATAGAAGGGATTTTGCAGATGCAATTAATTTGAAAATCTTGAGATGTGAAGATTATTCCTGATTATGAGCCCAATGTAATAAAAAAAATGTCCTTATAAGAGGGAGGCAGGAGGAGCAGAGTCAGGAAAGGAGCTTTCAATGAAAGCAGAGGTCAGAGAGAGAGTCAGAGAGTGACGCTGCACTGCTGGCTGTGAAGGTGAAGGTACCACAGGCTGAGGAATGTGGGTAGACTCCAGAGGCTGGCTGGAACAGGCAAGGAGATAGATTCTCTCCTGGAACCTCTACTGGCCCTGCTGACACTTTTATCTTAGCCCAGTGAGACTGATTTTGGACTTTTGACCTCAAGAACTAAGATAGTCCATTTTTGTTGTTCTAAGTTTGTGGTAATTTGTTATGGCAGCCATAGAAAACTAATACTCAACCCAAAGGCCTTCAGTTCTCAAAGTGCACAGTGCTGGACTCTTACTGACCTCATACTACAGACCTCATGGAACACCATCATGGTTCACTTCAACCAGTCCCAGTTCAATTAAAGGAGACACAACACATTTCCATCACTGATCAAACATCAGGGGAGAATTTTAATGAAGAGTCTGACTCAGTGTTTGACATTTGGCTGCTGATACATTATAAGTCTTACCACTACTTCTTCCCTTCTTGCCCCAAATATGGAAAAACTGATAAGAAAACCTCCACTTTCCCTCCCTTGGGCCAGAAGTTCAAATCACTTAAATCCTTTGACTTCAGGTGGAAACTCTCACCTTGATCTGATTCCTCAACCACCATAAAACTCCCAAACAACTCACCTGCCTTTGTTCAAGCTATTTTGGACCAGCAGTTATCCTCCTCGCCCCAGAAAGCCTCATTACATGAGTCATCAACGTCATCACCCTGCCAGTTTGTGGCATCATCAGGCTCAACTCTGACCAGTTTTGATTGAGGGTTTGATCTTGCCTCTGTGGTGTGACCACAAAACACCAAGGTATCTCAGCCATATGGGATGCTAAATGCACATCTTTTAAAATTATTGTTTTTCCCCTTGTTTTCTTTTTTTCCTTTGAAAATGATTTTATATTAAAGTAAGCAAGACATTTTAGCGTGAAATGGGAGACTTCAAAGCAATTCATGTCCTCAGGCTTTTTTTCGGAATGGGTTCATCTTCTGTCATTAGGGCTGCTTCAAGGGAAAAGACTGAGAATCACTATATTAAGAAAACTTGACTTCAAATCCAGAGTCAGACTATTTCAGAAGGAATACCTAGTAACCTGCATCTGAAAATTGATCTAACTCCTCAGGACAAGCAGCTCATCTTGAATAATATCCAAGTGAAGAAGCTTTGAATATTTCTTTAAATATCAGTTAACACCTGTGTACCTGCACAGAGATTTAAATATTTTGGAGATTACCAACCTAAAAAAATTAATTGCCATTCCTTTCTTTTCTGCATTACTATTTCATCAAGAATTCATAATGATGTCTTGAAGATCCCTGAATGAGTGGCTGCTCCATGAAATTATATGTGTATGTCTCTGTGTACGGACAGAGAGAGAGATCTAAAGCAGTCGAATTGAGGACAGAAAAATTCTTATGTGTTACTGTAGTATATAATGTACTGTGAATGTATCTGCCAGGTTGCATTCTTCCAAACTAAAAACTTTTAAAAGCATTTTGTCTCTTAAAAAGTCATATTCTACAGAGCAGTGATGAAGGAATATCTGGTCACCCAGCCATAGAGCCCGTCCCGAGTGGGTGGGTGTCAAGGCAGTGCCCTGGAGCCAGTTCACCAGTGCTCCCATGAGAAGCCCCACAGCAGCACAGCACGTGTATTTTACTCACACCCCAAACATACTGGTGGTGGTTTGGTTGCTGAGTCATGTCCGACTCTTGCGATCTCATGGACTATAGCCTGTCAGGCTCCTCTGTCCATGGGATTCTCCAGGCAAGAATACTGGAGTGGGTTGCCATTTCCTTCTCCTGGGGATCTTCCCAACCTGGGAATTGAACCAGGGTCTCCTGGATTGTAGGCAGATTCTTTACCAACTGACCTACAAGGGAAGCTGAACATACTAGTCATTGCTTTAAAATGCTTATTCTTCCACTGCTCCATTTTAGCCCTGGCTGAAAATGGGCATAGAGGGGGAAGGGAAGTTGGAGAAAGAATATAAAATCCCTTCAAATGCCTCAGCTGTTCCCTGGGCTTTCTTTACTAAGTAGAGCCCTTTTTTTCTTTATGACCTGCCTCAAATCCCACTTGCTAATGCCTTTTCCTGATCATTAGCCTGCAGCTTAAAGAAATGTCTTTTTTGTGCCCCTTCTCACCTGTTCCATTCACCTGGTAGTTATTCATCCATTCCAGTGCCACTTTTCTGTGTTCTTAGCCTTATTAGATTTTAAACTTTTTATCCTCATTCTGAATAAAATCTTTTCTTAGAACAAATTTAATCTCATTCATTCATTTATCTTAGCTGTGCTGGATCTTTGTTGTTGTGGGGGCTATTCTCTAGTTGCGGTGCCCAGGCTTCTCATTGCAATGGCCTCTTTTGTTGTGGAACACGGGCTCAGTAGTTATGGTGCATGGGCTTGGTTGCTCTTTGGCATGTGGGTTTCTCCTGGATCAGGGATCAAACTCATGTCTCTTGCATTGGCAGGCATATCCTTTACCACTGAGCCACCAGGGAAGCCCCTGAATAAAGTCTCATCGAAGGCAAGGATGACATCTTAAGGTTCTTTTCATCCTTGATGTGACATATTTGAGTGACTTCAAACCATAGTTACTCCATAAATATATGTTGGATGAGTGGATGTTGATTAAGTTTTGGCTTATGGGATACTTTCAAAGGGATACTTGCATCCCCAGAGAACTTCTGGTGAGTACCAGTGAGTCTGACTACAGAAAAGACCATTAATATTGAAAGGACTTGCATACTCATAGTTATTAAAAATCTAAACTACTGATATATTTATTGAATAATTTCCATGTGCTAGGTACTGTGCTAAGTTTGGTGAATTCAAAGATCACTAAGAAACGGTTGCAGTGTTGGAGACCTCACGACGTAAAAGGGAGACAGGTTCACAGATAGATGACATTAAGGCAATTGCATGAGTGTTAGGACAGAGGGGTGAACACAGGGATTTACAAATAAAAGGAAATCTTTGAAGGAAAGTTATGAGATGGGGAGCTTTGTCTTGATCATCAAAACAACTGACACAGTAAGAAGACTCAACCAAGCTCATTGCTCGGTAGATACTAGCTTATGCTTCTGTTTCAGTTTTCCTCTTTGCATCCCAAAGCTCTACTGTTGTTTACAGGCTCAATCTCACTCACTGCTCTTTCGTTTTCATAAACAAAAACATTTTTTAAAAGTTTTTTTCATGTGTTTTTAAAATTTGTTTTTAGTTGTAGGATATTGCTTTACAGTAAATCAGATACTGTTGCTTTTTGTGTCCAATTATTTTGTGACCCCATGGACTGTAGTCCACCATGTTCCTCTGTCCATGGGATTTTCAAGGCAAGAATATTCCTTCTCTGCCGTAAGTATACATATATCTTCTCCTTCTTGAGCCTGCTTCCCACCCCCTCTTCCTACCCCTCTAGGTTGTCACACAGCATCAGGCTGAGCTCTCTGTGTTATATTGGGCTTTCTTGGTGTCTCAGAGGTAAAGAATCCACCTGCAATGCAGGAGACCTGGGTTCAATGCCTGAGTCAGGAAGGTCCCCTGGAGGAGGAAAGAGAAACCCACTCCAGTATTCTTGCCTGAAGAATCCCACAGACAGAGGAGTCTGGCAGGCTACAGTCTGTAGGGTCGCATAGAGTTGGACACGACTGAAGCAACTGAGCATGCACACATGCGATGTATATATTTAAATACTACTCTCTCAGTTCCCACCCGTTCCATCCCTTGCTTCATCCACAAGTTTAACTTTTTCTACAGGGATCTATCATGCACCCTTTTCTTCTTTTTCCTGCTGAATGATTTTGGCTAATTTCATATGGAATACTATGGAAACACCCTCCTTGCTCCCAAACACAGTCAAAGGCAATGCAAGTTATAACCTGTTTTTATTTTTAATTCCAGTGGTACAGAGGTGAATGATTTCCCAGAAAGTCTGTGCTAGTAAGGAAGAAAATTTTTACAGTTTTTTTCAATCTTGATTTACTACGTTGGAGACAGGTTTAGATTGACTGCTTTTGGAATCCCCTTGACATATGACTCTGGTAATTAAGTGAGACATCTAGTCCTCAAAAGATCAGCTTTAGAGTGAGGGTGTTAACATGAAGTGCCATCAATTACTGAGTCCATTTATTGATTGTATCGGGTTATACATGGACTAATATTGTTTGCATTGAGAATGAGATGACTGCATTTGACTAGAACAAAGGGCACACAGGTTCGTCTTTGTTTTGTGACCCATGACTAATTTTTAGAAGGACTGTAAGCAAATTTCTGTCAGTGTTTTTTTTATTGGGAAGATGGGACATTCCACCCTCCCTCATTTGTTGTTGTTGTTAACACCAATATTCTTGTAATACAAGGGTGCTTACATGGGAGAAATTTGGTAGGGGGAACATATGTTTTCAAAAATAAAGCCTATGCATTTTTTATTAAAAACTGCTTTTTACAACAGCAGCATAATCTGCAGATGGAGAGCTGATATGGCCATCTTGCTGACTGTTAAAGAGTTTATTCTACATTAAATTGACTCCCACGGGCTGCATTTTTCAGTGCTGTTATGACCACCAACCTTTCTTGTTGAGAAGGTCAATAGACCTGATATGAAGTCTTGTAAATCATCAACTCAGTCTTTCTGTAATATCTAATGTGTCCCAGTTCACATGCCTTAAAAATTATAAACCCCTGCACATACTGTATATCAACCAAATAAATCAGCTGCTATAAATATGGGTTTTCTTTTGGTTCTGGACAGATTCATCCCATTGCATTCATAGGCTTTAAATGCTTTCAGCTCAGTAGACAGGATCTCTTTTAGTGTTCAGGCATCAGAGAGCTGGGATGCAATCTGTTTTAAATACTTTATGCGCACAATTGACCCCGAAGCATTAAAAATAGCTCCCTGAAATTCTAAAGAATATAGAGATAAAACAATGGATGTGTTGTTAACTACCATGTTACTAGTTCATGGAAGACATAGAAATTTTATTTTGATTATAAAAAAAGGAGAGGATAATACGGACTGAATACGTGTGGATTCTTTGCATGTAGTGTGAAGGTAAGCTATAGTCCATCAAGCTCCTCTACGGATGGGTTTGAAAAACTCCTGGTCTGTCCTCTCTGTTTGGTATGAAACTGCTTCTACATATACATCTTTTTATTAATCGACAAAATAAACTAGATACTTATAAAAATGTGGGACAATGAATGGATTATTAGTATGAAGTCATTTCCACTTTGCAATTTCCTAATTTTTAAAGTTGATCGTACAATGAAAAGGTTTACAGCAACTTGTGGCACTGCTGATAGCGATAGTGATGGTGGATACACAGCTTTCCCAGTCAGTGTGTCTCGAATGACTTTTGTTTTTGTTTCCAGAGTGGTTTTGAGTTATGAATTTATTTCTCAAGCTATAAACATAGTAAATCCTTGCTTCTTGGTCTTAAAGGAGGCAATAAAAGAAAGAAGAGGAAAGTGGGAAGGTCAGACATCAGGTTTGGAAGCAGAGGCAGAGACCTAATTCTGTCACTGACAGTGCTAATATGTGTTAATCTTTAGTTGGTAAATTGTGTCCAACTCATTGTAATACCTTGGACTGCAGCACAACAGGCTTCCTTATCCTTCACTATCTCCTGGAGTTTGCTCAAACTCATCTTCTTTGAGTTGTTGATGCCACCCAACCATCTCATCCTCTGTCATCCCCTTCTCCTCCTGCCTTCAATCTTTCCCAGCATCAGGGCCTTTTCCAAAGAGTCAGCTCTTCACATCAAGTGGACAAAGTATTGAAGCTTCAGATTCAGCATCAGTCCTTCCAATGAATATTCAGGACTGATTTCCTTTAGGATTGACTGGTTTGATCTCCTTGCAGGCCAAGGGACTAAACCACCACAGTTCCCAAGCATCAGTTCTTCAGTGCTCAGCCTTCTTTATGGTCCAACTCTCACCTCCACAGATGACTACTGGAAAAACCATATTTTGACTATATGGACTTCTGTTGGCAAAGTGATATGTCTGCTTTTCAATATGCTGTCTAGGTTTATAATAGTTTTTCTTCCAAGGAGCAAGCGTCTTTTAATTTCATGGCTGCAGTAATCACCTTCAGTGATTCTGGAACTCAAGAACATAAAGTGTGCCACTGATTTCATTTTCCCCCGTCTATTTGTCATGAAGTGATGGGACTGGATGCCATGATCTTAGTTTTTTTAATGTTGAGTTTTAAGCCAGCTTTTTCACTCTCCTCTTTCACTTTCATCAAGAGGCTCTTTAGCTTCTCTTTGCTTTCTGCAATTAGCGTGATATCATCTTCATATGTTAATATTTTTCCTGGCAATCTTGTTTCCAGCTTGAGCTTCATCCAGCCTGGCATTTTGCATGATGTACTCTGCATAGAAGTTAAATAAGCAAAGTGACAGTATACAGCCCTAAAGTACTCTTTTCCTAATTTTGAACCAGTCTATTGTTCCATGACTGGTTCTAACTGTTTCTTAACCTGCATACAGATTTCTCAGGAGGCAGTTAAGGTGGTCTGGTATTCCCTTCTCTTAAGAATCTTCCAGTTTATTGTGATCCCCACAGTCAAAGGCTTTAGTGTAGTCGATGAAGCAGAAGTAGATGTTTTTCTAAAATTCCCTTGCCTTTTCTGTGATCCAACTTATGTTGGCAATTTGATCTCTGGTTCCTCTGTCTAAATCCAGCTGTAAATCTGGAAGTTCTTGGTTCATGTACTGATGAAGCCTAGCTTGAAGAATTTTGAGCATTACCTTGATAGCATGTGAAATGAGGGCAATTGTACTGTAGTTTGTAACATACTTTGGCGTTGCCCTTCTTTGGGATTGGAATGAGAACTAAACTTTTCCAGTCCTATGGCCACTGCTGAGTTTTCCAAATTTACTGGCATATTGAGTGCAGCAGTTTAACAGCATCATCTTTTAGGATTTTAAATAGCTCACCTGGAATCCCTTCACCTCCACTAGCTTTGTTTGTAATAATGCTTCCTAAGACCCTTTTGATTTCACACTCCGGGATGTCTGGCTGTAGGTGACAGAGCACACCATCCTGGTTATCCGGGTCCTTAGATCTTTTTTCGTGTATTTCTGTGTATTCTTCCCACCTCTTTTTAATATCTTCTGCTTCTGTTAGGTCCTTGCCACTCCTCTCCTTTATTGTGCCCATCTTTGCGTGAAGTATTCCCTTGATATTTCTAATTTTCTTGAAGACATCTCTAGTCTGTCCCATTCTATTGTTTTCCTCTATTTCTTTGCATTGCTCACTTAAGAAGGCTATCTTATCTCTCCTTTCTATTCTTTGGAACTCTGCATTTAGTTGAGTATATCTTCTTTCTTCATTGCCTTTGGCATCTCTTCTTTTCTCAGCTATTTGTAAAGCCTCCTCAGACAATCGTTTGCCTTCTTGCACTTCTTTTCATTTGGGATGGTTTTGGTCACTACCTCCTGTACAGTGTTACAAACCTCTGTCCATAGTTCTTCAGGCACTTGTCTATCAGAGTTAATCCCTTAAGTCTACTTGTCAGGTCCACAGTATAGTCATAAGGGATTTGCTTTAGGTCATACCTGAATGGCCTAGTGGTTTTCCCTACTTTCTTCAACTTGAAGTCTGAATTTTGCAATAAGGACCTCATGATCTGAGCCATAGTCAGTTCCTGGTTTTGTTTCTGCTGACTCAATAGAGCATCTTCATCTTCAACTGAAAAGAATATAATCAATCTGATTTCAGTATTGATCATTTGATGATGTCCATGTTCAGTTTTGTCTCTTGTGTTTTTGAAAAAGAGTGATTGCTATGACCAGTGTGTTCTCTTGGCAAAACTCTTAGCCTTTGCCCCACTTCATGTACTCTAAGGCCAAACTTTCCTATTACTCCAGGTATCTCTTGACTTTCTACCTATAATAAAAAGGACATCTCTTTTTGGTGTTAGTTCTAGAAGATATTTTAGGTCTTCATAGAATTTTGACTTCAGCTTCTTCAGCATTAGTGGTTAGAAGCAATATGTGAAGACATTTAATTTCTCTAAAATAATCAGTTCTGATTATTTGAAGATTCCATATTTGCAAATTTGCCTACTTGCTAACATTTACTTGTTAAAACCAAATCAATACTCATGGTACTTTTACCTCACACTACGTACATGTTCCCAGCTGAGAAAAACAGTACTGTAAAGAAGTATCCTTTCATGCTCTATTAAGAGAGACATTTTGTTCCAATTTTTGCTTTTCTGATGATGACTTTTCTTTTCAAAATAGCCCCCAAGCATAGTGCTGAATGCTGTTTTTGTGTTCCCAAGTCCAAGAAGGCTATGATGTGCTTTCTGGAGGAAATATGTATGTTAGTCACATTTCATTTAGACATGAATTATAGTGCTGTTGACCCTGAATTCAATGTTAATTAAGCAATAATATATATTAAATGAAGTGTCTCTAAAGAGAAACACATACAAAACAAGGAAATGTATTGACTGATTGATGAAAATGTGCCCAGAGGCTCACAGGAACCTAATTGTGTGGTTCCTCTAGGAACAGTGGTTTAGTACTCAGATTCAATATTTGTGGTGACTTTGTATAACACAGTTACCATGAATAATGCTGTTCAACTGCATAATTGTTTTGTAAAGAAAAGTGTTTATGATGTTACGGTAGTTCTCATGATGTTATGGTAGTTCATCTCAGAATTTTGAAATAGAAAGTATCAAGCAGGAAAACATAAGACATTCTATGTATTTCAAATGGAAAACATTTTAATAAGGACAATAAAACCCTTAAACAATGTTTAGAAAGGCTGTAAGAACAGAGCTCAAGGAAGCTTCCAGCACTATTATTAGCCTGAAGCGTTAAAGAGGGTAGTTTTTAAAAACTTCCCCGTAAACTGCTCTAAAGAAGTGCAACTCTTCTTGCAGCTTCCTCTGGAGAAGAGTGGCTTTTTCTTTTCTGCTTTTCAAGCCTCAAGTGTCTTTTATCAGTTAATCTCGAAACATACACATAAGGGATACTAAAAAATGTTCCTGTTTCCTTTCCTTAGATTATCTTAGAAGAAAATGACAGCATTTGGGTTGCCAAAAGGTAGTTTAGAACAAGTAGTAGTAATATTAGTAGTTGTAATAGTAATAATGAAAAAATGATAGTCTAGCTGTAGTAATAAGATATTCAGGATACAGTAGAATCAAGCTCAGTCTCCTATTAACAGCTATGTCACAGCCCCAATGACCATTTACAGAAGTTCTTCCCTGTTTATATAAATAGAACCTTCAAGGCCACAGGTTTACTCTGGTTTCAGAGCACGTGTCAGAATTTGCCAGGCCCGGGTGTTTTTTGGGGGGCTTCCATGATAGCTCAATTGGTAAAGAATCCACCTGCAATGCACAAGACCTTGGTTGGATTTCTGGGTTGGGAAGATTCACTAGAGATGGGATAGGCTACCCACTCCAGTATTTTTGGGTTCTTCAAGAGATGGGAATACCAGACCACCTGATCTGCCTCTTGAGAAATTTGTATGCAGGTCAGGAAGCAACAGTTAGAACTGGACATGGAACAACAGATTGGTTCCAAATAGGAAAAGGAGTTTGTCAAGGCTGTATATTGTCACCCTGTTTATTTAACTTATATGCAGAGTACATCATGAGAAATGCTGGACTGGAAGAAACACAAGCTGGAATCAAGATTGCCAGGAGAAATATCAATAACCTCAGATATGCAGATGACACCACCCTTATGGCAGAAAGTGAGGAGGAACTCAAAAGCCTCTTGATGAAAGTGAAAGTGGAGAGTGAAAAAGTTGGCTTAAAGCTCAGCATTCAGAAAACGAAGATCATGGCATCTGTTCCCACCACTTCATGGGAAATAGATGGGGAAACAGTGGAAACAGTGTCAGACTTTATTTTTCTGGGCTCCAAAATCACTACAGATGGTGACTGCAGCCATGAAATTAAAAGACGCTTACTTCTTGGAAGGAAAGTTATGACCAACCTAGATAGCATATTCAAAAGCAGAGACATTACTTTGCCAACAAAGGTTCGTCTAGTCAAGGCTATGGTTTTTCCTGTGGTCATGTATGGATGTGAGAGTTGAACTATGAAGAAGGCTGAGTGCCAAAGAATTGATGCTTTTGAACTGTGGTGTTGGAGAAGACTCTTGAGTGTCCCTTGGACTGCAAGGAGATCCAACCAGTCCATTCTAAAGGAGATCAGCCCTGGGATTTCTTTGGAAGGAATGATGCTAAAGCTGAAACTCCAGTACTTTGGCCACCTCATGCTAAGAGTTGACTCATTGGAAAAGACTTTGATGCTGGGAGGGATTGGGGGCAGGAGGAGAAGGGGATGACAGAGGATGAGATGGCTGGATGGCATCACTGACTCGATGGATGTGAGTCTGAGTGAACTCCGGGAGTTGGTGATGGACAGGGACGCCTGGCGTGCTGCGATTCATGGGGTCGCAAAGAGTCGGACACGACTGAGCGACTGATCTGATCTGATCTGATCTGTGGCTTAGCTGGTAAAGAATCCGGCTGTAAGGCGGAAGACCTAGGTTTGATCCCTGTGTTGGGAAGACCTCCTGGAGAAAGGAAAGGCTATCCACTCCAGTATTCTGGCCTAGAGAATTCCATGGACTGTATAATCCATGAGTCGCAAAGTGTTGGACATGACTAAACGACTTTCACTTTCACTTTTGGGTGTTTTTCCTTTTTCTAGTTTCTTCTGTGAGAGTCTGGTGGTATCTTTTTTAAATTCTCAAAACCCAAAAGACATAATTGCACCACTTTGTGCAGACAATGGAGCTACTTGGCCCCTTGTTCATCTTCCTGATGGAAGCTACCCTCAATGGTGTCCAGGGCCTGACACCCACTCTTTGGAGGGAAAAAGACGTTCAACACCTCAAAGATGATTTGCTCTTCTGAGGGTGAACAGGTATAACAATGAGTGAAACTTAATAAATTTGTTATCCCCAGATACTTATTTGCATTGCAACATGGAAGAAATTTCAAGGTCAATGTTGGAGACATTTGAGGGGAGGATCACTATGGTTAGTAGAGAAAGTCTTGGCATAGGAATGACCAGATCTGAGTTTTTATTCCTGTGCTTTGACAGCTAGCTAATATAAAAACCATAGTAAGTTTTAAACATAAGATTTGAAGTCCTGATATATGTCTTCTTGGGACTTTTGAATATTACTTCTGAAAGGTCACTTAAACCCATGGTTTGATAGCAATTTATAATTCCCTTAAAAAGTTAAAGGAAGGTTTTTGTAAAAATACCTACATAACCCCCTCAAAGTAAGTGATCAAGGATGGTATTTTTCAAAGGCTTTATTACCAAGGTGATGGATTCTGGAATAAATGAGAATTTGTTCAAATTTTGATTTCTTAAAAGAATAAGCTGTTTGGTTATTTCCTAGATCAGTGAGTAATGAGAGGCGGTTTTCCTTGAGATTTTTTCAAGATGGTTTCAGAATTTAGCAGGTAACTTTAGGTCTGGTATTTTAGTTGCATTATAAAACCAAAGTGTCTTCACATGAGATCTGTTGTCATGAAGAAGCTGAGTTGTCACTGAGCCTCCTTCTCACTACATTCAGTGTGGGAAGGCCACTGATTTCAGTTGTTTCCATTATAGGACCATAACTAGCTTCCTCTTATGGCTGATTACACTTTATAGTTACTGTGTATATATATTTATGCAAATCCCTGTTCCTGGAAAGTTTCAGCTCGGCAGATAAAAGCAGTCAGTTTGATTTCCATCCTTTTATAAGAGAATGATAAAGGCAGCCTAGGAAGTGTTGGTTATTCAAGTAAAACAGTAGCTCTAAATTCTTTGCCTTTCCAGGCTTGTCCTTTAATAGAAAATAATGCTGTAAATAGAAGTGAGCCCGTTAGCTGGAAACAATTCAAGGATTGAATTAAATAAAAACTCCCCTGGGTTTCTGCATGAAAGCTATTGAATTTGGCTGCAAATGAGCACAAAGCACTTTCAAAAAATTTTTTTCTCATCTTTCCCCATTGTAGAGCCCTCGATTTAGTTTATTTGACAATAATGGATCTCCACTGACCTACATAACTCGTGTATTTAAATACTCATTTCATTTAAAAATACGTATTCAAATATCTATTTCATTAAAAAATATGTTGAGAGAGAATGTAACAGCTTGTTCAACCATCCTTCTTAACAGCTCCTCTGGAGTCTCTCTGTGCTCTCAGCTAAATCCAAACTTGCAGAATTTCATTATGAGAGAGTACTGAGTCAATTCAATTACACTTGGAATTTGTGGTGGTCTGTCATGTTAGAGTTTCACCTGAGGGAACTTCAAAATGCATGGCAATGAAACATGTAAAATATCATGTAGGAAACGAGTTGCCAGTCCAGGTTCGATGCATGATGCTGGATGCTTGGGGCTGGTGCACTGGGACGGCCCAGAGGGATGGTATGGGGAGGGAGGAGGGAGGAGGGTTCGGGATGGGGAACACATGTATACCTGTGGCGGATTCATTTTGATATTTGGCAAAACTAATACAATTATGTAAAGTTTAAAAATAAAATAAAATTGGAAGAATAAAAAAAAAATAAATAAATAAATTGATGAGTCCAAAATGCATTCATTTTAATTTTGCTAAACTCACATGAGGCTATCCTGACTGCGGAAATTTGGGGAATGGGTTCTGATCATTTTTTTACTTTGTAAAATTGAAGCATATCAAACACTGTGAAGAAAGGTGAGCACTGAAGAATTGATGCTTTTGAACTGTGGTGTTAGAGAAGACTCTTGAGAGTCCCTTGGACTGCAAGGAGATCCAACCAGTCCATTCTAAAGGAGATCAGTCTTGGGTGTTCATTGGAAGGACTGATGCTAAAGCTGAAACTCCAATACTTTGGCCACCTTATGCGAAGAGTTGACTCATTGGAAAAGACTCTGATGCTAGGAAGGATTGGGGGCAGGAGGAGAAGGGGACGACAGAGGATGAGATGGCTGGATGGCATCACCGACTCAATGGACGTGAGTCTGAGTGAACTCTGGGAGTTGGTGATGGACAGGGAGGCCTGGCATGCTGCGATTCATGGGGTTGCAAAGAGTTGGACACGACTGAGTGACTGAACTGAACTGAACTGAACTGAATACACATATTAATGAGCAGAAAGTGCACTGATCCTAAGTATACAGTTCAGTGAAGTTTTGCCTTTGTATACACACATCACCATCACCCTGATGAAGGCAGAGAATATCTCCTGCATCCCACAAGGCTCCCTTGTAGTTATTTCTAGACTCTACTCCCATTCTGAACTTCTATCCCCATTCATTAGTCTTTTCTTCAACTTCATGAAATAAATCCTGTACTATATAGTCTCTTGAGTTTTGTTTCTTTCACTTAGTATAACGTCTGTGTGATTCATCCATGTTGTTGTGTGTAACAGCTTATTTTGTCTTATTATGCAGCAGTATTGCACTCTCGGAATATACCAGAGCTTATTCATCCATTCTCTTCTTGGGCATCTGGGTTGTTTCCAGTTTTGAATTACTACAGCATGAATTATCTATGAATGTTCTTGATTGTGTCCTTGGTGGATCTATGCACTCATTTCTCTTATCTATGGTCTCGTTTCACTTTGAAAAATTTTGTTAATGTTTTTCTTACAGCTTTGTGAAAGTCTCTGTATATTTTGGATGCAAGTCCTTTGCCAGCTATGTTTAACACAAATATTTTTTCCTAGTCTGAGACCTTTCTACTTTTTTAATGATGTATTTTGGTAATGGAAGTTATTTAAGGAAATTAAATTTATCACTTTTTGTGGTAATTCTTTTGGTATCTTTAATAAATTATTGCCCATGATAATATCAGACCTGTTTTTCTGATTGTGACTCTGCAGATACTTTGCAAATTGCATTCAGGGAACCAGCAACCTGAGTAGTGAATTGTCAAAGTCCTAGTCAAGGAGTCAACTCTTTCATTTAGTTATGGGGAAGAAGTTTTTTCAAGACAATGGCAGTTGCTATGGGATTGTTATTAATTTGAACCATTAAGCAGCTCCCATTTGCCTGCATGCTGTGCCCCCATTTCTAGCCTCTAAATGGGGCCTGACACTTTCTGATGCACCCCCACTAAGGTCGTTTCTTCCCTTTTCTTTTTACTTAGTTCCATACCCTTTAAGTCTTAGCTTGAATTTTAATTCTAAAATTCCCTGAAGTGTGTTACATGCCACTCATTCTTAGCAAAGAGTAATTTGAATAATGCTAGTCACAGATTAAAATACATATTTGTACTTTTGCTTTGTCTATGTCTACTTCCTTCCAGAATGTGGTTCATAGGAGGTTTATTCAGTTTTATTATAAATAATGTTTATAATAATATCACCCAGAACAGTTTCTGGTCCACTTTTAAGTAATTAATAAACATTTTTGAATGAACAAATGATTAATAATCAACTAACTAATAGAATTCAGCTGTGCTGAATCTTTGCAGACAAATAAACCATGTATCATTAAAATAAAAAAATCAATTAACTTTAGAATGATATATAACAATAATAGTAGTAGTATTGATGATAGTCATGATAAAACAGAAAAATATTTAATCCAAAGTGTACTACCCAAAGATCATCTATATTATTTTCTATTCTATTCCAGACTTAATCTTTATCTGTAAACAATTTCTGAAAAACTGCTATCATAGGTGAATTTTTGCTTTCTTTTGGCATATGAAATGCTGCATAATAAACATTACATTTCTAAGTATAAATGAGTAGTTACAATTTTTAATAACTGTGTAAAATGGTATAGAGTTGCTCTAGTGTGACTATCTTTACCCTGTTATCTGATATTTAGGCTGTTTTCTATATTTTGCTATTATGAATCTAACTTAAATGAATTGCTTCATGACCCTCCAGTGTAAGTAAGAAAGGTCACTTTTCTTTATTTTCATAAATCAAATAAAATCTGGCTAGGACTCCCACCTGTTAAGGTTAATGAGAAATACAATCCCAGTCATTTTTGAAACAGTTTCTGTGACTTTAATTGGTTTTACCAGGAACCTGGGGCTAATGTGGCTCAAGAAAATTAGAGAAGTTTCCTAGCTTCAGCTTATCTTTGTTCCTTTCATTTTCTATTACAATCCAGTGTGGGGGCTGGTCCTCACTGTCTTGCACTTAAGGCTGCTTCAAATGACAACAGTAATGACTGACTGCTCTCAGAAGCTCTGCCCATTGGTAGCAGCTCTGATAGGCAAGCACCTTCCCTCTGCTACTTTTGCAACACAGTTTTCCCCCCATAAAAGCTCAAACTCGAACTTTAGTTGCAGTCTTCTGGCATTAACTTACTCTCCTGGTAGTTCACTCTCATCCTGTGACAATTTTAATTTCTTCCTTTATAAACCTGGACCTCTCAAACCAAGGCCTCTGTGGGGTTTACTTTAGTGCAGCTTCTGAAATAGAACAAAGAGAGCTTGTTAAGCACCCAGGAACTCCACTCCAAGAGGAGTCTTGAACTTTATAATACAAGACATACACATCTATTGTGTGAATGAGGGAAGGGAAAATTTTTCTTCTCATAAGTCCTCTAAGAATTAGGCCCATGTTCATATTCCAATTGATTTCCCTATTATGTATATAATACTACAATACATATCATGTAGCATATCACTTTTCCTCTAATAAATTAGTGGGTCAACTTTTATAAGTACTTTAACCTCTGTAACAAAGGGAACCCGCCTGAAACAGACAAGTTGGCATTCATTTCTGTAATTGTTATTATGAAACAATTTAGGAAATTCTAGCACGAAGATAAGGAGGAAACATGAGTCTCACGTGGTTAAGGAATATTGGGGAAGAAAGCTTCATTCTCAGCTTCTACTGTCACTGATGTTACAGTGACGCTTTCTGTTTATGACCCACATAGGAAATCTGACCCTACTCTGCTGGGCTAAGAAGCTCCAAAGGGCAATAGCAATTTACCAAAAGACATCAGAGAGTTATCAAGAGACTAAAATCAGGCTAGAACCTGGAAAGATTGAGATCCATAGAAGTGAGCCCCTGTTTGGGCTTGATCTCTTTAGGAGGGTATGGGTTGTTGGCTCCAGAGAAAAGAAGAGAATGAGAGCCTAACTGGTGACCTTGACAGACCTGAAAGGAACAGAAGTTTGAATTCATGGCTGGAGAGAGAACAAAAATGTTCTGGTGAAAATTCCTGGCTTTGGGCTCATGCTTTATAGAGTTACATTATAGGAGTAAAGACAGACCAGCCCTGAAAAGGACTGGATTTCCTACAAACTCTTTTTATCTCTAAACTAAAAGAAGGTGGGTCTAGATGGTCAGGGCTTTCATAGCCAACAACAACAACAGAAACAGATTTATTACAGAACTCAGATCTGGCTGCTCACCACCGTGTTGAGACTCTGCCCTCCCAATGTGGGGAACGTGGGTTTGACCCCTGGTTGGGGAACTAAGATCTCACATGCCACTCGGTGCACCTGAAAAAACAACCATTACCCGAGAGGCAAGTCAAAAGGGAAATACTGCTTCTAATCAGACAGCTGGCAATCTGGGTGAATTGTGTCCCTAAAAACTGGCACTCAGGATTCTGCTTAGCCATGAAAGTTTTTAAAGAAAAAAGGGAAATGATCTCAGCTAATCATTGAGATGGGGGTCAGAGTCCTTGCCATCCCTCACTCTGGGCAGGCTTGTTGACTTCTTGTGATCTTTCTTTAGATGCTATCTTGTTCAAACTGTGAGATTACTGAAGGGGAAGCTAAGGAAGAAATCTTGTCATCTGTTAATTGCTTATTGTTCATTTCTACTTCTTAGAGTTACAGAAAGGACCAACAGGTTAAGCAAAGTATTGTGTGACCAAAAGATTTTAAAGATGTGATTGGGCTGGAGATGAGTAGAGCTTAGGAGTTAAGATTAGTTACAATATAGTAGGATGTAGCTTTGCTAAAGGGGCCCCCTGCAGAGACCTCTTGCCTGCAAAGAGCTTTTTCCTGCCAAAAGCTGTTTACAAATCCCCACTTGTCAGAACATCCTCCAATTTCTATGGGATTATGGGCAAAGGTTTATCTTCTATAACTTCTTCCTACCGACATGGGCACTGTAGTCTTAGAGTGGAAGATGTGACATGGGTCTGTGTAGCATCTCTTTGCTGACAGTTTTAGTTGCCTATTTACATATATAAGCAGGACAAACTATGATTATTTTTATGTCCACAAAGATATAGATTATTATGAGCAATAATGTTAATCCTACTCTCTTAAGGTCAGTTCTTGAAAGTGTGGTATCCACAGATTCAGTATTGCTCAAAATGGAGCAGCTAATGTCATGGTTACAGTTTGGTCATCATGAAGTTAGCTTTTTCCCTCTGGTGGTATTTAGGTTGATACAAATGTAACTATGGTTTTTGACTGAATTTTATATCATTATAACTAGGCTCAAACACATGTTTATTAATTAAAATAAGATCTGTTACAATCAACACATTTTTGCCAGTGAGAAATAAGTTTGCTTATTCCTGTAGCACACACATCTATGTCTCAGGATTCGATGAACTCTTGGAAAGCATTTTTTGCCTCCTGCTGGTTGTGGAAGGATTTTCTCTACAAAAAGTTGTTGAGACACTTTAAGAAATGGCAGTTGACTGGCAAAAGTTCAGATGAATATGACAGATGAAGCAAAACTTCATAGCCCAATTTGTTCAACTCTTGAAGTGTTGGTTGTGCGACCTGTTGTTGGTTATTGTCATGGAGAAGAATTGGGTCCTTTCTGTTGACCAGTGCCTTCTGGTCAGTTGCAGTTTTTGGTGCATCTCATCAATTTGCTGCACATACTTCTCAGATGTAAGGGATTCAGAAAGTGGTAGTGGATCAGACTGACAACAGATCACCAAACAGTGACATGTCCTTTTTTTGGTGCAAGTTTGGCTTTGGGAAGCTCTTTCTAGCTTCTCAGTCCAGCCACTGAGCCGGTCATTGCTGAGTATCCTGTAAAATCCACTTTTCATTGCACATCACAATACGATTGAGAAGTGGTTCATTGTTGCATAGAATAAGAAAATATAGCACTTCAAAACAATTTTTTTTTATTTTCAGTCAACTCACAAGGCACCTACTTATTGAGCTTTTCATCTTTCCAATTTGCTTCAAATGCTGAAAGACCATAGAATGGTTGATGTTGAGTTCTTTGGCAACTTGTCCAGGTTTGATGCACGATACTGGATTCTTGGGGCTGGTGCACTGGGATGACCCAGAGGGATGGTATGGGGAGGGAGGAGGGAGGAGGGTTCAGGATGGGTAACACATATATACCTGTGGCAGATTCATTTTGATATATGGCAAAACCAATATAATATTGTAAATTAAAAAAAAATTTAAAAAAAAAGGATCAGTTTTGATGATGCTCTCAGCTGGTCGTTGTCAACTTCTGATGGCCAGCCACTACACTCCTCATCTTCAAGGCCCTCGTCTCCTTTGCAAAACTTCTTGAACCACCACTGCACTATACGTTCATTAGCAGTTCCTGGCTAAATGTGTTGTTGATGTTGTGAGTTGTCTCCACTGCTTTACAAAGTATTTTGAATTAAAATAAGAAGGTTGCTCAAATTCGCTTTTTGCCTGTTGTTTCCATAGTCTAAAATAAATATAAAATACACAGCGAGTAAAAAGTCCTTAGGAAAAAGAACAAAGTGAGAAATGCTCATTAAAATGATGCATAACATAACCACATTTACTTAAGAATGTATTCCAATATCAAATGGCAAATTTCAGTAATGCAAAACCGCAATTACTTTTGCACCAAACTAATAGTTATAGTATCTGTAAAACAATTGAGGAATATGCATCAGACACTGAGTCTGTGACTCTATTGTTCGAATTATTAACTGCTTGAGCTTAACCTCTTGAGACCAGGAGGACTGGGAGACTTCAGCTTTTCTACAAATGAGAGGAAGGGGATGTAAATGGGCCTTTGTCCTGGGAGAGGGGAGCACAGGGTTCTGCTCAACTTTAGTTTCTCTCTAGAGAAAGGTAATTTTTTAGGCTCAAGTTAATTTTCACAAACAATTTTGCAAATACAATGTCTGGTAAACAATTAAAAAAATTCAGGCACACAAAATGACAATACAACATGATCAAACAGTAGAAATAGCAAACAATAGAGATAGACATATAAGGACTTCAAATATGGAAGGGGTGAAGCTATTGCACATCAACTTTTGAAAATATGTTCATAATTGAAAAAATACATGATTGTTTTGTAGAGAATTGGAAACTGTGGGAAAATATTAAATGTTGGCTCTAGTGCTATAAAGCATCATAATTAAAAGTAATAGCACAAACATGAGACTAAGAGTACATTAGATAAAACTGAGGCTTACTACTGAACAAGAAGATAAGTTAGAAGAGTAGCAACAGAAAATAATGACAAAAATATTTAAAGCAGAAAAGAAATGATTAAGAAACATAGACATGAGAGTGATAAGGTTTAATATAGATATATAACAGAGAAGACCAAACCTGACTCCATATTGTGTCTATTCCTTTAGCTCTGACATTTGTGCTCTGTTGCCGATGCTTAGTCATGCTGGCTCTGCACCTTTGTCAATAAGAATATTGCCTATAACCTGAAACATACATAACAGACCATTCTCAAGGCTCTGTCTCCAAGGCTTGACTTTTAAAGGTATGAAAGAGATGTCTTTTATAGAGAGAGAGATAAAAAGTCAAAGAATGGAGAATAAATTTGTCTTGTTGGAGTTTTACAGAAACATCATGACCAGAACTATGTTGACAACTACAAGAGTAAAGGATTCTGGCACCAAGAAGTTTGCTGCAACCGATCATACCCTCTCCCCTTTTAGTATAAAAGAAGCCTGAATTTTAACTCAGGTTAAAATGATTCTTTGGGGTAGTAGTCTCAGTCTACTGTCTTTCCAGTTAAGTCACTATTCCTTTCTCCAACAACTTGTCTCTTGATTTACTGTCTTTATGTGCGGTGATGAGCAATATGAACCTAGAGCCAGTAACACATCTGATTAGAGACCCAGTAGAAGAGGAGAGGAACAATTAGACAGAAGCAATATTGTTGGTCTTCTCTAAACTGACAAATACAAAAATGTTAAAAGCAGTTAAACAACAGAAAACAAAACAAAAAACTGTCTTTAATAGAGCAACATTTAGATTGATAATTTTCATTCAATAAAAATCAATGGAAAATAGAAAATAATGTCACGACATATACAGGTCTGAAAGAATTCTATATGCAAAAAACCCTTCAAGCAAAACAACTGTAAGCCAATAAATCAAACAAAAAAGCAAATGAACAAAACCCTAAAAGAAGACAGATATTTTTAGATGAATAAACCCAGAGAAAATTTTTTGACAGCAGATATGAACAAAATAAGAAAAATTGTTCTTCAGACAGAAGAAAAATAAATTTTGATGAAGAATTCAAGGGGTAGAAGTAATACAAACAGTGAAAATAGTAAAGATATGGGTAACTTATCTTCAGCATTCTTGCCTTGAGAACACCATGAACAGTAAGAAAAGGCAAAAAGATATGATACTAGATGATGAGCCCCCTAGGTCAAAGGTATCCAATATGCCACTGGAGAAGAGTGGAGATATAGCTCCAGAAAGAATGAAGAGGCTGAGCCAAAGCAGAAAAGATGCTCAGTTGTGGATGTGTCTGGTGGTGAAAATGAAGTCTGATGCTATGAAGAACAATATTGCTTAGGAACTTGGAATGTTCAGTACATGAATCAAGGTAAATTGGACATTGTCAAGCAGGAGATGGCAAGAGTGAACATTGACATTTTAGAAACCAGTGAACTAAAATGGACCAGAACGGGTGAATTTAATTCAGATGACCATTTATATCTACTACTGTGGGCAAGAATCCCTTAGTAGAAATGGAGTAGTCTTCATAGTCAACAAAAGAGTCCAAAATGCATAATTGAGTGAAATCTCAAAAATGACAAAATCTCAAAATCCACTAAGAAGATTCCAGGAAACATCTACCTCTTCTTGATTGACTATGCTAAAGCCTTTGACTGTGTGGCTCACATCAAATTGTGGAAAATTCTTCAAGAGATGGGAATACCAGACCACCTTACTTGTCTCCTGAGAAACTTGTGTGCAGACCAAGAAGCAACAGTTAGAATTGTACCTGGAACAATGGACTGGTTCAAAATTGGTAAAGGAGTGTGTCCAGGTTGCATATTGTCATCTTGCCTATTTAACTTATATGCAGGGTACATCATGTGAAATGCTGGGCTAGATGCAGCTCAATCTGGAATCAAGATTGCCAGAATTATCCATAACCTAAGATGTGCAGATGATACCACTCATGGCAGAAAGTGAAGAGTAAGTATAAAGCCTCTTAATGAAGGTGAAAGAGGAAAGTGAAAAATCTGACTTAAAACTCAACATTTAAAAAACTAAAATCATGGCACCCAGTCCCATCACTTCATGGCAAATAGAGGGGGAAAAATGGAAATAGTGACAGACTTTAAATTCTTGGGCTCAAAGTCACTGCTGACAGTGATTGCAGGCATGAAATTAAAAGACATTTGCTCCTTGGAAGAAAAACTATGGCAAGCCTAAACAGTGTATTTAAAAGTAGAGACATCACTTTTCTGACAAAGGTCCGTATAGTCAAAGCTATGGTTTTTCCAGTAGTCATGTATGGATGTGAGAGTTGGACTTTAAAGAAGGTTGAGCATCAAAGAACTGATGCTTTCAAACTGTGGTCTGAAGAAGACTGTTGAGAGTCCCTTGGACCACAAAAAGATTAAATCAGTCAATCCTGAGGGAAACCAACCCTGAATATTCATTGAAAGGACTGATGCTGAAGCTTAGATACTTTGGCCACCTGATGTGAAGAGCTGACTCACTGGAAAAGACCATGAAGCTTGGAAAGACTCAGGGGAGGAGGAGAAGGGGATGGTGGGGGATGAGATGGTTAGATAGCATCACCAACTCAATGGACATGAATTTGAGTAAACTCTGGGAGGTAGCGAAAGACAGGGAAGACTGGTGTGCTACAGCTCATGGTGTCACAGAGAAATGGACATGCCTTAGTGTCTGAACAACAAGACTTTTTAATGATGGCATTTCTGACTGGTGAGGTGATGTCTCATTGTAGACTTGACTTGCATTTCTCAAATAATTAATTAGCAATATTGAATATCTTTTCAGGTGCCCGATGGCCACCTGTATGTATTCTTCAGGCCTTCTGCTCATTTTTTGATTCAGTTGTTTGAGTTTTATATATATGTATATGTATGTATATATTGAGTTTTGTGAGCTCTTTGTCTATTTTGGAGATTGATCCCTAGTCATTCACATCATTTGCAAATATTTTCTTCTATTCTGTAGGTTGTCTTTTTGTTTTGTTGATGATTTTCTTTGCTGTGCAAAAGCTTTTAAGTTTGATTAGATCCCATTTCTTTAGACTAACGTATTCTTGATATCAAAACCTGAGAAGGACATTATTGGAAAAAAATATAGGCCAATTTCATTCATAAACATAGATGTAAAAATTTTAAGCAACATATAGTCAGATTGAAAGCAGATCTTTATGAAAGTATATAAACTGGGTTTATTAAAGGAATGCACCTTCAGTTAATCATGAAAAAAATCAGTATAATTCATATTAGAAGAAAAAGTCAAAATTAATACAGATAAAGCATATAGCTAATTACAGAAATAGAAAAAATATTTTAAAGGTACTACTTATAGTCCCTTGGACCACAAGGAGGTCCAACCAGTCCATCCTAAAGGAGATCAGTCCTGGGGGTTCACTGGAAGGACTGATGCTAAAGCTGAAACTCCAATACTTTGGCCACCTCATGTGAAGAGTTGACTCACTGGAAAAGACCCTGATGCTGGGAGGGATTAGGGGCAAGAGGAGAAGGGGACGACAGAGGATGAGATGGCTGGGTGACATCACCGACTCGATAGACATGTGTTTGGGTTAACTCCAGGACTTGGTGATGGACAGGGAGTGCTGTCCAACGCAGGTGTGCTGCAATTAATGGGGTCACAAAGAGTTGGACATGACTGAGCGACTGAACTGAAATGAACTGAACTGACTTATAATAAGATTAAAATAAAAAGTACCTATGAATAAAACAGAAAGCATTTGTAAGGTCTCTATCTAGAAAGCTGCAAAACATTATTGAGATAAATAAAAGATCTAAATAAATTGAGCATTTATTGTTTGGAATCCTCAACATATCAGAGCTGTCAGTTCTTCTCAAATTGATCTACAGAATCAATACAATTTCAGTTAAAATTTCATTTGTTTTTTCCTATGTAGAACTTGACAAACTGATTTTAAAATTAAGTGGAAATGCAAAAGGCAAATCTTTTCTCCAAGTGTAGCTTATCTTTTCATGCTCTTAACGGCGTATACTGAATAGCAAAAAATTTTAATCCAATCTTTTCTTTGCACTATACGTTAAAAAAATCTCAGAATGGATGATAGATAAAAGTGTAAAAATGAAAACTACAAAAAATCTGCAAGGTAATATAAAAGAAAAGCTTTGTGACTTTGAATGAGACACAGGTTTAATAGATACGATGCCAAAAGTACAATCTGTAAAGAGACAAACTAGTAATTGTGTAGTTTTATTTAAAATGTATTTATTGTATTCTTACCAAGATCAGCTGTGTTCTTCCCACACTCATTAATGCCATTTGAAATTTATATATAATATATAACTAATGTTCAAATTCATATTATTTAAAACAGCAAAATATGAGTGTGGAAAGAGAAGTATTTCTATAAAACTAAAAATTAAGTTGAGTGTTTCAGAAAGACAGAATAAAGATTAATTGCTAAGTGAAAATACAGATTTTTAGTGTGGGATAGATAACTGCAACACATTGAAAGACATTATAAATATTTAGAAGGATTTTTTGCCCTCATGTTTAAAACAAATTCTGCTTGCTTAAAAACAAATACTTTGGAAATCATTGCAAATGCATTTTAATTTTGTTTTCTGCAAGAAAGTGACTGTGGAAATTTAATCAGTGGATTAATATTCAAAATGAGAGAAGTGATTCTATATTAAAGAAAGTAAAGTCGCTCAGTTGTGTCCAACTCTTTGCGACCCCATGGACTGTAGCCTACCAGGCTCTTCCATCCATGGGATTTTCCAGGCAAGAGTACTGGAGTGGGTTGCCATTTCCTTCTCCAGAGGATCTTCCCGACCTAGGGATTGAACCCAGGTCTCCTGCATTGCAGGCAGATGCTTTACCGTCTGAGCCAACAGGGAAACTCAATTCTATATCAAAAGACTTCTAAATAACTGTACAGTTACATATTTCAAGTTATATAAAGTACCAATTAATAATTTGAACTTGAAATTTTTGATTAACTATCTACTGTGCCAATAGACTTAATAAGAGGGTTTCTAGTATATGCTAATTTATAGCTAAATATCATTTTGCATGTTAGCAAGGTATATATTTGCAATATTTTCATTTTATTATTATGCTAAATAACAATATGTAGATAGATAACCTCTAAAGAATTTACTCTTTCCTTCATGATTTATTTTTCATTACTACAAATAGTTTGCTAAGTTATTAATATGCAATACTGATAAAAGTATAGTACAAAAAAGATCTTGATAACCCAGATACCCACAGTGATGTTGTCACTCACTTAGAGCCAGACGTCTGGAGTGTGAAGTCAAGTGGACCTTAGGAAGTATTACTAACCAATAAACCTAGTGGAAGTGATGGAATTCCAGCTGAGCTTTTAAAAATACTAAAAGATGATGGTGTTAAAGTGCTGTACTCAATATGTCAGCAAAATTGGAAAACCTGCAGTGGCCACAAGACTAGAAAAATCAGTTTTCTTTCCAATTCCAAAGCAGGGCAGTGCTAAAAAATGTTCAAATTACTGGACAATTGTGCTTGCTTCCCATGCTAATAAGATTATGCTCAAAATCTTTCAAGCTAAGCTTCAGCAGAACATGAACTGAGAACTTCCAGATGTACAAGCTGGATTTAGAAAAGGCAGAAGATCCAGAGATCAAATTGCCAACATCTGCTGGATCATAGAGAAAGCAAAGGAATTCCAGAAAAACATCTACCTCTGTTTCATTGACTACAGGAAAGCCTTTGACTATGTGGATCACAACAAATTGTAGAAAATTCTTAGAGATGGGAATACCAGACCACTTCATCTGTTTCATGAGAAGCCTGTATGCAGGTTAAGAAGCAACACTTAGAGCCTTACATGGAACAACTGACTGGTTCAAACTTGAGAACGGAGTACAACAAAGCTATATATTATCACCCTGTTTATTTAACTTATATGCACAGCACATCATGCAAAATGCTGGGCTGGATGAGTTACAAGCTGAAATCAAGATTGCCGGGAGAAATATCAACAACCTCAGATATGCAGATGATACCACTCTAATGGCAGAAAGTGAAGAGAAACTAAAGAACCTCTTGATTGGGGTTAAGGAGGAGAGTGAAAAAGCTGGCTTAAAATTCAACATTCAAAAAACTAAGATCAGGGCATCCAGTTACATCACTTCATGGTAAATAGAAGGGAGAAAGTGCAAGAAGTGACAGACATTCCCTTCATGGGCTCCAATATCACTGCAGATGGTGACTGTAGCCATGAAATTAGAAGACCATTGCTTCTTGAAAGGAAGGCTATGACAAACTCAGGCAGTGTATTAAAAAGTAAAGACATCACTTTGTCAACAAAGATCTGTATAGCCCAAGCTATGGTCTTTCCAGTAGTCATGTACAGATGTGAGAGTTGGACCATAAAGAAGGCTGAGCACTGAATAATTGATGCTTTCAAACTGTGGTGCTGGAGAAAACTCTTTAGAGTCCCTTGGACCACAAGAAGATCAAACCAGTCAATCCTAAAGCAAATCAATACTGAATATTCACTGGAAGGACTGATGCTGAAGCTGAAGCTCCAATACTTTGGCCACCTGATATGAAGAGCCGATTCACTGGAAAAGACCCTGATGCTGGGAAAGATTGAGGGCAAAAGGAAAAGAAGGCGGCAGAGGATGAGATGCTTGGATGGTTGGATGGCATCACCATTCTCTGGACATGAACTTGGGTGAACTCCGGGAGATGGTGAGAGACAGAGAGGCCTGTCATGTTCCAGGGTGGGGAAGAACTGGACATGACTGAATGACTGAGGAACAACTGATAAATACCCAAAACTATGTTCAAGCAGTTTATAATTTTTTAGTTAAAATTTTTATCTGATATGTGATTTATTTAGTGATCTATTTTTTCCCTTAAATTATCAGTGCATTCCAATGTTATTTACTGATTTTTTTCCTAACCCATTTTTGGGTGTAATTGATGGTTCATATTTTTAATTTATTTATTTTTCTCTACACTGGGTCTCAGTTGTGCAGGCAGGATTTTTCTTTGCAGCATATGGAATCTTTCCTTGCAGTGTTCAGTCTCTTCCTTGGGCACACTGGTTTCTCTCTAGTTGTGGTGAGTGGGCTCAGTAGTTGTGAGGATTTAATTGCTCAGAGGTGTTTGGGATCACAGTTCCTTGGCCAGGGATCAAACCCATGTTCTCTGCACTGGAAGGCAGATTCTTAACCACTAGAACAGCAAGGAAGACCCAACTGTTCATACACTTTAAAATTAAAATCCTACAAAGAATTTAGCTTTCAGATGTTCCCTGGCAGTTCAGTGGTTAAGATACTGCATTTCCTATGCAGGAGACATGGGTTCCATTCCTGGTCAGGTAAGTAAGATCCCACATGCTGCGTGTTGTGGCCAAAAATGAACAAAAAAATTTTAAGAAAAAGGAAATTAGTTTTCATTTTCCCATAAAGTGAAAATTAAAGTCGCTCAGTAATGTCCAACTCATTGTGACCCCATAGACTATACACTCCATGGAATTCTCCAAGCCAGAATACTGGAATGGGTAGCCCTTCCCTTCTACAGGGAATCTTCCCAACCCAGGGAGTGAACCCAGGTCTCTGCATGGCAGGTGGATTCTTTACCAGCTTAGCCACAAGGAAAGCCCTCATTTTCTCATAAGAAGAAGGTAAATCACTATCTTTTCCCACCTTGGAAAGAGAGGAAGAAAGAAAGGAAGGAGGTAGGGAAGGGAGAGAAGTTGCAATGAATTGTAACCTATCCATGCAGAGCAGTGATTCTCAATTGGGGGTGATTTTGCCCTCCAGGAGACATTTGGTAATATCTAGGGCCAGCAAATTTGGAAAACTCAGCAGTGGCCACAGGACTGGAAAAGGTCAGTTTTCATTCCAATCCCAAAGAAAGGCAATGCCAAAGAATGCTCAAACTACTACACAATTGCACTCTTCTCACATGCTAGCAAAGTAATGCTCAAAATTCTCCAAGCCAGGCTTCAGCAATATGTGAACCGTGAATTTCCTGATGTTCAAGCTGGTTTTAGAAAAGGCAGAGGAACCAGAGATCAAATTGCCAACATCCGCTGGATCATGGAAAAAGCAAGAGAGTTCCAGAAAAACATCTATTTCTGCTTTATTGACTATGCCAAAGCCTTTGACTGTGTGGATCACAATAAATTGTGGGATATTCTGAAAGAGATGGGAATACCAGACCACCTGACCTGCCTCTTGAGAAACGTTTATGCAGGTCAGGAAGCAACAGTTAGAACTGGACATGGAACAACAGACACTTTCCAAATAGGAAAAGGAGTACGTCAAGGCTGTATATTGTCACCCTGTTTATTTAACTTATATGCAGAGTACATCATGAGAAATGCTGGACTGGAAGAAATACAAGCTGGAATCAAGATTGCTGGGAGAAATATCAACAACCTCAGATATGCAGATTACACCACCCTTATGGCAGAAAGTGAAGAGGAACTCAAAAGCCTCTTGATGAAAGTGAAAGTGGAGAGTGAAAAAGTTGGCTTAAAGCTCAACATTCAGAAAATGAAGGTCATGGCATCTGGTTCCATCACTTCATGGGAAATAGATGGGGAAACAGTGGAAACAGTGTCAGACTTTATTTTTGGGGGCTCCAAAATCACTACAGATGGTGACTGCAGCCATGAAATTAAAAGATGCTTACTCCTTGGAAGGAAAGTTATAACCAGTCTAGATAGCATATTCAAAAGCAGAGACATTACTTTGCCAACAAAGGTCTGTCTAGTCAAGGCTATGGTTTTTCCAGTGGTCATGTATGGATGTGAGAGTTGGACTGTGAAGAAAGCTGAGTGCCGAAGAATTGATGCTTTTGAACTGTGGTGTTGGAGAAGACTCTTGAGAGTCCCTTGGACTGTAAGGGAGGCCTGGCGTGCTGCAAATCATGGGGTCGCCAAGAGTCAGACACGACTGAGCGACTGAACCGAACTGAACTGAGAGACATTTTTGGTTGTCACTTAGGCAGTACTTCTGCTGCTTAGTATAGAAGCCAGAGATGCTGCTAAATGTCCTATAACAAAGGCTTCCCCAGTGACTCAGTGGTAAAGAATCTGCCTGCGATGCAGTAAATGCAAATTTGATCCCTGGGTCAGGAATATTCCTTGGAAGAGTGCATGGTAACCCAATCCAGTATTCTTGCCCATGAGAGAGGGGCCTGGCAGGCCACAGTCCATGGCGTCATAAAGAGTTGGACGCGACTGAAGCAACTAAGCATGCATGCCAGTCCTACAATATACAGGACAGTCTCCAACAACAAAGAATTATCTGGTCCCACGTGTCGATAGTGCTGAATTAAAAAAAAATTTTTTATTATTGTAAAGAAGTAAATAGAATGAGAAAATCAGGGACACACATAATATGCTGAGAACTTATTGTTTAAAGCAGGGAGGCAAAAACGTGTTTTCCATGGGAAAGAACAGAAAGCCTAATGTATACAGCATTGTTATTAGATTATTATATACACTTGAAAATGAATATGCACTGAGCTGCCCTCTACATTCTTTCATTAAAAAGGTTTGTGGAGTATTAAGAGGATCTTGCTGGTAGAGAATTATATTGATTGAGGAAAATAGTCTTTGGGGAAATTTCTCAGATGTTTGATATAAATGGCTGCTTTCTGGGTATGGGAAATACCTTGTAAAGTTTCCTTCAAGTGAAAGTCATATCTCAGTTATATCAGGGATCCATTCAAAGATACATTACCTGTGCTCTCCACATATGGCCCCCAGAGTAGTTTTTAACAGTAGTTTTACACGGTAAGTATTAGATACCATATTTAACAAATAAAAGTACAGGATTGTATTTATTCTAGAAAAGTATTCATTATGTATCTGAAATTTGAAATTAATTGAACATCCTGTATTTTATCAGGCAATCCTTACATGTATTTAAACTACTTTTAATTCATTTTTAATATAAAGAAAAAAAGTACATGTTAAACTTTTGATTCTCTTTAACAGGGTCTTTCTCTAGCTTTATTGCATGTTTCTAACTCTTTATTCTCTCTGCCTTCCCTGCACTGTGAATTCCATTTAATTACCACAGAATCAAAACTCTTGATTCACTAATTTTTTCTACTTAAATATTGGCCATTGGGGCTTCCCTGGTGGCTCAGAGGGTAAAAGAATCTGCCTGTAATGTAGGAAACCCAAGTTCAATCTCTGGATTGGGAAGATCCCCTGGAGAAGGAAGTGGCAACCCACTCCAGTTATTCTTGCCTGGAGAATTCCATGGACAGAGGACCCTGGCCTTGGGCTACAGTCCATGGGATCACAGAGTCAGACACAGAGGAGCAATTAACACTTTCAGTTTGGGGAATGATTCTAAATAAAATACATTCCAAATATGACCTCTGAGCTTAAGAAATAGCATTTCCCAAGAAGAAGGCTGTATAGTGTTGGACAGTGGGGTGTAATACAGAAAATAAAATCTGCTATCAAAGAAAATCCACAGAGAAGAGAGGGGAAACCCAAACCTCTCCTCAGGCCTGCCACTTGCTACAGAGTAGCATTTCTCAAAATACTGTCTCTGGGCCACTTTCTCTCAGAATCATATGGATTGCTTTTAAATGTGAATTCCTGGACTTGAATCAGAATGTCTATTTTGGGTGAATACCACAGGTACATTTGAAGTTTAAGTACCATGAGGCTAGAATTTTTGTTGTACAGGTGTGTGCACTATTGGAAAATGTTAAAAACTAATGCTTTCTTTTGTTTTAGACTTTGTTTGGAGAATCTGATTGTTGTTTCTTAAACCATCCTGAATCCATATCCATGCCCTTTTCTCCCCCACAACCACACAAACTTACTTTCCCAATACACATATTTTCATTCGTTCATTCATTAAATCTTTCATTCAACACACACTGAGAGAAGCAAGCCTCTGTGACTATTTTCAATGGAAATGTAAATATAAGCCTTATCATTACCTTTCTGAAGGACAGTGTCTTCATATTTTACATTTATGTCTTTCTCCATATTGTTGGCAGCCTAAAAAAAAAATACAGCTTTATTTTACTTATTTGTTTTCCTGTCACCTGTGGCAAATATTTAATTTGTTACTAAATGACATTTACGATTTTGAACTTGCTTGTTTCTGTGTCCCCAACATGCACTGGGGCCCAGCCTGCATTGACAATATGTGTGTATGCTTATCAAAGTGCCCTTGGGAAATGAAATAACATGTGAAACTCATTTTTTATTTTCCAGCAAACTTCATAACATTCTCCGTGATTCTATCCTTTGGATAGATTTCTAGTTTATCTTATATGTGAGAAATGACCTTATAACCTGTGTGTGACAGTTGTTTGGGTTTTATTAAGTGCCCTGCTAGCTGGTGATATAGGGGTATTACTCATAGATATTTGTTTGCTACCACCAGTAAGCCAAGAAAATTTATTTTTATATATTTAAGTACAGTGTCTTTCTTCTCCTGCATGTCATTTAAAAGTAGTTCATAGAATAAGGAGAATACTGCCAATTTTAGCTTTAGATGTGGGAAAGAGATGGATTGCCATCATGAATCCCAGAGGTGAAACTTTGTAATACACTCATCTTCCAGGACAACCTAAGCTTGATGAAAATTAAACATAAATTTAAACTAAGAGGATTTCTTTCTTTCTTTTTTTTTTTATACACAGGAACAATCAGCTCACTACCTCCCCTATTTCTACCCCAAAACTTCAGTGGAAAAGTGTCTGCAGAATACTTCCCTTGAACTTCTGACATACACCCCTACAGGAAAGCAAGCTACTTCTGTATATGGAGGGGGGTGGCATTTGTTGTTATTTTTGAAACAGTGATAGCTTAGTGGTCATTTCAAAGTTGTGGCTGATTTCTGTCATGTGAAAACATCCATGGTCAGGAAATTCATCAGAACTTCAAAAACAAATTCTTAATTACATATTGTTTCTTCATATATTAGACTCAAATCAGATATTTTATTAGTGAATCTCATACTGCTGAATAGGTGGAAATTTTAATAAAACTGTATTATTTCAATGTAATTCTGAATACTAATACCAAAGCAGATATAATCAGTTTCTGCTATCACAAAGGATTTGTGCATTCCACTCCACTTATATATGGAAATTAGATATGGCATTTTCGTTGAGAAAACATGAGAGTGTATAGTGAATTATCTTAGGAGGTGGCTGGGTAGAGGTGGTGTTGAGCTTGCTCTGGCCTTTGGTGTTAGACAGTTCCCTTCCCGCTCAGTTCCTCTTTGCATATCCATTTGGATCCAAATGTGCCTATGAAGACTTGTGTTTTTTTTTTTTCTTTCTTTTGTTCATTTTCACAAAGATGCCTGGAAAACAATGAAGCACAGAAAACAGTTTATGGTTGTGGTGCTGCGGATGCCTGAGAGGCACTCTACTCGAAAATAAACAGCAAGATTTTGGTTTCATACAGCTATACAAACTTGGGGAAAGTACTCCATTTCCCTGAACCTCAGTTTCATATTAAAATAGAGGTAATAGTATCATAGGCATGTGGTGATATTTGAATTAAAGGCAAACTGTTTGTTATAACAAACAATTGGAAACAACACAAAGGTACATTCATGGGGGTTGAGTCAAACGTGGTGTGTGCCTTTAATGAAACACTGCAGAGCTGCAACTGAAGGAAGCTCTCCAAGTGAATGTGAGTGAACTCCATGCCAAATTGGAAACAACCACACACAAAGAAAAGGATTTCTAATGGCTTTAGAACTCTGCATACAGTTATTGGTATATATTCTAAGGACAAAAACAACTGTGAAAAATATTAAACTTCAGTCAATAATTTTACTCAGTATTAATATTGGTACAGTTATTTTGAATTTATTTTTGTTAATGTTGTAGGATAGAGCAAGAATGAATATTAAAGTTAGTAGGAAACAAATTTTAAGTGTAAGAGAAAAGATGTATAAGTACAGAATCAAAAAAAATGAAGGAAAAAATGTAAAATGTTACATTTGGATGGAAAATATCTGTATGAACTCATGATGTTAGAATATTTGTTTTTTTTTCTAGCTTTGTCCACTGAGAAAGCCTAAAACCACTGATAACCCAGTGAAACCATTTACTTCAGATTGGGACTTGAACCCATGTTCTGGGACTTGAACCCATGTGGTTGGGGACTCAAACTCACATAACCAGGACTTGAACCTGGCTGAAATCCTGCTTAGGACTTGAACCCATGTGGCTGGAACTCAAACCCAGCCAGAACCCGTGGTACCTGGTTTCAGGACCTAATGAAGCTCAGATTTTTGATATCTCATCACAGAAAGAATTCAGTGATAAAATTGATCGGTGAGAAGTGGATTTATTCAGATTCAGAGAGAAGCACACTTCACAGACAGACTGTGGGCCATTGCAGAGGACAAGGGCGGTGGCCTCAAAGTGTGGTGTGGTTAGCTTTTATGGGCTGGTTAACTTCATGGGCTGAGTGGGAGGATTATTCCAACTATTTTGGGGAATAGATGGAGATTCCCAGGAATTTGGCCACCATCCACTTTTTGGTCTTTTGACAGTGTCTTGGAACTGTCATGGTGCCTCTGGGGGTGTCATTTCACTTGTTGATCAAGGATCAAGGTTTAGTCGAAGTTGACTTGTCTGCCATCTTGGATCCATCTGATTCTAATCAGTTTATGTTGTGTCCTCTGGGTTATGTCATTCTGTCAAAAGTTGTGCCCTACCCCTTTCCCTCCCGTTTAACCAGGAGCAAAGAATCTCTTGGTATCCAAACTGTGATTTCTTTTCATAGAAAAATATTCTTGGAAAAATAGCTGCTCCAGGTTTGGGATATTTTGTGCCAGAAAGTAAACAAGTCATCAAAAAAATATATCAAAAGTTTATGGGAACCAGTTTGAAAGGATTCTAACTTACCAAATTTGATCATTATACATAAAGCAATTAATTGAAAGTCACTGAATATATAAAAATCATGAATTAATATTGATATTTAACAGCAACTATAAAACAGACATGGAACTCTCATTCACCACCATTGACAAGTACTATTAAATGAACTCCTTACTTTGGAAGTTTGCAATTAGAAAGAGAGAGTTAAGTATTTATCCTACCTTTCTCCCAGGACTATAATTCAGGGTAAGGAAATAGCTTATGTTGAAGTTCTCTCAAGTTACTTCATAGAAGAATGCACACTAAAATGCAGAAGGAATGATGCAATATAAAAAATAATTCTTAATCTCTAACATAATATTTGACTCAAGCAAGCATTATCACTCAATGCTAAATCATTAGGCAAAAGGCTTCTTACAAGGCCAAAGTATTACTCTATTGATGGCTTTCTAACCACAAAGGGAAAAACTTACCTTGATAATAGAGAGATCCATGTGTCACCATCTTAACCCAGTGATCAAACTTGCAGCACTAGGGGGAAAAATAAATATAATGGGCCTCCTGATGTGATGTAGTATGAAATACACAGCATCTCTGAGAAAATATTCTTGCCAAACATATTCAGCTTGAATTCACTACAGAAAATATTATAGAGCTCAGAAGAACCAGTAAAATGATATCACAGGAAACAGTTGAACATATCTGTACTGTGGGGCATTCATCAGCTTGATGCCTGGTGATATCTAGCCTGATGCCAACTTTGTGATGGTTAAATAGGTCAAAGGGGCCAGAGTCTTCATGATCGGGGTACTGTTGTGAAAGTGTTCTCATTTGAATTTTCTGGCTTATGGATCTTGGGCTTATCTCCTGGGACATGATGATTTATTACAAGCATGGGTTGCCCATGATCAAAGAACCTAAAATACCCCTAAAATGAGCCGAGCACTAAGGATTTCATTTTTTTAAGTAATAGAGATTAGTATAAACTGAATTTGCCAGCAATTCTTAGTTTTTCTTTTCAATAGTGCTATTTTGGTTAATGTATTAATAACTTAGAAATGGTTACAAAAGGACAGTTATTTTGTCAAAACATTCTTAAACATACCACAAATATCTGTTGAATTTATACATTAAGATATTAAAAATGTAAAATATTTAGTGAATATTTTATATTTATAACTGTGAATACTGAGTTATGTCATAATTACATAATTATGTAGTTATTGTCATAATTACATTAAAGTAAGCAGAATACAGTAGAATAAGGTTAAGCTTTGTCTCCATATATATTTAAAATTTGGGTTCTTTTATAATAATATGTAATATATGCAGTTAAAATTTTATATTTATTATAAAACTTATATATGTGCATTATTATTTCCAGTGGGTTTTAAGTCATACAGCTTTATGTTTTTTCAGAGGGGCATATTTCCACTAACCCCTTTAAAGTTTAGAATTCAATCTTCTGAGTTGTTGAAGTATCAATAAACTTGCTCTGTATGTTTGTGTATAAAAGACATTTTCTTAATTTAAAAATTTGTTCTTGAATGAAGCAAAATCTCTAAGCACCAAAAATGGCAATTATAAATAAATTTTAAGGTTGGATGTTTAAACAATCAATGATAGTTTTAAATGAAGCCTAACTAATAGAAATCATTGTGATTTCAAAATATTGAGTATAAAAGGAGACAGAACAATAAATGAGATCTCATTTAATAAATGTATAGTGATAACACTACTATCACAAACACAAAGTCAACTTTATGCAGATTAAGCCTGAAGCTAATTTATATTTCATACCTTTTATTAACTGATATCCAATGAGAATTATTCACATTTTTTTCACTATATCACTCTTAATGAAACTCTGCTCTGTTTTGCATGTGAGTTGCATCGTTTCATAAAATTTTCAGCAGTCTTTGACTTGCTAAATAAAGTGGTCACTCAAATCTCATTTTCTGTCTGAGTGCAGAAAGCTGAATGGACACTGAATTAATCCTGCATATTGTCTCTGCTTGATTAGGTCTCCAAGAGATCTTTGTCCTGTCACCTTTAATGGACTCTGTCTAATGGACTCATTAGTGAATTTCTTATCATTTTTAGGAGAAAGATGCAATCTTACAAAGCTGTCCTTCATGTGTTTGGAAATTATTATAATTTATGTATGCCTTAAACACTTATTCAAAAATCAAGAATGAAGAGACTCTACTTTATTTGGACACCATAATATTGTAACAATGACATGCTGATTACAACGAGGGGTCTAAGAATACTATTTCTTGCTGATTACTCATGTTATATTCAAAACTAGTAGTTAAAGCGGACACATTCTTTAATTCAATAGCTTTATATTACACCATAGTCAGAAAATTTGCAGCTGGGAAAATGGAGATTTTCTTGGCTACAGTTATCTATAAGTGCAGAAAAACTAATAATAAATGACTTACTGATATCATGCAAATCTCTCTAAATTCATGCTACGGGGATTTACATTTTAATATTACTTTGCATTACAGCCCAATAATGAATACTCATGTTTGTTATCTTACACTACACTCTTTCTTCTCTGTCTCTTTTCTTGGATTCTCTTGTTATTTTGGTTAATGAAATTCATGATAGTAGAGAAAATGAATTTTAGACAAATATTTAATTCTGAGAAATATCTATTTATTTTACTATTTTTATTGTGATTGTATTCTTATACCCTTAATTACTTTGTTAAAACTTGCCATTCATAGGCCTTTCACTTGAGAAAATTTGTTAAAGTTTCATTACCTGATTTCTTTGAACTCTAACATTTTAATTATTGATTTTTTATTTATTAAATATAGGAAGAAAATGTCAATATTGATATTCTTGAAGACTTTAACACATTTTTTTTTCTTTGCTTGAAAGCATTTCTTTGATTTTGTTTTGCTAATTGCCTGATCCCAGTGTCTGATGAGGAAAGCTAGGGGAAATGGAGAACTAGCAAGTAACTGCTAGGTAACCCAAAGCAGTGTGTGTGTGTGTGTGTGTGTGACAGGGGTGGAAGAGGAGAGTATAAAGTTCTTTCCAGAGATGATGGTCAATGGAATCAGAGGGCATATGCTGAAGTCAAGTTCTGGAGGGATATCAGTATGGAGGTTGAGTTATCCATCCAGGAAAAGTTGTCTATAGCAAAGGCATTCTGGAGAAAGAGCTAGGGAATTTCTGGGGTTTCCTGGCCCTGGAACAATTAATTATCTGTGATGGACAATTAGAAAAATTCCAGATGCAAAAAGCAAAGCCAATGGTTTTCATTTTTTTTGGTTTGTTTTATATTTTTAGCACACCAATTACTGAACAAACTTTCTAAAAGGGATTTAATAAGACTGGTATCTTTTGAATAGTCCTTCAACAACTTGTTCTTATAAACTTTCTGCATGTTACAGAATTTAAAAATTTTTCACTGTACAAAAAAGATACTCAGTACTTTAATTTTTTGAGTCTTGAATACAGTGTTTTCTTCACCTAAACTGTTAGTTCCCTTCTTACTTGTCTGACAAACTCTAATTCTTCCTTCATGACGCAACTCAAATGTCACCTGTTCCGTGACGCTTTCCTTAAGACAGCCCTACACACCTCTCTGCCCAGATTTACTAGTTGTTCTGTGTTTAGTACTCTTTTAAGGTGTTTCTTTCTTAAAATGTGTCACTTATTATCATTTGGAGAAGCTATTGGGGTTAACTAAGGCTCAGTCTCTCATGATAACCAGCATAGTTAACAATAGTTAACGAAGCTAACTTGTCATAAATTTTAGTACAATTTTTGAACAGCTGAAATGCTTACAGCACTCAATGTTCATGTGGTGCACAGTGTAGTGAGTGTGAATGTGAAGAAGAAAAGGAACCAACCACCATCTGGTAGGTATAAATGTCTGTGATGAGAGGTCAGTCAGTGGAAGGCTGTGTTTGAAAATGAGAAGGAATAAAAATAGTGGACGTTAGGACTACTGAGAAGCAGAACTGATGGAGATAAGAGAATGAGAGATGTCGACAGAAAAAAAAAAGTTTGAAGAAATAATGGCCCCAAATTTGATTAAAAGTATAAACAGATTGAGGACATTTATCAGACATGAAACACAAAAAACTACACTGACACTTCAAAATCAAATTGCTTAACACCAGTGACAAATAGAAAACCTATAAAGGAACCAGAGGGAAAAAAGACCACTTTATATAGAAAGAAACAAAGTCAAAGATGGCAGCAGATTTTTCATGTGAAAGAATGTAGGTTAGAAGATAGTGATGCAACATTATTAAAATAATGGAAGAAAAGAAGCTCTGTCAATTTAGAATTTTTCACCCAGTAAAAATCTGTTTCAAAAATGAAGGTAACCATTCCTAAGAGAAATAATATATGTCAACACAAAGACATGTACACAAATGTTCATAGAAAAATTATTTGTCATCACCAGAAACAACCCAAATGGTCATCAACTAGTGTAAGGAAGAATGAAATATGGTATATCTATATAATGAAATAATATTTAGCAATAAAAAGGTATAAACTACTTACATTTACTACAATATGGACGAACCACAGAAACATTATGTTGTATAAGGCAAGGCAGATGCAAAAGACTATGTTGCAGAATCCCATTCATCTGAAATGCTTAGAAGGCACGAATCTATAGGAAGAAAGCAAATTAGAGGTTGCCTGAGGCTGAAACAAGAGAGACTAACTGTGAAAATGGATGACAGAATTTTTTGATGATGTAAACATTCAAAACCACTTTAGAATGCTTGCACAATTTTACAAATTTACTGAATTACAAATACATTGAATTTTATATTTATAAATGGTGAACTTTATATTATGTAAATTACACCTCAATAAATCTTTAAACAATGAAGGTAGAATAAAGACCTTTTTAGACATACAGAAGCTGAAAGAATTTAATGACAGACGTTCTCTTCAAGAAATGTTGATGGAAGTCCTTTAAGCACAAGAAAAATGTAATTAGTCAGAAAGATGGATCTATATGAAGAAACACTTTAGGAAATAATATATAGTTTTAAAACCAAAAATAGCAATAATATAGTTACTATAATATTTATAGAATATATAAAAGTAAAACATATGACAATAGCACAAAAAACAGGGAGGGAAACCATGAGTATATTGCTTTATTGTTCTTATACCAAAATGTAAAGTTAATGTCACATGACAGCCTGGAAAATCCCATGGACGGAGGAGCCTGGTAGGCTGCAGTCCATGGGGTCGCTAAGAGTAGGATATGACTAAACGACTTCACTTTCACTTTTCACTTTCATGCATTGGAGAAGGAAATGGCAACCCACTCCAGTGTTCTTGCTTGGAGAATCCCAGGGACGGGGAGCCTGGTGGGCTGCCGTCTATGGGGTCGCACAGAGTCGGACACAACTGAAGTGACTTAGTAGTAGTAGTAGATTTTAATAAAGTAAAAATGTATTATAAATCTTGATGCAATCATTAATGTTAACATAAGAATTTTAGCTAATAAACCAACAAAAGAGATAAAATGGAATTATAAAAATTACTTGATCCAAAGAAAGGCAAATAAAGGGGAAAAGGGAACAAAGGTGGGACAAATAAAAGACAAACATCAAGATCACCAACCTAAACATAGCAATATCAGTAATAAAATTGATTGTAAATAGTCTAAATATTCCAGTAAAAAAAAGTGAATGTAATGTTGAATGAAACAGAATATCTAATGATATGCTGCTTATAAAAATAGACTTTAGTATAAAGACATAAATGGGTTAAAATTTAAAAAATGAATAAAAGACATGACATTCTAACATGAAGCAAAGAAACCCAGGCTGGTTATATTACTATCAGATAAAATAGATTTTAAGACAAATATATTACAAGAGATAAAAAGTATCTTGAAGATTATACAAGAACCAGATCTTAAATATTATGCATCTAATAATAGGGCTTCAAAATACTTGGTGTAAAAATTGTAAGGAGAAATAGACAAGTTTACATTTACAGTTGGAGATTTCAAAACTTAATATCAATAGCTGATCAAATGAATACACAGCAAATCATTAAGAATATCAAATACTATCAACCAACTTGACCTAATTTATAAGACACTGAATCCAGGAACAACAACAGAACAAGCATTCTTTTCAAGCACCCTTAGAACATTTACAAAGACAGATGAAATTCTGGGTCATAAAACAAGTCTCAAAAAATTTAAGAATATTAGATCATACAAAGAATGTTATCTAATAGCAGGTAATAACAATAATAAATAATTAAATAATAAATAAATAATAATAAATAGAAATCAATAGCAGATATTGTGCAAAACAACTTATAAATATTTGAAACATTATTGCACACTTTTAAATAAAACCTGTGGGTCTAAGAATATTTCAAAAAGGAAATGAGAAAGTATTTAGAATAGAATGAAAATTAAAATATAACATTGGAGAAGGAACTGGTAACCCATTTCAGAATTCTTGCCTGGGAAATCCCATTGACCGAGGAGCTTGGTGGGTTACAGTCCATGAAGTTGCAAGAGTCAGACATGACTTAGTGACTAAACCATCACCAAGACCAAAAATATACCAAAATTTATGGGATACCAAATGTGTTAGAATAACAGTTCCCCCCTCAACCAAATATGCACATGTCCTTGTCCCTAGAACCTGTGAATATGTTACTTTTCATGGCAAAAAGGACTTTGGCCAATGGGACTAACTTAAGGATCTTGATATTAGTTTGCAAATATTTCTCATAAAGGGACATGAAAAGATGTTCAACATCATTGTTATTTGTTTGTTTAGTCACTAAGTCATGTCTGACTCTTGCAACCCAATGGACTGTAACCCACCAGGCTTTTCTGGCCATGGGATTTCCCAGGCAAGAATACTGGAGTGTGTTGCCATTTCCTTCTCCAGGGGATCATCTGATCCAAGGATTGAACCCATGTCTGTTGCATTGACAGACTGATTCTTTACCACAGAGCCACAGGGAAGCCCAGCGTCAGTAGTCACTAAGAAATGTGAATAAAACCACAGTGATATATATCACTACACACTTACTGGAATGCCTTAAATTTAAAAAGATTGATTATATCAAGTGTTGGTGAAAATGCAGTAACTAATATTCTAGCATCTTGGGTGAGAACACTTTGGAAAACAATGTAGCAATTTCTTAAAGAGTTAAATACACGCTCAGCTATGCTCCAGCCATTCAACACCTAGGTATTGATGTTCACTGTTGAGAAATGTAAACACATGAACAAAGTTTTAGACTTAATATTCATAGAAACTTTATTTATAATAGCCAAAAATTGGGTAAAAATAACCCTAAATGCTTTTCAATTGGTAAATTTGTAAACTACAGTCCCCACAATGGAATACTATTCAGCAATAAAGAAGACTGAGTTATGATAGACCCAATAGCATAAATAAATATCAAAATAATTATGCTGGGTGATATTAGCCAGGTGAAAATGTACATTAATTTTTAAATATAAAATTCTAGAAAATGAAACTAACTCACAGAAAACAAGTCAGTTATTTCCTGGGTACAGAGTAGGGATGGCAATGTGTGAGAGAGGAATTACCCGGGGGTAAAATTAAACTTTTGTTGGGGATGGATATTGTTGTTATCTTGATTGTGATGATTATTTTATGGTTGTATACATATGTCAAAACTTAACAAATTATATACTTTAAACATACACAGTTTATTGTATCTTAATTATATGTCCATAAAGCACACACAATAATATACAGCTAAACATATACCCACTAAATTAACTATAGTAAAAAATCATTGAAAATACTAAATGTTGGAGAAAATGAGCAGAAACTGGAACCTTCATACATTGCTTGTGGTAATGCAAAAAGGTACACTTATGATTAGCAAAATGCTAAACTTATGATTGTCATTTGACCTAGTAATTTCATTTCTTGGTATATATCCTGGAGAAAAATAATATATGTTCATGAGAATTGCGATGCAAATGTTCATAGGAACTTCATTCGTAACAGACAAAAAATGAAAACAGTCCAGGGTTAACCAACTGGTGAAGACATAGACACAATGTGGCATATTCATACGATCAAATACTATCCAACAATAAAAATGAAAAAAAAGACCATTCCATGCAAAATCATGAATGAACCTAAAGAACATACAAAGTGAAGGAATTCAGACACAAAATATTATATAGTGTACTTTTCAATTTGTACAAAATGTCTATAAAATGCAAAGATCAGTGTTTGCTTGGGACTAGGGGAGGGAAAGGGAATTGACAAGGGACAGAATAGAATTCGGGGAATGGTAGAAAGTTTCTAAATCTGGAATGTGGTCGTAGTGTGTCACTATACAAATCTGGGCTTCCCTGGTGGCTCAGAGTTAACGAATTTGCCTCCTTACAGAAGGCAAAGTTTGATCCCTGGGTTGGGAAAATCCCCTGGAGAAGGGCATGGCAACTCACTCCAGTATTCTTGCCTGGAGAATTCCATGGACAGACGAGTTTGGCAGGCTACAGTTCATGGGGTCACAATGAGTAGGGCATGACTGAAGTGACTGAGCATGCACGCATATAAATTTACTAAAAATCATTCTGCATATTTTAAATGGGTGAATTTTATAGTATGTCATGTATGCCTCAATGAAAATGTTAAAAATGCAAAAAAGCAAAACAAAACATGGAGTACGTACCATGTGTCACATATTGTGGGATATAAAAGAAGATAATGTGTTATATATGATAATTGAGAATATCAAAATTTGGGTGAATGTTAGCTAAATCTCTCTCCTTTCTTCCCTGTGACTGGTGTATTTGAAGTTACCTAGCTGACACTGTCTGAGGTTTAGAGGCCACTGCCTGGGAACAAGGCTCTGTGCTCTTCCCTGTCCTTAGCTCATTCAGTAAAGAGGAGTGTTCTTTTTTTTTTTTTTTTCTGTTAGAGGTATTTATTTTTCTAAATCCAAAACCGAGGTGGTGATGCCATTATTCTTCTTGCATCAGGGTAGGGTAGATTTAATAGATAACAGTTGTAAAGTCCTTGGAGGTATTCAGGGAAAAGAGCTTGACACAGTCTCTACAGGTTTAATGACTAAAATGTCCTGTTTGCTACTTCCCAACTGTCACCTCTTCCCTGTATTCATTACTTTTGTCTACTCTAAATATAATTGCTCACATCAATGAGCTGGTGAGTAAACTCACACATATCAAGTCTGCCAATAAAACTGAAGTCAGGTTCAATTCCTTTGGGGGAGAAATAATGAAGTTAGCACCATATTCCTGCTTGTTTCTTTAATGGAATTAGAGAGGATGTTTTCCTCAAACATTTTATTCTCTGAGAAGTTCTGCTTCTTCCAAGCACTTTAAAGTGCTCGATATTGGATGCTGTGAAACATTACAAAAGTGCACCGTGCATTATCATTATGTGTTGAAAAATACTGATTTAAAAACTTGCTTCCCTGGTGGCTCAGATGGTAAAGAATCTGCCTGCAATGCGGGAGGCCAGGGTTTGATCCCTGGGTTGAAAAGTCCCCTTGGGGAAGGGAATGGCAACCTATTCCAGTATTCTTGCCTGGAAAACTGGACATGACTAAGCGACTAACACTTTTTTTCTCTTAGAGATACATTCGTTAGGTTACTCCTTTATGCCCATAAATGCAGCTGAGTCAGCATTGTTGAAGTCTCCCCGGCTCTGCTGCCATCATGTCTAAGTCAGAGTCTCCCAAAGAACCCAAACAGCTGCAGAAGCTCTTCTTGGAGGGACGAGCTTCGACACAACTGACGAGAGCCTGAGGAGCCATTTTGAGTAATGGGGAGTGCTCACAGACTTGTGGTAATGAGGCATCCAAACACCAAGCATTCCAGAGGCTTCCAGTTTGTCAAATATGCCACTATGGAGGAGGTGGACACGACCAAAATGTAAGGCCACGTAAGGTGGATGAAAGAGTTGTGGAACCCAAGAGAGCTGTCTCAGAAGAAGATTCTCTAAGACCTGGTACCCACATTAACTGTGAAAAAGATTTTTGTTGGTGGCATTAAAGAAGATACTGAAGAACTTCACTTGAGAGATTATTTTGAACAGTATGGGAAAATTGAAGTGATCGAAATCGTGACTGACCGAGGCAGTGGCAAAAAGCAAGCTTTGCTTTTGTAACCTTTGATGACCATGACTCTTTAGACAAGATTGTCATTCATAAATATCACACTGTGAAGGGCCACAAATGTGAAGTTAGGAAAGCCCTATGTAAGCAAGAGATGGCTAGTGCTTCGTCCAGCCAAAGAGGTGGAAGTGGTCCTGGAAACTTTGGTGGTGGTCGTGGAGATGGTTTTGGTGGGAATGACAACTTTGGTCATGGAGGAAGCTTCAGTGATTGAAGTGGCTTTGGTGGAAACTGTGGAGGGGTGGATACGGTGGCAGTGGGGATGGCTATAATGGATTTGGTAATAATGGAAGCATTTTTGGACAATGATTTTGGCAGTTACAACAATCAATCTTCAAATTTTGGTTCCATGAAAGGATGAAACTTTGGAGGCAGAAGTTCTGACCCCTATGGTAGTGGAGGCCAATACTTTGCCAAACCATGAAACCAAGGTGGCTATGGTGGTTCCAGCAGCAGCAGTAGTAGCTATCACAGTGGGAGAAGGTTTTAATTACTGCCAGGAAACAAAACTTAGCAGAAGAGGAGAGCCAGAGAAGTGACAGGCAAGTTACACGTTAGAACAGATTTGTGTACTCAGCCAAGCACAGTGGTGGCAGGGTCTAACTGCTATAAAGAAGACATATTTTAGACAACACTCATGTTTATGGGCAAAAACTCCAGAACTACTGTACTTGTGACTAACTGTATGAGTTCAGTTCAGTTCAGTTCAGTTCAGTCGCTCAGTCATGTCTGACTCTGCGACCCCACGAACCTCAGCACGCCAGGCCTCACTGTCCATCACCAACTCCCGGAGATCACTCAAACTCATGTCTATTGAGTCGGTGATGCCATCCAACCATCTCAACTTCTGTCATCCCCTTCTCCTCCTGCCCCCAATCCCTCCCAGCATCAGAGTCTTTTCCAATGAGTCAACTCTTCGCATGAGGTGGCCAAAGTATTTGAGTTTCAGCTTCAACATCAGCCCTTCCAATGAACACCCAGGATTGATCTCCTTTATGATGGACTGGTTGGATCTCCTTGCAATCCAAGGGACTCTCAAGAGTCTTCTCTAATACCGCAGTTCAAAAGCATCAATTCTTCAGTGCTCAGCTTTCTTTATAGTCCAACTCTCACATCCATACATGACCACAGGAAAAACCATGGCCTTGACTAGACGGACCTTTGTTGGCAAACTAATGTCTCTGATTTTTAATATGTTGTCCAGGTTGGTCATAACTTTCCTTCCAAGGAGTAAGCATCTTTTAATTTCATGGCTGCAATCACCATCTGCAGTGATTTTGGAGCCCCCCAAAATAAACTCTGACACTGTTTCCATTGTTTCCCCATCTATTTGCCATGAAGTGATGGGACCAGGCGCTATGATCTTAGTTTTCTGAATGTTGTGTTTTAAGCCAACTTTTTCACTCTCCTCTTTCACTTTCATCAAGAGGCTCTTTAGTTCATCTGCATATCTGAGGTTATTGATATTTCTCCTGGCAATCTTGATTAATAGGTTATTTTAGTTTCTGTTCTGTGAAAAGTGCAAAGCATTCTAACAAAGTGTTTCAAAGTAGTTTTTTTTTTTTTTGCACCCATGTTGTTGATTGCTAAATGTAATAGTCTGATCATGATGCTGAATAAATGTATCTTTTTTTTTTTTTTAACCTGCTGTGTAAAGTTAGTCTACTCTGAAGCCATTTTGGTAAACTACCCCAAAAGTGTGAAGTTGGAATTCCTTCAGGGTGATGCCAGGTTCTATTTGAAATTTATCTACAACCTGCTTTGGTGGAGAAGCTGTTGTCTTCAGAACTTTGGTGTAGTTGAACTGACAGTTACTGTATTGTGACCTGGAGTTCACTGTTAAAAGTGTCACAGATGCAAAGGCATGGAGTTTTATTTATTTATTTTTGGTTATTAATGAATGTTGGCACATGCTCTGCATTATATATAAACTGAATTATGGTACCAGATAAAGTTATAGATGGGAATGAGAATTGTGTATCATCCATTATCATGTGTAGTCAATAAAATATTTAATACCTCCCTAAAAAAAAACTAGTTAATCTAATGCATTAGCGTGATTATCAAAATGGCTTAAATAATTTCTCTTGGATAAATATACAGGAATGGAAGGGTTGAGATATATGGTAGATACACATCTAAGTTCATAAGAGGCTGCCAAACAGTTTTCCAGTGTGAGTGTGCAATTTTTACATCCCCACCAGCTGTGCATGAGACTTTTGGTTATTAGAGCAAGTGACACAGAAACTTTAAATGGTCAAATAATATAAATGGAGATGTACACATACATACACACACAAAGCAGGTAGAAGTCAACTGTTTATATAATGTTATATACTATGTACTTGAGTCACTTTAAACTCTTGAGTCATTCTAAGCATTTTTAGAATGACTTAAAAATTCAACTGCTTATATAATGTTATATATTATGTACCTCAGTCACTATAAATATTTAATATTTATTTAAATATGAAATAAAATATTTAATACACCCATTTTGGGGTTATTAAATATTTTATTGATTACACATGATAATGGATGATACACAAGTTTCATTCCCTTAGCTACCGGGAGCAAGGAATCTGGTGGTTTAGGTGACTCGAGTAATAGTACACAGGAGAGGTAATGAGAACTTGAACAAAGAAAGCTGGGTTAGGAGTGATCAGGGAGAAAGAAATAGGATAATGTAGACATAAACTGGGCTTCCCAGGTGGCGCTAGTGGTAAAGAACCCACCTGCCAATGCAGAAGACATAGAGACACAGGTTCGATCTCTGGGTCAGGAAGATTCCCTGGAGGAGAACACAGCAACTCAGTCTAGTATTTTTGCCCGAAGAAACCCAATGGACAGAGGAGCCTGGCAGGCATGACTGAAGTGACTTAGCACCCATGCAGACATAAACTATAGGATGGAATTAATTTGATATGGGGATCAAGGAAGAGGAAAGAATTAACAGTGATTTGAGATTTGGGGCTAGCTATAGTACCTGGAGAAGGCAATGGCACCCCACTCCAGTACTCTTGCCTGGAAAATCCCATGGATGGAGGAGCCTGGTAAGCTTCAGTCCATGGGGTCGCGAAGAGTCAGACACGACTGAGCGACTTCACTTTTACTTTTCACTTTCATGCACTGGAGAAGGAAATGGCAACTCACTCCAGTGTTCTTTCTGGTGGGCTGCCGTCTATGGGGTCGCACAGAGTCGGACACGACTGAAGTAACTTAGCAGCAGCAGCAGCATAGTACCTGGAAAAGGTGTTTATAATGCAGAGATGTCAAGAGAAGATAATTGTGGGGAGAGGGGAGGTAAGGGGAAGCACATGCATATTGTTCAGATATGTTATTTTAACAAACATTGCTAGATGGCAGGTCTGGAATTAGAGAATTCAGGATTAGAATGTAGATTTAGGGAGTGACACCTGATAGCATTATAGTTGAAGAGGTGGATAATTGTTGAGATGACAGAGGAAAAAATGGAATTGCTGAGCTCTAGGACAGTACATTAAACAGCATTTATATTTATAAAACTGGAGGGAAATGGACTACAGCAAGAGTCAGAAGAGAAAAAACAAATGAAAGAAAATTAGGATTGTGGGCTCCTTGGGAAGCTAAGAATGGAGAGACACCGATCAATTGAATGCTTTGGAAATCTATTTTAAATAAATTTTGCAAAGTGATTTGATGGAAAACCATGCAATTCATGAATTTCATGTTCAGAAAGATTTTTAAAAAGTTGTATTCAAAGAAACTGATTATCTCTAGTGAGCTGGGAAAATGGCCACTGAGCTTAGGTAATGAGTGTCCAGCATTGTGATCTGGAGTTATTTACAATTTAGCCATCTAGGAAGGGTTTCAAATAAACATGGATTACTGGCTGACTGAGACTGTGTAGTGAATCTTGGAAACACACACACAGTCACACACATACCCTATGCCACACACAAAGAGAAAAACTAAATCTTTCCTCAAAGTGAAAAGATAGCGCCGTATTATTAAGAGATTTTTTTGGTTCATAGAATCTTGATTAGTAATTCTAAATAGAAATCACAATTAAACCCATAGTCTTCAAGGTAGAAGTATCATCTAATGATAAAAATACTTGCTGACTCAGGCCTTGTCACCAGTAATGCACACTAGAGGGTTGCCAGCAGCCTGCGTTTTGCCACAAGCTGTGCAGTTATCTCAGAGCAGATATTAATTTAAGATGTTAATGCTTATGTCATTAGATTTTCCTATTTACAGACTGTGACCCTGTTAATTTGCAGACCGTGATTATGATTGTTAAGTTTTATTAGTTCATTTTATGAACACGTAGCTTCTTTGCTTTCCTTACTTGCTGGTACCTTTACAGGATGATTTGACCAGTAGTTCTATCTAATCTTTAGAAATATATCTCTGTTAAAAACAGCTAAACTGTGATAAACATATGGAACATATCTGAAAATGTTTCCCATATCAGAAGACTTTCAGATTAAATTTATTCATGTCTTAGCTGCTTATCTTATTCATCCCAAAACACTATCAAGTGTCACGTGCCTGTCATTATGCTAGTCAGACATGTGCTGATTTCTAGATGTGTATGAAGATGAAGAAAGCACTTTCTGTCCTTTGAGGTATTCATAGGGTAATAGTTTACAAAGTTACCTACCATAGCATTTCTTTTTTAAATTCCATTTCAAGACAGCTCTTCCGAACTGAGCATGCAGTTTGTCATATAAATAGGACATTTAAGGTGTTAATGCAACAAATCCACCACCGTTCTACATAACCCATAACATTTGCTGTTACTGAATCTAATACTTGTGTAAAATAATATGTATTTAAGGAAAATGCACTCAGAGATGCCACTCAGAATGCCAAGAAGATCACTTCTCTGCAGTGATGGAAAACTTACCCTTCCTGCACTCTCCATATCTTTTGAAAGACTGAGAGCTAAAACTGCAGCTCCAAATCCGGGAAGCTAATGGGTGACCCACTGGGCAAGTTTGGGCTGAGCTGGGGCTCCTGGCAGGAATATCACATGCAGGACAGGTGTCCACTCCCAGAAAAACAGTTTTCTTTTGAAAGACCCAGGGGTAGTTGGTTTGCTCTTTCCATTGCCTCTAAAAAAAGAGTCAAATATTGGCATGCCGATTCAGTATATGCCAACTTATACAGTATTTGATCTGTCAAGGAAGCATCCTTTTAGATTGACTGACCCTGCTAATTTTAGACAGCCTGTTCAGTCTCCTCAGATTCAAGGAGCTCAAACTGCTTATTAAAACCTCTCAGTTGGAAATAAGGCCGTAGATCTGTCAGCCTTTTGCTGAACCATTAAGCCATAGATACCACTTTTACTGAATAGAGTATAACTTCAGTTGTTGAGAAGGAGATTATTTGCAGTGGTATATATCACCATAGTAACTGGATTTTCAAGCAGGGCTTTTGAAATGGAACTTAAAAGTCACACAGAAACAGGTCTACCTTGCACTGGCTTCAAAAGCATCATGTTGGAGAGAGGCAGAGATTCATTCATAGATTATATGCCATTTGATCTATGATTGCTCAAAGGCATGGGGGAAAGAGACGGGCAATATGTATATTAATATCAATATGCTGAAAAATTAAGACAAAATATGTATTCCACCACTGACTTGCCCTAAGCGAATAATCCAATAAACAGCTTCTACTCTTGTAGCTCGAATTCATGCAACCTTTATGAATACACAAAACTAACACTAGATTTGAGTCTTTCAACAATTTTAATTAGCATTCTGGAACTTATTCACCTTAAAACAGAAAATGTTTACTGTGTCCTCCCAAGTACTATGTAGTCATCACTGGAGAGAAACCGTGCTTAATGCTGTAGGAAAACTACAAAATATGTGTTATAGGAATTCAGGAGGAGAGTCAATATCAAATTTTAGAACTGAAAGGAACTATAGATTGTAAGATTGTTAAATCTTAAGCATGACAGGGACTCAGAGAAGATCATTTTCAATGTCTCTAATTTTTGAGGAGGGAAGCAAAGTTCCACAGTGACTAAGCAACTGATGGTGGGGTCACACAGCTAGTTACACGTAGAACTAAGGCTAGAAGTCAACTATTCTGATTTTCAATTAGGAGGTTAAAAGAAACATGACAAATTAAAGATGGAGAGGTTCTACATGAGTTGCTCACAATTTAAAAAAAGAAAACAAAATGAATATGTATGAGACAACTAGAACATAATTATATAATGCCAAGGCCTTAGAATTAAGAATGAAGGTGGTCTCGCTGAATTTCTTTAAAAATTCCTTATTAAGTTTTAAGATACATGGCTTCTAACAATATGGGTTATAGTTCATGAGATTGCATTTATTAAAGCTAAACAATACAGAAAAGCATAGGGATGCTATTAAAGACATCCATGGACCTATTACTAAGAACAAAGCAAGTGGAGGTGAAGGAATTCTAGCTGAGCTATTTCAAATCCTAAAAGATGATGCTGTGAAAGTGCTGCACTCAATATGCCAGCAAATTTGGAAAACTCAGCAGTGGCCACAGGACTGGAAAAGGTCTGTTTTCATTGCAATTCCAAAGAAAGGCAATGTCAAAGAATTTTCAAATTACCATGCAATTGCACTCATTTCACATACTGAAAGATTATGCTCAAAATCCTTCAAGCTAGCCTTCAACAATATATAAACTGAGAACTTCCAGATGTTCAAGCTGGATTTAGAAAAGGCAGAGGAACCAGAGATCAAATTGCCAACATCTGGTTGGATCATAGAAAAAGCAAGGGAATTCAAGAAAAACATCTGCTTCATTGACTATGCTAAAGTCTTTAACTATGGATCACAACAAACTGTGGAAAATTCTTAGAGATGGGAATACCAGACCACCTTATTTGTCTCCTGAGAAACCTGTATGAAGCAACAAGAAACATAGAGCCGGACATGGAAAAACAGACTGATTCAAAATTGGGAAAGTTCTGTTCAGTTCAGTTCAGCTCAGTTGCTCAGTCGAGTCTGACTCTTTGTGACCCCATGAATTGCAGCACGCCAGGCCTCCCTGTCCATCACCAACTCCCGGAGTTCACTCAAACTCATGTTCAACGAGTTGGTGATGCCATCCAGCCATCTCATCCTCTGTCATTCCCTTCTCCTCCTGCCCCCAATCCCTCCCAGCATCAGAATCTTTTCAAAATTGGGAAAGGAGTACATCAATTCTATATGTTTTAACTCTGCTTATTTAAATTCTATGAAGAGTACATCCTTTGAAATGCAAAGCTGGATCAATCACAAGGTGGAATCAAGAAAGCTGGGGGAAATATCAACAGCCTCAGATATGCAGATGATACCACTTTAACGGCAGAAAGTGAAGAGGAACTAAAGAGCCTGTTTATGAAGATGAAAGAGGTGAGTGAAAAAGCTGGCTTAAAACAACATTCAGGAAACTAAGATCATGGCATCCAGTCCCATCCCTTCATGGCAAATAGATGGAGGAAAAATGGAAACAGTGACAGATTTTAATTCCTTGGGCTCCAAAATCACTGCAGACAGTGACTGCAGCCACAAAATTAGGACACTTGCTCCTTGGAATAATATCTTTGATAAACCTATACGCATATTAAAAAGCAGAGACATCACTTTGCCAACAAAGGTCCGTCTAGTCAAAGCTATGGTTTTTCCAATAGTCATGTATGGATGTGAGATTTGGATCATACAGAAAGCTGAATGCCAAAGAATTGTTGCTTTCAAACTGTGGTGCTGGAAAAGACTCTTGAGAGTCCCTTAGACTGCAAGGAGATCTAAATAGTCAATCCTAAAGGAAAATCAGTACGGAATATTCATTGGAAGGACTGATGCTGAGGCTGAAACTCCAATACTTTGGCCACCTAATGTCAAGAGTGGACTCATTGTAAAAGACCCTGATGCTGGGAAAGATTGAAGGCAAGAGGAGAAGGGGTCAACAGAGGATGAGATTGTTGGATGACATCACATACTCAATGGACATGAGTTTAAGCACACTAAGGGATACAGTGAGGGACAGGGAAGCTGGTATGCTGTAGTTCATGGGATTGCAAAGAGTCAGACAGGATGTAGCAACTGAACAACAGCAACAAGTCTTTTTTTTCCTCCTTCTTTCTTGCTCTCTTGGAATACTACATTATAGATTCAGTTGACGGTCTTGCTTCTCATTTTCCATTTAATTTGCCTCCCAGACCAACTCTCAGGAAATCACTATCATAAACATGTTTCTCAGTGAGTATTTAATAAACCCCTACCTTGTTTATTTAACTTATATGCAGAATACATCATGAGAAACGCTGGACTGGAAGAAACACAAGCTGGAATCAAGATTGCCGGGAGAAATATCAATAACCTCAGTTATGCAGATGACACCACCCTTATGGCAGAAAGTGAAGAGGAACTCAAAAGCCTCTTGATGAAAGTGAAAGTGGAGAGTGAAAAAGTTGGCTTAAAGCTCAACATTCAGAAAATGAAGATCATGGCATCCGGTTCCATTACTTCATGGGAAATAGATGGGGAAACAGTGGAAACAGTATCAGACTTTATTTTTCTGGGCTCCAAAATCACTACAGATGGTGACTGCAGCCATGAAATTAAAAGATGCTTACTCCTTTGCCGGGAGCCGGCATATTGCATATTGAGTGCAGCACTTTCCACAGCATCATCTTTCAGGATCTGGAATAGCTCAACTGGAATTCTATCACTGCCGGAAGCCAGCGTGAGGAACTCCACCCATGACAAAAATCATGAGGAAGGAGGCTTGGCATATGCAAAGGCGGGATCAAGCCTCAGGAGTCTCCCTGGAAATTCTCGAGCATCTAACCCCCAAACCAGAGTTTGCCTACTTTCTGCTTTGTATTTTCACCTACACCTCTGACTTTACGGGGGGCTGTCCCCCACTACCTCTCTCTGAAAAAAAGAGTTAGCTTACAGCTCCAGTTAATAATTCCTGGGTGTGACGTGTTTCAACCTACAAACTCCTTTGGAAGTCCTCTAGCTTGCCTGAATAGGTTTTTCCGGCCACATGTGATTGCTCAGAGCCTCCCAACTGTGAGAGGCATGAGATGTTCTAAACTGTCTAAATACAGATTCCTTTGAGCAGTTAAAAGATTGATTAGAAACTGTATTGGTGAAGGGATTTTCACTTGTCGGGCCAATGTTTGCTGCTAAGTTTCCATATCCCTTACCTGCTGTGTCCCTGGCAGTGTATTGATTAATATAATTGGTATAAGTAGTAGCTTTAATGTTTGTAACCTGGGACCCTTGAGTTAATTCTTTTTCTTGTTATAGCCCACCACACCTTTGCTCTGTAGGAATGCAACTTCATCTAATGCTTTTTGGAGGCTGGCGCCTGACTTTAGAATAATCACCTTTAGAGAAAAAGGCCTCCGGGCCAGAAGATGATTCAAATCACCTAAACTTTTGCATATGATAAGTTTGCAGGAAGAAGGCCTGGCTTACTGCATGACTCTACCCCTTCCCCCATTATCCTCTATGCATAACTTAAGATATAAAAACTACTTTGGAAAATAAAGTGTGGGCCTTGTTCACTGAAACTTGGTCTCCCCATGTCGTTCTTTCTCTCACCTTCTGGCTGAATTATTCAGCCTCTTTTCTCCACTGAATTTCCTCACTGAGCTATCCTTATTTCAGCCTCTTTTCTCCACTGAATTTCCTCACTGAGCTATCCTTATTCTATTACTCTTTATATCCTTAATTAAAAGTTTAATTAAGCAGTTGTTTCCTGATCCTCGCCGACGCCGTCCTCGGTTCGAATTCCCTGGATCCACCGGGGCTGGACCCCGGCACTCCTTGGAAGGAAAGTTATGACCAACCTAGACAGCATATTCAAAAGCAGAAACATTACTTTGCTAACAAAGGTTCGTCTAGTTAAGGCTATGGTTTTTCCTGTGGTCGTGTATGGATGTGAGAGTTGGACTGTGAAGAAGGCTGAATGCCGAAGAATTGATGCTTTTGAACTGTGGTGTTGGAGAAGACTCTTGAGAGTCCCTTGGACTGCAAGGAGATCCAACCAGTCCATTCTGAAGGAGATCAGCCCCGGGATTTCTTTGGAAGGAATGATGCTAAAGCTGAAACTCCAGTACTTTGGCCACCTCATGGGAAGAGTTGACTCATTGGAAAAGACTCTGATGCTGGGAGGGATTGGGGGCAGGAGGAGAAGGGGACGACAGAGGATGAGATGGCTGGATGGCATCACTGTCTCGATGGACGTGAGTCTGAGTGAACTCCGGGAGTTGGTGATGGACAGGGAGGCCTGGCGTGCTGCGATTCATGGGGTCGCAAAGAGTCGGACACGACTGAGCGACTGATCTGATCTGATCTGATCTGATGTGTCAGAGAGAGTTCTAGATGCTTGAAATGCATTGGCTAAAAAAAAGGCTCACATTGCTGACTAAGAATATTTTACTTTTTTTTCCCCCCAACTGTGCTGGATCCTTATTACTATGTGTGAGTGGGATATACTCTTTAGTTGTGGTGTGTAGGCTTCTTATTGCTGTGACTTCTCTTGTTGCAGAGCACAGTCTCTAGAGTGTCACCTCAGTAGTTGTGGTACATGGGCTTAGCTGCCCCATGACATGTGGGATCTTCCTCCACCAGGAAGGAACCCATGTTCCCTGCATTGGCAGGAGAATTCTTTACCACTGGACCCTATTTTACTTTACCGTTTTTTTTTTAACCAAATGGAAGTTCCTATTGTATATTTTAGAGTAAGAATTTGATGTGTGCTACTGCTAAGTCACTTCAGTTGTATCCGACTCTGTGCGACCCCATAGATGGCAGCCCACCAGGCTCCCCCATCCCTGGGATTCTCCAGGCAAGAACGCTGGAGTGGGTTGCCATTTCCTTCTCCAATGCATGAAAGTGAAAAGTGAAAGTGAAGTCACTCAGTCGTGTCCAACTCCCAGTGACCCCATGGACTGCAGCCTACCAGGCTCCTCCGTCCATAGGATTTTCCAGGTAAGAGTACTGGAGTGGGGTGCCATTGCCTTCTCCGAAGAATTTGATGTGTATCCACTTTCAATTAGTATGCCTCTAAGTACATATGCAAATGAATAACATGTTTCTATTTCTCTGTGCTTTAAAATGCATTCAATTTATATCACCCTGTGTAATAATCTGAAAAAAAAAAGCTTTTTCCATTTAACATTGTTGTTGAGATATAGTAGTATTGATAGATACAGATCAATTTTATTTTTGGCATCACTGACTTGATGGACGTGAGTCTGAGTGAACTCCGGGAGTTGGTGATGGATAGGGAGGCCTTGTGTGCTGTGATTCATGGGGCTGCAAAGAGTCGGACACGACTGAACGACTGAACTGAACTGAACTGAAAGTATTGATATTTTATTTATTGATTCCTCTGTTGAAAGTCATTGGGAATATAACAGATTTTAACCATTGGAAGAATGCTACAGTGACATCCTTGTAATTGCCTTCTGTACACATGTTTAAGTCTCTTTGAGGTATTTACCTAAACATGGGTTTACTAGGTAATTCGTTTTTAATTTTCTAAGTGCTGCTGAATTGTTTACCCTAGTGGTCATTCTGCTTGATACTCCCATCGGCAGTGATCTCTATTTAGCAAGTAACTATAGACCATAGTCATATAATTGACTTTGACATATATTTGACATTGACATATGTCAGAATTTACATATTTGTTGTTTGCACAGAGGAGAGTATTTATGTGAAGAGCACCTTGACGAATGTAAATCTGGAGTTTTTACTGATTTATCAAGGTTTATTTATCAACCTAAGTTCTACATTCTAAAAAATGACTAGAAAAGACATTTTTATATTACGAGACAAAAATATTAACTCCTAGTCTTAGTAGGTAGGAAAAGCTGGGCTCAGTCCTTCCCTTTGTAGGTTAGTTTGACTGAAATAAAGCCAATCCTTCAAAGAATTAAAATCATAGTTGATACAAAATTAGTAGAAATAATACATTTTAAAATGAGGGTACAAGTTCAACAATGTGATAAATTGAAAACTGCAAGAAAATTGTCTAAAAATAAGATTTCAGAGTATTGTTTAAGTTATGACTGAGTTCTACAGCAGAAACCACACTAGCATGAAAAAAAAATTCTTCTAAATACTGGCAAAGAGATGATCCTGAGAAAGAGTTAGAAAGCAAAGTTACAAAAAAAATTTTTTTTTAAGTGAGAGAAAGCTTTCTTTAATCAAGAAAGCACAGTGTCATATTTGAGTTGAAATTATTTATAATTCAGAGAAAATTATCTATGCAATTTCTATTTATTAAGAGTTTATCTAATAATAAAATTGGATGGATTTAACTGTTTAATTATATAAATGAATATTAAGTTCCAGAGTATTCTAAAATATTCTAATAGATTCTTGAATCATGTAATCATATAAATATAAAGATTTTTTAAATTCATGGCAGAGATAAAAGTTTACAGAGGAATTTTTTTTGAGTCTCAGTACTTTTCCTCTCCCCTGCCAACTTAATTGAGGAATAATTGCCAAATATAAAAGTATATATTAAAATTGCACATATATGTGATGTGATGATTTGATATGCATATGCCCTGTAAAATAATTAACAGTGACTTTGTTTTTTTAACCTCAAAATCCATGGTCCTAGAGGACTTATGGCCAAGGGGTTTTCCCATAAATATCTCATAAGAGAAGTACATGATTTTGTCAAGAAGAAAAAAAAATGCACAGGGAGGGACTATGGGACAAATTTGGAACAAAAGGGAGCTTAGATGCTAATAAATAGCTAAGAAGGGCTTGGTATTTTCCTAGGTACAAGAAAATTAACCATTCACCTAGATGCAAATAAAGCTTGTGTATACAATGAATGTACAGTTATTAAAGAACAGAACACAGTGTCCTGAGAATTGAAGCTTCTTGGCCATCACTCTCAAGCTCCCCCTGCCTCACACAGCTTTCTATGGGCACATTTCTTGACCAGTCTTGGGATAAGACTAGAGTCAATTACCCAGACAACTTAGGAAGTCACACGAAGAGTTCTAATCTAAGTCATACAGATGACTCTCCATGTATCTGGTCAGAGAAGGATGGTGATATCCCTGTGTATTTTCCTTGGGTCCAGAGAGGTTTTGAACAGCATCAGAATATTTCTCATGCACAAAAGAGAAATACAGCAGTAGTTGAGGAAGATTTTAGATCAGAAGTAACATTATGTTTTTTGGGAGAATAATGCAGCAATAAGTTTTCCTGCAATCTGTGAATGGAGACTGATGAGAAATTAAGATGGCCTTCAGGTTCCAAAAACTGGAGAGCAGCCATACACAAGGATGATCAGAGGAGTTGGCAGGAGTATATGTAAGACTCATCGTGTGAATCTTTTCAAAACTTAAAGACAGTGGTAGAGGCTGAAAGGAAAATAAAAGTTGATTCAGAAAACATGTAAATTGACTGAGAAAACTCTGAATTATTTTTTTATTCTGAATCGATGAAAGTTAAGTGGATACCATCAGTTAGAATAGAGGTTCAAGACAGAAATTAAGTGCAGTTATAGCAATTTAAATTGACATTTTTTGCACATTTGAGTCCATAGCCTAAGAAATCTGTATTCCTCTCAGATGAGCTTAATACTTGATAACACATATTTATATGACAGGGATAAGAAAGATTAAAGAGTTGAAAGTACTGATTAGCCTTTAAAATATAATTGAACTGAGCTTGCTTCAAATTTTAATTTCCTAAAGGTTAAAGGTAATACAAACTTAATATGAGTTACTATTTTTTCTAAAGTCTAATAGCAAAAAACTTAAAAGTATTTAAAATCAATTTTTAGTGAATGACAGTTTAGAAATGTGAAATCTTTATTGATTTTTGACAGGTTAAAATAGAAAATTGATCTCAAATATAAAAGATTCTTCAGTTAAAAAAAAAAAACCCTCAAAAAAATGTAACAGCTAGTTTTATAATGAATTTAAAATGGCTGCAAATTCCCTCTTATGATCATTTATTATTCATTTGTGCATTATGAAACAAAAAGAGGAGTATGTTTTCTGTTAATTGTACTATCAATGTATGTATAATGAATTGCCATACTTATCTCTCTCTAAAATCACATGTCCCTGATTTTACATATCCATTTGGAAGCTTGGCTTTTTATGATCATAATCTTGAAAATTCAACTGAACTGTCAAAGTTTAAAGTTTAAAGCCATATCTATAGATACCATCAGGAGAAACACTGCTCCCAGCCCCCATTTTTCCTGTGGGTCAGTTTCTGAGGCAAATAACAAATACTATTAGTTGCTTATATAATTTTCATTATCCTCATCTTTCTTCCTAAGAAAATACAAGTGTGTGTCTCCCTTAAGTTCAGTTACTCAGTCGTGTCCAACTCTTTGCAACCCCATGGACTGCAGCATGCCAGTCTTCCCAGTCCATCACCAACTCCCAGAGCTTGCTCAAAATCATGTCCATCAAGTCAGTGATGCCATCCAACCATCTCATCCTCTGTCGTGCCCTTCTCCTCCTGCCTTCAATCTTTCCCAGCATCAGGGCCCTTTCCAATGAGTGACTTCACATTAGGTGGCCAAAGTATTGAAGATTCAGCTTCAGCATCAATCCTTCCAATGAATATTCAGTACTGATTTCCTTTAGGATTGACTGGTTTGATCTCCTTGCTGTCAAAGTGACCCTCAAGAATCTTCTTCAACACCACAGTTCAAAAGCATCAATTCTTTGGTGCTCAGCTTTTTTCCTTTGATGCTCAGTTTTTCTGACTTTCTTCAATTTAAGTATGAATTTGGCAATTAGGACTTCATGATCTGAGCCACAGTCAGCTTCTGGTCTTGTTTTTGTTGACTGTATAGAGCTTCTCCATCTTCAGCTACAGAAAATAAAATCAGTCTGATTTGGGTATTGACTATCTGGTGATGTCCATACATAGAGTCTTCTCTTGTGTTGTTGGCAGAGGGTGTTTGCCATGACCAGTGTGTTCACTTGGCAAAACCCTGTTAGCCTTTGCCCTGCTTCATTTTGTACTCCAAGGCCAAATTTGCCTGTTACTCCAGGTATGTCTTGACTTCCTACTTTTGCATTCCAGTCACCTATGATGAAAAGGACATTTTTTTTGGTGTTAGTTCTATAAGGTCTTGTAGGTCTTCAAAGAACTGTTCAACCTCAGCTTCTTCAGCATTACTAGTTGGGGCATAGATGTATTACTGTGATATTGAATGGTTTGCCTTGGAAACAAACAGAGACCATTCTGTCATTTTTGAGATTGCATCCAAGTATTGCATTTCACAATCTTCTGTTGACTATGAGGCTACTCCATTTCTTCTAAGGGATTCTTGCCCACAGTGGTAGATATAATGGTCATCTGAATTAAATTCACCCATTCCAGCCCATTTTAGTTCACTGATTCCTAAAATGTCAATGTTCACTCTTGTCATCTCGTTTGACCACTTCCAATTACTTTGATTCATGGACCTAACATTCCATCTTCCTATGAAATATTGTTCTTTACAGCATCAGACTTTACTTCCATCACCAGTCACATCCACAACAGGGCGTTGTTCTTGCGTTGGCTCCGTCTCTTCATTCTCTCTGGAATTATTTCTCCATTCTTCTCCAGTAGCATATTGGGCACCTACCGACCTGGGGAATTCATCTTTCAGTGTCATATCTTTTTGCCTTTTCATACTTTTTGCCTTTTTATGTAGTTTTCAAGGCAAGAATACTGAAGTGGTTTGCCATTGCCTTTTCCAGTGGACCACATTGTGTCAGAACTCTCCACCATGACCTATCTGTCTTGGGTGGTCCTACATGGCATGACTCATAGTTTCATTGAGTTAGACAATGCTGTAGTCCATGTGATCAGTTTGGTTAGTTTTATGTGATTGTGGTTTTCATTCTGTATGCCCTCTGAGGGATAAGGATAAGAGGCTTATGGAAGCATCCTGATGAGAGACACTGACAGTGGGGGAAACCAGGTTTTGTTCTGATGGGCAGAGCCATACTCAGTAAATCTTTAATCCAACTTTCTGTTGCAGGGTGGGGCTGTGTTCCCTCCCTGTTGTTTGACCTGAGACCAATCTAGAGTGGAGGTAATGAAGATAATGGCGACCTCCTTCAAAAGGTCCTGTGCACGCACTGCCGCACTCAGTGCCTCTGACCTTGCAGCAGGCCACTGCCAACGCATGCCTCCTCTGGAGACTCCTGGACACTAACTCACAGGCAAGTGTGGGTCAGTCTCTTGTGGGGCCACTACTTCTTTTTCCTGGGTCTTGGTGTGAACAAGGTTTTGTTTGTGCCCTCCAAGAGTCTGTTTTCCCAGTCCTGTGTTCTGGTGGCTCTATGGTGGGGTTAATGGAGATCTCCTCCAAGAGGGATTATGCCACACCCAGGTTTGCTTCACCCAGAGCTCTTGCCCCTGTGACAGTCCACTGCTGACCCATACCTCCGCAGGAGACACTCAAACACTCAAAGGCAGGTCTGGCTCCGTCTCTATGGGGTTTCTGGGTCCTGGTGCACACAGTGTTTTGTTTGAGTCCTCTGAGTGTCTCTGGCAGGTATGGGTTTTTTTCCCCTACCATCTTGCTTGTGCTTTTCCTTTGCCCTAGGATGTGGGGTATCTTTTTTCAGCAGTGGGTTGTAATTTGGAGTTCTCACAGGAGAATATGAGCACATGTCCTTCTATTTCACCATCTTGTGAACATTATATCTCCCCTAAATCCACCAAATACAACATTTAGAAATGACATTTTGAGAAAATTTCTCTAAAGCCCTGCTGCTGTGTCGCTTCAGTCGTGTCCGACTCTGTGTGACTCCACAGATGGCAGCCCACCAGGCTCTCCCATCCCTGGGATTGTCCAGGCAAGAACACTGGAGTGGGTTGCCATTTCCTTCTCTGCTGCTAAGTCACTTCAGTCATGTCAGACTCTGTGTGACCCCATAGATGGCAGCCCACCAGGCTCCCCCATCCCTGGGATTCTCCAAGCAAAAACACTGGAGTGGGTTGCCATTTCCTTCTCCAATGCATGAAAGTGAAAAGTTAAAGGGAAGTCTCTCAGTCATATCTGACCCTTAGCGACCCCATGGACTGCAGCCTACCAGGCTCCTCAATCCATGGGATTTTCCAGGCAAGAGTACTGGAGTGGGGTGCCATTGCCTTCTCCATTCCTTCTCTAATACATGAAAGTGAAAAGCAAAAGTGAAGTCACTCAGTCGTGTCCAACTCTTAGCGACCCCATGGACTGCAGCCCACCAGGCTCCTCCATCCATGGGATTTTCCAGGCAAGAGTACTGGAGTGGGTTGCCATTGCCTTCTCCACCTAAAGCCCTAAGGAGTCTATTATAAGATTACACACAAAAATATGAAAATTTGGAGTACTAAGAGAGAAACTAACTCATTGGAAAAAACCCTGATGCTGGGAAAGACTGAAGGTGGGAGGAGAAAGGGTTGACAGAGGATCAGATGGTTGGATTGCGTCAGTGACACAATGGACATGGGTTAGAGTAGTCTCCAGGAGTTGGTGATGAACAGGGAAGCCTGGCATGCTGCAGTCGGACATGACTGAGTGACTGAACTAAGAGAGAAATCAGGACTCCTAGAATTCATCTCCCTGCCATTCTAATCTTAGGAGTCCCCTCAGATTAGCTCCTTCTCAGCCCCAGGCTTGTGGCCTTATGCCTATGACCTATTAAATTCTCTGAACCTGGCCTCTTATGGCCTTCATCCCTGGACTTCAGCATCCCATTCCTCCTGGTCATAGATCTTTTCCAATGATTAGTTATCATCCATTTTCCTCAAGGGAAATACCTAACTCATTTCACAGGATATGGTCAGGCCTCCATGTCTCACACAGAGCATATCCCTACTAGTTAGAAATGAGGTCATAACATGTTGTACGCTGAAATAGAGAGAAAAATATTCTATAGAAATAAATGATATTTTTGAATATTAACAACATTTTCTGCCCAAATGTTTAAAGTATACCTAATTTACCTTGAGTTTTGAAATTATAGTATTAGGAAGTCCTGTCTGTGAAAACGTAAATAATTAGTTGTTAACACTGAGAAAAGAACTTTGAAAAATAAAGCCTGGATAGTCTACTTCAAGAATTCCTGAAATCTAATGCTATAATTTAGTGTGTGCTGTTTTAAAGCTTCTTAGCTTGAAATTCCTCTAGACAAAGGCTAAAATTTAAGCTATTTTATATTTATGTAAATATCATTTTGGCATCATAGACTCTTTTTCAGTGATTTTATTTGTGACGTGGTCTTCGAGTGCTCTGTGCGATGGTGGCCAGATCTTCCACTATACATAGTAAATGAGACTTCAGGTTCATAAATCAGATTCTCAATAGTTCAGTTACTGAGAATCCATTTTCCAGAGTCTTATCATCTCTTGGTCAATTATTCAACCTTTTGAGCTTCAACACTGTCTGTGAAATGTCAGTTTTAAATATCATCTGTTTTATTTGTATATTGACTCATTGGAAAACACTTCTAAAAGAGAAAATATAAAAAATAATAAAATACAAACACTGAAATAGAATATGTATTAGGGAACTCAAGAGTACACATGGGAACTTAGTGCCTGGGAAAGTAATAACAGTGTTTCTAAGCATAAAAGGATAAAACTGACTACTGTAGCTGTTTAAAGTAGTTAAGAACAGTACTTATTTTATAGGGTTGATAAGGGGATTGAATGATATAATCTATGTGATATCCCTGGGACATCATAGGGTTTATCAAATGCAAGTTTTCTTCCTCCTGGGAAATTTAGAAAACGTGGTTTTGTCACAGAACCTTGGACCTGTGGTGAGGTCAGGACATGGAGCTTGATGGGGTCTCTGCTCCACTGTAAGGATAAAAAGGGGAGATGGATATATTATATAGTAGCACAGTAAGTAATGGTTGTGTAAGTATCTGTTCAATACATTCCTATGAGAAAGTAAAAACTACAGAACTGAAGAGAACCTGTAGGGTGTTGACCCTAAGAGAGTAGAACAGTCACAGTGGGAAGAAGTGGTAGCAGATTTATTTCTGCCTAATATAAGATATTTTGCACATGTAAAGTTACCAAATATGACGTATCTTGCTTCAGGAAACTCTGAACATCTCATCCCTAGAGTTGTCTGTGTCTGAGCCAGATTCCACTGGCTGGATTATAGAAAGGGTTCAAGGAGTGGATGACTAGATGAACTGCTTGAAATATCTATCATGGTTCTATGATTTTTCCAGAAAAGATGGATATTGAATAAAGTGAATTTTAAAGATGTTTTAATGTCAGGAATGAACATAGATCAATAGAGAACGGGAATAGGCATTATAGCTTAACTCAGTGCTGGTCCTAATGTTTATCCTAGCTTGACATTCTGTCCTATAGGAAACTCCCTATTCATCCTATTGCTTTAACTTGCAATTTCACTGTTATGTTTCACTCCAATTACTACTTTTTCCTCAAACCAATCTGGCTGACAGATTCAGATGTTCTTTCTTTATAACATGTCAGAACCTATTTGTAGATTGCTTTTCTGGCTTCTTCTACAACTTTCTTCCTTTCACTAATTTTTTTCTTTGATACAGGCAAAATACTTCTATCTCAATCAAAGCTTTACAGAGTATTCTGGAGTAGGCTCTTTACTTTTACCTTATGAAGATGTTCAAGTCCATCTAGAATTAACACCAAAAAAAGATGTCCTTTTCATCATAGGGGACCAGAATGCAAAATTTGGAAGTCAAGAGATATCTAGAGTAACAGAAAAGTTTGGCCTTGAAGTACAAAGTGAAGCAGGTCAAAGGCTAAAAGAGTTTTGCCAAGAGGATGCACTGGTCATAACAAACCCTCTCTTCCAACAGCACAAGAGATGACTCTACACATGGGCATCACCAGATGATCAATACTGAAATCAGATTGATTAGATTCTTTGCAGCTGAAGATGGAGAAGCTCTATACAGTCAGCAAAAACAAGATCAGGAGCTGAATGTGGCTCAGATCATGAGCTCCTTATTGCAAAATTCAGACTTATATTGAAGAAAGTATGGAAAACCACTGGACCATTCAAGTATGAACTAAATCAAATCCCTTATGAATATAGAGTGGAAGTGACAAATAGATTCAAGGGATTAGTTCTGGTATATAGAGTGCCTGAAGAACTATGTACTGAAGTTCATAACATTGTACAGGAGGTGGTGATTAAAACCATCCCCAAGAAAAATGAATGCAAAAATGCTAAATCGTTGTCTGAGGAGGCCTTACAAGTATGTCTGATGAGGCCTTACAAATAGCTGAGAAAAAAAGAGAAGCCAGAGGCAAAAGAGAAAAGGAAAGATATATCTATCTGAAAGCAGAGTTCCAAAGAATAACAAGGAGAGATAAGAAAACCTTTCTAAGTGATCAATGCAAAGTAGAGGAAAACAATAGAATGGGAAAGACTAGAGATTTCTTCATGAAAATTAGAGATTCTTAGGGAACATTTCATGCAAGGATGGGGACAGGAAAGGACAGAAATGGTATGGACCTAACAGAAGCAGAAGATATTAAGAGGTGGCAAGAATGTAGAGAAGAACTATACCAAAAACATCTAGATAACCTCAAGGTGATTACTCACCTAGAGCCAGACATCTTGGAGTAAGAAGTCAAGTGGGTCTTGGGAAGTTTCACTATGAACAAAGCTAGTGGAGGTGATGGAATTCCAACAGAGTTATTTCAAATCCTGAAAGATGATGCTGTGAAAGTGCTGCACTCAATATGTCAGCAAATTTGGAAAACCCAGCAGTGGCCACAGGACTGGAAAAGGTCAGTTTCCATTCCAATCCCAAAGAAGGGCAATGCCAAAGAATGTTCAAACTATTGCACAATTGCACTCATCTCACACGTTAGCAAAGTAATGCTCAAAATTCTCCAAGCTAGGCTTTAACAGTACATGAACTGAGAACTTCCAGATGTTCAAGCTGGATTTAGAAAAGGCAGAAGAACCAGAGATCAAATTGTCAACATGCGTTAGATCATAGAAAAAGCAAGAGAATTCCAGAAAAACATCTGCTTCATTGACTATTTTAAAGCCTTTGACTCTGTGGATCCCAACAAACTGTGGAAAAATTTTAAAGTGATGGGAATACCAGACCACCTTACCTGCCTCCTTCAAAATCTGTATGCAGGTCAAGAAGCAACAGTTAGAACTGGACATGGAACAATGGACTGGTTCCTAATTGGGAAAGGAGTGTGTCAAGGCTGTTTATTGTCACCTTACTTATTTAACTTATATGCAGAGTATATCATGTGCAATGCCAGACTGAATGAAGCAAACATGGAATCAAGATTGTAGGGAGAAATGTCAATAACCTCAGACATGCATACGACATCACCCTGATGGCAGAAAGTGAAGAGGAACTAAAGAGCCTCTTGATCAAAGTGAAAGAGAATGAAAAAGCTGGCTTAAAACTCAACATTCAGAAAACGCAGATCATGGCATCCAGTCCCATCACTTCATGGCAAATAGATGGAGAAACAATGGAAACCATGACAGACTCTATTATCCTAGGCTTCAAAATCACTACAGAATTATGAATCACTGTGAAATTATGTAACTTATGATTTGGTTTTCTAATATCATTAACCTATAGAATATTTTACACTTTAAGAGTTGTTTTTTTTTTTTTTTAGTGTTATGTGGACACAGACCAGTGGACTGGTTCAAAACTGGAAAAGGAATATGTCAAAGCTGTATATTGTCACCCTGCTTATTTAACTTATATTCAGAGTATTTCATGCAAAATGTCAGGCTGGGTAAATCCCAAACTGGAATCAAGATTTTCAGGTGAAATATTGACAGCAAATGACACCACTCTAATGGCAGAAAGCAAAGAAGAACTTAAGAGCCTATTGATAAAGGTGAAATAGGAGAGTGAAAAATCAAGCTTAAAACTCAAAATTAAAAAAACAAAGATCATGGCATCCAGTCTCATCACTTCATGGCAAATAGTTGGAGAAAAATGGAAACAGTGACAGTGTTTCCATTTATTTTCTTGGGCTACGTATCAATGTAGACAGTGACTGCAGCCATGAAATTAAGACACTTGCTTCTTGGAAGAAAAGCTGTGACCAAGCTAGACAGCATATTAAAAAGCAGAGACATTACTTTGGCAACAAAGGTCCATCTAATCAAAGCTATGGTTTTTCCAGTAGACATGTATGGATGTGAGTGTTGCATCATAAAGAAGACTGAGCAATGAAGAATTGATGATTTCAAGCAGTGATGATGGAGAAGACTCTTGAGAGTCCCTTGGACTGCAAGGAGATCAAACCAGCCAATCCTAAAGAAAATCAATCCTGAATATTCATTGGAAGTCCTGATGTTGAAGCTGAAGTTCCTATACTTTGGCCACCTGATACAAAGAGCCAACTCATTGGAAAAGACTCTGGGAAAGATTGAGGGCAGAAGGCAGGGACAGAGAATGAGATAGTTGGATAGCATCTCCAAATCAATAGTCTTGAGTTTGAGCAAACTCCATGAGATAGTGAAGGACTGGGAAGCCTGGCGTGGTGCTATTCATGGGGTTACAAAGAGTCAGACATGACTTAGCAACTGAACAACAACAACAACATTAATTGTCATTTGTGTACATCTGAAATGAAAAAAATCTGAAGATCTCTAGACCTAGAGACATTTAATTTGATTACAAGTACATTTTAAAGTCAAATGTTTCTTTTTGTTTGAGCATTAACTGTATGATTGACTGTAAGAGACATTCAATTGATAGAATTTCAGGAGCAGTTACTTATTTTCAGTAATTCACAGATACATGTCTGCTGAATACATTTTGGGAAAAATACATTTCAGCTGACTAAGATATTTGGAAGTGGTAAAGAGTAGCTCCAATCATAATTCTTTTTTCTATTTTAATTTCCATGTGCCAGGCAAGCTTGTTAATTTATTACCTGGCTCAGACAAGGTACTCTTTAAAGGATTTTTAACTTCTCAGAGTCTGATGACTAATCAGTCACTATAAAGTTATTTCAACATGAAAAATAAACATTCTTCATAACTCTGCAGTATTTTAACTTAATACCAAGGTTTCTCCCTAATGAAAGAGCAATTTTTATAGGAATAAGTAATAATAAAACTTTGAGTGAATATTATAATGAAAAGTTTACATATTTTTATGCTGACTGTTGAAATAAGAATCGCAAACACACACGTATTCACTTTTTTTGTATGAAATAAATATGCAGTTTTTGAAAAAGAAAAATCTGAATATTATAGACCCAATGGAAAAATACAGCTTTGCCCTAATATTATAAGTAAAGAATTTCTGAAAAATAACAGGACAAAATATATATTAAAAAAAAAAAGCTTTTACTCTGGGCTATTATAATGAAGAAAAAGTGTTCCAAATGTGAACTAATGAAGTACAGAGTAATGAATATTTAATTTGTATAATTTACCAAAGTGCTTTTAGAAATCAGAGCTACATTCTTCATAAACATAATGTTCATTAGGCCTTAACTGTAGCTTGCATGCAATTACCATATACTCCACTACAGCTTCAGCATCTATGGCATTGAATAAAACTCCTCTGAGAATATCTTGAGGGTGAAGAGAGAAAAAGAGAGGAAAAACTACTAGGGCTGTGAAATTTGAATAGCTTACCTTTGACAAGGAAAACATAGAAGATACATACCTGGAGGGTGGGCAGCCAGCACTCGTGTAGCAGACACCACAGCTTCCCCTGGGCTCGTTCCCTCCTCTTCTGAAAACAGTGTCTTGAAGGGTTAAGTGAAACAAAATACAAAATTAGTTTGATGGCTCAGTAGGACACATTATCACATTCTTAAATGTAAGAGGAGTGCTGCTTAAAATCTGACAGATAACATAGATTAAGCAGAGAAGTTTTCAGTAGAGATAAACTTATTATGTGATATGAATAAGACCACTGTTGTAGCTTGCATAGACTTCAGAGCCCCAAAACTTTTCCTCTTGATCTTTTGTTATACATAATGGAAGGCGATTTTTTTTTTTTTTCCCTCTTACAGTGTATCTCCTCTCCTTTTCTATTTTTTTAGCAAGTTGGCAACCAAATTGCTCCTGCTATTAGGGGGTGAGGTAAAAATTTTAAGTTTTATTTGAGGACAGTTTTTGTAATAGCTAAAGAAAATCAAACTTATCAGTAAAATGCATGATATTCTAATGTTTTTGAAATCTGGAAATCACTTTCAGTAAAGTAAATTTGACAGAAGAGATTTCATAACTTTAAAAACTCTCTTTACTCTTTCCTTTTGCCTTGTTAATGTTTATTTTCATTATTTGGGGTCCACTTAATTCAACATGCAAGAAGCGATTCAATGTCTCCCTACAGTTGATCCAGACTGTTATTACTAATTTTAGCACAAGCCATCACAGGAGAATCACAGAACACGTAAAAATGTAACATACATGCCATCTTCCTTGAAAAATGGTGTATGTGATTTATAAAAAGTGAATAATAGCACTACATGAGAGATACAAAGAGTTTGGAGATAAAATGAAAAACCTGAGCCTAATATGGAAATAATTAGTGTATAGGCCTGCCAAGGATTTCCATTAAAATATTTAGAGAAAAATAATTTTGACAAATTATGTATTTTATGGGCAAAAATATGCAACCTGCTGCATTTGGCACTTTGTCCTTCCATTCGTGAAAGAAAGGTAAATTGCCTTTGTTATGAGTCACTGTAATTGGATTTCAATTCCTCCAACAGCACTGTCGATTAGCTGAGATGCCCACCTGGAAGGACTCGGTGACAGCTGCAGCTATGGCCTTTGGGGAGCTCGTGCCTATTGGACTTAGATCTTATTTGGACGAAAGGCGAATTCTCAGGAGAGTATTTTGGCAACTTTAAGTTATCATTTAAGAAATCTCTTGGCAAGACTCTTTCATTTAGCTTGTCATTTGGAGAAGCAGGGAAATGCAAGCTCACTTTAGAACAGGAATAAACTCATAATTGAGATGGCCAAAATGAGTCCATTATGGAACTATATCCTGTAGGGAGAATTTGATTAGGTATTAGATCTTGCATAATCAAAGGATTATTGAGACTTAAAAAAAAATCTTATCTATCTTGACTGAATAAATGGACTGGAGGGTAAAGAATATCATCCAGATAATTTTATGGACCCCACAACATTTTATAGACTTGGAAGGAATCTTAAAGAATTTAAAGGCATTCAGTTTAAAGCATAAGCAGAAAATATAGTTGGGGACACCCAGGAGGCAAATGACAACTTGGAGAAGTGGAGGAGAGAGACTTGCGTGCCATTATACTATAGGAATGAATGAGACTAACAGACAGAGTGAGGAAAATCCTGAAGTTAGAGGAAAGTAAGAGAGAAGGAGGGTTGATATTCACTGTGGCTGAATTGAGGGAAGTGGAAACAATTCATAAAATAGGGTCTTTATTTTCTCAAGCAGGAGGCAAGATGCCCATTATCTGAAAATGAGGAGATGCACATGGATTTGGAAACTTTATATGAATGGAAAAAGCAGGAAAGCTGTTTAACAAAAATTGCATGAAGTTAGAGTCAGTTACAGATAAATAGATAAAGCCAAAAATCCCCTTCATGGATTATAGCCTTGTTGCTATGAAGGGGCTTACATAACTTAATGAAGCTATGAGCCATGTGGTGCAGAAACTTGCAGACAGAAGGGTCATTGTGGAAAGTTCTGACAAAATGTGGTCCACTGGAGAAGGGAATGGCAAGCCATTCCAGTATCCTTTCCACTAGAATCCCATGAACAATATGGAAAGGCAAAAAGATATGACACCAGAAGATGACCCCCCAGGTTGGAAGGTGTCCAATATGATAGTAGGGAAGAGCAGAGGGTAGGTAATTGCTAATAGCTCCAGAAAGAATGAAGTGGCTGGGCCAAAGCAGAAATGATACTCAGTTCTGGATGTGTTCGGTGGTGAAAGTAAAGTCCGATGTTGTAAAGAACAATATTGCATAGGAACCTGGGATGTTAAGTCCATGACTCAAGGTAAATGGGATGTAGTCTAGCAGTAGATGGTAAGAGTGAATATTGACATCTTTAGGAATCAATGAACTAAAATGGACAGGAATGGGCGAATTTAATTCAGATGACCGTTATATCTACTACTGTGGGCAAGAATCCCTTAGAAGAAATGGAGTAGCCTCATAGTCAATAAAAGAGTCTAAAATGCAGTACTTGGCTGCAATCTCAAAAATGACAGAATAACCTCTGTTTGTTTCCAATACAAACCATTCAATATCACAGTAATACAAATCTATGCCCCAACCACTGCTGCCAAAGAAGCTGAACAGTCCTATGAAGACCTTCTAGAACTAACACTCGAAAAAGATGTCCTTTTCATCATAGGGAACTGAAATGCAAAATTAGGAAGTCAATAAATAACTGGAGTAACAGGCATTTTTGGTCTTGGAGTACAAAATGAGGCAGGGCAAAAGCTAACCAAGTTTTGCCAAGAGAACACACTGGTCAGAGAAAATGCCCTCTTCCAAAAACACAAGAGATGACTCTACACATGGACATCACCACATGGTTAATACTGAAATCAAATTGATTATATTCTTTGCAGCTGAAGATGGAGAAGCTCTATACAGTAAGCAAAAACAGAACAAAACAAACCTGGAGCTGACTGTAGCTCATATCATGAGCTCCTCACTGCAAAATTCTGACTTAAAGTGAAGAAAGTAGGGAAAACCACTAGACCATTCAGGTATGACCTAAATCAAATCCCTTATGATTATGCAGTGGAAGTGATGAATAGACTCAAGAGATTAGATCTGGTAGACAGAGTGCCCAAAGAAATATGGACAGACATTCCTAATAGTGTACAGGAGGCAGTGATCAGGAGGTGGTGACCAAAACCATCCCAAAGAAACAGAGATACAAGAAGGCAAAGTGGTTTTCTGAGGAGGCTTTACAGATAGCTGAGAAAATAAGAGAAGCAAAAAGCAAGGAAGAAAGGGAAGACAGACCCAACTGAATGCAGAGTTCCAGAGAGTAGCAAGGAGCTATAAAAAAGCCTTTTTAAGGGAACAATATGAAGAAATAGAAGAAAACAATACAGTCTTGAGACTAGAGATCTCTTCAAGAAATTTAGAGATAGTAAGGTAAAATTTCATTCAATGATGGGCATGATAAAGGAAAGAAATGGTAAGAACCTAACAGAGGCAGAAGAGATTAAGAAGAGGTGGCAAGAATATATAGAACTCTATGAAAAATCTTAATGACCTGGATAACCATGATTGTTTGGTCACTTACATAGGTCCAGACATTCTGGAGTGTGAAGTCAAGTGGGCCTTAGGAAGTATTACTACAAACTAAGCTAATGTAGGTGATGAAATTCCAGCTGAGCCACTTAAAATCCTGAAAGATGATGCTATTAATGTGCTGTGCTCAATGTATCAGCAAATTTGGAAAACTCAGCAGTGGCCACAGGACTGGAAAAGGTCAATTTTCATTCCAATCCCAAAGAAGGGCAGTGCCAAATAATGTTCAAATTACTGGACAATTGAGCTCATTTCATGTGCTAGTAAGTTTATGCTCAAAATCCTTCATGCTAGGCTTCAGCAGTATATCAACTGAAAACTTCCAGATGTACAAGCTGGGTTTTGGAGAGGCAGAGGAACTTGAGATCAAATTACCAACATTTGTTGGATCACAGAGAAAGCAAGGGAATTTCAGAAAACATCTACTTCTACTTCATTGACTACACTAATGCCTTTGACTACGTGGATCACAAAAATTGTGGAAAATTCTTAAAGAGATGGAAATACCAGACCATGTTACCTGTTCCCTGAGAAACATGTATCTGGGTCAAGAAGCAACAGTTAGAACCTTACATGGAATAAATGACAGGTTCACATTTGGGAAAAGAGTACAACAAGGCTCCTGTTGTCACCCTGTTTATTCTACTTCTCTGCAGAGTAACTCATGTGAAATGCTGGGTTAGAAGAAGCACAAGCTAGAATCAAGTTTGCTGGAAGAAATACTAATAACCTCAGATATGGAGATGACACCACTTTCACTTACCTAGAGCCAGACATCTTGGAGTGCTACAAAGCTAGTGGAGGTGATGAAATTCCAGCTGAGCTATTTCAAATCCTAAAAGATGATGCTGTGAAAATGCTGCACTCAATATGCCAGCAAATTTGGAAAACTCAGCAGTGGCCACAGAATTGGAAAAGGTCAGTTTTCACTTCAGTCCCAAAGAAAGGCAATGCCAAAGAATGTTCAAACTACTGCACAATTGCACTCATCTCACATGTTAGCAAAGTAATGCTCAAAACTCTGCAAGCTAGGCTTCAACAGTATGTCAACTGAGAACTTCTAGATGTTCAAGCTGGATTTAGAAAAGGCAGAGTAACCAGAGATCAAATTGCCAACATCTGTTGGGTCATACAAAAAGCAAGAGAATTCCAGAAAAACGTCTACTTCTGCTTCATTGATATGCTAAAGCCTTTGACTCTGTGGATCACAACAAAATGTGGAAAATTCTTAAAGAGATGACAATACCAGACCACCTTACCTGCCTCCTGAGAAATCTGTATGTAGGTCAAGAAGGAACAGTTAGAACTGGACATGGAACAAAGGACTGGTACCAAATTGGGAAAGGAGTGTGTCAAGGCTGTATATTGTCACCTTGATTATTTAATGTGTATGCAGAGCTGCTGCTGCTGCTGCTAAGTCACTTCAGTTGTGTCTGACTCTGTGCAACTCAATAGATGGCAGCCCACCAGGCTCCCCCGTCCCTGGGATTCTCAAGTTAGGAACACTGGAGTGGTTTGCCATTTCCTTCTCCAATACATGAAAGTGAAAAGTGAAAGTGAAGTCTCTCAGTCGTGTCCAATGAAGTCGCTCAGTCGTGTCCAACTCCTAGTGACCCCATGGACTGCAGCTTACCAGGCTCCTCCGTCCATGGGATTTTCCAGGCAGGAGTACTGGAGCGAGGTGACATTGCCTTCTCTGGTATGCAGAGCACATCATACTAAATGCCAGGCTAAATAAAGCACAAGTTTGAATCAAGATTTCTGGGAGAAATATCAATAACCTTAGATATGCAGATAACACCACCCTTATGGCAGAAATCTAAGAGAACTAAAGAGTCTTTTGATGAAAGCGAAAGAGCAGAGTTAAAAACTTGGATTAAATTCAACATTCATAAAACTAAGATCAGGGCATATGGTCCAATCACTTCATAGGAAATAGGAGGGGAAAAAGAAGAAGTTGTGACAAATTTTATTTTTTTAGCCTGGAAAATCACTGCAGATAGTGATTGCAACCATGAAGTTAAAAGATACTTGTTCCTTGGAAGGAATTCTGTGACAAAACTAGACAGTTTATTAAAAAGCAAAGACATTGTTTTGCTGACAAAGATCTGTAGAGTCAAAGCTATGGTTTTTCCAGTAGTCATGTATGGATGTGAGAGTTGGACCATAAAGAAGGCTGAGTGCTGAAAAACTGATGCGTTCAAACTGTTGTGTTGGAGAAGACTATTGAGAGTTCCTTGGACTGCAAAGAGATCCAACCAATAAATCTTAAAGGAAATCAACCCTTACTATACATTGAAAAAACTGATGCTGAAGCTGAAACTCCAATACTTTGGCCACCTGATGTGAAGAGTTGACTCATTGGAAAAGACCCTGATGATGTGAAAGACTGAATGCAAAAGAAGAAGGGGGCTGCAGAGTATGAGATAATTAGATAGCATCACTGACTCAGTGGACATAAACTTGAGCAAACTCTGGGAGACAGTGAAGGACAGGGAAGCCTGGCCTGCTGCAGTCTGCTGCTGCTGCTGCTAAGTCGCTTCAGTCATGTCCAACTCTGTGTGACCCCATAGACAGCAGCCCACCAGGCTCCCCTATCCTTGGGATTCTCCAGGCAAGAATACTGGAGTGGGTTGCCATTTCCTTCTCCAATGCATGAAAGTGAAAAGTGAAAGAGAAGTCACTCAGTAGTGTCCAACTCTTAGCGACCCCATGGACTGCAGCCCACCAGGCTCCTCCGTCCATGGGATTTTCCAGGCAAGAGTACTAAGAGATCACAAATAGTCAGACATGACTGAGCAATTGAGCACAACAACCACAATAAATAAATGATTGTCCAGCATTCTTGATTGGTGGTGGATGTTGGGTAAAGTAGATTGGTTGTAATGGCATCTGGCATCATTGTGTAGCTTTCTTTAAAAATAATCATTATTAAAAGACAAGTGATCTGAGGATTGACATTACCCAAAGTTGAAAGTGGTGAGTTCAGTTCAGTTCAGTTGCTCAGTCATGTCCGGCTCTTTGCGACCCCATGAATCGCAGCACGCCAGGCCTCCCTGTCCATCACCAACACCTGGAGTTCACTCAGACTCACGTCCATCGAGACAGTGATGCCATCCAGCCATCTCATCCTCTGTCGTCCCCTTCTCCTCCTACCCCCAATCCCTCCCAGCATCAGAGACTTTTCCAATGAGTCAACCCTTCGCATGAGGTGGCCAAAGTACTGGAGTTTCAGCTTTAGCATCAGTCCTTCCAAAGAAATCCCAGGGCTGATCTCCTTCAGAATGGACTGGTTGGATCTCCTTGCAGTCCAGGGGACTCTCAAGAGTCTTCTCCAACACCACAGTTCAAAAGCATCAATTCTTCAGCGCTCAGCCTTCTTCACAGTCCAACTCTCACATCCATACATGACCACAGGAAAAACCATAGCCTTGACTAGATGGACCTTTGTTGGCAAAGGAATGTCTCTGCTTTTGAATATGCTATCTAGGTTGGTCATAACTTTCCTTCCAAGGAGTAAGCGTCTTTTAATTTCATGGCTGCAGTCACCATCTGCAGTGATTTTGGAGCCCAGACAAAGTCTGACACTGTTTCCCCATCTATTTCCCATGAAGTGATGGGACCAGATGCCATGATCTTCGTTTTCTGAATGTTGAGCTTTAAGCCAACTTTTTCACTCTCCACTTTCACTTTCATCAAGAAGCTTTTGGGTTCCTCTTCACTTTCTGCCATAAGGGTGGTGTCATCTGCATATCTGAGGTTATTGATATTTCTCCCGGCAATCTTGATTCCAGCTTGTGTTTCTTCCAGTCCAGCGTTTTTCATGATGTACTCTGCATAGAAGTTAAATAAGCAGGGTGACAATATACAGCCTTGACGTACTCCTTTTTCTATTTGGAACCAGTCTGTTGTTCCATGTCCAGTTCTAACTGTTGCTTCCTGACCTGCATACAAATTTCTCAAGAGGCAGATCAGATGGTCTGGTATTCCCATCTCTTTCAGAATTTTCCACAGTTTATTGTGATCCCACAGTCAAAGGCTTTGGCATAGTCAATAAAGCAGAAATAGACGTTTTTCTGGAACTCTCTTGCTTTTTCCATGATCCTGCGGATGTTGGCAATTTGATCTCTGGTTCCTCTGCCTTTTCTAAAACCAGCTTGAATATCAGGAAGCTCATAGTTCACATACTGCTGAAGCCTGGCTTGGAGAATTTTGAGCATTACTTTACTAGCGTATGAGATGAGTGTAGTTGTGCAGTAGTTGAGCATTCTTTGGCATTGCCTTTCTTTGGGATTGGAATGAAAACTGACCTTTTGGGTATTTTCAGGTTGGTAGTGACCTTTAAAACAGTAAGTAGCAAGAATCAATACCTATATGGGATGCACAGAGTAGAAAACATTTAGGAAAAATCAAACTGTTTTCATAAACAGTTCTGACATCCATGTGTCTCATTTCCTTGACTATGCTTGTCAGTTTTATGGTCTTTTACAGTAGAACTATTCTTTTTTTTAATTAAAAAATTTTTAATCTAATATTATCTGGAATGGCCATTTGGTGTGTTAATTGGAAACAGTTCTATTAATGTGAAGAATCTTTGAAAAGATTAGAGTATACAAACATCATTTTATTTTATCTTAAAACATGCTTATTTTACAATATGTTCAATATAGAACATAGACTTTTTTTTTTTTTTTTTTTGGTAGGGGGCAAGATGCAAACATAACTGCATTTGTAAGATTTTTTATCCCATCTTTTACATAAACCATACACATAATATTAATATATCATCTATAATTTCCATACACTGGATCTCAGTTCAAAATTCTTTTGGAATTCACTGATTGTAAAGTAAATGCCACAATGATGATGCTGTGATGGGTTATTTAAGTCTCAACTTGACTGGGCCACAGAATGCCCAGGCATTTGGCCAAATGTTACTCTGGATTGTCTGTGGTGTGTTTCTGGATGTGATGAACATTTGAATTATTAGACTCCATAAAGCAGATTGCCCTCTGTAATGTGGGTGGGCTTTGCCCAATCAGTATAAGACCAGAACAGAACAAAATGCTGAGTAAAATGGAACTACTCCTGCTTGATTGTTTGAAATAGAACATTGGTATGTTTTGGCCTCTGATATATTTTGTTAGGAGACATGGGTTCAGTAACTGGGTTGGGAAGATACCCTAAAGGATGACATGGCAACCCACTTCAGTATTCTTGCCTGGAGAATCCCATGGACAGAGGAGCCTGGCGGGCTACAGTCCATAACGTTGCATAGAGTCAGACATGACTGAAGCAACTTAGCATGTGCGTACACATTCTTTTTGTGTGTGTGTTGTTCTCTATGTCTGTTTCTCCATTGCTGCTCTGCAAATAAATTCCTTGGTACCATCTTTCTAGATTTCATATATATGTGTTAGTATATGATATTTATCTTTCTCTTTCTGACTTACTTCACTCTGAGTAATAGGATCCAGGTTCATCCACCTCATTAGAATTGACTCAAATGCATTCCTTTTTATGACTAATATTCCATTGTGTATATGTACCACAACTTCTTTATCCATTCGTCTGTCAATGGACATCTAGGTTGCATCCATGTTCTAGCTATTGTAAATAGTGCTGCAATAAACATTGGGATACATGTGTCTTTTTCAGTGTTGGCTTCCTTATGGTATATGTCTAGGAGTGGGATTGCTGGGTCATACAGTGGTTTTATTCCTAGTTTTTAAAGTAATATCCTTATCATCATCCATAGTGGCTATATAAGTTTACATTCCCACCAACAGCACGAAGCATTCTTTATTATCCTGGCCTTGCAGAGCATTTGATTACTTATAATTTTTTTTCTTTCTTCTCACATTCACATTTTGCTAGTACACAAAATATTTAATTCAAAGAGGGAACTTTGATAACAGTTAAAATGTCATGATTAATTTGAGAATAAATTCAAGCTGTTGAAACAAAAGTATGTGGAAGATCCAGTGGAAGGAAAGAGTTCTGACTATAAATGTAGGGAGGAGGTAACCCAATCATGAACAAGCACATTAACTTGGAAATCAATTGTAACCCAGCATATGCTCCCCAGGATTTTAGATCAACAATTTGTGGAGTGGTGTGTTCTTCCACTTCACTTTTGGAAAACCTGTCTTATTGTTATAAAAGAAGTCTGGGGAGCAAAAGCTTTGAGGTTTTTTTTTTTTTCCATTTTATTTTATTTTTTTTTACTTTACAATATTGTATTGGTTTTGCCATACATCAACATGCATCCGCCACGGGTGTACATGTGTTCCCCATCCTGAACCCCCCTCCCACCTCCCTCCCCATACCATCCCTCTGGGTCATCCCAGTGCACCAGCCCCAAGCTTCCTGTATCCTGCATCAAACCTGGACTGGCAATTCGTTTCTTATATGATATTATACATGTTTTAATGCCATTCTCCCAAATCATTCCCCACTCCACCACAGAGTCCAAAAGACTGCAAGACAGCAAAAGAGACACAGATGTATAGAGCTTTGAGGTTTTAATAAAGTAACTATTTGGTACTACAATCTACTGCCAAAGATCTGAAATATTCTATACCAGCTCAGGGTTTCATGTATTCCTTATTCAAGCCAACTTACCGGAATCCAGATATTCTCTTCTCTCTCTCACCGCTTCCCCCCTCCACTTCCTCTTTCTTGAAGTCTTCAGGAGACGTATCCTTCAAGGCCATACTACTTTCTCTCCTGGTGAGAACTTCAGCTGCACATGCAGAATAGATTGTCACCATTCATGTTGCCACCATCTAGACACTGTGGCTCACAATATCTCGATCTAGACCCTATTACACTGCAGTTTTGGTGAAAGGATGGAGGGTGTTCTGAGGTACTACAAAAACCAACTAGAAAGAAATGATCACATGATCGATCAAAGCTGGATGGACCTAGAGAAATGGAAAGAGGCAAGGGCTTGAAAATGAACAGAAGAGGTAATGGTTAGAAAGGAATCATTCCCTTGTGAGACAGCAGAATAAGTGATAAAAGCAATGATGAGGCCTGTGGAAAAAATGCAGAAACACCATTTGGAAACATATTTGAAACTAATTTGGAAATCCCAAGGCCAAGGACCTATGAGGTTAATGTGTTTAATATTTTCACATAATGAGTTTATTGTTGTTTAAAATTTTAGTTACTTTTTATGTTAGTGCTTTTTAATAGTAGAAAATATTTTCACAATACATTTGAGAAAGCTTGGATTTTATGTTTCTGAATAATTATAGCAGATTTCTACTTCACTTTATGGTGAGCCTATGTAGAAGCCAAAAAATCAGAAGTGTTAATTCTTGTGATTTGCTAATCTAGGAAGAATATAAAACAAGGTCTCTTGAATTCAGCTGACTGCCCATATATCTCAAGGTTAAACCATGTAAAAACCACATTTCTGCTGCTGCTAAGTCGTTTCAGTCGTGTCCGACTCTGTATGACCCCATAGACGGCAGCCCACCAAGCTCCCCCGTCCCTGGGATTCTCCAGGCAAGAATATTGGAGTGGGTTGCCATTGCCTTCTCCGAAAAAACACATTAAGGGAGAGTTTTTAAGAGGGAAGAGATATCTTCCAGGATATAATCTTTAAAGTTCTTGTTGTTCCCAAATATCTTTTGTTTCTGACTAATGAACTATTGCAATCTATGATCTAAATGTATCAAGTATGGAGCTTAAATAGCCTATTGACAATAAAGCGTGTGTTAGTCACTCAGTTGTGTTCAACTCTTTGCGACCCCTCCAGGCAAGAATACTGGAATGTGTGGCTGTGCCCTTCTCCAGGGGGTTTTTCTCCAGGGAAGCCCCAATATATATTCCACTAATAAGCAGTCGATATTTGGAACTCAGTATTGTCAATATGGGCTTCTCTGGTGGCTCAGAAGGTAAAGAATCTGCCTGCAATGCAGGAGACCCTGGTTCATTTCCTGAGTTGGGAAGATCCCCTGGAGAAGGATAGGCTACCCACTCCAGTATACTTGGCCTTTCCTGATGACTCAGATGGTAAAGAATCCACCTGCAATGCAGGAGACCTGGGTTCTATCCCTGGGTTGGGATGATCCCCTGGAGGAGGGCATGGCAACCTACTCCAGTATTCTTGCCTGGAGGAGCCTGGTGGCTACAGTCCATGGGGTTGCAAAGAATCAGACATGACTGAGTGACTAAGCACAGCATAACAAACATAATTATTAATTATATATTAGTAATTAGTTAATCATGATTTAGAAATTGTTTGAATAAGAATGAAGCCATTATTAAAGATCAGAAATGAGATGTTCACATCATTGTCCTTGGGACCTCATTGTTTTTCAGGGGGATCAGTACTAGGAAAGTGGTAGCCAAGTGTGAGAGGTCAATAGGAACTGTAGCTTGGAAACCAGGAGAGAAACCTAGGACTAAAGGACCAGTGATTATTATATGGTCATTTAAATTGAATTTGTTTCTAGGATATCAGTAATTCCATTAAGCTAAATAGCAACTTTCTTCTCAGTCTTTATCCACAGGATTAAAAACATGGTCAAAGACCCTTTTGGGACATATTCAGATGCTACTGCCCAGATATGACTTTAATTCCTGGGTGACCCTGATTCTGACAGCTATAGAAAACTATAAAATTGCACACTGATAATCATACCTAAACCTGCTGCTTGTTTAATCTTTTTTTCCTTTTTAAAGTAATCATTATTTAAAAAGTTAAACAATTCTATTTTATATTGGATTATAGTTGATTTACAGTGTTGTGTTAGTTTCAGGTACACAGCAAAGTGATTCAACCATACATATACTATACACATAGCAATTGTGTGTGCTCAATTGCTTAAGTTGTGTTCAGCTCTTTGAGACCCCATGGACTATAGTCTGCCAGGCTCCTCTGTCCATGAGATTTTCCCAGCAAGAATTTAAGAATGAGTTGTCCTGCCCTCTTCCAGGGAATTTCCCCGACCAAAGGATCAAACCCATGTCTCCTGCATCTCTGCATTGCAGGCAGATTCTTAACCAGAGAGCCTCTGGGGAAGCCTATACATATACACATATCTATTCTTTTTCAGATTCTTTTCCCATACAGACGATTACAGAATACTAAGTAGAGTTCTCTGTGCTGTATAGTAGGTCTCTGTTGTTTATCTATTCTATATATGGTACAGTGTATTGTTCAGTTGCTCAGTTGTGTCTAACTCTTTGTGACCCCATCAACTGCAGCATGCCAGGCTTCTGTCCTTCACTATCTCCCGAAGTTTGCTCAGACTCATGCCTGTTGAGTCGATGATGCCATCCAACCATCTCATACTCTGTCACCTGTTTCTCCTCCTGCTCTCACCCTTTCCCAACATCAGGGTCTTTCCCAGTGAGTTGGCTCTTCGAATCAGGGGGCCAAAGTATTGGAGCTTCAGCATCAGTTTTTTCAATGAAAAGTCAGGGTTGATTTCCTTTACGAATGACTGGTTTGATCTCCTTGCAGTCCAAGGGACTCTCAAGAGTCTTTTCCAACACCACAGTTCAAAAGCACCAATTTTTTGGTGCTCAGTCTTCTATATGGTGCAACTCTCACATTGAACATGACTATTGGAAAAACCACAGCTTTGACTATACAGACCTTTGTCGGTAAAGTAATGTTTTTGCTTTATCAGTATGCTGTCTAGGTTTCTCATAGCCTTTTTTCCAAGGAGCAAGAAACTTTTAATTTCATGGCTGCAGTCACCATCTTCAGTGATTTTGAAGCCTAAAAAATAAAGTCTGTTACTGTTTCCCATTTTTTCCACATCTATTTGAAATGAAGTGGTGGCACTGGATGCCATGATCTTAGTTTTTTGAATGTTGAGTTTTAAGCCAGCTTTTTCGCTCTCTTCTTTCACTTTCATCAAGAGACTTTTTAGTTCCTCTTCACTTTCTGCCATAAGGGTGGTGTCATCTGCATATATGAGGTTATTGATATTTTTCTCAGTAATCTTGATTCCAGCCTGTACTTCAACCAGCCCTATATTTTGTATGATGTACTCTGTGAAGAAGTTAAATAAGCAGGGTATTTATATAATATACAGCCATGTCGTACTCCTTTCCCAATTTTGAACCAGTACATTTTTCCATGTCCACTTCTAACTATTGCATCTTGACCTGCATACAGGTTTCTCAGGAGGCAGGTAAGGTGGTCTGGTATTTCCATCTCTTTAAGAATTTTCCACAGTTTGTTGTGATCCACACAATCAAAGCCTTTAGCATAGTCAGTGAAGCAGAAGATTTTTTTTGTTTTTTTCTGGAATTCTCTTGCTTTTTCTATGATCCAGCGGATGCTGGCAATTTGATCTCTGGTTCCTCTGCCTTTGCTAAATCCAGCTTGAACATCTGGAAGTTCTTGGTTCATGTACTGTTGAAGCCTAGTTTGCAGCATTTTAAGGATTATCTTGCTAGCACATAAAATGAGTGGAACTGTGCAGTAGTTTGAACATTCTTTGGCATGTAGAGTGTATATGTTAATTCTATACTCCTCACTTACTGACCCCTTTTACCCCGTTCATAACCATAGGTCTATTTTCCATGTCTGTGAGTTTGTTTCAGTTTTGTCATCTGTATCATTCCTTTGGATTTCACACATAAGTAAAATCATATTATTTTTCTTTCTCTGTCTGACTTACTTCACTTAGTATGATAATCTCTAGTTTCATACATGTTGCTGCAAATGGCCTTATTTCATTCTTTTTAGGATTGTGTAATATCCCTTTGTATATTTATGCCACGTCTTTTTTATCTATTCATCTGTTGATGGATGTTTAGATTGCTTCAAGTCTTGGCTATTGTGAACAGTGCTACAATGAGCATTGAGATGCATGTATCTTTTTGAGTTACAGTTTTCTCTGGATATATGCCCAGGAGTGGGATTACTGGATCATAGGGTAGCTCTATTTTTAGTTTTTTAAAGAACGTCCAAGCTTCTCCATAGAAACTGTACCAATTTACTTTCCCACCAATAGTGTAGGGGGATTTCCTTTTCTTCACATCCTCTTCAGCATTTATTATTTGTAGAGTTTTTGATGATGGCTATCTGACTACTGTGAGATGATACCTCCTTGAAGTTTTAATTTACATTTCTTTGGTAATTAAAGACTGAGCATCTTCTTCTATGGTTTTTGGCCATCTAATTAATCTTGACACTGAAAATCCCTGTTTGCTGTAGCATCATGAGTCCCACATTACACTGTATACCTTAGGCACATTGGAAATAGAAGGAGACATTTGAGGTGCTATGGCCCCCAAATAAATTTTCAGTAAAAAGAATGCTCCAACATACAGTTCAAAAGACACTTTTGAGAGTCAGGATCATGGGACTGGATTTACCAGAGACATTACTTTGTCAACAAAGGTCCATTTAGTCAGTGTTATGGTTTTGCCAGTAGTCATGTATGGATGTGAGAGTTGGACTATAAAGAAAGCTGAGGGCAGAAGAATTGATGCTTTTGAACTGTGGTGTTGGAGAAAACTCTTAAGAGTCCCTTGGACTGCAAGGAGATCCAACCAGTCCATCCTAAAAGCGATCAGTCCTGGGTGTTCATTGGAAGGACTGATGTTGAAGCTGAAACTCTAATACTTTGGCCACCTGCTGTGAAGAGCTAACTCATTTGAAAAGACCCTGATGCTGGGAAAGATTGTGAGCAGGAGGAGAAAGGGATGACAGAGGATGAGACGGTTAGATGGCATCACTGACTCAATGGGCATGAGTTTGGGTAAACTCTGGGAGTTGGTGATGGACAGGGAGGCCTGGTGTGGTGCAGTTCATGGGGTTGCAGAGTCCAACATGACTGAGCGACTGAGCTGAAATGAACTGAACTGAATAAAGAGGACGGGGATAAAACTATATACATTTTTTTCAAAGTATATATATTCAAAGAAATACCATGTATGTGTCATCTGTATAATTGCTTTAAACTCCAATCTTCTGTGTCAATATAAATGACCTGGTTTACATTTTCTGACTTATAAAATGGGAGGGATAAAGTATTTATTCTTTGGCTGCTTTAAATCACAGCTAATGAAAAGTAATTGCAAGTAATCTCTCAAGCTGAAAAACATCACTTAAAAACATAATTTTTTATGATTTAACTTTTTCATTGCTCTAAAAAGGGTGCAAACATATACCTTATATTATTGTAAGCAAACCCCTTTCTTTAACTCTCCACTGTTTGAAAAGTAAAAGATGCTTGGTCCTTGGAAGAAAAGCTATGAAAAACCTGGACAGCATGTTAAAAAAGCATAAACGTCACTTTGCTGACAAAGGTCTGTATAATCAAAGCTATGGTTTTCCCAGTAGTCATGTACGGATGTGAGAGTTGGATCTTAAAGAAGGCTGAGCACCAAATAATTGATTCTTTCGAACTGTGGCGCTATAGAAGACTCTTGAGAGTCCTGTGGACTGCAAGGAGCTCAAACCAATAAATCCTAAAGGAAATCAACCCTGACTATTCATTGAAAAGACGGATGATGAAACTGAAGCTCCAGTACTTTGGCCACCTGATATGAAGAGCCAACTAGTTGGAAAAGACCCTGGTGCTGGGAAAAACTGAAGGCAGGAGAAGAAGGGGATGACAGAGAATAAGATGGCTGGATGGCATCACCGACTCAAGGGACATGAATTTGAGCTCTGGGATATGGTGAAGGACAGGGAAGCCTGGCATGCTGGAGTCCATGGGATAGCAAAGAATCGGACATGACTGAGTGACTGAACAGCAACAAAAAGTGTGGGAAAGTTTGGCCATGGCTAGTAACCGACCTTTGTGTCACTTAGGAAACTGCAGCATTCAAAGCACAACAGTACTAGCTCTGAGTCACAAAGAAGTCTTGGAACTTCTGTCAGACAAGGACACAGGCTTTGTTGTCAGATTGACTTACCAGATAACATTGCATTATTATTCTGAATATTTGCTCCTTTCAGTCCTCCCTTTTAGCTCTGCTCATGATATGCTATGCTGTGCCTAGTTGCTCACTTGTGTCTAACTCTTTGTGACCCCATGGACTCTAGCTCATTAGGCTCCTCTGTCCATGGAATTCTCCAGGCCAGAATACTGGAGTGAGTTGCCATGCCCTCCTCCAGGGGATCTTCTCAACCCAGGGATTGAATCTAGGTGTCCCTGATTGCAGGCAGATTCCTTACCATCTAACTCACCAAGGAAGCCCAAGACTACTGGAGGGTGTAGCCTGTCTCCAAGTCTCCAGGAGATCTTCCTGACCCAGGAATTGAACCAGGGTCTCCTTCATTGCAGGTGGATTCTTTACAAACTGAGCTACTGCGGAAGCCCTCCTGTCCATGGGGGATCTGCAAAAGTCCAATCAAATATGTTGCTTTCTTGGTCAGTAGAAAGTGACCAGGTGTGATCCATTTCATGGTAAACTATACACACTCTTTTTCCTCTGCTGTGAGACCAGTGATGTTTCAGATAAAGGCTACTCCTTTAGCTTGAATCTCTGAACTGAAGGGAGAGTGGAACAGGGCCACAGTCCTTTTGTAACCAATATTCACATTAAGTGAGAAATAAACTTTAATAAACTTTGTTGGTGTAATCCACTGAGATTTTGGAATATTCTTACCATTAAACTAGCTTATTCAGAATGATACAGAAAACTGTCCTAGAGATAGAATTCTCTGCTGTTAGAGAATACCTGGGAGAAGGCAATGGCACCCCACTCCAGTACTCTTGCCTGGAAAATCCCATGGACGGAGGAGCCTGGTAGGCTGCAGTGCATGGGGTCGCTAAGAGTTGGGCACGACTGAGCGACTCCACTTTCACTTTTCACTTTCGTGCATTGGAGAAGGAAATGGCAACCCACTCCAGTATTCTTGCCTGGAGAATCCCAGGGACGGGGGAGCCTGGTGGGCTGCCGTCTATGGGGTTACACAGAGTCGGACACGACTGAAGTGACTTAGCAGCAGCAGCAGCAGAGAATACCTGATCTATATAACTTGTTTTGGGACTGAGCAGAGGGTGGTAAAGAAACTGTCATTGCAGATGGGAAGCCATTGAATGCAGTAGTGAAACAATTAGCAAAACCAGTTGCCTACAGTAGCTTGGAAAGCAGATAATGTATTTATTAATAATTAACTTGTGACTTCAGGTAATGAAATGGGAAAATAGGATGTTTGTAGCATAAATTGTTCACTATTGGTTGTAATTAATAAGATACTCCATGTAAGGGATGAGCTCAGGAAATAATCAACTGATTTAGAAGTAGTTAAAGGAATGAAGAGAATCCAGAAATTCTAGGACATGTGCTAAAAATGAAACATGATAAAACTGAGAAAAGCTTTGAGTTACAAGGACTGGTTAAAACCTCATTTCTTAGCAAAAAGCAAATCAAGGGGTTGCTGCCATGTTCTTTGTTGAAATCTGAATCAATTCAGCTGGTCTTCAGGAAATTCTTTCAAATGGTTTATGATAAAGAGACTTCCAGAATATTCCAGAAGCCCAATGGGCTCAAATTATTAGGCATTAAAGAGGAGTATATCTGGAAAAGAACTGATGGTGTGGTTACTGGCATATGGAACTGACTGGAATTAAACAGGTACAATGCCAATGTTTTTTGAGCAAGAAGCAGGCAGATAGAGCTGCACAACTTCCAAGGAGGACAGTTTCCAGAATATATATATATATATATATTTTAATTTAAATTTATTTATTTTAATTGGAGGCTAATTACTTTACAATATTGTATTGGTTTTGCCATACATCAACATGAATCTGCCATGGGTGTACACGTGTTCCCCATCCTGAATCCCCTCCCACCTCCCTCCCCATACCATCCCTCTGGGTCATCCCAGTGTACCAGCCCCAAGCATCCTGGGTCCAGTATATTTTTTAGATGAAACCAGTAAGGAAAAGGAAAACAAGACTCACCCAGATGGCAGAGCCAAGGTCACTGAGAACACTGAGAGCAGCCTCCTGGAGAGCTACTTCCAGGGAACAGAATTGGTTAATAGAGGACTATTCCCCATCTCTAAGAGGAGGGACTCTTACAACTGCCCAGCATCATTTCAGAATTCTTGGATCAAGGGCTGCTGCATGGTTTCCATTATTTTCTTTCCAAATGGGAGAATTTGTTGCTGTTATACAGTTCCTATGCCATCAGTCTATGCTGTGTGTGTGGGGTATGCTGGTAAATGTGATAAAATTTTCTCTAGTGAAAAAAGCCCCATTGTATAATATTTGCCTCTTGCTGTGGTATAATATTCCAAACACAACCAATTTTAAACTACCAATGTGATGTTCATTTTGCATGCTAGTAAGGTTATGCTCAAAATCCTTCACTAGGCTTCGGCAGTACATGAACTGAGAACTTCCAGATGTACAAACTGGATTTAGAAAAGGCAGAGGAAACAGAGATCCAATTGCCAATATTTGTTGGATCATAGAAAAAGCAAAAGAATTCCAGAAAAAATATCTACATCAGCTTCATTGACTATGCTAAAGCCTTTGACTATGTGGATCATAGCAAACTTTGGAAAATTCTTAGAGATGGGAATACCAGACCACCTTAACTGTCTCCTGAGAAACCTGTATGCAGGTCAACAAACAATAGTTAAAACTTTACATTGAACAATGTGTTGGTTCAAATTTGGGAAAGCAGTGCAACAGGCTGTATATTGTCGATCTGTTTATTAAACTTCTCTGCTGAGTACATCATGTGAAATGCCAGGCTGGATGAGTTATAAGCTGAAATCAAGATTGCTGGGAGAAACATCAACAACCTTGGATATGCAGATGATACCACTCTAATGGGAGAAAGCTAAGAGGAACTGAAGAGCCTCTTGATGAGGATGAAAGAGGGTGAAAATGGAGAGTGAAAAAGCCAGCTTAAAACTCAATATTAAAAAAAAAAAACTAAGATCATGGCATATGGTCCCATCACTTCATGGCAAATAGAAGGGGGAAAAGTAAGCAGTGACAGATTTTTTTTTTTTGTCTCTAAAAATCACTATCGATGGTGACTGCAGCCATAAAACACTTGCTCCTTGGAAGGAAATCTATGACAAATCTAGACAGCATATTAAGCAAAAACATCACTTTGCCGACAAAGGTCTGTTTGTCCAAGCTATGGTTTTTCCAGTACTCATGTACAGAAGTGAGAGTTGGACCATAAAGAAGAATGGGCCACAAGAATGGGTGTTTTTGAATTGTGGTGCTTGGAGAAGACTCTTGAGAGTTGCTTGGATTGCAAGGAGATCAAACCAGTCAATTCTAAAGAAAATGAACACTAAATATTCATAGTAAGGACTGATGCTGAAGGTGAAGCTCCAGTACTTTGGCCACCTGATGAGAAGAGCCGATTCATTGGAAAAGACCCTGATGCTGGCAAAGATTGAGGACAGGAGGAAAAAGGGATGACGGAGGATGAGATGGCTGGATGGCATCACCGACTCAATGGACATGAATTTGAGCAGACTCTGGGAGATAGTGAAGGACTGGGAAGTCTGGTGTGCTGAAGTCCATGGGGTCACAAAGAGTTGGACACAACCTAGGGATTGAACAACTACAACAACAGCAACATGGTACTTTCAAAATTCCTGAAAGTTTAACAACTGACACTGTAAAGGATCGGCTAACTCTCACACACCACTGTTGTGAGTATGAAGCAGACATATTTAATTTGATTGACTCACTGATTATTCATAGGTCTCAATAGCCACAGGAGGGATGCCCAGATCTGATACAGACCCTCACAAAATCCTAGATTTTCAGTCTGGTCTTATGTTAACACAAATATTTGATGTTTATTCCAGGGAAGGAAGAAGTAAATATTTGTATCCCAGATTATAGACTTTGGTAAAGTATGATTGTGTGCAAACTACATGCTGCCTCTCTAAGGAGGCAGCACTTACCCCAGTGATGTCAGTCTTACTCGAGTGGCCTGCTTCAGGCTGTGAGAGGGAATGACGTGAGCTTCTGAGGAGACCATGTGTTCCCAGAGAGGGTTGCCTGGACAGGTGGGATCCTGGAGTGAACAGGACAGGGAGAAGAGCCATACCAGATCTGCCACCAACAAATAATAAGCGCACGTTTGTAGTTATGACCCGTGGAATGTTTACTATTTGTTTTTATTTTTTGCTTTTAACGACAGCATGCTGCTGCTGCTAAGTCACTTCAGTCGTGTCCGACTCTGTGTGACCCCACAGATGGCAGCCCACCAGGCTCCCCCATCTCTGGGGGTCTCCAGGCAAGAACACTGGAGTGGGTTGCCATTTCCTTCGGAGGATATAGCTACTTAATAGCATTGTTAGGGTAATTACTTCTCTCAGCCTCTTCTGTAAGGAAGGGAATAATGATACTTACCTCAGTAGGGCTTTTGTGATGACCAAAAAAGCTAATATTAGAAAATGTCTGGCACAGAGAAATCCACAAAGTGATATTGGCTGTGATGTAGGGATGAGGAAGATGATGTCCAGTCCTTAGAATTTTGTTCTGTGAAATGTTGTGGCATGGGTAGTATGCAGTGAGAAGCATTAATCTTCAGTAGACACCCCAAGGGAGCTTTCTGTTTAATAAAATAATTGCTCATAAAAGCCTCCAGATAATAAACATTTTATCAATATTAAATCTTGATGGTATCAAAAGACCTGTGTTGGAGCCCAATATTACCACTTAAAATCCAGGTGAACTTGGACAAGCACCTTGACCTTCATGAACCGCTATCTTTTCTATTAAATAAGGAGGGTAAAATCTGCCCTGCCCAACTCAAGGAATCATCAAAATGCATGTATTTTATCTGAAAGCACTGTATAAACTGCCAAGGGCTATAGGAATGTAAGAGCTTATAAATACTTTTTTTAAATTTATTTATTTTAATTAGCAGCTAATTACTTTACAATATTGTATTGGTTTTGCCATACATCAACATGAATCCACCACGGGTGTACACATGTTCCCAATCCTGACCCTCCCTCCCACCTCCCTCTCCATACCATCCCTCTGGGTCATCCCAGTGCACCAGCCCCAAGCATCCTGTATCCTACATCAAACCTGGACTGGCGATTTGTTTCTTATATGATATTATACATGTTTCAATGCCATTCTCCCAAATCATCCACCCCCTCCCTCTCCCACAGAGTCCAAAAGACTGTTCTATACATCTGTGTCTCTTTTGCTGTCTCGCATACAGGGTTATCGTTACCATCTTTCTAAATACTTTATAACATACTATCTACTTAGTTTTCCCTCTTTATGTTCCACATTAAAAAAAAATACATCTCTCTATTTCCTGCTTTTCTAAGGAAAAAGACTAAATCTTTTGTTGACATGTGAATTTCTGCAAAGAAAATACCATTTGACTTGTGTTAGTTGAAAATATTGTTCTTGTTTGCCTTTCCCTGAACAACCTAAAGGAAAACATTCTGCCAGATCATCTCCAATGAGCTGGAACATATGTTGTCACAGTGAGGGGATGAGGCCAGTTTCTTCTGTGTGCCTTATATGATACAGTCCCTACCTTGTTTTGGCAAGAAAGTTGTAGCCTTTGAATGATGCAGGCTAGTAACCATCTCTGACGCTTTCTTGAGAACTTCCAGAAGGTACAAGTGATGCAAGAAATGGTATCACAGTGTCTAGGAAAATTTTTTTGAATTGTGCACAAATTGTTCCAATATATATCTGATTTTAATGGGTATTCAGTTTCATTATCAAACAATGTTATTCCATATACTGTGGTGCTGGAGAAGACTCTTGAGAGTCCTTTGGATAGCAAGGAGATCAAACCAGTCAACCCTAAAGGAAATTAACCTAGAATATTCATTGAAAGGACTGATGCTGGAGCTGAAGCTCTAATACTTTGACCACCTAATGTGAAGGGCTGACTCACTGGAAAAGACCCTGATGTTGGGAAAGATTGAGGGCAGGAGGAGAAGGGGACAACAGAGGATGAGATGGTTGGATGGTATCAGTGACTCAATGGACATGAGCTTGAGCAAACTCCGGGGAAGTAAAGGATGGGAAGCCTGGGGTGTTGCAGTCCATGGGGTTGCAAAGAGTCGGACACGACTGAGTGACTGAATGACAACAGTATGTTTCAAGAGGATTTTTTTCAAATAAAGAAAAATAGATTTTAAGAAATGATCTTTGTACAAAATAAGTCTAGAGTCAAACTGTCTTGAGTTTAACCTGTCCAGGCTGCTTATTAGCTGTGTGATCTTGGGCAAATTACTTCACCTTTTTGAACTTTAGTCTCTTCATGTATAGACTAGAAACAGTAATAGGATCTATCTCATAGAGCTGTGGGAGGATAACTAAACAATATGACTGAAGTATTTAGCACATTCTTAGGCTCAGAGTTCAGTACAAATTCTTTTTTACTTTACTAAGTTACTAGTTTTCCTTAAGCAAACTTAAGTGAGGTATTTTTTCCCCAGAATTTTACTGCCTAATTGCTTAGTGCAATCTTTCTTCAAAATAGACATTTTTTTTTCCTACTTATTAGTATTAGCATTCACAGCCACTAACTGGCCTAAAATGAAATTTGAATAGGCAACATTCCAGGCTGGGATGTCTCTATTCTTAATTATGTGATGAAGTACAGAAACATACACTGCTCTCTCACACCAATATGAATCTATAGAGAATGCATTAGAAAAATTTTCTTTCATTTTGGTAAATTGCTGTTCTCTGTTTATGTATTCATTTTATAGATTGATTCATCTTTATTGTTAATTAAACCCTTAAATTACCATCCAAATTGGAATTAAAGTAAAATGTCAAAGGCATTTACATTTCAAAACTAGATATTCCACAAGTACAATTAATCTCAGAGTATTAAAAAGAAAAATCACATGAATGTTAAAATTCTTGATCCAGCAAACAAACAAACAAACAAAAATAGCTTATGAAATACACTATTTGTCTGGTGGTGAGTTTTGCCAGGGCATGAGGCAAAAGGTTCTACCCAAGGAGAGACTGTTAGAGTGCTGAATGAATGGGGCATGAGAAAACAAGTAAGGACGAAGAAAAGACTGAAAATGAAGTCTTCCTCCTCACCTCATTTTCAGACCAATTATAAATTCTCTTTAGTCATAATCTATAATATTAGAAGTTTCATCAGTTTATTTTTATCATGTGCTAGCATATTCTTGCTCCTTCCTGGGAATAAAATGATCTGTTTTGGTCCAAGCCTTTTCATTTTGCAAAATTACCATTCCTTTTGCATCTCTCCTGCTGCTCCATATCAGTGCAGAATATTTGTTAAGTACAGGAAAAATTCATGTTTTCCCCCTGCTTGTCAGGCATAACATGGAAGAAGGACTAATGAAAACCATTTTTCATGCTTATTCAACAGAGACCATTAAAATGAAATGAATAAAATGCTTTTTGCTTAAATTGAAACCTGCCCAAATGTTTCTGTAGAGAGACTTTTTTTTTTTCAAAGCTAAAAAAGCTGACCTCCTATTTGTTTAGATAACCATTTCTCAAATTTCCTTGGGAGTGCGTTACTTGAGATGGTAAACTCAGCATGTTGACCAGGTCTTTACAACAGCATTAGCCATCTGGACTGTGAAAGAGTTGGTCTAATTTGAGGTGAGGAGCGTAGACTCTGTGATGCGGTCTGTCATCCTATGTCACTCACAGCCCAGACTCTCCAAACTGGCTTCTGGATGAAGGACAAACGCAGACTCAAAAGAGTGGTGAGATGGGATCTGGTACCTCTGGCTTTACCCCTTGGTGGTATTCAGTTCATTCCTATTTTATTTGAGAACAGGTCTTTGTGGTAGGACTTGGCTCAAATCCGTATTCTGAACTCTCTGAATCCAGGTGTGATCCAGACTAGTGGCTGCAGACAGGATTTGACAGGAGGAATGGGGAGAAGCACAGAAGTGGGGAGCTGGCCCAGAGGCTGCTGGGTTTGTGTTATCAAAACAGCTTTGTGTGCCTAATGCACAGAGAGGCCAAACAAACGGAAACACCTGAATTTGGAGCAAAGCAAGGTTTACAAGGAGGCTTTGCAAATAGCTGATGAAAGAAGAGAAGTGAAAAGCAAGCTAGAAAGGGAAAGGTATGCCCAACGGAATGCAGAGTTCCAGAGAGTAGCAAGGAGAGACAGGAAGGCTCTTCTTCAATGAACAATGCAAAGAAGTAGAGGGAAACAACAGAAGGGGAAAGACCAGAGATCTCTTCAAGAAAATTGGAGATATCAAAGGAACACTTCACTCAAAGATGGGCACAATAAAGAACAGAAGCGGTAAAGACCTAATAGAAGCACAGAGACCAAGAAGAGATGGAAAGAATACACAGAGGAACTGTACAAAACAAGATCTTAATGACCTGGAGAGCCACGAGGATTGGTCACTCTCCTAGAGCCAGACATTCTGGAGACTACGGTCAAGTGGGCCTTAGGGAGCACTGCTGCCAATAAAGCTAGTGGAGGGGATGGAATTCCAGCAGTCATTGAAACTCTTAAAAGATGGTGCTATTAAAGGGCTGCACTCAATATGTCAGTAAATTTGGAACACCCAACAGTGGCCACAGGCCTGGAAAAGGTCAACCTTCATCCCAATCCCCAAGAAGGGCAGTACTAAGGAATGTTCCTACTACCAGACAATTGCACTTATTTCCCATGAGAGTAAGGTTATGCTCAAAATCTTTCAAGCATGGCTTTGGCAGTGCTTGAATCAAGAATTTCCAGATGTACAAGCTGGGTTTAAAAAAGGCAGAGGAACCAGAGATCAAATTGCCAACATTCATTGGATCATAGATAAAGCAAGGGAATTCCAGAAAAGCATCTACTTCTGTTTCATTGACTACCATAAAGTCTTTGACTATGTAGGTCATAACAAACTGTGGAAAACTCTGAAAGAGATGGGAATACCATATCGTCTTACCTGTCTCCTGAGAAATCTGTATGCAGGTCAAAAAACAAAAATTGGAACCTTATATAGAACAATGGACTGGTTCAAAATTGAGAAAGGAGTATGACAAAGCTGTATATTTTCACCCTGTTTATTTAACTTATATACAGAACACATATCATGTGAGATGCCAGGCTGGATGTGTTACAAGCTGGAATCAAGATTTCCAGGAGAAATATCAACAACCTCAGATATACAGATGCATGCATCACACATGAATGTCTTTCAGTCATGTCTGATTCTTTGTGATTCCACAGTCTGGGACCTGCTAGGCTCCTCTTGCCATGTAATTCTCCAGGCAAGAATACTGGAGTGGGTTGCCATTTCCTCCTCCAAGTGATCTTCCTGACCCATGGACTGAAACTGTGTCTCTTATGTCTCCTGCATTGGTAGGCTGGTTCTTTACCACTAGCACCACCTGTGAAGCCCCAGATATACAGATGATGCTACCCTAGTGGTAGAAAGGAAAGAGGAACTTAAGAGCCTCTTGATGAGGGTGAAAGAGGAGAGTGAAAAAGCCAGCTTAAAACTTAATATGATAAAACAAAGATCATGGTATCTAGTCCCATCACTTCATGGCAAATAGAAGGGGAAAAGGTGGAAGCAGTGAAAGATTTCTTCTTCTTGGGCTCTAAAATCACTGCCGATGGTGACTGCAGCCATGAAATTAGAAGAGGACTACTTCTTGGAAGAAAAGCTATGACAAATTTAGACAGCCTATTGAAAAGCAAAGGCCACTTTGCCTACAAATGTCCATATAGTTTTGCTATGGTCTTTCTAGTAGTCATGTAAGGATGAGAGAGTTGGACCATAAAGAAGGCTGAACACAGAAGAATTGATACTTTTGAACTATGGTGCTAGAGAAGACTCTTGAGAGTCCTTTGGACAGCAAGGGGATTAAACCAGTCCATTCTTTGGAAGGAATGATGCTGAAGCTGAAGCTCCAATACTTTGGCCACCTGATGTGAAGAGCCGATTCATTGAAAAAAACTCTGATGCTGGGGAAGATTGAAGGCAGAAGGAGAAGAGGGCAACAGTGGATGACTAGGTTGGATGGCATCAAGGATTCAATGGCTATGAACTTGGGAAAACTCTGGGAGATGGTGAGGGACAAGGAGGCCTTGTGTGAGGCAGCCCATGGGGTCATAAAGAGTCAGACATGAATGAGCAACAACAAGGTTTACTGCAGGGTTGAGCAAGGAGAATGGGTGGCTTACACTCAAAAATTCCAATCTCTGTGATGGGCTTCAGGGGAGAATTTTTAAAGGCAAAATTGCCAGGGGGAGGGCTGTAGGGTTTGTGACTTCCTTCTGATTGTTGGGGAAATAAGAGGAGGTGTTCTGGAAATCTGTCATCAGCTTTCTGGTTCCAACTGGCCTGGGGTCCACATACTTGTGCTCAGCCTGAGGTTACCATCTCCACTTTGATGGGGCCCAAGTCCTGCAGAAGTTCTATATCAGATTGCTATGCACATCTACCAAGGAGGAACCAGCACCCTGCCTGACGCTGCGTGATTGTTTCTTGACTGCCTTTCGTTTGTTTCTCCATTTCCACACTTGCCTATTTACTAATTGTTTGAATCTGCCCTTTGGAACTCAGGGAAGGTCTGGGAGGTGGAAATCTTTCTCCTCTAAATAAGAAATAGTGAAAGTGAAAATTGCTTAGTTGTGTCCAACTCTTTCTGACCTCATGCACTATAGCCCCCCAGGCTCTTCTGTCCATGGAATTCTCCAGGCAAGAATACTGGAATAGGTTGCCCTTCCCTTCTCCAGGGGATCTTCCCTACATATGGATTGAACCCAAGTCTCCTGCATTGGAGGCAGATTCTTTACTGTCTGAATCAAAGCTCAACCTCATTGAACAAGAAACAGAGAACATAAGTCTTTTTTACCCAGAGAACCTTACAGAGTCCTGCTTGGTTTCATTTGCACTTGTGAAAAATTGGAACCATGTCCTTTAGAGGCATAAGATGAAGTTTTGATAAAAGAAATGTAAGCTATGAGGGGATCAGGTATAGGTAATGGGTTAGGAACCAAAAGAATGAGAGAACTGATTTTAGACTGGACTTTGGGAGGCAGAATCCACGCTCTCAAGAGCATCTGTGGGAAAGGAGACAATTGATATAAAAATGTAATGGCAAGATTATGGTCAATGAAAATAAGATTTCTTAAAACTCAAATTTCAGTCTATTTCACACCTGCCCTTGAACCTACTTGGCTGACCATGGCTTGAGAAAAACATACAAACACCCTGATTAATTTAACTTTATACATACATGACCTTTAATGGTTCCTTGGAGCAGCCTGGAAAAAAAAAAAAAAGAAATAGTATTCTATGTCCCAGTCCATTCACTCATCTATACTCAAAGTGACAAGTCATTTTATCTTCTCTCTTAAAACCACATTTATTCTAATTCTGTGTGATAACTTTGAATCCTACTTCACTGAGAGAATAGAAGCAATCAGAGGCTTTTTCCCATATTTTCTCCCCATTACGCCTTCCCACCCATCTGCATTTGTGCCCAGACACTTTGACTTCTTTCCGTTTCAGTAGATGAAAGGACTAGTCTCTACTCAGAGATGAAACCCCCACCAATGTATCAGAATTTTTAGACATATCCCCAGGGATTTCTCCCTGCCTCTCCTCTGTTCTCTTTCTGATGGATCATTCTCACAAGCAGACTTCCATGTTGAATTTCTCCATGTCCCACTTCAACTACCACCTCATTTTGTTGTTCCCCAAAAACGTTTGGTTTTACTTTTCCCAGTTCCACAAAATGGCTCCTGTCATGGTCAGTGATATTATCTGTATTGCTAAATCCAATGGCCTGTTATCTGTCCTTGTCTAACGTGGTCTAGCAGGAGGATTTGACAGTGTGGATTTGACTCTCATCTTGCAATACCCTTTTCACTTGGTTTCTGATCACTGTACATGGCTGATTTTTTCCTAATTCATGGCTTCTTTTCTCAAGGTCCTTTGTCTGCCCTACTTGTTTACCATATTTATAGACATTGGAGTGCTCCAGAGTTCAGTCTTTGGAACTTTTCTCTATCTACCCTCACTCCTTAGGTCTCTTGTGTCACATTGCTATAAATACTATCACTATGTTGATGGTTCCCAAATTTATTTCTCTCTTGAACTCCGGATGCACATACCCAACTGTCTATTCAACATCTCAACTTAGATATCCCATGAAAAGTTTAGTGTTGTAAATTCAAACTCTTGCTATTGCCTCTTGGACATGTTACTCCTGAATTCTCCTCTAATCAGCAACCCCATGGACTTTAGCTTACCAGGCTCCTCTGTCCATGGGATTTTCCAGGAAATAGTACTGGAGTGGATTGCCATTTCCTTCTCCAGGGGGTCTTCCCAAACCAGGGACTGAACCCCGGTCTCCCACATTGTAGACAGACGCTTTACCGTCTGAGCCACCAGGGAAGTCCAAGAAGTAACTACATGCTTTCAATTTTCTTCCTCTCTAAAATCCCTAATTTAAACCATCAGTATATTCAATGTTCCTATTTTCAAAATATATCCAGAATCTGACTCCTGCTACCAACATGACTCAAACAATTATCTCCTTTCATGGATAATTGCAATATCCTCTTACTGGCTGTGCAGCTTGTACATTTCGTCCCAATGATAGACATTCCTAGTGCTCACTGAAACTTGATTCTCCTTCCCTCCTGCAAGGACTGTATTTCTTGAGGTTTCTGACTAAGTTCTTGGCATTAGGGTGAGTAGAAGCAAAAGTTCTCTACAGATCTTCCCGTTTACTTTTTCCTTGTCAGTAAGGATGTCAGTTGAGTGTTGAAATAATAAAGCCACAAATAGGGGCTGAATTGCCATGGATCCAGCAGTGATTCAAATGAATGTCGGTCAAATCATGTCTTTGTATTTCACTCAGCGTGAAAACTGATGTCCTGCAAAACCCTGTACCATTACCTCTTTCACCATTACCTCTCTGCCCTTATCTTCTGCTACTCTTCCTTTTGCTCCCTCTGCTCCTGGCACACCGTCTCTGGGCTAGCCTTAGGATACCATGCACAGTTTCGCCTCAGGGCCTTTGCTCTTACTGTTTCTTCTACCTGCAGTGTTCCCCAGATATCTGTAAGGCTTGCTTTTTCATCTTCCTTGAGTCTGTTCATAAATGATAGCTTCTCAAAAAGGCCACAGTTTATTTAAAATTGCAACAGCTAGGAACTCTCCATCCTTTTCTGTGCCTTAGTCTCTTCTTTAGTATGTTTAGCTGTGTGACACATTACATATATTTACTACTTTGTTTATTTATTGCCTGTCTTCCTCAATTAGAATGAATGTTTAATCACAACAGGGATAGTTATTTATTTGTTTTTCTACTGATCTTTCATCAGTGCCTAAAATAGTGCCTGATATAGAGTAGGCAGGCAATATTTGTTTGCAGAATGAATGAATGAATAAATGAAGCCTTCTTTCTCCAACTGCAACCTCTGAAGATGACAAATGCTTATTTATGTGCTGTGAATAGAATGGGTGCAACATAATAGCAGAAATTCACATCCTAGCCTACCTATAACACAAAGGTATTGCTCAGAGTTCCTAATGGGAATCAGATTCCTCATATAGTTCAGATCCAAACCAAAACATACAAACTGTAAATTCTTAACTACTTACAATTAAAATAAACAGCAGTAGGCAAGGACTTAATTTTTTTCCATAATTGAATCCATTCATTTTTATAAAATACCTACAATGAAATCTGGAAAGGATATTACACAGCCCATTAGAATATAATAATCAATGCAGAAGATATATTGCACAATAAATAGAGTAGGGAATGAGACAAAGATTACGAGTGTAGTGTGTGTGCATGTAAGTGGGTGGCCAATAAGTGATAATTAATGTCCCCTTCATGTTAAAGCTGTCACCCATTTGGAGTTTTTTTTCCAATTTATACAGAATTCTTTTTATATCCACAGTTTAACTGGGAAAGTTCATGACTTTAATGTGAAAAGTGACCAAAAATATTCTTGGGGATACAACATAATGAGAAAAATGCAAGTGTTATTAAACAAAGTTTAAAAAATTTTTTTGATCGCCATTTTCTTAAAAATATTTAATAAAGCATTTTCTGTAGCACATGAAAAGGATGCTATAATGAACCAGTGAGGAAGAACATTTTTCTTGTGTTTTGTTTGGATTCAGAACCTAAGTGGTAAGAATGTGCATTTGAGTTGCATGGAAAATCAGATCAGATAGCGTAACAGACTTCTACCTAGCAAATGAGATGGAATTTCTGCAGTCCACCAGCCCAGAATTTACTTCTGACCAGCACTACCTTTATATTCAGAGATAGATTTTCAGCTGAATTTTTCAGGGTATGAGGGTTGTGAAACTGATGTATGCCCTTGAGATTTTGTAAATATGAGTTATTTGCCAGCCAAAAAAAGACAATGCCTGTTTTTTTAGGATTACTTATTAGACTGTATGGGAGTAAGTGGAAGGACATTTGTGTTTACTTACTCTGCAGTAAACAAAAATGACATTACTTTTCTAAACAGTTTCTTTATCAAACAGGATGCAATGGCTATTCTTACTAATTCCTAAGATGTGCCAAAGAAGATAATGAATGTGTGCATGCTAAGTTGCTTCAGTCGTGTCTGACTCTTTGCAATCCTGTGGACTGTAGTCCACCAGGCTGCTCTGTCCATGAGATTCTCCAGGTAAAAATACTGGAGTGGGTTGCCATGCCCTCCTCCAGGGAATCTTCCCAACCTAGGGATTGAACCCATGTCTCTTATGTCTCCTGTATTTGCAGGTTTTTTTTTTTTTTTTTTTTTTTTACCACTAGTGCCACCTGGGAAGCCCAAGATAATGAATATTAAGGGCTATAAACAACTCTCTAGAAAAATCCAAAAAGATAGTATATGTTTTCAATTCTGCTTGAAGATCCTGGTCACTTTCTAGAGTGGAGTTGCCCTCCAGACCTAGGCAGAATCTGATCTTCTTTACTCCATGCACAATATATTCAGAGAGAAAGAAATAGATTGTTTGGAATATGATTAGAACATAATATTCACTATCATCCTGTGGATTCAGGACAGGATTTCTAAGAACAAGTGATACCTTATAGTTTATTTACATGAACAAGTTTATCATTTGATCTTTTGTTCATTTCTTGTTGGTTCTTATTATGGCTGCTTGCTAATCAATCATTAAGATCCTTGCTTGGTTTTTCTATTATGGTCATTCAGATACATCTGAGCACCCCAAATGGTTTTACACAACAAGCATTATCAGGTTTCTACATGTGAAGAAAATCTAAGATAAGATTGTAATTTGAAAACACCTGCCCAGTGAGGAAAATATAACCCCTACAATGTTACAGAAGAATATTCAAGATAAGAGTTGCTGGAATTTAGAACTTATACTCTATTGATTTTGTTTATAAGACCAGATAATTAGCAGGAAGTTTCTCTGTAGGGAATCTGCATCTGTCTTGGCAATCTATGTACTTTCTAAAGTTTTTAGAAAAAATAAATAAAAATTACATTCCTAACCAGAACAATTGTTTAAAGTGATCTTTACCCATTTCTTCTATTTGTTCTTCTTGAAATGTGACAGGAGGTCTCATATGTCCCTCCCACCTGGAAACTTTGAGACAGTATCCGCTTCCTTCTTCTCTTTACCTTTTGCAGCACTTATCAGCAATGCTGTGTGTCCCCGAATGAGGCTGATAAAGAGAAGCAGAGACCTGTTTCCCATGGGCATGGAGTGTGAGCAGGAAACACAAACAATAACTTTGGTATTTTCAGTGTGAGATTTGGGGACTCTGTTACGGTAGCATAATTTAGACCATCTCAACTGATATGCAGAAATAGCCTTTTTTGTCCCCAAATCCACTACCAGTTTTAAATTATGGAATCGTCTCTCAAGCATCCACATATTTTGCGTAGAAAGACTCGTCCATGTTTCTTCCACAATAACTCTCAACATATCCTTTTCTAGCCATGACCACTGCCAGCACCTGTGAACAGCAACTTTTTATTTTACTCTTGAACCATAGCAGTTATAGTGTGTCCCTACATCCAGACCCTTCTCTAGAGGTACAGTGTCTCCTGCTAATAGTGGCCAGATCACTCTTAGAAAAAGTTGACTGCCTTACATACATCCCTATGCAAAATCCACAGTGGCCTACTCTGGATTGAATGCTGTGTCTAGAGTTCATATGCTGAAACTTCCTCTCCCACAAAATGTGATGGTACTATGAGGTGGAGGCTTTGGGAGGCACTTAGGATTAGATGAGGACAGGAGGGTGAAGCCCTCATGAATGGGATTAGTGGCCTTGAAGAGTCATCAGAGAGCTGGCTTCCTCTGTCTGCTCTTAGCCATGAGGATGTTGGCATCTGCAACCAAGAAAGAGAGTTCTCACTTGAATCTGACCATGCTGACATCCTGATCTTGGACTTCCAGTTTCCAGAACTGTGAGAAATAAATTTATGTTATTAACCAACCAGCATATGATACTTTGTAAGAAAAGCCTGAACTAAGGCAGTTTTCCACTACTTATAAATTAAATGTCTTATCCTTATCCCTCTTAAAATGTAGCCATAGCTTTGTGTACCATTTTTATCATCCTTTCAGTTCAGTTCAGTTCAGTTCAGTTGCCCAGTCGTGTCCAACTCTTTGCGACCCCATGAATTGCAGCACCCCTGTCCATCACCAACTCCTGGAGTTCACCTAAACTCATGTCCATCGAGTCGGTGATGCCATCCAGCCATCTCACCCTCTGTCGTCCCCTTCTCCTCCTGCCCCTAATCCCTCCCAGCATCAGAGTTTTTTCCAATGAGTCAACTCTTCGCATGAGGTGGCCAAAGTACTGGAGTTTCAGCTTTAGCATCAGTCCTTCCAAAGAACACCCAGGGTTGATCTCCTTTAGAATGGACTGGTTGGATCTCCTTGCAGTCCAAGGGACTCTCAAGAGTCTTCTCCTTTAAATGGTATCATTTTCTCTTCACATCAGCCAGTCAAGTCTCCTCCCTCTCAGTGAAATGTGTCACACACCTTTAATTTTTAGTTCTGTCTTTGAAAGGATACTTTTAATCTTCTTGTGTTTAATCCTATTAGGTGAACACCTCCTAGGTCTGGTAATATTCTGAAGTTTATCTGCAGAATTAGGTAAATGTTTTTCAGTTAAAAAGTTAATGTCTTTGCTTGAGTGAGAAAGAAAAGAGAGCTGGTCTGTAGATCAACTTTTTTCTGGACTTAGAGCAATTTATCAGCCTAATGTGTGATGACCTCTTGTTTCACGTAATCACAGTGCATATATATATATATGATTTATCAGAGCTGCCACAAATTGCTGCTATGCTTAATTTATTTAGAATCTAGTTCTCCATTTACATATCTAGATGACAAATACTAAACACAGGGAAAGAAAAAAAAATCTGTGTTCAATATATTGAAACATGATTTGTTATATTATCTCATAAAGTTTAGTGGCCTTTAGCTAAAGAGTCTATTTTTGATTGAACAAAGGGTTTAATTATTATAACCAAAGCCATTTCAGCATTATCTTCCCTTTGAAATATTACAATTAAAAATTTCAGTCTAAGCAATTACTTATTTGTAAAAAAAAAAAAAAAGGCTACCTTTGAGGCTTGAATTGAAGATGATAAAAATTAGCCATCTAAAACCATTTCAATTTTATGAAAAATAAAACTGAGTGAAATGTTTCAGTCTGAAAGCTTAGACGATCTTTAGGGGAAATTAGTTATGTTGCTAATAGCGGTTCCAATTTATAAGGCACTAGAAGGAAGCAATCAAAGAGGCAAAAACAAGATAAATAATCCTTAAAATGGAACAATTAAATAGAAATCAGTTGTGACAAAAATCATAAGATAATGTTCCTAGACTTTAAAAGACAATGTCTTTCTTTTTGTTAATTAGAGATAATCTACATTTTAAGATATGTAACTATTTACCAAGCAATGGAATGTTTTCTATTGATATAAAGATAGATGCATTTCCAGATGGACTTCTGTTCAACAGGGAAGATGGCTAAGTGATAATTTCTTGTTTCTCTTGGTGTAACTTTGATGATCTCCAGGCTTTCCATCATTTTCTTCTTCAAAATTAAACGGCACATATAAACCATGTGCATCAGAACTCAAACTAGGGCAATATATTTTTTCATTTGGTACAGATATTAAAATGCCTGCTTATTTGCACACACAGCCGAGTGTAAATCTGAAATGAAAAAATGTCACATAGGGTTCTCTCAGGCAGGTATATTCCCCTTCGTAACACTCCTGCCTATATTTCAAACCTCGTGAAACAAACACTATTTACTGTTAGCCTCACAGATGTTGAATGTGCTTCTGTTACCTTATTTACATATGCAGATTAAAATGTTTCACTTTGTTTTGCACTAGCTTGATCTCTTAATTTTGATGATCTCAAACTGTTGTTATTAGGTTTACAAGAAAAAAAGTCATTTATTTCATAAAGAAATTCATCCATGTAATATGCATTTATTCAGACATAGAGTAAATTTTACATGTATGTATTACTTTATTCTCTGTCCTATTATAGGGAGTCAGAGTGACAATATTAGAGCTCTCTTGATTCATATTGCTTTAAAATTCATGCAAATGGGCATAAATACTGGTTTTGCACTTTTGTTTAGCATTTTCATGCATATTTATTCCCACAGAAGTAAATATTTCTCAAACTCTCTTTTTTCCTTCCTGAGAAAGTAACAGGCCAGGAAATCAAATGCTAAGCAAAATAAATTTCTAAACTCTGCCACATTTACTTTATTGGGGTAAGTAAATGCCACATTCTAGTAAAACCTCCTTTCCCTAGGATATAATGGCTAGGAGAAAGCTAATAGGGCTTCACTTACAGACCTTGACTCCAGGTGGTCTTCAGTTTGTTTCTAGGGTACCAGTTCCCTGGTATCTCTCCCATCTCTGCCCCAGAGATTGCTTCCCTGGCTGTGTCCCTTCTATAGGGTCTTCATGATACTCACTGGGACCACTTGCATTCTATTTCTCAGTCATAGCATCAAAGTGTTTCATTCTAGCTAGACCTCCAAATTTTGTAAGTAGAAGATTAAATATTTTTCTAAGTGTAGAGCTCTTTCAAACATTCTTTTACTGTCTGGTCTTTTCAAAACTTCAGAAAGTACTCTCTAAGCTTATGACTCTCTTTTAAAGAACATATCCTAAATTCCCCCAAGAAGCAGCTGAACTGCAATGAGAGTTAATTGTGGCACTCTACTCTGTATCCGTCTCTGAGCAACCTAGACAGCATATTAAAAAGCAGAGACATTACCTTGCCAACAAAGGTCTGTCTAGTCAAGGCTATGGTTTTTCCAGTAGTCATGTATGGATGTGAGAGAGTTGGACTATAAAGAAAGCTGGGCAGCAAAGAATTGATGCTTTTGAACTGTGGTGTTGGAGAAGACTCTTGAGAGTCCCTTGGACTGCAAGGAGATCCAACCAGTCCATCTTAAAGGAGATCAGTCCTGGATGTTCATTGGAAGGACTGATGCTGAAGCTGAAACTCCAATACTTTGGCCACCTGATGCGAAGAGCGGACTCATTTGAAAAGACCCTGATGCTGGGAAGGATTGAGGGCAGGAGGAGAAGGGGACAACAGAGGATGAGATGGCTGGATGGCACGACCAACTCAAGGGACATGGGTTTGAGCAAGGTCCAGGAGTTGTTGATGGACAGGGAGGCCTGGCGTGCTGCAGTCCATGGGGTCGCAAAGAGTTGGACATGACTGAGTGACTGAACTGAACTGAACTGCCTTCTCAACAACTGCTCACATCTGGACACATGTTTTATCCCTGAGAGAGCACTTTCGGCTTGCTAGGTAGGGTATTTTCTTTTCCTTTGTAGGGGGTTCTTTGTTATTTTGAAAATCTGAATTCAAGATCTCCACTGTTTCTCTTTCCAGGTGGTGCTAGTGATAATCTGCCTGCCAACGCAGGAGACACGGGAGATGAGAGTTTGACCTCTGGGTCAGGAATATTCCCTGGGTTAGGGAATGGCAATCCATTCCAATGTTCTTGCTTGAAAATTTCCATAGACAGAGGAACCTAGCAGGCTACAGTCCATGGGGCCACAAAGAGTCAGACACAACTGAGCACACACATACCATTTCTCTAGAAGAGACAAAAAGCTGTCTTGTACACATGGTTGCTGAGAATACCGTGCTGTACTCTGTTAAACTAAAACTTCAGTTACATTGGTTGTTGCTTCCTCCTTTTCACATCTCAGAATCTGTAGTCACATGCATTTTAGGCTGCCAAGTTATTTTGTTTTGTTTTTATCATGAAAGTCACTGATTGACTTTCCTTTATGAAGAAGGCATTAGGTAAAAAAGAGCTCCTAAGAAGACAATAATCTAAAGGGGAGAGAAGAGATAAATGAGATGGACATAACATGATGTTGGCATAGGCTGTGTTATAGGCATAGGCTTGATAAATCAGTGTAGCTGCTACTTAGAGGAAAGAGAAGTTGGCGAGGGCAAAAGTGGTTTCTGATGAGTTCTTAGGTATCTATCCAACTGGGTTTTGAAGGACAGACAACACTTGACTAAGTTTAGTGAAGGCAGAAATTCTTCAGGTCATGGATATTTGGGGAGAAAAATGTGAAGTAGGAACATATATGTATGGGAAATAAAGAATAAGTCCCATTTTTGGAATGGATGATTTGATTAGTAGAAAACAACATCGGAAATATAGTTGGAATTGGATCATAGAAGACCTCCTATTCCAAGCATTTAGGCTCTTAGGCCAAACTGTGTTCCACTCTCCCTGTGGTCCCATCCCATGAGATCTTAATGACCCTCACAAAATGGTTACAGAGTGAAATATCTGAAAAGCACTCTATTACTCTTTTAGGTAGTCACAGTGCATGTTAGCACTGTAAAAATTTTGAGATGTGCTGCAGTAAAGAAATCTGTGAAAAGCTGTTTAACCCAGAATTTCTCAGACTTACTTGACAGTGGGACACTCACTCTTGTTTATTTTACTACTTTTTGCTTTGCAAATGGAATACTTTCTGCCTTTAGCAAAACTACTGTCCTAGGGAATAAAGCTGCTTTAGGCCCTATATGGATTTTGCAGGAATTTGAAAGAAGAAAATTTTTCTTTTTTTTTTTTTTTAATATTTCTTTATTTATTTGATTGCACCATGTCTTGGTTGTCACATGTGGGATCTCTCTAGCTTTGGCATGCAGGTTTAGTTACTCCAAGGCATGTGGGATCTTATCTCCCCCACCAAGGATGGAACCTGCATCCCCAACATTGCAAGGTGAATTCTTAACCACTGGACCACCAGGGAAGTCCTGGGAAAATTTTTCTTATACAAATGGAGATCTATAGAGTGAGATACCTACATAATCCTGGAACCATTTGAATTTAGAAGCCCCCCCCTTTTTTTTAGCATTTTCTTTATAGAAATTGAGAATGTAAATATTAATAAATCAAGATACATTTATGACAAAACTTTCCTGTGCAAAACAATGGTCTAGGTGCTACATGGAATGCACATACAAATACAATTGGTTATTACCTATAATAAACTTGCAAGCATATGAAACTTGTAAGACAGTTTCATAAATAACTGTAATACAAGGAGGAATATAATATGTGGAAATAAAGTTACAACAAAGTGTTGTGGGATGAAGATGTGGAAGAAGGGATGGATTTTCTCAAGAAGAGTTTTTCAAATGAGAACATGGCTCAAGGAGGAACCAGGAGATACACTGGTAGAAAAGGAATCAGTAAAGAAACTATCTGGTTCTGACCAGAAAGATGGCAAACTAGCAATCTAACCCTCACATTTAGAGAGTTTGTGTTAGACCTACACTGTTGCCAACACTTAAAAATTCAGAGATTTACATGAAATCTGGCTTTCTAGCACCAGTTGCAAATAACAAGACTTGGGAACAATAACCTGAAATTAGGTAGAAACTTCCTCCTTAGGTAGAATATGTGGATGCTAGGTTGCCATTTGGAGGAGGCAATGGCACCCCACTCCAGTACTCTTGCCTGGAAAATCCATGGACAGAGGAGCCTGGTGGGCTGCAGTCCACGGGGTCGCTAAGAGTCAGGCATGACTGAATGACTTCACTTTCACTTTCACTTTCATGCATTGGAGAAGGAAATGGCAACCCACTCCAGTGTTCTTGCCTGGAGAATCCCAGGGACGGGGGAGCCTGGTGGGCTGCTGTCTATGGGGTCACACAGAGTCGGACACGACTGAAGCGACTTAGCAGCAGCAGCAGGTTGCCATTGTTGTTATTTAGTTGCTAAGTTGTGTACGACTCTTTTGTGACCACATGGACTTGTATAGACTATCATGTTCCTCTGTCCATGGGATTTCCCAGGCAAGACTACTGGAACATTTTCTTCTCCAGGGAATCTTCCTGACCCAGGGGTTGAACCCACATCTCCTGCATTGCAGGTGGATTATTTACCACTGAGCCACCAGGGAAGCCCCTAGGTTGTCATTTGTGTGTGTGCTTAGTCGCTCAGTCGTGTCCAACTCTTTGTGACCCCATGGACTGTAGCCCACCAGACTCCTCTGTCCATGGGGATTCTCCAGGCAAGAATCCTGTAGTGGGTTGCTATGCCCTTCTCCAGGGGATCTTCCCAACCCAGGGATTGAACCCAGGTCTCCTGCATTACAGGCAGATTCTTTACCATCTGAGCCAGCAGGGAAGCCCATAGTTTCACCATAATCTTTTGTCCTGGGACCAGTGTCTAGAGATAATTATCACTAAGGTGACAGCTGTTTTTCTCACAGCATATGTAAAAGGAAAGTGACATTTTTCTTGTATCCACATTTCCATCCAAATTGGGAAAATAAAGATAGATATGTGAGTCACAGATTTCAAGAACAATGGGCAAGACCATTTTAGTTGCAGGAGATAAGACTATTCTTTTTTTTTTTTTTTAACAAACATATAAATTATTTTATTTACAAAGCCATGTTACAAAAAAAAAAAAAAAAAGCAAAAGCAAAAAAAAAATACAATCGCTCACTGGAGAATGTCTCCAGGCCTGGTGCCGCACCACGGCAGTATCAATAGATACATGTTTGTTCTTTCCTTTTTAAAACTGTAAGCCATATAATTTACTATTTACACCTACTTTAGACATTTATTCTGCTTACAATATCACAGGCATGGAATGAATTCTATCTGATAGTGCTAATACATAAAGGTGCGGGACAAAGAAGGAAAATACTTAGTGTTACAAAATATGGATCGTAGAAAAGAAACCCACTCCACAAGTGTGGTATTTGTTTAGAATATTTGGACATGCTTTCTTCAAAATTTCTGGAAAAGGTTCTAAAATTGGTAGTAGGAAAGGACAGATGAGCAGGTGCAAATTCTCTTCTGTGCAACAACAGTTATTGAATATACCCCATGACTGACCAGCTACATAAAACCCACAGAGTTTTGTTAAAGTGCCATGGGCTGACAGCATAACAAAATAGAAGGTGTAAATAGAAAATTTCTTTTTTTCCTTTTTTAAAACAAGAGTTCACTGAGAATCAGCAATAATAGAATATGCTGTATAAACTATTCTTTACAAAGGTTGATCAGCATTATTTACAATTGGTACATTGATACAAAAGAAGGCATACAAGTTATCCAGGTCGCTTTTTTTTTATGGCTGACAGGTCTATGCATTGCGTTACGCTTTAACAACCAGAGCTTTCGAGCCTCTATGGCTGGCGACAAGTCACAAGATCTTCAGGCAGATGGGGGTGTGTGCAGTCAAGGGGCTAGGAGAGAGGGCTGAGTGGGGTGTGCAGAACAGAAGTACCCAAAGGATATTCCCCCAATAATGCTTTATAGGCTGGTCCAGTTGAACTCCATCCAAACAAACTGAAAGAAAACCTTTTATTTGCATTCCATTTTTCAAGCTGTGAGTTTTGAATACATCATTATAAAGTAAACCTGTAGTTGACTGTGAAAGATGACTTTGTACATCTATCAAAAGTGTAAGAATAGTCTTATTCACAGTCAGCTACAGGATAAGACTATTCTTACACTTTTGATAGATGTACAAATGCATTTGTTTTGAAAGAATGTAACATAAGAGACTAATTCAGTCATTTATGTTATCTGCTTGGGCCCTGAAGGCATTTGAGCTTGACTCATGGCGAAGGCAATGGCACCCCACTCCAGTACTTTTGCCTGGAAAATCCCATGGACGGAGGAATCTGGTAGGCTGCAGTCCATGGGGTCACTGAGAGTCGGACACAACTGAGCGACTTCACTTTCACTTTTCACTTTCATGCATTGGTGAAGGAAATGGCAACCCACTCCAGTGTTCTTGCCTGGAGAATTCCAGGGATGGGGGAGCCTCGTGGGCTGCCATCTGTGGGGTCGCACAGAGTCGGACACGACTGAAGCGACTTAGCAGCAGCAGCAGCAGCAGCATACTGCAAGAGAATAAGGTAAATGCTCTCAAGGAATCAAAGGAAGGAGAGGATTCCAAAAAAAAAGGACTATTCTAGAAAGATCAAGTGGGTTAAGAGGACTAAAAATGGCCATTGGACTTGAATATTTGGAGACCTTTGGTAAATATAATGGTAGAAGTTCCAGTGGAATATGAGTGTGGAAACCAGTGATTGAGGACAATGAAAAAGAGATGAAGGAACTAGAACCCATGAGAATTCCTTAATGTAGAGTTTCAGTGGAAGGTTTCTTTTTGGTTTTCTTTTGATTGTTTCTTTTAAATGTAGAAGGCTTGTATGAATCTGTGGGCCACTACTCCTCTTCCTCTGGGACATCGCCTGCCAAGGGGTTCTTACTTGGTATTAATAAAAATTGTTAAATGGTAGAAAAATTATTGTTTTCATTAACCTGAGAGAACTTCCCAAACCTCTTAAAGGTAGAGTTTAAGTAAAAACTACATTATAGCATACAACTTAGGTCTAATGCCAAATTGGAACTTTCTACTTCTTTTTCCTTGTGTCTAGGCCTATGATACATCTCAGATTGGAGGACTGGATTTTACCATTGCATTTCCAGAAAAAGTGAATCTGAGGTTTATCCACTACTCCAAGAGTAAAAGGCATAAATTTTCAAGAGAGTAAAAATTTGCTCCAATAACCAGCTACTTAGTCTATTGTTGGGAAATGGCCTACCTACACATTTGAGAGATCAGAGAGGAGATTTCCTATAGTTTTCTCTTGAAGAGGAGTTATTTTATTTGCTATTGGAGCTAAAAGGAGAAAAGGAAGCAGGAACAGAATGACATGGTATCTGAACACCAAACTTCAATACTGTCACTTTGTCATCATTGTTTAGTTGCTATGTTGTGTTAGATTGTCTTGCAACCCCATGGACTGTAGACTGCCAGGCTCTTTTGTCCATGGGATTTCCTAGGCAAGAATTCTGGAGTAGGTTGTCACTTCCTTCTCTAGGGGATCTTCCTTACCCAGGGATTGAACCCACATCCCCCACACCTCTTGCATTGGCAGCTGGATACTTTATCACTGAGCCACCACAGAAGCCCACTCACTAAGCAAAACATAGCCCAACGAATGTTTGGATCTGGGCCAAAAGCTATGTTCCAGAAAATAACTTGTATTCAGTGTACATGACACATTCCGCCCCTCATCACTGTTCAGAATCAGGAGTATGTCCTTATCAGCCGACAATATGCTAAGTACATAATCCTGTTGCATAAAGACAAATGTTGCATGATCCCATGTATATGGTGCATCTAAAATACTCAAATTCATAGGAGCGAAGATTGGTGGAGCGGTGGTTTCCAGGGGCAGGGAGAAAGGATAAATGGTGAGTTACTAATCAATGGGCATGAAATTTTCAGTTAATTTAGATGATAAACCCTTGAGATCAGCTGTACATTGTACAGCACAATGTACTGTATACTCAAAAGCTAAGCAGGGTAGATCTTGTACTGAGTTCTTTCCACAATAAGATGAAATAAAATAAAATTTAAAAAGATTAAAATAAGACAGTAAAAAGACAGCTTAGTGTAATGAAGCTTCTAAAGCAACTGATTGCAGTTCTATCACTTGTGAGCTGTGCAACTTTGCCAAGCACTCTAAAGTCTCTGAACCACCTTACAGCTACATTGGAAGGCTGTTATGAGGACTGAATTTGACAGTATATGTAAGGTATTAAATACAGCACACAATAGATATTCAATAAATTATACATACATACACGTACTTATATGTGATTTTATAAACATAAAGTGGGGTATTTCCCCAACCATATTTTGTGTAAACTACTTCCAATAAACTTATCTGAGAAAAAGTGTGTCCTTACTGGGAAAACAATGCATTTCATTGGGGGCAGAAATCAAGGTTAAGAAATATTAAACAACTAAATCAAAGCCCCAAATTAATAAATGTCAGAACTGAAAATTGTTGCCTAGACCTGGGGTTGGTAAATTACCATCTGCTGGCCAAATCTAGCCAGCTGTCTGTTTTGTAAATTAAGACTTACTGGAACATGTGCCCATTTGCTAGTACTGTCTATGACTCCTCTATGCTCCATTGGCAGAGTTGAGTAGTTGCTACAGATACAGAATGGCCTGCAAAGTTAGATTACTATCTGACATTCCAAGAGAAAGTTTGCAAACACCTGGTCTAGAGCAGACTAGTGAGAAATGAAGTATAGAGAGCCGACATTGGAATAAGCCCTATCCACAATAATTTTCAGTGGGATTTCAAGTAATTCAAGTATTTTGAACCCTACCTTCTTATGTGGAAAATACTAATCTTGAATTTTTTTGTCATTACCACTGTGGTGCATTTTTAGGTGCATATTTATATGCGGGTGTTTGAGTATTATATCCTTAGGAGCAAAAGTTTACACTGAACTGGAATGGTTATAATTATTCATTTTCTATTTCCACCTTGCCATTCACTTCTACAAGTATTTTACTGCTGGCTTATATCTTGAAAGTTCCCTTGAGTACCACGATTATGTTGACGATGCTTCCAAACACGGCCATTCCTCATTCTGAGACTCCAGGAAGATTGAGCCACGAGCCTTCTTTCTCTGTCCGTTTGTAGCTTTCTCCAGAGACTCCATATCAAGGAGGGCACAGAGTGATCAGAGTGATGCATTATCACAAAGTCAAATCAGATCCGAGCAAATGAAGAGCAAAAGAGATTAATGGACTTGCTACTTAGAACACATGATAAACCCGGTGATTTGCAGTTTCCATTCAAAGGGGAAAAGTCGAGATTGGAAGACTCTGTGTAGCCTTGTGATAATTTTGCTGTGGAAAGATTTACTGTTCTGCTTTTTGCCTCTTTTCTGGACAAATGGGATTGCATGTTACATGCTTGATTTAAGACTATTTAAATTTTTCTGAATATAGTACTATCTCCTCTTCCTTCACAATTCATTATAAATAAATTTGCACAAAATCAAGGGCAGGAGCATATTGATTTAGGTCATTTGTTTCTTTGAAATGAAATAAAACTGTTCCTCCTTCACAGAACTGCAGATAAAAGACACCTGTTTCTGATGGGTTTTGCCTGGCTGCCAAATGGAAAAGAAAAATTGAGTCCCAGCCTCATCATTTACTACCAACACTGTGACCTCAGCCCAGTTGCTGTGCTTTTTTCAGTTTCCTTGTAAGAAAAATGGAAATTAAAAGCAGTAGCTTTCTCATATGCTTGCTTTTATTTTTAAGAATTAATGCCATAACGCATGGGAGACACTTGACACCTAGCAAAAGTTAAGATCAGTAATTTTAGACCAGGACTTGCTTTCTCAAGTCTTTAAGACTTGACAGCTGAAATGACTGAAGTGATTTTCTTTTTCATGTAAAATTCAGCTGAGAGAAGGTGATGAACAACGTATTCTTGGTTGAGAAGGGAAAATTGAGGGAACGGAGCATTTTTTTTTAACCAACAAAATCCAGACTGAAGCCACCTTTATTGTCCCTGCCATTACAATGATATGTTTGTCTTCTGCTTCATTACTGCATAAGTACCTGAAAAAGTCAAGTGTTGAATATCAGAAAATTCACTGTTTACATAATTTATCAAGAATTTTCAAAATTCTTTGACTCAGAATTTCTTATCCTGGATGTCCACAGAATAGTTTTCTGGGGATCTGTGAAAGCCCTGAAGCTTCAGCTAACATTCTCTGTTTACATTCATTTTCTTGGGAGAAGTTTCATAGCTTTAATAAGATTCTCACTATGAACTTTGATCTATAGATCAAAAGCAAAATTCTATGTAGTATCAGAGGACAAGAAAACTTTAGAAACTTTGGAATTTTGTGAAGATATAACTGTAACTAAGAACTCTGAACTTTACAATAACCTTTTTTTCCCAAGTAAAACTAATGAAAAAGCACTTTATAATGTATAAATGGCAAGAAAACAGCCTAATAAAATAAATAATTACACATCTGTGGCACTGATGAGCCAGCTAAGTACGTTCAGATGACATTTCTGTGGAAGGAAAGTAATTCATTATAATTTAGCAGCACTTTACAATAGATGCTTAACAGACCAGGTGATAAAACATAATCAGTAGAAGCTTTTTAGAAGCTGATGTCGAATATTAGCAAAAAAACCCCTCATATTACTTAATAATTGTGTATTCTATTCAATTAACTATTGCCATTCTCACTGAGAGGCATTAGGAACTGTAAACCTTCAACATTTTGCTCCAGTGTCTATTACTTATAGTTGGGTTTACCACATGCCTATGTAGCCTTCTGTATAAGAGTTTCTTCTTTTTAATATGAAGGAAGTTTGTTGCTTAACTTGAGTGGTGATGGAGGGGAGGGAGTGAGGCAGGCCTCGGGGTGGCAATCAAAGAATTAATCTCCAGTTCACCTTCCAAGAGTAGTCCTAGAAAGATGACTGGAGAGCAGATGCCATCCTTTCTCTGAGTAACAACTGGCCTGCCTGTCTTCCCCACACTATGTGAAAGTCACTCAGTCATGTCCGACTCTTTGCAATCCCATGGACTGTAGCTCACCAGGCTCCTCTGCCATGGAAATCTCCAGACAAGAATACTGGAGTGGGTAGCCATTCCCTTCTCCAGAGGAACTTCCTGACCCAGGGATTGAACCCAGGTCTTCCGCATTGCTGGCAGATTCTTTATCATCTAAGCCACCAGGGAAGCCCTTAATGTAATGGAAGTGTACAAAGTTATTTACTTAAGCTGTGATAATCTTCAAAAAGACAATGTAGGCTATGTGAGGACAGAGGTTGTAATCTACTCAAATTGAGTTAGGTTAACTACGTAAGGGAAGAGTTTGTTTATGGCTTCCATTCAGTTTAGTTCAGTTCAGTCTCTCAGTTATGTCTGACTTTTTGCAACCCCATGGACTGAAGCACACCAGGCTTCCCTGTCCATTACCAACTTCTGGAGCTTGCTCAAGCTCATGTCCTTTGAATCAGTGATGCCATTCAACTATCTCATCCTCTTTCGTCCCCTTATCCTCCTGTCTTCAATCTTTCCCAGCATCAGGGACTTTTCCAATGAGTCAGTTATTTGTATCAGATGGCTAAACTTTGGAGTTCCAGCTTCAGCATCAGTCCTTCCAATGAATACTCAGGACTGATTTCCTTTAGGATGGACTGGTTTGATCTCCTTGATGTCCAAGCGACTCTCAGGAGTCTTTTTTAGCACCACAGTTTGAAAGCAACAAATATTTGGTGCTCAGCCTTCTATAGATCCAACTCTCACATCCATACATGACTACTGGAAAAACCATAGCTTAGACTATGCCTTTGTTGGCAAAGTAATGTACCTGCTTTTTAATATGCTGTCTAGATTGGTCATAGCTTTTCTTCCAAGGAGCAAGTGTCTTTTAATTTCATGGCTGCAGTCACCATCCGCAGTGATTTTGGAGCCCAAGAAAATAAAGTCTCTCACTGTTTCCATTGTTTCCCCATCTATTTCCCATGAAGTGATGGGACCAGATGCCATGATCTTTGTTTTCTGAATATTGAGTTTTAAGCCAGCTTTTTCACTCTCCTCTTTCACTTTCATCAAGAGGCTTTTCAGTTCCTCTTGCTTTCTGCCATAAGGATAGTGTCATCTGCATATCCAAGGTTATTGACATTTCTCCCAGCGATCTTGATTCCAAATTGTGCTTCATCCAGCCCAGCATTTCACATGATATTCTGCGTATAAGTTAAATAAGCAAGGTGACAATATACAGCCTTGATTTACTCCTTTCCCAATTTGGAAGTAGTCCTTTGTTCCATGTCTGATTTTAACTGTTACTTCTTGACCTGCATACAAATTTCTCAGGAGGTAGGTCAGGATGTCTGGTATTCCCATCTCTTTAAGAATTTCCCACAGTTTGTTGTGATCTACATAGTCAAAGGCTTTTGCATAGTCAATAAAGCAGAAGTAGTTATTTTTCTGGAACTCTCTTGCTTTTTTGATGATCCAATGGATGTTGATTTCTGGTTCCTCTGACTTTTCTAAATCCAGCTTGTACATCTGGAAGTTCTTGGTTCATATAACGTTGAAGCATTGCTTGGAGAATTTTGAGCATTACTTTGCTAGCATGTGAGATGAGTGCAATTGTGCAATAGTTTGAAGATTTTTTGACATTGCCTTTCCTTGGAATTGGAATGAAAACTGACAATTTCCAGTCCTGTGGCCACTGCTGAGTTTTCCAAATTTGCTGCCATATTGAGTGCAACACTTTAATAACATCATCTTTCAGGACTTGAAATAGCTCAGCTGGAATTTCATCAGCTCCACTAGCTTTGTTCCTAGTGATGGCCCACCTGACTTTGGACTCCAGGATGTCTGGCTCTCAGTGAGTGATCACACCACTGTGGTTACCGTGGAACCATGGTGGAATTTGACTTTGGAGGCCAGTGGAAGACTGAGCCAGACTTGCCTGTGAGTGTCCAGGAATCTCTAGGTCAACAGTTTAACCTCAGGCCAAACAACAGGGAGGGAACACAGCCCCAACCATCAATAGAAAATTGGATTAAAGATTTACTAAGCATGGCCCTGCCCATCAGAATGAGACCCCATTTCCCTCACAGTTGGTCTCTCCCATCAGGAAGCTTCTATAAGCCTCTTATCCTTATTCATCAGAGGGCAGACAGAATGAAAACCACAATCATAGAAAATTAATCAAACTGATCACATGGAACACAGCCTTGTCTAACTCATTGAAACTATGAGTCATGCTGTGTAGGGCCACCCAAGATGGACAGGTCATGGTGGAGACTTTTGATAAAACGTGGTCCACTGGAGAAGGGAATGGTAAACCACTTTGGTATTCTTGCCTTGAGAACCCCATGAACAGTATGAAAAGGCAAAAGACGATATCCCCAAGTAAGTACGTGCCCAATATGCTATCAGAGATCAGTGGAGAAATAACTCCAGAAAGAATGAAGAGATAAAGCCAGTTGTGGATGTGACTGGTGATGAAAGTAAAGTCAAATGCTGTAAGAACAATATTGCGTAGAAACCTGGAGTGCTAGGTTCATTAGGGTAAATTGGAAGTGATCAAACAGGAGATGTCAAGAGAAAACACTGACATTTTAGGAATCAGTGAACTAAAATGGACTGGAATGGGTGAATTTAATTCAGATGACCATTATATCTACTACTATGGACAAGATTTCCTAAGAAGAAATGGAGTAGCCCTCATAGTCAACAAAACAGACCAAAATGCAGTACTTGGGTGCAATCTCAAAAATGACAAAATGAACATTGTTGGTTTCCAAAGCAAACCATTCAATATCACAGTAATCCAAATCTATGCCCCAACCACTGAGGCCAAAAAGACTGAAGTTGAGTGGTTCTATGAAGACCTATAAGACCTTCTAGAACAACAAAAAAAGATGCCCTTTTCATCATAGGGGACTGGAATGCAAAAGGAGGAAGTCAAGAGATACCTGGAGTAACAGACAATTTTGGCCTTGGAGTAAAAAAAATGAAGCAGAGTAAAGGGTAACAGTTTTGCCAAGAGAATGCACTGGTCAGAGCAAACACCCTCTTCCAACAACACAAGAGACAACTCTACACAGCACATCACCAGATAGTCAATACCAAAAGTCAGATTGATTATATTCTTTGTAGCCAAAGATGGAGAAGCTCTATAGAGTCAGCAAAAAAAAAAAAAAAAAAGACCAGGAGCTGACTGTGGCTCAGCTCATGAACTCCTTATTGCAAAATTCAAACTTAAATTGAAGAAAGTAGGGGAAAACAACAGACCATTCAGGTATGACTTAAATCAAATTCCTTACAATTGTATAGTGGAAATGACAAATAGATTCAAGAGATTAGATGTGATAGACAGAGGGCCTGAAGAACTATGGACAGAGGTTCATGACATTGTACTGGAGGCACTGATTAAGACCATCCCCAAGAAAAAGAAATGCAAAAAGGCAAAATGGTTGTCTGAGGAGGTCTTACAAATTGCTGAGAAAAGAAGAGACACTAAAGGCAAAGGAGAAAAAGAAATATATACCCATTTGCATGCAGAGTTCTAAAGAATAGCAAGGAGATAAAAGAAAGCCTTCCTCAGTGATCAATGCAAAGAAATACAGAAAAATAATAGAATGGGAAAGACTAGATATCGCTTCAAGAAAATTAGAGATACCAAGGGAACATTTCATGCCAAGATGGTTACAGTAAGGGACATAAATGGTATGGACCTAACAAAAGCAGAAGATATTAAGGAGAGGTGGCAAGAATACACAGAAGAACTATACAAAAAATATCTTAATAACCCAGGTAACCATTTCCTTTCCAGGTAACCCATCTCAGTCCCTTTCCTGCGTCCCCAGGTTGGGAAATCTGTCGTGGGCCCTAGAACTTTTTTAACAGTTTGAGAATTTCTTTGGTATAATTGTTCTGCAATTTGTGGGTCATCTGCTTGGTGGCTGTATGGTGGGGCTAATAGTGACCTCCTCCAGGAGGGCTCATGCCACATGCTGGGTGACCCAGGTCTGCTGCAGCCAGAGCCCCTGTCCCCACTGCAGGTCACTGCTGACCCGTGACTCAGCAGGAGACACTCAGGCACTCAAAGATAAACACTGTATATGGCTTAGTCCTTCCAAAGGAAGAATATTCCATATGCCTACTCTGACCTCTTTCCCTGTCTCCTAGTTAAGAGACCTCACCCCTTTTTTGGAGAACTCCACTATGCTATGCAGGAACTTATTCCTCCTTTTTGTGTCCTGCAAAGTTGAGTGTTAAGTGTAAAGGCATCAGTCCCACGTGTGAAGGTGAAGCAACGTGTTCCAATTCCAGACCAGACTCCTGGTCAGAGGGTGGTGCAGATAACCGGCTCACTGGCTCTCTTAAAAAGCAAGTCCATTTTGCCATGTTTTGATTTATGTTCTCATCATATGAAGAAAGAGGAGAATTCCTGTGATTATGACTTTGACCTTGCCCCTAGCAAGACAATAATAGACAATAATATCACTGTTGTTGTGCTAATAGTATTAGGAGGATTTTTTTCCAGTTTACTTTGTCACAAAAGTGTCTATTCCCTAAGATCTAGAAACAGTTGAAAAATAATAACTCTCACTGTCATAATGTAGATGGGAACAAACTGAAGGGTTATAAACACCGGTTATTTATTTGACCCTTCTCAGAAACTCAGAGATTGTGCTCATTCTAAAACAACCTATTTTCTACTAAACTCATATTTGGATGCATGGCAGAGACTATACATTTCACCAAGAGTTATTTTTTAAAATTCAGACATCTTAGAAAGGAAATATGTACATGTTTTTCAATTTCAATTTTTAGGTTAACAAGGAAATATGGTTTTCTGGTAAACAGCTTGAGGTGACCTCTAAAAATGGTGTGCTATTTACTTGACCCAGGAAACCCCAGAAAATCATGCAAATCAAGAGGTTCAAATCTTTGTGGTCACTTTAAGAACACTTGTGAAACTGCCCAGGCCATTAAGATTATGCATATATGAGAAGCCACCAAGTATTTGAAAGATATCACTTTACAGAACCAATGTTTTTTGCTCCCTCATTACAATGGTGGAGTTGGTAAGTGTGCAAAGGCCAATCAGTGGCGGTGGATGCAGGGTCGATGGCCCAAAAAGAGTGCTGAGTTTTTACTGCACGTGCTCAAAAATGCAGAGAGTAATGCTGAACTTAGGGGCTTTGATGTAGATTCTCTGGTCGTTGAGCACATCCAGGTGAAAAAAGCCCCCAAGATGTGGCACAGGACTTACAGAGCTCATGGTTGGATCAACCCCCACATGAACTCCCCCTGCCACATGGAGATGATCCTTACTGAAAAAGAACATTGTTCCTAAACCAGAAGAGGAGGTTGCACAGAAGAAAAAGATATCCTAGAAGAAACTGAAGAAACAAAAACTTATGACCCAGAAATAAATGGGGCAAAAAATTAATGCAGAAAAAAGTAAAAAAAAAAAAAAAAAAAGAAGTATAATAATAATCTAGTCAGAGAGCAGTAGTTTTAGATTTAGATTCTGGTGGATGTCAGGTGGCAGTGAACGTGGGCGTGGAGTATGAGTGACCCTTAGGTACCTGTGATAACATACAGTAAGGGAATATTACATGAAGTAACTGCTGAAAGTCCTAAGCACACAATGCCTATTGAATCAGTGTCGTGTAATTCAATACATTTATTTAGTTTTAAAGGAATTAAGGTGCTCACCTCCACTGTTGCTGATGTGGCCATAAGGTTAAATTTAGGCCAAAAGTACCTGGTAGAAATTATGTGTACACTCGTAGGTTTTGCCATTAAAGGTATTGTGAGTGTACTCCCTGGCCCACTTCCCACTTGCTGACTGAAAGCTAATGAGGGCTAGAGGTACCAACTGGGATACACAAATGGAAACCATGATGAGGAAGGGAGAGCCACCCTACCAGTTTCGGACCTCTGTCTGCCTTTGGACTGATGTTTGATGGAAAAATAAACTTCCAGCTAAGTTAAGCTGCTGTCTTGTCTTTTTTTTCTCATTTCCTTCCCCCCTTCCTTTCTGGATCCCTCCCTCCCTTCCTTCCTTCCTTTTCTCTCTTTCTAGCTACTTAGGCTATACTTATTACAAAGTACAAATATGAGGAAGAGTTGTCAGGGAAATCTCTATTTTTCTTTTCTTAATGAATCTATTTATATGAAGCCATTAAAACAACTTTTAAATATAAAAATATGAAAAATGCTTATAATGTTATCTTAAATTAAAAAAGCAAAATCATAATTACATTTTCATTTTAAAATGTATAATCATGATTACATTTTAAAAGCACCTGAATAATAGAAAAAAGTGAAGGGAAATATAATAAATATAGCCATGTTTGTATTTGAATAATGGCATTACATTATGTTTCCTTTTTTGCTGTGTTTTCCAAAATTTTCTAAGTAAATTTATGCTATTTTTGTACTGGGAAATATTTTAAAGATTTTCTAAGCAGCTAGTCAACCTGAAAAAATTTCTTTATGTTCATCACAATACTGTTTTAAATGAAGAGAAATTGGCACCTAACTGTTCAGTTCAGTTCAGTTGAGTCACTCAGTCATGTCTGACTCTTTGCTACCCCATGAATCACAGCATGCCAGGCCTCCTTGTCCATCACTAATTCCCGGAGTTCACTCAGACTCACGTCCATCGAGTCAGTAATGCCATCCAGCCATCTCATCCTCTGTTGTCCCCTTCTCCTCCTGTCCCTAATCCCTCCCAGCATCAGAGTCTTTTCCAATGAGTCAACTCTTTGCATGAGGTGACCAAAGTACTGGAGTTTCAGCTTTAGCATCATTCCTTCCAAAGAAATCCCAGGGCTGATCTCCTTCAGAATGGACTGGTTGGATCTCCTTGCAGTCCAAGTAGGCATGTTAAATAAATTATATGAAACATATAATGAAATATATTATACAGTGTGTCAATTTGCTAGAGCTGCTGTAACAAAACACTATAGCCTGAGTGGCTTAAATAGCAGAAAGGTATCTGTCACAGTTTTAGCCCATGGTAGCTCAGCTGGTAAAGAATCTGCCTGTAATGCGGGAGACCCCAGTTCTATTCCTGGGATGGGAAGTTCCCCTGGAGCAGGGATAGGCTACCCACTCCAGTATTCTTGGGTTTCTTTGGTGGCTCAGAGGGTAAAGAATCTGACTGCAATGCAGAAGACCTCAGTTCAATCCCTGGGTTGGGAAGATCCTCTGGAGAAGGGAAATGCTACCCACTCCAGTATTCTGGCCTGGAGAATTCCATGGACTGTATAGTCCATGGGGTCACAAAGAGTTGGACATGACTGAGCGACCTTCACTTTACTTTAATCCAACATCAAGGAGTCAGCAGGTCTGGTTTCTTCCACGGCCTCTCTCCCTGACCTGCAGATGGCCACCTTCTTCTTGCCTCTGTGCGTGTGTGCTGCTGGTGTCTCTGTGTGCTCACATATCTTCCTCTTATTCAGATTGGATGAGAGTCCTCCCTACTGGCATCATTTTAATTATACACCTCTTTAAAGGTCCTGTGTCCAAATGCAGTCACATTCTGACTTATTGGGGGTAAGAATTTAAACATATGATTGTTTTCCAGGGGATAAAATTCAGCCCATAACACACAACATTAAAGGTCATGCTAGAAAGAATACTTAAGAGCCTGGAGAAATGATGGTAACATATGAAGTGGAAAGAAATTTTAAAATAATTTATATAGAATGATCTCAAATTTATATAAAATAATGTAGATAGAAACAAACTTTCCTTCAGGATGACATTTGTGACTCATATACAGAAATTGAGGATTAATTGTAATTCTAAGACCTGTGGGCAACTGATAGTGACACCTGCATTGTTTTTTCAAGGAGAGTAGATTTGCTATCCTAAATGATGATAAATGTGTTATTATTAAATCAGCATAACACTTATATGAATCATGAATACACTGAAAGAGCATTCATCAACTTATTCATGTGAGCTATCTGGTAGTGAGTTTATTGTGTGATTTTTATTTTCTTCTTTACATTTTCTGTTTTCCAAACCTTTACCATGAGTTAATATTACCTCTATAACCAGAAAAACAACAAATTTGAAAAAATGATTCATAATACTATATAGTTCAGGAATGACAGATGCAAATCATAACTATGGCTGCCCACCACAGTGAAAGAATGGTAAACAATAACAATGCAATCAGTGATCATCTACATGGGCTATGGGCTACTTTTCTAGAAACTGGGGACAGAGAGATTTTCAAGGGAGTATTCCTACTCACACACTTCATTGTTTAGTTGAAAAAATGGATGCATATATGAAAAAAAGCAAGTGTGTATATGGACATGGGAAGAAAGAGTTAGAAACAATTGATCCTACCTTGTGGGGAAGATATAGAGAAGCAGCAGCATTTGAATTTAGGCTTAAGTGAAACTTAGGCTAGATGACTGAGTGGGATAAAAGGGGCATTCTAGGCAGAGATAAGCCCATGAGCAAATGCACAGGATGTCCTTGGGGAATAGTAAGTTGCCTAGTTCAGCTTTGCAACAGTTCCTGAAGTTAGGAGTTATACCTGAAGTGGTAGAAGATAAGTAAAAAAAATGGCCGGGGAGTCACTGAGAAGAACTGAATTCCCTTCTGAAGAGTTGTACCTTACTCTGTAGACATTATATTGTAAGGTAGGCAGGTGTGTAGAATAGAGTGATTATGATACAATGAAGGCCAAGCCTGAAGTACTGAGAGTAGAATGAAAAGGTGGGGACAGAAGCAAGTAGTTTCTGAGGTAAAAGTAGAAGTTTATTTATGAGGTGACAAAATGGGGTGACAAAGTGGATCAAAGATGCCTCTGAAATCCTTATCTGGGCAACTGAGTAAATATCATACCACAGGCCAAACAGAAAAAGCAAGACAAAAGTAGACGGTTGGGTACCACGTGAAACCGTGTGCTTAAGACTTCAGCGGCACTCACTGTGGTCCGTAGTTCAGTTTCAGTGTACTGTATCTATTGGCCTTGACCCTGAAAGCTGGTCTAGGTCCAATCACAACTGCTACACTGGATATCCAATGGAGTGAAAGCCATAGTCTCCTTCCTCCTTCTACATTGAATGTTTTTTGTTTTTCTGGTGTCTTCTTCAATTGCTTGCACCAGCCAACTCTGTACCAAAGTGCCCTATGAGCCTCCTAAAAAGCAATAAAATTAGCCCAAAACTGTACAATAGGGAGAAACAAAAATAGAGAAACAGAAAAGAGGATGGAGTATTACTCAGCCATTAAAAAGAATACATTTGAATCAGTTCTAATGAGGTGGATGAAACTGGAGCCTATTATACAGAGTGAAGTAAGCCAGAAAGAAAAACACCAATACAGTATACTAACGCATATATATGGAATTTAGAAAGACGGTAACAATAATCCTGTGTACGAGACAGCAAAAGAGACACTGATGTATAGATCAGTTTTATGGACTCTGTGGGAGAGGGAGAGGATGGGGAGATTTGGGAGAATGGCATTGAAACATGTATAATATCATGTAAAAAATATTAATAGTTGTAATAAATATGCAGATAAAATAACCACAAAAAGCTAAGATAAACCTTCAACCTAAGTTTAGCATCATTCATTCCAGTTGAAACAAAGAGCACTGAATGCTGCCTTTGCTATTAAAAGCAGAAAAGACTTCATAAGGAGAACTGCAGATGTAGATTGAATTTATCACATTTTATCACAGACTTTATCACATTTTCTTGCATGTGAGTGAGAAGCAACTCATTAGGAAATAGGCACTCATAACAGAGTCCTTTTCCTATTGCCTCTCTTAAAAACCATAGACAACAACAAAACCTATACAAAATACTTCACAATTTCAACCCATCATTTGATTCACTCCACATGTATTTGGGGCTTCCCTGATAGCTCAGCTGGTAATCTGGGTTTGATCAGCGGGGATATCTGGGTTTGATCCCTGGGTTGGGCAGATTCCGTGGAGAAGGGAATGGCTGCCCACTCTAGTATTCTGGCCTGGAGAAGTCCATGAACAGAGGAGTCTGGCAGGCTACAGTCCACGGGGTCACAGAGAGTGGAACATAACTGAGCAATGTCCACTTTCATCTTCACTGCATGTACTAAGGTCTCTGGCAAGACAGAAGCTTATTTAATCCTAATGGGAATCATGTGAGCTGAGTGTTGTTAATATGGCCATTCTGTGGACAGTGGATTCTATAGACAAAAGCCAAGCTTATCCTTATCCTTGATTACACACACACATGCACAGAAACTTATACACACACACAAACTCTTAACAAGAAGTAGGAACAATATGTCCTGCTGGGGGTAGGGACAGTGTGATGCACCTTCACCTTTGAACTCCCAGTTCAACACCTGACACACAACAGGCATAAGAAATCTCCAACGAGTGGACAACGGAATTAAGTAAAAAAGAAACTGTTCTCCAATCCACACATATTTTTACCATGTAATGCTACTTCTTAAAAGAGAATGCAATATTTTTAGCTGGACATCTTATGCATATTGCTTAAGGGGAAAAAAAAGATTCTTTTCGTCTGTAGATGCCTTCACATTATCCTACCAAGGTCACATTTTCCCTTTCCACATCACTCAGTGTTTCTTTGGTTTTATGTTAGCTTTGTGCTGAAAATTGAAATTGGAATATTAGAACTCAGTCGGGGAGCATACTAATTTAATTAAATATTAAAAGCCAGCTGGTTTTATGTTATGTGGGAAAATTAGAGAACTAATGATTTGGTACACTTTCTTGTTCCTGTCAAGCTACAAGAACATGAAGAATAGCTCATTCATACCCAGTTACAAAAGGTGAGATTGAAAAATTAGGTCTGCTTTATTAAAGTGTTTCCAACTAGAGTCTTTTGAGAATAGAGTAACTTATTTATTTATAAACTGGCTCCCAAGGCATGAGTCCTGGGGCAATGTGAAAGAACCCAAGAGCATCTCAATGAAAGCCTCACATGAGAAAACTAACCCACTTGAGAATCTTAAAGTACTGTTATCTTTTTGTGCAAATTGGTTGGGAGTCAATTGGGTGCTTGTTGATATCAGTTGACTCTGTAAGCTGATCAGCTCCTGTAAGACCTGAGAAATATTTTCTCAGAAACTCACGGTGTGAACTGAGTTGTTTCACACTGTGAGCGACACGCTGCCAGTAGAAAGGACTTTAGTCCTTGGTGGTCATGCACTGTAAGTAAAGATTTGCCAAACCTCTTGATAATGTGAGTACACACGATACACAATGCAGCACAGTAAGAGGATAGAAAGAACTCTGTTCACTCCAGGGCCCGATGCCAGACTTGGTGTCTAGTATCCTTAGTTTGTTAGAATGACGTTTGTCTTTTTTATTCCAGATCTTTTCCATTTTCCTCTTACAGTAATGATACTCATTATTATTATTGCTTCTAAAAGGGTGATGGGGGGTGCTTCATTATATACTGCTGTGTAACAAAACTATGTGATTTCAAACAACAAGCATTTATTTGTGACAATCCTGCAGTCTCTACTGGGCTCGCCTGGGTGGTTCTTCAGCTGGTTCTCCAGTGGCCACTGTGGCAGCTGCATTCAGTGTGGGCCACCTGGGGTTAGGCTTGGCTAAGGTGTTAGGGCAGCTGTAACCCTCTTCCTGTAATCACAGGACTCCTCTCCTGGTGACTTCTCCACATTGTGTGTCTATGAGATCTCAAGCTAAACATCTTATGAGATGGCTTGAGGTTTCTAGGACTGTTGACCCAGAGGCTGTCAGATTCAGAACTTGCACAGTTCTGAATGGCATTTGCCATATTCCCTTGGCTAAAGCCAAATCATAGTTTTCTTTCAAATTCGAGGGAGGAGATGAAACAAGGGTGTAAGCATGGAGGGTGTGATTCACTGGGGGCTCCCAGTGGAATTGATTACCTCAGCAAAACTAGCATCCTGTTGGTTTACTACAACACCTTCCACATATAGTGCTTTTTAAAAAATAATATCATGCTTTAAGTAGCTGTACATCACTAATATACAGCTAATAATAATAACTAACAAGGTTAAATCATTTTGCATAAAAGTGGTATCATGGTGTTCCCATTCCTGAAGAAAACTCATTTCAGTACTTTCCCACATTGCTGTGGTTACTTTGGCTTGCTTAAAAAGACTGGTAACTTGACTATTTTAAGCGGGTAAAGCTTTGAATAATTAATTGATAGTTTTAACTTGATTTAACTAAGGGATAAAGCTTCATGATTAGGGTTATGTATCTTTTACTTGACTCAGAAATAACTCCTTGCTAGAGCAAAGCCAAATCTCGAATGGTGTCCTTACTGCTCTGAGAATCTTTTAAAAGTACACATCTGATTATATTACTGCTCATGGCCCCACATTGTTTTTTCTGGTAAAGCCTGTTTATCATGACCCACGATCGCTTCTATCCTCCCTCCTATCCTTCCATTTGGCTTGACTATTTCCTAATTATTTGTCAAGTCTCAGCTTAGACCCCTGGAGAAGGAAATGGTAACCCACTTCAGTATTCTTGCCTGGGAAACCCCATGGATAGAGGAGCCTGGTGGGCTGCAGTCCATGTGGTTGCAAGAGTCAGACATGACTGTGGTACTGAGCAGGAATGCATGCAACTTATACAATGCTTACTCTAGAAAAGCTGCCCCTGCTGCTGCTGCTGCTGCTAAGTCGCTTCAGTCATGTCCAACTCTGTGTGACCCCATAGACGGCAGCCCACCAGGCTCCCCCATCCCTGGGATTCTCCAGGCAAGAACACTGGAGTGGATTGCCATTTCCTTCTCCAATGCATGAAAGTGAAAAAATAAAGTGAAGTCGCTCAGTCGTGTCCAACTCCTAGCTACCCCATGGACTGCAGCCCTCCAGGCCCCTCCATCCATGGGATTTTCCAGGCAAGACTTCTGGAGTGGGGTGCCATTGCCTTCTCCGAAACCGCCCCTAATCCACTCTAAATCAGGTTACATGCCCTTATGTGTTTCTATGAATCATAGACTTCCCCTAAACTAGCACACCATATTATAGACTTCCCCTCAACCATATTATAGACTTCCCCTAAACTAGCACTTGTCATACCGTATCATAATATTCTGCTTCTTTTCTGTATTTTTCTCCCTTATTAAACTCTAAGCTCTGTGAGGACAGAAACCATGTTTGTTTTGTTTATTCTCATATTAACATTTAATACAGGCATAAGAATGCCATAAATACTTGCTGAGTGAGTGATTAAATGAATAAATCTCAGGACTACAGTATTAGTAAGTGGTGTTTCTAACTCTTCTTACTGGAGTCTGAAATACAGAAGTAATGTTTGGTTTTCTTATTGATTTTAACTCCTTCTTATCCCCCCTGCTCAAATCTTAAATCTCTCTTCTAAATGCCAACACTGTACATAGGAATGGATAGAAGCCCTTTCAGGATATTTAGTTTTTAAAAGGGAGTGTTTTTATATTCATATAAGTCTCTGTTTGATGTATTTGACAGTGTCATAAAGAATAGTTAAAAAAAAATTGGAAAATGCCTAAAGGTTAAAAAGGCAACTGAGTGATCTATTGGGTAGTTTTCTGAGACAATTTAATTTTTTTAAACCATATTAGATATAATTGATTAACAATGTTCTGATAGCTCCGGCTGTACAGTAAAGTGATTCAGTTATATATATATATATATATATATACACATGTATTCATTATTTTTCAGGTTATTTTGCTACTTATGTTGTTAGAGAATACTGAGCAGAGTTCCTTGTGCTATACAGTAAGTCTTTGTTGATTATCCATTTTAAATATAGCAGTGGGTATGCATCAATCCTAAACTCCCTAACTATCCCTTCCCTTCTCCCTTCCCCACTGGTAACCATAAATTCATTCTCTAAGTCTGTAAATCTATTTCATAAATAATTTCATTTGCCTCATTTCTTTCTAGATTCCAAGTATAAGCAATATCATATGATAGTTCTCTTTCTCTGTCAGACCGTTTAATTTTATTCTGAAGGTGTATATATATTCTTTATTTGTCTATGTGTCAGTCTGACTCAAACAGCATTCTTTTCCTCCTGACATGTAATCTGTGCTGTTAGGTTACCACTAGGCTGTGGTAACCATGAAAGTCATTCACAGAAAGACCCAAGAAATGTTTTGTTTTTTTATGGTCTTGCTGATCACTTTCCAGACAGGAAAATTTATGGTTTGCTAGCAGACAGGGACGGGGGAGCCTGGTGGGCTGCCGTCTAGGGGGTTGCACAGAGTCGGACATGACTGAAGCGACTTAGCAGCGGCAGCAGCAGCAGCAGACATTACTGTTGTCCCGTGTGTATTTGTTTACTAGCGCTGTCGTAATGAAGCACCACAAACTGAGTGGCTTAAACAACAGTGATTTATTATCTCACAGGCTAGACATATCAAATCCAGGTGTTGGCAGGACTGGCTCCTTCTGAGGGCTGTGAGAGGAAATCTGTTCCATGCTTCTCCCCATGTTCTGGTGGTTTGCTGGCAGTCTTTGATTTTCCTTGGGTTTTAGAAGGATCATCCCAATTTTTGCCTTTGTCTTTATATAGTATTCTCCCTGTGTGCGAGTATCTTGCCAACCTCTCCCTTTTGGATCAGGATTACTAGACTAGAGTCCACTTTAACAACTTTACTTTAAACTTAGTTACACCTGTAAAGACCATATCTTCAAATACCTCACATTCTGATGTAGTGGGGATTAGATCTCAACATATAAATCTGGTGGAAACACACTCAACCTGTAACACCATGTACATTTTCTTTTTACTCTGTCCTAATGATAGAATAATAATATCTACTCCTGTGAACCTCTTCCATGCAGACCACTAATCTGATTAATCTATGAATACCAGCAGTCCCATGCTCTGGGCCACCGTGGGTTTAAGCCTACCAGAGTTGGGCATTATTTGGCCACAGATTGCTATAGTTATGGCCATATGACCTAATGAGATGGCAAGAGATTTGCTGACACTGTGAGAAAGAAGCTTCTTCATTCCCAAGAAAGAGCCCCAGGAAGAGTTGAAAAGTCAGCTTTGTTCATAAAGGGGCAGACAGCACTTAGTTTAAGCTTTGTGAGCCCTGCAGTGTCTGTGTGACTTCTCAGCTCTGCCCTCATAATGAGAAGGTGGACAGACACTATGTAACTGCATGAGAGAGAGTTCCTCACACAAACATGTGACAGGCTGGATCTGGCCTGTAGCCTTAGTCTGTCAACCCCGGCATAGGATGTGAGACGTTCTTTCTTTCATTCTGAGGATGAAGTTGGCACTCAGAGGGCAGGGATAAAGAAAACAGAAAATAATCTGAGGCCTCACTCAAATCAGACCTAATTATAACTCTAACTTTGGACTTTTTCAGTTACTTTAGTCAGTAAATGTGCTTTATTATTCAAGTCGGGTTGGGATGGATTTTATGTTTACAGCCCAAAGCACTGTAAGTGATAAAGGAATTCAGCAAGTCCAAAATAATATTCCATACAAAAACTCAAGGGCAAACATGAAAGTATAAGCTCCTCTCCTGGGGCTGACAGACTTCCTAAAATGAGAATATTTAGGTTGAGCTTGAGACAACTCAAATATGTGTAGAGCCAGAAGAGATTCTTACTCAGGAAAAATATATGGCAATTTACAAATCACTTGTATAATCATTTGCACCCAACTTCTTGAAATCAGCAAATGTAGAAAATATCCATAAAACAGGTTAATTCGCAGTTCTATGTAATCACATACCCCAGGTGGACAAGGCAGTGCCCTGAATAGATTCTCAACATATACTTGGTGATGATTGACTTCTCATTTCAAAATCTCCTTTGTTTTTTGAAGTGAGGTTAAAAATATTTTTGCTATCTACATATGATAAAAAGAAATATTCACTTTTATGTTATTGGATATAAAGAAAGCAAAGCAAGCATCCTCACCCAAGATAAATCATAGGGAAGAGAGAATACTTTTGCTTTTTAAGATTATTCCCAGCATATAGCAGAATTTTAAGAGTATAAAAGAAAAGTGTGGACAAAACAGCCAATTTGATGTTTGAAAGACAAAGGAACTTGGAACATAAAAAATAATGAATCTTTTTGCCTAATCTTAAGGTGCATCACTTTGTCAACAAAGGTCCATAGGGCTTTCCTCATAGCCCAGTTGGTAAAGAATCTGCCTGCAATGCAGGAGATCCTGGTTGGATTCCTGGGTTGGGAAGGTCCACTGCAGAAGAGATAGGCTACTCACTCCAGTACTCTTGGGCTTTCCTTGTGACTCAGCTGGTAAAGAATCTGCCTGCAGTGCAGGAGACCTGGGTTCGATTCCTCGGTTGGGAAGACCCCTCAGAGAAGGGAAAGGCTACCCACTCCAGTATTCTGAGAATTCCAAGGACTGTATGTCCATGGGGTCGCAAAGAGTAGGACACGACTGAGCGACTTTCACTTTCTCTTTTGGTTTTTCTAATAGTCATGTATGGATGTGAGAGTTCGACCATAAAGAAGGCTGGGCACCAGAGAATTGATGCTTTGGAAAACTGTGGTCCTGGAGAACACTCTTGAGAGTCTCTTGGACTGCAAGGAGATTCAACTAGTCAATCCTGACAGATATCAACATTGAATATTGATTGGAAAGACTGATGCTGAAGCTGAAGTTCCAATACTTTGGGCACCTGATGCGAGGAGCCAACTCTTTGGAAAGGACTCTGATGCTATGAAAGATTGCAGGCAAGAAAAGGGGCAGACAAGAGGAGAAGGGGAAAACAGAGAATGAGATGGTTAGATGGCATCACTGACTCAATGGACCTGAGTTTGAGCAAACTCTAGGAGATAGTGAAGGACAGGGAAGCCTGGAATGCTACAGTTATAAGGGGTTGCAAATGGTTGGATATGACTTAGTGACTGAACAACAACAATGAGGTGTTATATGGGGCTTCCCAGGTGAGTCTAGTGGTAAAGAATCCACCTGCAGGAGACATAAGAGACTGGGATCAGATCCCTGGGTCAGGAAGATCCCCTGGAGGAGGGCATGGCAACCCACTCTAGTATTCTTGTCTGGAGAATCCCATGGACAGAGTAACCTGGTGGATTACAGCCCATAGTGTTTCAAAGAGTCAGACATGACTGAAGCGACCTTGTACACATGCACACAAAGTGCTGTAGTCTGAAAGGTGTGGTGAGGACAATTAGATGAACTTTTCCTTGAGACGTAAAGAGAAATACAGGTCTAAGTCTCCTGGACAGGCATATTATCAGGGCCCAAAATGAGGAAAAGCATTTATCTGGAAGTTACTCAAAGCACACACATCATAAAAAGAGATATCACTCCCAACAACAAAGATAAGCAGCTTGCCAATGAATGAAGTTGAATTGTAGCAGTTTTATCTTTAGACTTCATAAAATCAGTGAAGAAGGGCTTTGAAAGTTCATAAGGATGTCACCGATCCTGGGGAAAAAAAAGCTGACTTTAGGAAATGATTGCAATGCAAAGATCAAAACAGGAGGTTTCATAGGTTTTGAGGAATAAATAGTGGTAAGTTACCTGTAAACTGATGTTTTTAGGGAGGGAGCTGCTTACCAATATCAAGGTCTGGCCACCAAGGTGGCCTCATCATCCTCTTCATATCATGATCTTTGCATGGCCCTTTTTCCAAGGGACTGCTCAGGAGCAACATCCTCTAATGATGCACAAATGGTAAGTTTTGGAGAATATTGCTGTACACAGGAGCATCAGAAAACATGACTTTACAACTCTGGTTTTCAGACTGAACAGAATTATTAATCAAATAAATTAAACATGCTATAAGAGAAAGCATACTCATGGCTTGAAGGACCCAGGCTTTAGCCCTCACATTTGCTAGAATTCAGCCCACTGATGAAAATGGTTCAGTGGTGTACCTGTTGGGCACTGCTTCTCTCTAGTTGCCCCCTTTCTTGCCAAAGGAAAACACCCAAATGCTGCTACCTCTCATTTGGAAAATAAAGGGAAAGGTCTGTGTACCTAATCGATTTGTATTTTGCACTTGCATCAGTTGCTGGCCTGTGGAGAGCATCTGTTCTATTGGAAAGTATGAGTGGTGTCCTCCTAGAAATGAACTGGGCAAGATTAGGAAATTGTATAACTACTCTGAAAACGCAGGGTGCCCATAATGCACTTGTAAAATAATGATTTTCCTCATTATTCTTCCCAGTTCCCCTTCCCTCCCTACTTCCCATTGTTTTCCTTTCCTCCCCTGCCTTCTCTTTTCTTCCTAAAACAGCAGTGTTGCTGAATACTAATGAGGCAATTCTTGGCCCTACCCTGTTCATTTATTTTCAGGCAATTAATTCAACTTTCTAACATCCAGCCAGAATGTTATGCAGGTAATTTGAGGGTCTGCTTAATTTTTCAGGACCCTGTGGTTACCAGCCAGCAAAGCTCATTGTGAAGATGACTAATCCAGCTGGTAGGCGACTTTGATTTCCATTGGTAATACCATCCCTTCATTAAAGCCACTGAGTCCTTGAGCTTGGCAAGCTTCCCTAGTTGCATCCTTCATTTTCTGATTACAAATGGTTTGCAGCTTCTATGTTTTCCTCAAGAGCTCATTTTCTTTCCTGAAGGACGCTGGGCCCGATGGTATCATTAGCAGATTTTCAACATAAAATTTCACACAGATGTGATAGCCCTTCCTGGCTCTCTGATGTTATGTATTTGTGACTACGGCAAACCAACGCATTCACTCATCTACCCTGAGAGTGTAAGGAACACAGCATAATAGGTTTTGGGGAGGCTGAAAGAAGGCAGAAATGTAAAAGGGAAAAGACGTGATTCCAGCTCTAAAGAATTTGCTGTGAGCTTCTTGAATCAGTGACCTATCCTGCTTATTGCTAGGCATACAATAGGTGCTCATTAAATGTGTTACTTTCTCTTGGGAATGAATGAATAAGATTGTGAGATGAGAGAAAATGGAATATATACCTGTGAAATATCTTAGAGAGTAATTATTCAGTAATGTATAATTTGTGGCAAGAATATATATCTTTAAAACTTTTGCTGAGGGCAATTAAATGGTAGTATGAGGGTAGCAGGAACTCTTAAAGAATTTGGCAAAGATCAGCTGGGAAGAAAAGAATCTTTAAGGAGAAGAAATAATTTGAGAAGATATAGTTGAGAATCAAATGAAGTAAAATTTGAAGGACTTTAAAGAATTTAGAAGCTAAAAAAACAGGGCTTGGAGACTAGGTTTGGATCCAATTTTAGCCCTGACTTGATGTTAGATCTTAGGAAACAATTACTTTTCTGGGGCACAGTTTTCTCATTTGTAAAGTGGGAGTAAATCTACATCATAGAATTGCTGTCAGGATTAAATACAAATAATAAGAGGTAATTTAGTATGAGGTATGACTATGACAAAGCCTTTGACTGTGTGGATCACAATAAACTATGGAAAGTTCTGAAAGAGATGGGAATACCAGACCACCTGACCTGCCTCTTGAGAAACCTATATGCAGGTCAGGAAGCAACAGTTAGACCTGGACATGGAACAAAAGACTGGTTCCAAATAGGAAAAGGAGTACGTTAAGGATGTATATTGTCACCCTGCTTATTTAACTTACATGCAGAGTACATCATGAGAAACACTGGGCTGGAAGAAGCACAAGCTCGAATCCAGATTGCCAGGAGAAATATCAATAACCTCAGATATGCAGATAACACCACCCTTATGGCAGAAAGTGAAGAGGAACTCAAACGTCTCTTGATGAAAGTGTAAGTGGAGAGTGAAAAAGTTGGCTTAAAGCTCAACATTCAGAAAACGAAGATCATGGCATCTGGTCCCATCACTTCATGGGAAATAGATGGGGAAACAGTGGAAACAGTGTCAGACTTTCTTTTTTGGGCTCCAAAATCACTGCAGATGGTGACTGCAGCCATGAAATTAAAAGACGCTTACTCCTTGGAAAGAAAGTTATGACCAACCTAGATAGCATATTCAAAAGCAGAGACATTATTACTTTGCCAACAAATGTCCATCTAGTCAAGGCTATGGTTTTTCCAGTGGTCATGTATGGATGTGAGAGTTGGACTGTGAAGAAAGCTGAGCACCAAAGAATTGATGCTTTTGAACTGTGGTGTTGGAGAAGACTCTTGAGAGTCCCTTGGACTGCAAGGATATCCAACCAGTCCATTCTGAAGGAGATCAGCCCTGGGATTTCTTTGGAAGGAATGATGCTAAAGCTGAAACTCCAGTACTTTGGTCACCTCATGGGAAGAGTTGACTCATTGGAAAAGACTCTGATGCTGGGAGGGATTAGGGGCCAGAGGAGAAGGGGACGACAGAGGATGAGATGGCTGGATGGCATCACTGACTCGATGGATGTGAGTCTGAGTGAACTCCAGGAGTTCGTGATGGACAGGGAGGCCTGGCATGCTGCGATTCATGGGGTCACAAACAGTTGGACACGACTGAGCGACTGAACTGAACTGATGGTGCTGCTGCTGCTAAGTCACTTCAGTCGTGTCCGACTTTGTGCGACCCAATAGATGGCAGCCTACCAGGCTCCCTCGTCCCTGGGATTTTCAAGGCAAGAACACTGGAGTGGGTTGCCATTTCCTTCGCCAATGCAAAAGTGAAAAGTGAAAGTGAAGTCGCTCAGTCATGTCCAACTCCTAGCGACCCCATGGACTGCAGCCTACCAGGCTTCTCCGCCCATGGGATTTTCCAGGCAAGAGTACTGGAGTGGGTTGCCATTGCCTTCTCCGAGTGTGAGGTATAGAATATAATAAAATAATAAAGAGTAAATACTAGGCTTATTAGTATTAGTTTTGAATGGAGAGTTCCAAGGCATGAGGATGGAAAATGGTATGTAGGATAGTCAACGATTTTAAGACACTGGTAACAGATATAATAAAAAATGGGAAACCATGGAAGATTTCTTATCAGAGGAAATAAACTATTTAAAGATGATGTTACAAAAAACACCAAACTACTTGCTATAGGCAAGCAAACTAGCTAGTAGGACATAGTGATTAATTGGTGAAAAGGGGAAAGTGTGATGGCTAAAAATATGAGAAGGTAAATATAAAAGATATTACATAGGAAAAATTGGCAGAACTTTGTCCTTGATTAGAAATGTGATGCTATAGAATGTAAGCAGAAGATAAGTCAAAGATAGGCAGATAGTGATAGTCAAGGATCAGAGGAAAGGTGATTGCACTATGTTAATGGATTAGTAAATAGTTTTTATTTAAAGGCAAAATAAGACAAATGGAAGGAATGTCTGACTCTTTGTGACCATGTGGACTGTACCCCGCCAGGCTACTCTGTCCATGGGATTTTCCATGCAAGAATTCTAGAGTGGATTGCCATTTACTTCTCCACGGGACCTTCCTGACCCAGGGATCTAACCCACATCTTTTTCATCTCCTGCATTTGGCTGCTGGGTTGGGAACTTTACCACTAGCGCCATCTGGGAAGCACAAGGATATATGAGATAAGGTGAAATTCAGTTGCCTATATCTCTATAGATTTATTTTCTTTTTTAATTTGCACATTATGCAATTCACTCTTTTTGGTATATAGTTCTATGAGTTTTGACAAGTACACAGAGTCATGTATATACAACCACCTCAGCCTCACCCTTCAAAATTTCCTCATCCTGCCTCATGCAGTCAACACCTCTAACCAGTCCTAACCTTTGGAAAAAACTGATTAGTTCTTTGTTCATATAGTTGTGACTTTTCAAAATGGCAATATACAGTAGGTAGTGCTCTGAATCTGTCTTTTACTATCATGTATGAGGCATTTGAGATTCACTCATCTTGTCATAACATCAGTTCATTCCTTAATATTACTGAATAGTTTGTTTATCCATTTGAGTTGAAAGATTTTGGGGTTGTTTCCAGGTTTACGATTTTATAAATAAGGCTATTATCAGATCAGATCAGATCAGTCGCTCAGTCGTGTCCGACTCTTTGTGACCCCATGAATCGCAGCACGCCAGGCCTCCCTGTCCATCACCAACTCCCGGAGTTCACTCAGACTCATGTCCATCGAGTCAGTGATGCCATCCAGCCATCTCATCCTCTGTCGTCCCCTTCTCCTCTTGCCCCCAATCCCTCCCACCACCAGAGTCTTTTCCAATGAGTCAACTCTTCACATGAGGTGGCCAAAGTACTGGAGTTTCAGCTGTAGCATCATTCCTTCCAAAGAACACCCAGGGCTGATCTCCTTCAGAATGGACTGGTTGGATCTCCTTGCAGTCCAAGGGACTCTCAAGAGTCTTCTCCAACACCACAGTTCAAAAGCATCAATTCTTTGGCACTCCGCCTTCTTCAGAGTCCAACTCTCACATCCATACATGACCACAGGAAAAACCATAGCCTTGACTAGATGGACATTTGTTGGCAAAGTAATGTCTCTGCTTTTGAATATGCTATCTAGGTTGGTCATAACTTTCCTTCCAAGGAGTAAGTGTCTTTTAATTTCATGGCTGCAGTCACCATCCGCAGTGATTTTGAAGCCCAGAAAAAGAAAGTCTGACACTGTTTCCACTGTTTCCCCATCTATTTCCCATGAAGTGATGGGACCAGATGCCATGATCTTCGTTTTTGGAATATTGAGCTTTAAGCCAACTTTTTCACTCTCCACTTTCACTTTCATTGAGAAGCTTTTGAGTCCCTCTTCACTTTCTGCCATAAGGGTGGTGTCATCTGCATAACTGAGGTTATTGATATTTCTCCTGGCAATCTTGATTCCAGCTTGTGTTTCTTCCAGCCCAGCGTTTCTCATGATGTACTCTGCATATAAGTTGAATAAACAGGGTGACAATATACAGCCTTGACGAACTCCTTTTCCTATTTGGAACCAGTCTGTTGTTCCATGTCCAGTTCTAACTGTTGCTTCCTGACCTGCATATAGGTTTCTCAAGAGGCAGGTCAGGTGGTCTGGTATTCCCATCTCTTTCAGAATTTTCCACAGTTTATTGTGATCCACACAGTCAAAGGCTTTGGCATAGTGAGGCTATTATAAATATATGCATATAAGTTTTACTGTATGACCATAGTGTTCTTTTTTCCTGAGGTAAATATCTAGGAATGGAATTTCTGGGTCATATGGTAAGTGAATGTTTAACTTTATAAGAAAACATCAAACTGTAAAATAACTATCTCATTTTGCATTTCCTCCAGCAATGTATGAGAGTTTCGATTGCTTTTCAACTTGCCAGCATTTGGAATTGTCTGTTTCATCTCTGTTAGTCATTCAAATAGATATGTGGTATTGTCTGTTTAGGGCTTCCCTTGTAGCTCAGTCGGTAAAGGATCTGCCTGCAGTGCGGGAGACCTGGGTTTGATCCCTGGGTTGGGAAGATCCCCTGGAGAAGGTAATGGCAACCCACTCCAGTATCCTTCCTTGGAAAATCTCATGGACACAGGAGCCTGGTGGGCTGCAGTATCTATTTAACTGTGGTTTTAATTTGTATGTTGAACATCTTTTCATGAGATTAATTACCATCCTTGTATCTTCTTTAGTAGAGTGTCTGTTTAAATCTTTTCCACTTTTCTATGAGATTGTTTTCTTAATGTTGAGTTTTGAGAGTTCTTTATATAATCTGCCAATAAATCATTTGTCAGATACGTGAATTGCTAAGCCGGCCTGTGGCTTGTCTTTTCATTCCCATAACAGTGTCTTTCTCCGAGCCAGAGTTTTAAATTTGGTGATGGCCAGTTTATTATTATTTTTTTGTTTGTGGATAATGACTTAGAGTCATATCTAAAAGCTCTTTGCATATTTGTTTAATAAATTTATTGTGCATATTGAGATGATCATGTGGCTTTTCTTTAAACTATTAACATCCTAAATTTCATTGATTTTTGAATGTAGAATCAGGCTTGCACTCTTAGCATAAACCCTAAATTGCTGTCCCATATTACCTTTTTTACATGTTGGTGCATTCAAATTTTTATAGCATTTTGATAAAGATTTGTGCCTGTTTTCATGAGAAATATTGATTGGTAATATTCTTACTTTTTATGTTTTTGTCTTTTTTTAAATCAGAGTAATGCTGGTCTCATGAGATTAGTAAGTATTTCCTTCTCTTCTATTTTCTGGGAAAGAGTTTGTAAAATTTAAATTAATTCTTGTTTAAATGTTCCATAAAATTTTCCAGTAAAACCATCTGGGCATGGGGTTTTCTTGGTTGTAAAGCTTTTAACTACAAAATCAATTGCTTTAATAAATTTAGGACTATTTAAGTTACCTATTTCTTCTAGAGTGAGTTTTGATAGTTTTCAAGAAGTTCATCCACTATAAGTTGTTGAATTTATGGACATAGTTATTCATAATATTCCCAGATTATCCTTTTCTATTGTTTTACTTGAAAAGATATATTCTCTTTAATTCCTGATATTGGTAATTTATGTATTGTCTTTTTCTTTACCATTTCAGGTAGGGGTTAATGAATTTTGTTGTTCTTTTCAAAGAACCACTCTTTTTGTTTTCATTTATCTCTTTATTGTTTTTCTGTTTTTAGTTTTCTTTTCCCCCCCTTTTACCTTTATTATTTCCTTTCTCTTGTTGACTTTTGGTTGACTCTTGCTCTTTTTCTAATTTATTAAGAAATAAGTTTAGATGGTTGATTTGGGAACTTTCTTTTTTCAGTATAAGCCTTTTATATTCCATGAAAGTGCAGCGGAGAATATCAGTTTTCAGTGGTAGTATCTAGAAAAACTAAGTATTTGGATATGTACTTCATTTAATTTGAATGGAGTTTCTTTCAGTCAATGGGAAACAATTCTTCCCCATAGCTTCAGTTACACACAGAGCAGCAAAGAGCCATGTAAATGCTGCTACTAAAATTTTTGAGTATTGAATAAAAAAAGGAAAGAGACAAGTGAAATGAATCCCAGCCACCCTCTGTCCACTAGGCACACAAGCAGGTGCCTAAGGGCATTTTCAGAATCAATGAAACTTCAGGTTGAAAAACTTAAAAGTGCACACATGAAACATAAAAAATGATACACTTCATCCCGACTCTAGAATCAACAAGAATTTAATAAAGTTAATCAAATAATTGTAGTTCAATTGCACATAAATTTGAATTGTTTTCCCATTAAAGAGTGCCTGTCTGTAAATTATTGCAGGGAGAGCCATTTTCAAGTTAATGTTTCAGCCATTAGAAAATACAGAGGGCATTTTCATTAATTAGACACAGCTCTCTTTCCTTTTAGTTTATCATTACCTTTGCTGGGTGGAATCAGTTTAGTAGTTAAATTTATTGACATGTGTGATTCAATGACACTATTTGTTTAGAGTTCATCATATACCTGGTGGAATAAACTCATTAAGTATAAATGAATAGTTATGTAGTCATCATCTAAAATGAGTCAGTGCTGTTCTCTAGAGTCATTATAATGAATGTGAACACAGCTGGAATAAATGTCTCTGTGAAGGTTACAGGATTTATTCTGAAATATTTAAGGCTCCAATTTCTTCCTAGTTTTTGAATACCTCTTGTTTAGGAAAAATGACTTGATCTTCCTTTGAGGAAGATTGTTACATGCATTTACTTGCTATTTTATCAAAGCTACATACATTCCATCGGGGCATCTTAGGAGCTATGGGAACATGGAAAAGCCAGGATTATGCTGGCTGTTTTGGTTTTTAAGTTTTCTGTATTCAAGAAAGGATCTGGAGAAGAATGACCATTGTAGGTTCTGATGACTGCTAAGTAGTTCATCTTGTTAAGATACAAGATTCTCCAATCTAATCCTCTCCCTGATTTCTCAGTGTTTCCTTAAGAATGGGAAATGGAATGCCACATGGAAGACTGAGTCTCACATTTTGATTTTGAGATTTACATTCCAGATTGAAACTTGGTGCTACAGTTCCTTTTTGTGTTTAAGGGGAAAAAGTGGGTATGATCTGAAACTGTAACCATGGGTGGAGAGATTCACCAGAATAGTGTTACGAAGCAGTGCTTTAGAATTATGCAAATGCATACAGTATCCAGAACCTTGCTCTTAATCAATAGTGCCCAGTATGTCATTATGACATGCATACTATATACCAAGTAGTGTTCAAAATCAGAAAATACAGTCAATAATTAAAGGAATTATATTTTATCAGTGCACAAAACTATTCCATTTTATATGGTATGATAGCTGCTGCTGCTGCTGCTAAGTCGCTTTAGTCGTGTCTGACACCGTGCGACCCCATAGACGGCAGCCCACCGGGCTCCCCTGTCCCTGGGATTCTCCAGGCAAGAACACTGGAGTGGGTTGCCATTTCCTTCTCCAACGTATGAAAGTGAAAATTGAAAGTGAAGTTGCTCAGTCGTGTCCGACTCTTCGCAACCCCGTGGACTACAGCCCACCGGGCTCCTCCATCCATGGGATTTTCCAGGCAAGAATACTGGAGTGGGTTGCCATTGCCTTCTCCCTGATAGCAGATTAGCCTATTTCACTGTTATCATCACCATGGAAATGTCAGGAGAGAGACAAGAGTGAAACAACTGATTTAACATTGCTTTGTTATGTTATGAAGCTCAACCTTGCAGGTTAAGCTGCTGGGTGTGAGTGATGAAATGATGTGGCTTAAAGGAACTCCTGGAATGCAAGATCACTTTTTATCACTGTCCCCTTCCCCATCTTTCAAACTATGTGACAAGTTTGCTAGGACATTCTTTTTAGAATACAGTGATAATCAGATATATTGGGTATGATGGGCATATGGTCATAGTGTGAAACTTCTTTTAGGCAATGTTTCTCTTCATATTATGAAAAAACATGGATATTGTATAAAACAAGTGAATGGTTTCTGCTTTTTGAATCCTTGTTAATAAATATTAAATATTATTTATTTGAGTGGTAATACTCCATTAGGCATAAAAATTAAGCATGAAACTTTCAGGAAATTAAATGTAAAAGATTATGTGTGTTAATGAAAAAAGATCAGAGGAAAGGGGGGAGGCAAGGAGTATATTCTATAAAAAATATTTTCTTCTATAAAAACACCACTGTGTATTGTTACATATATTCACTCTCACTGGTGCCTACATTATCTGTCCTTCCCTTTTCCATAGTCTTCCCTGTGTGGTTTACTCCCTCCTCGCATAGATGCCCCATCACCTGGCCTGCTTCCTGTTGTCAGATATAGCTGCAGATGAATGCCTCTGTCCTCTCCTGGGACTTCCCATGGTGCTCTAGTCTTCCCTGCAGGGATGAAAACTGCACCAATTATCACTCCAAGTATTCATGTATTTGATAAGATGTGATCTTAGTGAGTTGAGTACTGAGTTTATTGCCTAAAAAATTAAACCAGAAAATAAGAGAAGTTCTTCACACATAGTCAGGTGCACAGAGAGAACAGTTTATTACTCCTCATTCATTCATTCACTCATTCATTTGCTCATTCAATAAATGTGTTTTTTAGTGCACTTAGCAAATGACAGTACTGGGGATAAAAGGAGAATAAGGTTCTATAGGAGATTAGATGAGTTTTGTATTTCATTTTTCTTTGAGTAATTAGCAGAAACTTACAAACAAACAAACTGAGGGTGGAATGAATGAATAACCTGGAGTTAGTAAGTGTGGCTTCCAGAATGAAATGTCTGCTACAATCTCTTCACGGCATTCCTTCAGAGAGTGCAGGGGAAGAGTGTGGAGCAGGGACCAAGCCCTCAAGCTCCTGAGTCACAGCAGCCTCCACACCCTCACAGGTCATTTATTATCTGTGAGAAGGCACCATTCCTGAGTGATTTTCTCTGTTTCATTCACTTATGTTGCCTAAGTGCCTGAAACAGTGGGTGTTCATGAAGCGTGCAAGGAACATTGGAAGAATGAATTGAATTTTGGTTGTAACTTCACCCCTCTTCCTCCATGTCTTCATCTATAAAAGAAAGTTCTACCTAATAGAGTCTGAGCTTTAAATGAGAATGTAAAACTTAGAAAAGTGTCTGGCACAGATTAAGGGCTCAACAACTGTTAACCCTGAGCTCTTCAGTAACTGTTCATGCGTGTGCTTCCTGCTAGGCGCCATGTTGATGAGTGAATACACGAAAGTGAAACAAACGAGTGTGCCATCCTTGTCTTCCAGGAGTGAGGGGCACAGACGGCAAACACACTATGTGTACCTATAGTGTCAAACGGAGACGAGTGCCAGGAAGGGAAGGAAGGATGATGTAACTTGGATTATGAGTTGAGGGAGATGTCCCTGAAGAGTGATATTTTAATTGCTACCTGATAGTTGAGAAGAAACTAATCCAGAGTAGATGAGAGGCAGGCTCCATAGAAAAAAGGAATAAGGATGTAGGGGTGCAGGCCCCAAAGCAGTAAAGTGATCTGTGAGTTTAAGAAACGGTACTGAGTATCTGGACTGCCTATCTCCAAACTTCTCTGTGATAAAGAGAAAGACTCCTTTATTATTAAGATCACTGCTGTTTTTGTTTTATTGTTCTTATAAGCTGCCAAACTATAATCATATTTCCTCTAGTTGCCTTTCTCCCCACACCATCATTTTTTTTAACATCTCTAAATTCTGAATTCCTCTTACAATTAATGACATCTTACAATAATTATTTTTGTTAGTGTTATTTTTCTTAGTGGAGCATATAATTATGTAACATATTTTAATTGATAGCAGCTTAAGTTTGATGAAATAAGGTGACATGTTGTAACTTATATTGTAAACATTGTAAAATATATGAAAACATTAAAATAACTTTTATATAAAGAAAGTAAATATTTAAATAACCTTAATTAAAAATGTATTAGTGGCATAAAACTTCTTAGCTCTTATAATAAATTTACAGAAAACAATGGTTGGATGTCTCATTATTTAAAACACTTTGGTTTATTTATACGTTATTGTCATTTCTAAATTCAGTTTATTTAAGTACTTGGTATTATGTCATAATTGAGAAAGATACTTCAGAAAGATATGTACATCTAAAGAAATTCAAGAAGAGCTACACTTACTAAATCACAATATTCATTATTTAATCCCAACCAACAGTAAACCCAACATTTTTGCTTAAACCCAACTCATAAATTTTCATCTTCCCTTATGTCAATCAGTTGCTTTTTGCAAACTAAACAGAAGGTGCTGAATTTTTACATTGGCCTAAACTCAATGTAATTCATTCTATTTAGAAGAGTTTTAATCTTAAAATTTTGTTTGCAAGAATTTTAAATATGCACATGTACAAATTTTCATAGAAGACACACTTATATCATTATTGTCAACAAAAACACAATCTATATTTCCCAATATCTATTTTCAACATGCCAGCTTCATGATATATCTCTTTTGAAAAGCAGTTATATTTTTAATTTGTTCACTGCCTTCTTGTCAGATTTGGTGAGATTGTCATAGTTTTCCCCTTGTAATATGGCTAAGAGTTTTTATCAGATGCTAAGGGAAGGATTGGATTAGCTCTGCTATTTTCTTGTTCATTTGTGCTGCATTTTTAATCCTCTATCTGATATGAGTGTATATGTGTGTACCTGTATGTGCACATGTACCTGCACAATTCTGGTTCAGGAATCCCTTAAAACCACTTGTCCACTTTGTGAAGTTAATTTCAATTTGTTGTTCAGTTTCTAAGTTGTGTCTGATTCTTTTCAGCCCCATGGACTGCATTACTAGGCTTCCCTGTCCTTCACTGTCTCTCAGAGTTCGCTCAGATTCATACCCATTGAGTTGGTGATGGTATCCAAATATCACATTCTCTGCTTCCCTCTTCTCCTTTTGCCTTCAGTCTTTCCCAGCATCAGGGTCTTTTTCAATGAGTCAGCTCTTGACATCAAATGGCCAAAGTATTGGAATTTCAGCTTCAGCTTCAGTCCTTCCAATGAATACTCAGGGTTGATTTCCTTTAGGATTGACTGGTTTGATCTCCTTGTTGTCCAAGGGACTCTCAAGAGTCTTCTCCAGCACCACAGTTTAAAAGCATCAATTCTTCAGCGCTCAGTCTTTCTTATGGTTCAACTCTTATATCCATACACGACTACTGGAAAAAACAATAATAGCCATGACTATATGGATCTTTGTTGGCAAAGTGATATCTCTGCTTTTTAATACTCTGGCTCCAAATAGGAAAAGGAGTATGTCAAGGTTGTATATTGTCACCCTGCTTATTTAACTTCTATGCAGTGTACATCATGAGAAACGCTGGACTGGAAGAAGCACAAGCTGGAATCAAGATTGCTGGGAGAAATATCAATAACCTCAGATATGCAGATGACACCACCCTTATGGCAGTAAGTGAAGAGGAACTAAAAGCCTCTTGATGAAAGTGAAAGAGAAGACTGAAAAGTTGGCTTAAAGCTCAACATTCAGAAAACGAAGATCATGGCATCTGGTCCCATCACTTCATGGGAAATAGATGGGGAAACAGTGGAAACAGTGTCAGACTTTATTTTGGGGGGGCTCTAAAATCACTGCAGATGGTGATTGCAGCCATGAAATTAAAAGACACTTACTCCTTGGAAGTAAAGTTATGACCAACCTAGATAGCACATTCAGAAGCAGAGATATTACTTTGCCAACAAGGTCCATCTAGTCAAGGCTGTGGTTTTTCCAGTAGTCATGTATGCATGTGAGAGTTGGACCGTGAAGAAGTCTGAGTGTTGACGAATTGATGCCTTTGAACTGTGGTGTTGGAGGAGACTCTTGAGAGTCCCTTGGACTGCAAGGAGATCCAACCAGTCCATTCTAAAGGAGATCAGTCCTGGGTGTTCTTTGGAAGGACTGATGCTAAAGCTGAAACTCGAATACTTTGGCCACCTCATGCGAAGAGTTGACTCATAGGAAAAGACTCTGATTCTGGGAGGGATTTGGGGCAGGAGGAGAAGGGGACGACAGAGGATGAGATGGCTGGATGGCATCACCGAGTAGATGGACGTGAGTCTGAGTGAACTCCGGGAGTTGGTGATGGACAGGGAGGCCCCCTGTGCTGCAATTCACGGGATTGCAGAGTTGGACACGACTGAGTGACTGAACTGAACTGAACTGAACTGAACTGTATAAATCTTCTGTGTATTCTTGCCACCTCTTCTGCTTCTGTTGGGTCCCTACAGTTTCTGCCCTTTATCGTGCCCATCCTTATATGGAAATTTCCCTTGGTATCTCCAATTTTCTTGACAAGATCTCTAGTCTTTCCCATTCTATGGTTTTCCTCTATTTCTTTACATTGCTCATTTAAGAAGGCCTTCTTATCCCTCCTTGCTATTCTCTGGGACTTTGCATTTAGTTGGGGATATCTTTCCTTTTCTTCCTTGCCTTTTGCTCCTCTTCTTTCCTCAGCTATTTATAAAGCATCCTCAGACAATCACTTTGCCTTCTTGTATTTCTTTTTCTTGGGGATGGTTTTGGTCACTGCCTCCTATGTAATGTTATGAACCTCTGTCCATAATTCTTCAGGTACTCTCTCTACTAGATCTAAATCCCCTGAATCTATTCACCTCCACTCTATAACTATAAAGGGTTTGATTTAGGTCATACCTGAAGGATCTAGTGTTTTTCCCTACTTTCTTCAACTTAAGCCTGACTTTTGCAATAAGGGGCTAATGATCTGAGCCACAGTCTTCTCCAGGTTTTGTTTTTGCTGAGTGTACAAAGCTTCTACATCTTCAGCTGCAAAGAACATAATCAATCTGATTTCGCTATTGACCATCTGGTGATGTCCATGTATAGAGCCATCTCTGAGGCTGTTGGAAATGCATGCTTGCTGTGATCAATGTGTTCTCTTGACAAAACTCTGTTAGATTTTGTCCTGCTTCATTTTTTACTTCAACTCCAAACTTGCTGGTTACTCCAGGTATCTCTTGACTTCCTACTTTTGCATTCCAATCCCCTATGATGGAAAGGGCATCTTTTTTTGGTGTTAGTTCTAGAAGGTGTTGTATGTCTTCATAGAACTGGCCAACTTTAGATTCTTTGGCATCAATGGTTGGGGCATAGACTTGAGTTACTCTGAAGTTCATTGATTTGCCTTGGAAACAAACTGAGATCATTCTGTCATTTTTGAGGTCACACCCAAGTACTGCATTTCAGGCTCTTTTGTTGACCATGAGGGCTAGTCCATTTCTTCTAAGGAATTCTTGCTGACAGTAGATATAATAGTCATCTTTTTAAATTTGCCTATTCCTGTCTATTTTAGTTCACTGATTCCTAAGATGTCAGTGTTCACTCTTGCCATCTCCTGCTTGACCATGTCCAGCTTACCTTGATTCAGGGACCTAACATTCCAAGTTCCTTTGCAATATTGTTCTTACAACATAGGGCTTTACTTTCACCACATACATCCACAACTGAATGTCTCTTCCACTTTGCCCCAGCCCTGCACTTTTCCCTAATAGCACATTGGACACTTTCCAACCTGAGGGGTCATCTTCTGATGTCATATTTTTTGTCATTTCAGTGTTCTTAGGGTTCTTGTGGCAGGAATATTGGAGTGGGTTTCTATTTCCTCCTCCAGTGGACCACAATTTGTCAGAACTCTTCTCTATATCCCATCCATCTTGGCACAGCATGGTTCATAGCTTCATTGAGTTATGCAAGGTTATGCATATGCATAACCTTTGTTATGCAACCTTTGTCATGAGAAGGCTGTGACATGAGGGGGATGACCAATTTCACAACACTTGTTGAAAGATAAATATTAAAGTCTAACTTTTCTGATAATTCAAGTTTTTCATTATTATACTCAACCATATAGTACAAAAAAGAAACAAAACAAAAAAATAAGTAACAGGAAATCTTTCTTGCATTTTATCACTTGAAAATGTACAATAGATTTTATGTTCTGTTCCTTTACCACATAAATATTTTTTATTAAAATTAAAAATTTTTCTTATTTATTGGTATATGATTACTTTACAATGCTGTGTTAATTTCTGATGTTCTACAGTCAATTAGCTATATGTATACATATATCACCTTCCTCCCACCTCCCCTCCCACCCATCTAGATAATCACAGAGCACTAAGCTGAGCTCCCTGTGCTCTACAGAAACTTCCTACTAGCTATCTATTTTATACATGGTAATGTACATGTTTCAATACTATTTTCTCCTTCCATCTCACCCTCTCCTTGTGTCCATATGTCCATTCTTTATGTCTATGTCTCTATTCCTGCCCTGCAGAAAGGTTCATCTGTACTATTTTTCTACATTCCTTATTTATGCATTAATGTTTAATATTTGTCTTTCTATTTCTGACTCACTTCACTCTGTATGACAAACTCTATGTCCGTCCACATTACTGTTATAAATGACCCAATCCTGTTCCTATTTATGGCTGAGTAATATTTCACTATATATATGTACCATTTCTTTTTCCATTTATCTGTTGATGGACTTGTAGGTTGCTTCCATATCCTGGTAATTGTAAATAATACTTCATTGAATGCTGGGGTACATATGTCTTTTTCCATTATGGTTTTCTCAGGTTTATGCCTAGTAGTGGGATTTCTAGGTCATATGGTAGTTCTATTTTTAGTTTTTTAAGGAAACTTCGTACTGTTCTCCACAGTGTCTATGTCAATTTACATTTCCACCAACAACGCAAGAGGGTTCGTTTTTCTCCACACCCTCTTCTACATTTATTGTCTATAGATTTGTTGATGATGGCCATTCTGACTGGTTTGAGGTGAAGCTTCGTTGTAGTTTTGATTTGTAGTTCTCAAATAATGAACAACATCAAGAATCTTTTTTAGGTGTTTGTTGCCCATCTGTTATATATTCTTTGGAGAAATATCTGTTTAGATCTTCCACTCATTTTCTGATTGTATTGTTTGTTTTTTTGATATTGAGCTGCTTGTATATTTTGGGGATTAATCCTTTGTCAGTTGCTTCATCTGAAAATATTTCCTCCCATTCTGAGGGTTTGTCTTTGCATCTTGTTTATGGTTAAAATATGTTTTTTCTTTATATAACTTTAAAGCTTGCTTTCATGTTACAGTTATTACAAAATATTGGCTATATTCCTCCTATTATGCAGTATATCCTTGAGACTATCTTACAGCCAATAGTTTGTACCTCCCATCACTGCACCCCTGTATTGCCCCTCCCTCTCTCACTGGTAATATATATTAGTCTGTTGTATTGTTTAGATTCCACATACAAGTGGTATCATATGGTATTTGTCTTTCTCTGTCTGACTTATTTCTCTTAGCATAATACCCTCCAAGTCCATCCAAGAATGGCAATATTTCATTCATTTTTTTAATCAGTAGTATTCCATTATAAGGGCTTCCCTGGTTTCTCAGACAGTAAAGAATCTGACTGCAGTGCAGGAGACTCAGGCTTGATCTCTGGGTCAAGCAGATCCCCTGCAGGAAGAAATAGCAACCCACTCCAGTATTCTTGCCTGGAGAATCCCATGGACAGAGGAGGCTGGCAGGCTACAGTGCATGGGGGTCACAGAGTCAGACATGACTGAGTGACTAACGTGCGCACATACCATTATATATACTTATGTATGCATATACACACCACATCTTCTGCATCCATTGATAGACACTTAGGTTGCTTCCATATCTTGGCAATTGTAAATAACACTATGAACTTGGGGTGCATGTATCTTTTTGAATTAGTGTTTTTGTTTTTTTCAGATATATACTTAGAGGTGAAATTGTTGGGTCATATGGTAGTTCTATTTTTAGTTTTTTAAGAAACCTCTATACTATTTTCCACAGTGACTGCACCGATTTATGTTCCCACCAAGATTGTACAAGGATTCCTTGTATACAAATACAAAGTTTTCTCCATATCCTTACCAACATTTGTTATTTGTAGACTTTTTTATAATAGCCATTCTGATAGGTATGAGGTCATATCTCATTGTGATTTGCATTTTCCCTATGATTATTAGTGATATTGATTATCTTTCCATGTGCCTGTTGGCCATCTGCAATGGTTGTGAAAAAATGTCTATTCAGTTCTTCTGCCTGTTTTTTATTGGATTGTTTGGTTGCTTGTTTGCCTTTTTTTTTTTTTTTTTTGATGTTGAATTGTGTAAGCTATTTATATATGTTGGATATTAAACCTTTATCAGTCACACTATTTGCAAATATTTTCTCCCATTCAATAGAATATCTTTTTGTTTTGCCTTTGATTTCCTTGGCTGTGCAAATGCTTCTAAGTTTATTTAGATCCCATTTGTTTATTTTGGCTTCTATTTCTTTTGCTTTTCAAGAAGAATCCAGAAAAATGATTTCTGAGATTTATGTGAAAAAGTGTTCTGCCTATGTTTTCCTCTAGGGTTTTATAGCATCTCATATTACATTTAGGTTTTAATCCATTTTGAGTTTATTTTTGAATATGGTGTTAGAGAATTTTCTAATTTTATTCCTTTATATTCAAGATGTCATAAAATCTCTTAATCCATGCCACTTCAAGGTATCTTTCATAAATCATCTATATGGTTGTGGTGGAATTTAAGCCTTCATGACATACACTTTTAATACTACAAGGCCATCTTAAAATTCCATTTAATCTTTTTTGGTTCAGAATCACATCAAATATCTAATTTAGATTTAGTTGTCTCCTAACTTGAGAATTAGTGAGTACATGGTTCATTCTCTTAAAAAATAATGATACTTAAAAATTGGTGATATCTGTATATCATTAAAAAATCTCAAAAATGTTTCTACAGTGAATTCTCATCCATACTGATTCCTATGAACCAAAATTCATACCCCAAGGTAACCCTTGCTGACAACTGGCAAGTATTCTGTATCAGCTAGCTACCCACTGAGAAGGGAAAGACAAACTACTTCTTGCCTTGAGAACCCCATGAACAGTATGAAAAGGCAAAATGACATGACATTGAAAGATGAACTCCCTAGGTTAGCAGGTGTCCGATATCCTACTGAGGAAGAATGGAGAAATAGATCCAGAAAGAATGAACAGGCTGATCCAAAGCAGAAATGTTGCCCAATTGTGGATGTGACTGGTGATGAAAGTAAAGTCCGATGCTGTAAAGAACAGTATTGCATAGGAACCTGGAATGTTAGGTTCATGAATCAAGGTAAATTGTACGTGATCAAGCAGAAGATGGCAAGAGTGAACACTGATATTTTAGGAATCAGAACTAAAATGGAATGTTCAAAATACCACGCAATTGCACTCACTTCACACACTAATGAAGTAATGCTCAAAATTCTCCAAGTTAGGCTTCAACAGTACATGAACTGAGAACTTCTAGATGTACAAGCTGGATGTAGAAAAGTGAGAGGAACAAGAGACCAAATTGCCAACATCCATTGGATCATAGAAAAACAAGAGAATTCTAGTTTAGAATTAGTAGAAACTAGAAACAGAAGTAGTAGAAACATCTGCTTCATTACGCTAAAGCCTTTGACTGTGTGGATAACAACAAACTGTGGAAAATTCTTAGAGATGGAAATATCAGACTACCTTAACTGCCTTCTGAAAAATCTTTATTCAGGTCAAGAAGCAAAGTTAGAACCAGACATGGAACAAAGGACTGGTTCTAAATTGGAAAATGAGTATGTCATGGCTGTATATTGTCACCTTGCTTATTTAACTTATATGCAGAGTACATCATGCAAAATGCCAGACTGGATGAAGCATAAGCTGGAATCAAGATTATTGGGAGAAATAACAATAACCTCAGATATACAGATGATACCACCCTTATGGCAGGAAGTGAAGAGGAACTAAAGAGTCTCTTGATGAAAGTGAAAAAGGAGAGTGAAAAAGCTGGCTTAAAATTCAACATTCAGAAAACTAAGATCATGGCATCTGGTCTCATCACTTCATGACAAATAGATGGGGAAACAATGGAAACAGTGAGAAACTTTATTTTCTTGGGTTCCAAAATCACTGTAGAGACTGCAGCCATGAAATTAAAAGATGCTTGCTCCTTGGAAGAAAAGCTATGACTGACCTAGACAGCATATTAAAAGGCAGATACATTACTTTGTTGACAAAAGTCCATATAGTTAAAGGTATGCTTTTTCCAGTAGTCATGTATGGATGTGAGAGTTGGACAATAAAGAAAACTGAGCACCAAAGAACTGATGCTTTTGAACTCTGGTGTTGGAGAAGACTCTTGAGAGTCCCTTGGACTACAAGGAGATCCAACCAGTCAATCCCAAAGGAAATCAGTCCTGAATATTCACTGGAAGGACTGATGCTGAAGCTGAAGCTCCAATACTTCGGCCACCTGATGCAGAGAACTGACTCATTGGGAAAGATCCTGATGCTGGGAAAGATTGAAGGCGGGAGAAGGGGACAACAGAGGATGAGATGGTTGGATGGCATCACTGACTCGATGGACACGAATTTGAGTAATCTCCAGGAGTTGTTGATGGACAGGGAAGCCTTGTGTGCTACAGTCTGGTGTTCGCAGAGTTGGACACGACTGAGCAACTGAACTGACTGGACTTAAATGGATGGGAAAGGGGAAACTTAATTCAGATGACCATTATATCTACTACTGTGGGCAAGAATCCCGTAGAAGAACTGGAATAGCCCTTATAGTCAACAAAAGAGACCAACATGCAGTACTTGGGTGCAATCTCAAAAACAACAGAATGATCCCAGTTCATTCCAACCCAGCCACTTAGAATAATATTTATAGTTTGGTGAGCCAATTGGTCAGTTTTGTGGTCTCAGTTGGCCTCAGTCATGCATCTGTGGTTGGGGTTGGGCACGGTCAGGCCATGACTGTGCTTTGCTGACCATTGCTGGGACCAGCAAGATGATGAGAACCCCAGTGTAGCCTTTCCCTACTCAGCAGGCTAACCCAGGCTTGTTCTCATGGTGGCAGTGCAAGGGGCTGAGAGGGCAGAAACACAAATGGCATCATGAGGCCTCGCTTCCAAACTGACAAAGCGCCACTCCTGCCACATTCTAACATTTAGGGCCAGCCCAGAATCGAGGCTTGAGGAAACAGATTCCACCTCTTGATGGGAGGAGCTGTAAATAGCCTGTGTAGGCACACACAGAGGGAGGGGAAAGGGTCAGAGAAACTTGAGCTGTCAGTACACAGCACCTTCACACTATATATTATGATACATATATATACATATATATATATATACACACGCATATTTATGTATGTGAGAATTGTTTTCTTTTGTCTTTTTTTGCTTTAAATATTAACAAATAAGCATTTAAGCACCTGCTACTAGGCAGTATTTTAGGCACTTTTCTTGTAATCATTCATCTAACCCTTCTGAAAACTGGGAGATAGTACTTAATTCTTGTTCCAATTTGACAATTGAAGACACAGAAACATTAAGTGACTTACCTTGGGGTCGTCCAGTAGTAGGAGTTGAAGTCAGAATTCCTTCAAGCAAACTAACACGAGAACTTGCCTTCTTACCACTGTGGTACTCTGCTTTCCATGGACCTGATAACATATATTCTATTCATTACCTTGCTTTGTTCACTTAGAACTAGATTTTTAAGATTGTTACTTAATAGTACATATAGGATTTTCTCATTATTTTCAATGAGTATACATGTTGATTGTATAGATGTACACAACTTATATAACTAAGCCCTTACTTCAGTTTGTCCCAAATCTTTTCTGTTACAAATAATAGCTCATTAAATATCTCAGGATATTGGTTTATCAGATGAAACCGGAGGGTCAGTTTTACTGCTGAAGACACAACAACCTGAATATTTACATCTTGAATACCACAGTATTATAATTTAAAACCCAAACTACTGGAACTATAAAAGAAGAATTAACAGAAATATGATGGCATTAGAAGATCTTACACAGTGTTCTCAGTGGTTTTCAGATAAAATGCTCAAGGAATAACTAGGGTTGGATAAGCTAAATAATAACTAAACATGATACTCATCAAACTTAAATTGATACTCATCAAGCTTTACACTACACAAACAGCAAAATCATTTTATTTCAAGTACCTATGTGATGAAATACTAGACAACATTCTGAGCTGTATTCCATTAAAACTGGAAAAGAATACTGAAAGCATAAACAGAGAAAAACCCAAATCACTTGGGAAATATTATTCTAAAAAATTCTTGGGTATAGAAGGACCCCCAAACTGCTTAAAATACAAAATATCTGGTGAAATAATCATGAGATACAGCCAAGGATGAAAATTTACAGTATTTAAAGAGGGAAAATTACAATGACAAAGTACTACTTAACAAGAAATTATAAAAAGAAAAATATACCTATGTAGAGCAAGTAGAATAATTAATGAGCATAAAAGCATAAATGAATGAATTAATAAATAAAGAACTCTAGCATTGTAAAACAAATGTAAGACTCAGTTGTTTGAATAAAATGGTTCTTTGGAGAACCCTAAAGAGGATAACCAGGAAACAACAAGGGAGATAAGATACTAACAAATCTGCCCAAGTGAAATGAGAAAAAGCAAATAAAAAAGTAAACAATAGAAATTAAAAATAATTGCAGATATCAGTATTAAATTGGTTATAAATATACATGATAATATATTTTGAAAACTTAGAAGAAATATCTAGAAAGATATAAACAGCAGAATTTAACAATACCACAAGATAGCTTAGGGTGGATCACTCTTCTAGAGTGATCCAGAAGAGCCTTGTTTAAAATGCGCTGGGTACAGTTTCAAAGTGAAGTCTTTTCAAGGTACAGATTATTCTTATGCTGCTGTACAGCCTCCACTCTAAGAATCAAGCTTCTCAAAATTCCATGGAATTGAAATCATGGCAAATTGTATAGCATATAACTGCTACTTTTGATGCTGTATTATTTCAATTCTTCTTTAAAAACTTCTACTAAATTAATAATGTACTCTACAATGGGTAAATTCATAGAAGTTGAATATGCTAAACAGAGATAAATGTCTTCGAATAATCCTGTCCCCTTCTCCCCTCAATATGCAGTATAAAGTTAGCTGTCCAAAGAAAATTTATGAATAGTTGTTTCATAAGTGTGCAACTTTCTTCCAATAGACTGGAAATCTTAAGTGAAGGATGTGCCTTCTGCTCTTATTTTTATGCACCCTAGTGTTAAAAACTAAAATTTGAACAAATACAGGATGATATGTGCTTGTGAGATAATGAACATCAGAAACAGCATAGCACAGGAATTTTAGTCCAAAAAACTTAATTTTGAATTCTACCTCTGCCGCTTTTTATTCTGTGGGGTTAGGACAAATTACTTAACCTCTAAGCTTTAGTTATTCTGTCAGCCTCAAAGCCCATTAACAATTCCTGGGGAATAAAAACAGAATCTGGATAACAAATTAATATCTAAACTTTTATTCTTTTTGTACTTAGTCTAGTTTCATTTATTCTTAAAGGAACACATGTAGAGGACTCGTGCTGGGGGAATCACACCTAAACTGAGTTCCTAGTGCAAAGACGATGTATCCACCCCTCTTCTCAGCAGGCGGCAAGCAGACTGCACCCTGCCACTGGGAGGATCAGCACAGCTGCGCATGCCCAGAGAGAAGTCCACTTCTTCTCCCACTAATGAGGTCCTTATAAAGCATCCTTGCCCACCACCTGTCTGGGAGAGCCTGGACCCATCTATGTGAGCTTGTGTCTCTTCATTCTCTAATCAAAGAATAAAATTTTCCTTTGTTTCAGAACCCCAAAAAGGATTTTTTTGGGGGACCAACTGGGGAGAATTGGTAACAAATTTATCTATAAAATGTGTATGATAATAAGCTAGAGGGAAAGTATTAAACATGGGGACTGAATTATATAAATGGAAAATAGCACAGTGTTGAGCAAGGAAATGGCACCCCACTCCAGTACTCTTGCTTGGAAAATCCCATGGGCGGAGGAGCCTGGTGGGCTGCAGTCCATGAGGTCGAGAAGAGTCGGACACGACTGAGCGACTTCACTTTCACTTTTCACTTTCATGCATTGGAGAAGGAAATGGCAACCCACTCCAGTGTTCTTGCCTGGAGAATCCCAGGGACGGGGGAGCCTGGTGGGCTGCCGTCTATGGGGTTGCACAGAGTCGGACACGACTGAAGTGACTTAGCAGCAGCAGCAGAGCACATAGTAATAGCTCAATAAATGATCAGGAGGATGTTAACAGGCTGTATTTATGATTTCAAGTTTGCATCCTCCTCAATGGGAGTGGTTTATCAGTTGTACTTTAAGTAGTGGTTTGGCACATAGCAGGTATGAAATAAATACCTATTGAACGAATGAAAAATAAACTTACAGTATTTGCCAGACATGATTTGCTTAGTCTGTCTTAAAATAACTCAATGGTAAGTATTTTCATTATTGCAACACCAAACAAGATTTTATTTCTTCTATTGTTAATAAAAGATTGGTTTAAAAGGACTTGATAAGTACACATTTATCTTTTATATGTGCCATACCTTTAGTTCTTCTGGCAGTTTTTCTCATTTGGTGTCAAAAAATATATGTGTTGGGGAAATTTTTCTATCAGTATTTTGTAGTAATAAGAGAAGCTGAATGAAATACAATGGAGACTGACAGAAGAAAAAGTATAGCCCAGCATCTGGGTAGTATGATTAATTTTTTAACACAAATTTGTTCATTTAGTGTGTGCCTACATTTGTCTTTCATCATTCCATTCTAATAATGAGTTTCAAAGATGAAAATAATTATCTCACAAAAAATACACTTCAGTGCTGGGGCGACATTAGTTTAAAGAGGCATGAGCCATCATTTGCTTGCACTTGTCATCAAATTCCTTCAATTTAATGGTCATTTAAGAAGTCATCCCCCCTCCTTCATTTGGGATGAATGTGAATGTGCCTATCCAGGGAGAGCACCAATCAATTTAGTAGTTAATGATTATTGTTTCCATTTCAGAGTATTTACATTTTCCTCCAGCTTTTCCTATTATGGTATTATACGATTTATGGGGGAAGTCACTGCTCTCTCAGCATCTGTGAGCATTTCTTTGCTTATTCTTCATGAAAACATTTAGTTAGAATTTAACAGAGAAACAACAACAACAACTAGAAATGTCTTTCTCCACCTCAGTGAACACAAAAAATCAATCATCTCAGAGAGTCTGCATTAGACCCAACACTGCATAATGCAAATATGGCACAACGTCTATCTTTACATTTATTTGCAAATGTGTACAGATATGCTTCATATAAATTAATCCTCTATTTCATTATAAGAAAAGAATTACGTCTGTGGTCAAAAAGAGTGGTGGGGGGGAGAGTTAATCTGATTTAGCGCAGCATGTGAAAAATTAATTGAAAGTCAGAACTCCATAGTGTTTATTATAAAGTAATTTCACACCAGCTCAGGATTAGCATGGTAACGGGTGACAATAGGTCATGACTGCATTAATTGAAAGCACACTTTATGAAGGGGAGTAAGAAAGAGAAGAAGAGAGAGAAAAAAAGAATATTAATTTAGTGGCATAGGATGTATTACACATAGGTAGTGGTATGGGATGAAGGGCAGGGATGGAACCTCATCGAAAAAGACAGCCTTTTGCAAAATCAGATGTCTGTCTTAGTGTAGCTCATGAAACTTTGAGACATTTGGGATCCCCAAAGACTGAAATGCTTTCCAATTACAGCATCTTTTAACTGCTGTCTTCTAACTGAAGACACTGGCGTACACTCTGGTGGTGATGCTGAAACCAGTGGAGAAAGGGAAAGCCCCAGTAGGTGGTTTAAGTTCTCCTCAACTTTTGTTCTCTGAGGACTCAGCTTGACTCTCAGAAACTCGTCTCTCACCTGGACAGATTAGTGCGATAGTATTAGTGGTAAAGTGAAGGCATCTTTGGTTCAACAACTGTAATAAAGCCAAAGGTTAATAAAGCCAATACTGGAAGACAAGCAACAGAAAAGTAACCTGTCATTTTGCCATTATGCTGGCTGAGTGGCCAAGTCAGGCTCAGCCTTCTAGATGAGTGCAGAGGTCACTGAGCCTCCACCTCTGTAGCACCCTGTGCCCCAGCACACGTTGCCAGCCCCACTGATGGGCTGTGGGCTGGGGTGTGCAACCTGGACCGCAGCCTGCATTTCAGCGGCTGAAATGGGAAGCTTTGGTGTGGTGGAATGGGGTGAGGTACTAAAGAAGTTTCAGGACTAGGAGAATAGGCACAGACACAGGTCACACGTGGCACATATTGTAATTGAGAACTCTGCAGTATTAACTGTAGCCATTGTTCAGGGCTGGGCTCATTAACTAGTCAAATAAGCATTTCCATTAGAATAAACAAACAGAAAAGGTAGAACAATGTAACACCTGTTTAATCAAGCCAGGAACTGACTCAAAGCCATTAAATTCACAGAAATGGATGGGAAAGAAACTAGCTGGTTCTGTAGCTGCATGGTGGGGTGAGTGATATGTATGAAAGTCCGGTGTATGGAGAGAAGGTGGCGGCTGGAGCAAGAAGAAATCAGTGACTTTTATTTATAAAGAGAAAAAATCATTTTCTATATTTATACAATTCTGTGGTATGAGCTGATGAGTGTGACCTTTCTGCCTGCCCTTTCTTGTGGAAAGTTTGCAACCCAGGCTGACACAAGCTGTTGTAATATGTTAATTTTGACCCAGGACTGCTACAAATACTAAGCATGATCTCTTAGACATTTTTTGCTAAAAAATATAGTCATTTTAGAGATAGCTTTAAGCATGAAGTATCCCCATGAAATGTACTAACCTTTCCAATGAAGGTCAAAATTTACTAAAAACAAAAAGCAAAATGAGGGGGAAAAAGTGGTGTAAAGACATGGGAACACTATGAAGGTTGTTAACTGGGAGGTTAGCTTTCAAGCACAGTCCTTTTTCCTTTATTCTTTCACAAAGGAAGCTTTGATCCTTGGATGAGCATGGTGGGAGGTCAGCTGGAAATCATCTGGAAAAATTGAGTAGAGATAAATTCAGAGAGATGGAATGAGCTTGGAATCTCCTGTCAAGGAGCAAAGTGTAATATCAGAGGCTATAAGGCTGTAAGGAAATGGGAAAGCAGGTTAAGAGTGTTCTGTGACGCTGGGCCAATATCCACTTATTCCAGGGCTGCCCATACATCTGAGGGCTGACCACTATGGGTCAAAGCACCAATGCCAACTCCATCAACTAACAGTAAGTGACAGTGACATGGGTGCTCCCGGGGCAACACTGCAGTGATCGGGGAAAACAGGTCACGGCTACTCAGCTCCTAAGAATTGTTGCTACACAGAAGTATGAGCCAACAGTGCCTGTATCTTCTGACTTCTCAAGAGGAGACAAGAAAAGACATTTTATATGAAATTTTCCAATTTCTAAGTGTGTACAACTAATTAAAATGTTTGAAATTACTGTGTGGACCTAACAAAGACTGTGAGCAAGACACAACTCTAAGCTCACAGTTTGCCACTCTGGTGCAGAGAGTTTGCCCCCAGCCCTCCTAGTTGAAATCTATTTGCTGGAAGATAGATGTCTCTCCTCGTGTGTGTGCTTATAGAAATGGTGTTTATCATTATATATCATTATGTTTTTAAGTATAAAGGTTAAATGAGTTTTTCCTTTTCTAATCATTGACTCACAGTGTTCCGTGACTCTCAATTTTTCTCAGGTAAAATAAAAGGCAAGATGTGGAATATGGGTTCTGTGACACGCAAAATCAAAATGTTGAGGTTCATCTCATTAAACTCCAATGTTGTATCTTTTCTTCATTCTTAAAGACAAAGAGCAACTATTTTTGTAGTAGAGAAGGAAATCTTAACATGGGCCGAGCTGGACTCTAAGCTCTCTAACTTAGTACACATTATGTTGAATGTAAATATGGATTGTGTACTTCCTTTTTTGGAGGGAGAGTCCATAGCTTTCACTGGCTCCCAAAGTAAAGTAAAAGTGTTAGCTACTCAGTCGTGTCTGACTCTTTGTGAGCCCATGAACTGTAGCCCACCAGGTTTCTCTGTCCATGGGATTCTCCAGGTATTAATATTGGAGTGGGTTGCATGTCTTCCAGAGGATCTTCCTGACCCAGGGATCGAACACAGGTCTCCCACATTGCAGGTGGAGGAGTCCATATCTCCTCTCAAAAGATCAGTATCTACTGCTCTAGGTCTTACTGATAATCTTGAACTACTTATGCTCCAGAAAAAAAGTACATTTTCTCTGTTTCATCTGTGTCACCTGAGGTTCACAGAAAAATTACAATAGCAAGGAGCTCTTCTATCAGTCTTTTAGCGTAAAATCTAGAGTCACATATTTGATGAATATGTCAGGGGATCAATTACTAGGTTATTAGGTCAAGTTATTTCCAAACAGAGCAAATTACTTTTTTATACACTTACTTGACACATATTTAAAAATTGGTAGAATCCATACTTTCCTAGACTAGAGACTTTTTAGATAATATGCTAGGTGGAGATTTGTAATTCTTGTTTCCTATCATCTGAACCCCCCTCCTTAGATTTTGAGACTATATGGAATTAAAGGAATTAATTAAAATTCCTGGTGAGAGTACATAGAGAGTGCATAAGGAGGAAAAAAACTCAGCTTTGAATAAGCCCTATCCATGATTATATTAAGGTAATATTCCCAAATAATTCTCTTCAAGAAACTAAATGTCCTCTGGAAGATATAACATCATCCAGAGCCTCACATACATACAATATATATGACTCAGATTTAAAAAAATAAGAAGGTAGAAAAGATAAAAATTAGTCAGAAATCAAGAGACAAAAAGAAACAAAACCATTGAAACAGGTTCACAGGAAATATGGATATTGGAGTAGACTTTAAATGAGTGTGATTAATATAAATTCCAGAAATTATATGACTATCAGAGAATTTCAGAAGAGAGCAGTAATAAGCCTTCCCAGACTAAAATGGAAAATCTAGAACTGACAAAATACCACCAAATAAGAGACCAACCAGTGTGTTTAACTGCAGATTAGATTAAGCTGGAGAGAAATTATTAAAGTAATATAAAGGTTAGAAGAAAACATCTTGATTAAAGCAAAGAGAAAAATAGACTTGAATGTTCAGAAAAGAGCATCAGAGGCATAAAGGATGCCCAGAAAATGTATAACATATAATTAATTGGAATTATAGAAGGAAGAGAGAGTGAGGGAAGAGGGAGAGGAATGTGGGGAAAGAGAGGGAGACAGAGAGAGAATAAATGAATGGAAGAAAATAAATATTTGAAGCATCAATGTCAGAAATCATCCAAATGAAAGAAAAACATCAAGTAACTGATTCAAGAGGTGCCATGATCTCAAAGCAGAATAAATACACACAGAACTACATAGAGGCATATCAAAATAATACTGCTGAAAACAAAGGATGAATAAACAAAATGTTAAAAGAAGCCAGAGAAAAATGTTACAATAACTTTTAAGGAGCAACAATATGACTGATAGATGACTCATCCACAAATTATGCAAGCTAGAACACAATAAATGTTATCTTGGCTTCCCTGATAGCTCAGTCGTTAAAGAATCTACCTGCAATGCAGGAGACCTCAGTTCGATTCCCAGGTTTGGAAGATTCCCCGGAGAAGGGAAAGGCTACTCCAGTATTCTGGCCTGGAGAATTCCATGAACTGTATAGTCCATGGGGTTGCAAAGAGTCAGACACGACTGAGTGACTTTCACTACTACCACTACTACTCAAAGTGCTGAAGATTTTTATGTTCAGCAAAAGTAGCGTTTAAATAGAGCAAAACCGTTATGGGCTTCTGCTTCCAGTCAATATGAAGAAATAGGGACCGGATTAACCCTCCTGTCTGAAACAACAACAACAACAACAAAACCAAATTGGAGAAGATAATAAAATTTCGCAGGCACTTGACATAAAGGCAAAGAAAGAGTGATCCTTAAAAGATGTGAAACAAAGGAAGTAAGCACTATAATTACCCCAGTTTAATGACTTGAAAGATTTCCCAGCTGAATGTAGGGAGGAGAAACCCTCAAAAGTTAGTGATAAAAAGGACAAATAATCCAATATGGAATGAGCAAGATATTTGAATAGACCCTTTACTAAAGAAGATATAGAAACTGCAAACAAAAGCATAAAAAGTGCTTACTATCACTAAGCATTAGAGGAGTGACCATTAAAACCACAATCATATCTCACTACCAACCTACTAGAATGGCTAATATTAAGCCAGATGACCCTACAAGTGTTGGCAAGGATATGGAGAAATTAGAACTCTCATATATTTTTGGTGAGAGTGTAAAATAGCATAACCACTTTGAAAAAGTTAGACAGCTTCTATATGCCTACCATATGAGTCAAACATTCCATACCTAGATATTTACCTACAAAAAATGAAAGCATGTACCCGTAGAAGTATTTTTACATGACACAATTTTTCAAAGTATTCTTACTTTTATTGGCCTTAAACTGGAAATAGCCCAAGTGTCCATTAAAAAATAAATGGATAGATACTTTGTGATACATCCATTCAGTGAAATACTACTCAGCAACTTAAAATAATGAATTAGTGGACTTCCCTGCTGGTCCAGTGGTTGGGAGTCTGCCCGGACTCCCAAGGCAGAGGACATCAGTTCAACCCTTGATTGGGAAGGATTCCATATGCTTTGGGGCAACTAAGCCAGCATGGTAAAATTCCTGAGCCTGAGAGCCTAGAGCCCGTCCTCCGCAATGAGAGGTCACCACAGTAAGAAGCCCGTACACCACTACCAAGAGTGGCCCCAGCTCTCTGTAACTGGAGAAAGTCCATGCATAGAAATGAAGACCCAGCACAGCTCTCCCTCCAAATAATAATAAAATAAAGAATTAAAATACTGAACTAGTGAAACATGTAACAAAATAGTTCATTTTAGAATGATTATGCTGAAAGAGACCAGACAAAAAGGAAAACATACTTGCATAATTCTTATATATAAAAATCCAGAAAATGCAAGCTAATATGACAAAGAGCAGATTATTGATCGTTGGGAAAGGAGGGCAGTTATGGGAAGGAGGGAACTAATATAAGGGCCATATGAAAACTTTTGGAATTTATGGGTCTGTTCACTCTCTTGATTGTGGTATGGTTTCATGGGTGCATACATATGTCAAAACTTGACAAATCACATACTATAAACTGAATATCTTCAATTCTTTGTCAATTATACTTCAATTAAGATGTTAAAAAATAAAGGAAAATGGAAATATATTACAACACAATAATGACATAGTTCTTCTTGAATATACCTGAACTAAAGAAAATACAATAGGAATTTATTCAGGTAGAAGGAAAGTATCCCAGATGGAACAGACAGATATAAGAAAGAACAAAGAATGATAAAAAGTTTAAATATGTTCAGTTCAGTTCAGTTCAGTCGCTCAGTCATGTCCGACTCTTTGCGACCCCATGAATCGCAGCACGCCAGGCGACCCTGTCCATCACCAACTCCCGGAGTTCACTCAGACTCACGTCCATCAAGTCAGTGATGCCATCCAGCCATCTCATCCTCTGTCGTCCCCTTCTCCTCCTGTCCCCAATCCCTCCCAGCATCAGACTCTTTTCCAATGAGTCAACTCTTTGCATGTGATGGTCAAAGTACTGGAGTTTCAGCTTTAGCATCATTCCTTCCAAAGAAATCCCAGGGCTGATCTCCTTCAGAATGGACTGGTTGGATCTCCTTGCAGTCCAAGGGACTCTCAAGAGTCTTTTCCAACACCACAGTTCAAAAGCATCAATTCTTTGGCGCTCAGCCTTCTTCACAGTCCAACTCTCACATCCATACATGTGATGTGACTAGACGGACCTTTGTTGGCAAAGTAATGTCTCTGCTTTTGAATATGCTATCTAGGTTGGTCATAACTTTCCTTCCAAGGAATAAGTGTCTTTTAATTTCATGGCTGCAGTCACCACCTGCAGTGGATAAGTCTAAATGAATAATGATAGGTAAAAACAGTAAAAAACAATGTCATTTGCTATTAAAATGTATATGATAATACATATAAACTAACAACTATGAAAGATGTAAATGGAGTTAAACTGTTCTAATTTCCTCACATGTTTTGGAAGTGATAAGTTATATTAGACTTTAATAAGTTAATATGCACATGTAATCTCCAGGATCATATGGAATAAAATGTTAAATATAATAATATTACAATGAAAAAAAATTATTTCAATGAAGACAAGAAAAAAGAGAAAATGAAACATAACACAAGTGGAGCAAACAGAAAACAAGTAACAAGATGATAGATTTAATATAATATATTAATGTATCAGTTCAGTTCAGTTGCTCAGTCATGTCCAGCTCGTTTGACCTCATAGACTGCAGCATGCCAGGCTTCCCTGTCCATCACCAACTCCCAGAGCTTATTCAAATTCATGTTCACTGAGTCAGTAATGCTATCCAACCATCTCATTCTCTGCTGTCCCCTTCTCCTCCTGCCTTCAGTCGTTCCCAGCATCAGGGTGTTTTCCAATGAGTCCGTTTTCTTCACATTAGGTGCCTAAAGTATTGGAGTTTCAGCTTCAGCATCAGTCCTTCCAATGAATATTCAGGACTGATTTCCTTTGGGATGGACTGGTTGGATCTTCTTGCAGTCCAAGGGACTCTCAAGAGTCTTCTCCAACACCACAGTTCAAAAGCATGAATTCTTTGGTACTCAGCCTTCTTAACAGTCCAGCTCTCACATCCATACATGATTACTGGAAAAACCATAGCTTTGACCAGACGCACCTCTTTTGGCAAAGTAATGTCTTTGCTTTTTAATATGCTATCTAGGTTGGTCATAGCTTTTCTTCCAAGGAGCAAGATTTTAATTTCATGGCTACAGTCACCATCTGCAGTGATTTTGGAGCCCAAGAAAATAAAGTCTCTCACTGTTTCCCCATCTATTTGCCATAAAGTGTTGGAACTGGATGCCATGATCTTAGTTTTCTGAATGTTGAGTTTTAAGCCAACTTTTCCCCTCTCCTCTTAATATATCAGTAATTATATTTAATTATTAGGGCTAAGTATTTCTATTAAAAATAAAGATAACAGTTGCTATTATAGACTAGATAAGCAAATGGTCTTCCTTAGATAAACAAATGGCTCAGTGGTAAAGAATCTGCCTGCAAAGCAAGAGACCCAGGTTTGATCCCTGGTTTTGAAAGGTCCCCTGGAGGAGGGCATGACAATCTACTCCAGTATTCTTGCCTGGAGAATTCCATGGACAGAGGAGCCTGGCAGGCTGTAGTCCATAGGGTTGCACAGAGTTGGGCATGACTGAAGCAACTAAGCAGTAGATAAACAAAATCAAGCTATAGGCTGTTTGGTGTAGATTAGGTAAAGACTGAAAGTAAAGAAATGAAAAAATAGAAGTTTATATATACACTAACCAAAGCAGACTAGTATCATTATAGTGATAACAAATAAAGTAAATTTTAAGGTAGGATGAAATATTAAAGAGAGACAAAAAAGTATCATTTTACCCCAAAATATCACAATTCTAAATAAAGTAATAATATAGCCTCAAGATTTATGAGACAAGAATTAATAGAACTAGAAGCAGAAAAAGCTACAGCAATCATCATGGAGGGAAATTTTAACATACTTCTCTTTCTCTTAATTATTAATAGAATATACAGCAAAATTATTAATAAAAACAAGAAACAGCAAGAATGTGGAAAAATTTTAACCTTTATACACTACTGGTAGAAATGTAAAATTGTGAAAACACTTTTAGAAACAACCTGCAATTCCTCGAAAGTTTACGTGTAGACTACCAAATGTCCCAGCAATTTTATTCCTAGATATACAACCAACAGAAATAAAAATACGCTCACAGAAAACTTGCATATTATTGTTCATACCAGCGTTAATCATAATGGCCCCAAATTGGAAAGAACTCAAATATCCATCAAATGATGAAAGGGTGCATAAAATGTGACATGAGGTGTTATTTGGCCATAAAAAAGGAAAGAAGTTTTAGTACATTCTACAAGAAGAAATAATCCTTTATTTGTTAAATAAACTGAATCTATAAATAAAGCCTTCCCATGACGAGAACTCCAAGCCAAAATTCATTAATTGTTGAATTGTGTCGAACATTTGAAAAAGAGATACTGTCAGTTTTAGAGAAATATTCCAGAAAACAAAAAAGTGGCAAACTTTAACTCTTTTTATGAAGGCAACATAACTCTCATACCAAATTCTTTAAATAACATTGTTACCCTTGAATAACATTAAGAAGGGTCAATAATAGAACAATTTTTAAACTGTATATAGATATTAAAAAGTTGTAAAATATTACATAACCAAGTCTAGAAATGCTGATATTCAAGACCAAGTTGAGATTATTTCAAGAATGAAAGTTTCCTTTGATGTTTGAAACTTATTTTATGTAACATGTTAATACAATACAGGGAAAAACATATTATTTCAATATATGCAGAAAATGCATTTGATAAAATTGAACATCTGTCTATAAAAACTGTTAATAGAGAGTACTGTTCAAGACGGTACTGTAGGCAGATCCTGAACTCACTTTCTCCCCTGGACACCTCAAATCTATAGTTATATATAGAATAATTCCTCTGAAAAGACCCGAAAGCTAGCTAACAGCTTCTCCACAACAAAGGATAAAAGGGTTATGCTGAGATGAGTAGGAAAGTCAGAGTCATGGTCTTACCAAAAACCCCACTCCTGAAACTGTGAAACCCAGTTGGGAAAAATCTCACAAATTATTTGTCCCTGAGAAATAAGGGATTTGAGCCTCACATCAGGCATCTCGACACTTGGAACTTGGTTCAGAGAGATGAATCCCCACAGTGTCTCACAGTCTTGTGCCCTCCTGGCGTCTCTCTAAACCATACAGCCCACAGAGGAGATGCCCTTTGAGTGCCTGGCTCTCGTGGTCAGAGGGGCCCCATGGGACTGAGACAGTTTTTGGAAGGTCACTATCCCCAGGGAATGGTGCAAATAAAAGACTAAAACACACTTGGTCTTCCTGTGAAAACAGTCTGTTTATTTGTACTGCAACCTCAGATTGAAGGGCAAGCTTCACATGTGCATACCTCTAGAGGTTATGGACGCGCTCAGAGGGAATGTAGGCTGAGGACATTGTCTTTGCACTCTCCCTTAGCCTCAAAGCTTACCAGTATCTCCCAGAAAGGAGTTTCTACATTTTTGGAGGGCCAATTCTTGCAACTGCCACCAATGGGGCACCTCCAGATTCATCTGGAAGCCAGCAGGATTTATGATTGCAGTCACACAGCACTGTGTATATTTGCACACTTTAAAAGAAGCTGCCTGAGGTTCTGGCTTTCAATTAGCCTGAATATAAGTGCTGACTGAGATTCCTCTTTTTGGAACACTGACAGGTCTTGGCACACCCTCAACAATGGGGAGCTCTCAATGCATAGAGAGCTTAGACAATGACAAAAGTTTTAAAACCAGCAAAGAGCTAGGGTAAGGTTAAAAAATAAGATGGATCTCCTACACAAGGCCACAAGGTCTGGGAAGGGTAGCTTCTTCACTCAGTGCATAGAAACAAACACAGAGTATCAAGATAATGGAAGAATCAGAGGAATGTTCCAAACAAAAGAACAAGAAAAACATTTAATGAAATGGAGATAAACAATATACCCAATAAAGAGTTCAAAGCAGTAGATATAAAGATGCCTCCTAAACTCAGAAGAAAAATGGATGAACAAAGAACTTTGACAAAGACATAGAAAATATACTGCTACTGCTAAGTCACTTCAGTCGTGTCCGACTCTGTGCGACCCCATAGATGGCAGCCCACCAGGCTCCCCCGTCCCTGGGATTCTCCAGGCAAGAACACTGGAGTGGGTTGCCATTTCCTTCTCCAATGCATGAAAGTGAAAAGTGAAAGTGAAGTCACTCAGTTTCCTTTGATGTTTGAAACTTATTTTAAACTGTCCAACCCTCAGTGACCCCATGGACTGCAGCCTATCAGGCTCCTCCGTCCATGGGATTTTCCAGGCAAGAGTACTGGAGTAGGGTGCCATTGCCTTCTCTGATAGAAAATATAGGAGAGTGTCAAATAGAAGTTATAGTGCTGAAGAATGAAACAACTGAACTGCAAAAGACGCTAAGTGGGTTTAACAGAAGGCTAGGTGAAGGATCTTCCTGACCCAGGGATCAAACCCGGGTCTCCTGCATTGGAGGAAGATGCTTTAACCTCTGAGCCACCAGGGAAGCCCCAGATGAAGTAATAAAATGGATGAGTGATACGGAAGACAGGGCAGTGGAACTCATTCAAACAAAACAGCAAAAAGAATTTAAAAAATTTTTATTTTTAAAAAAATTTTAAAATTCTAAAATTTCTCATAGGTCCCTTAAGACTAGCTTAAAGTTCCTAGCTTAAAGGACCTATGGGGAAGCAAGTGAAATAACAATCATATCATAGGGGACTTAGAAAAAGAAGAGAAAAAAGGGCAAAAAAAATTATTTGAAAAAAAATAATAGAAAGCTATTCCATGTTCATTGATTAGAAGAATTAATTTTATTAAAATGCTTGTATTTTACAACTTAAAGATTTAATGCAGAGCCTATCAAAATTCCAAAGCCATTTTTCACAGAAATAGGAAAAGCAATGGAATTCCAGCAAAACATCTATTACTGCTGCATTGACTACACTAAAGCCTTTGACTCTGTGGATCACAACAAACTGGAAAATTCTTAGAGATGGTAACACCAAACCACCTTACCTGCCTCCTGAAAAACCTGTATTCAGGTCAAGAAGCAAGAGTTAGAACTGGACATGGAACAACAGACTGGTGCCAAATTGAGAAAGGAGTAGGTCAAGGCTGTATATTGTCATCCTGCTTATTTAACTTATATGCAGAGTATATCATGTTAAATGCTGGGTTGGATGAAGCACAAACTGGAATCAAGATTGCTGGGAGGAATATCAATAACCTCAAATACTAAGATGATGACTACCCTAATGGTAGAAGGCAAAGAGGAACTAAAAAGCCTCCTGATGAAGGTGAAAGAGGACAGTGAAAAAGCTGGCTTAAAGCTCAACATTCAGAAAACCAAGATCATGGCATCTGGTCCCATCACTTCAAAAATCAAAAATCAAAACAGTGACAGATTTTATTTTCTTGTGCTCCAAAATCACTATGTACTCTCTCAGTTCAGTTATGTCTGACTCTTTGTGACCTTATGGACTGTAGCCCATCAGGTTCTTCTGTCCATAGGATATTTCAGACAAAAATACTGGAGTGGGTTGCCATTTCCTCCTCCAGGGAATCTTCTCAACACAAGAATCAAGTCTCGATCTCTGACCTCTCCCACTCTGCAGGCAAATTATTTACTGCTGAGCCATCAGGGAAGCCCCAATTGACTATGCATGAGTTTATTTCTGGGCTTTCTATTTTGTTACATTGATCTATGTGTCTTTTTGTTCCAATAACATACTATTTTGATTACTGCAGTTTTGTAGTATAGTTTAAAATCAGGAAGCATGGTGCCTCCAGCTTTGTTCTTTCTCAAGATTATTTTGGATATTCTGGATATTCTATGTTGCTCAGTCTCTCAGTCATGTCCAACTCTTTCCGACTCCATGAACTGCAGCATGCCAGGCTTTCCTGTCCTTCACCATCTCCCAGAGCTTGCTCAAACTCATGTCCATTGAATTGGTGATGGCATCCAACCATCTCAACCTCTGTCATCCCCTTCTCCTCCTGCCTTCAATCTTTACTACAATCAGGATCTTTTCTAGTGAGTCAGTTCTCCGTGTCAGGTGGCCAAAGTATTGGAGCTTCAGCTTCAGCATCAGTCCTTCCAATGAACACTCATGATTGATTTCCTTTAGGATTGACTGGTTAGATCTCCTTTCAGTCCAAGAGACTCTCAAGAGTCTTCTCCAATACCACAGTTCAAAAGTATCAGTTCTTTGGTGCTCAGCCTGCTTTATGGTCCAACTCTCACATCCATCCATGAGTACTGGAAAAACCATAGCTTTGACTAGATGGACCTTGCTGTCTAGGTGTGTCATAGCTTTTTTTTCAAGGAGCAGGCATCTTTTAAGTTTGTAGCTGCAGTCGCTGTCCACAGTGATTTTGGAGCACAAGATAATATAGCCTATTACAGTTTCCATTTTTCTGCATCTCTTTGCCATGAGGTAGGTGATGGGACCAGCTGCCATAATCTTTGTTTTTAAATGTTGAGTTTTAAAGCCAACTTTTTCACTCTCCTCTTTCACCTTCATCAAGAGGCTCTTTAGTTTCTGTTCACCTTCTGCCATTAGCTTGTTTTCACCTGCATATTTGAGGTTATTGATATTTTTCCCAGCTATCTTGATTTCAGCTTGAGCCTCATCCAGCCCAACATTTCACATGATGTACTCTGCACAGAAGTTAAATAAGCAAAGGTGGACACTTACAAATCTTTTTCATAGAACATAGCACTTTTTCTTGTGTTTTAACTAAAACACGTATCACAAGGTGGAAAAAAATGTGCAGTCGTGACATTCTCTGTGTATGTGTGCTAAGTTGCTTTAGTTGTGTCTGACTCTGTGACCCCATGGATTGTAGCCCACCAGGCTCCCCTGTCCATGGGATTCTCCAGGCAAGAATACTGGAGTGAGTTGACATTTTCTCCTCTAGTGGATCTTCCCAACCCAGGGATCAAGCCCATGTCTCATTCCCCGTGTATAATAGTAAATCTTTCTTTAAAATGCAATAGCTCTAGTGTTTTAATTTAACCATTCTTATTTGTTATTGTTTGGCTTGTGGACATAGTTAATTTTTTTTTGGCTATAAGACTGATAAAAGTGTTTTATATTTATTACTTTATCCAGTCTTCAATACCACGAACCCAAGCAGAAAGAAAAGGAAGACAAATTACTTCTTTCCATCCTCCATCCTTCTCACAGCAAAAATAATAATCACAAAGTTGTCTTTTCAGTATGGCCACTTTCATTTTGTGATTTAGAAATTCTCTTCCTGAGGATGTGTGTGAGATTCATTCACTGATTCATTCATTAATTTTTTAACTCATCAAGCATACATTGAGTACTTCCAGAAACTATGTGAGACAATAGATCATAAAATCAGTGATGGTTTGTGTCAGGGGGTTGTGGCTTTTCCCTTTTCGGGATGGTATATTCACTAGTTTTGGGTAATCTTTTGTCACTGAAACAGAAGACAAAGCTCATATCTAATAGTATATCTAGGAATTTGATTGGTAACAACAGCTTCAACTCGAAGAAAAATTTCACTTATGAGGTTGATATGTCTACAACTGGAGCAGTCTTTTCCACATGGCTATCTGACATGTTATTATTTTTCATTTCAAAATTCCCTGAAAGACCTGGCACAAGTGAAGCCCACTGAGTTATATTGAGCTTAACTTCATGGGAAGGGAGCATCTGTGAGCTGAATTCTCCTCTGGGATAATGAGATTTCATGTGAGGCATTTGGTGTTCTGGGATTCAAAAAGGTTATCAGCCAAGCATTTATAATAAAAGTCCTCCTGCTCTTCTCTTACATGCACTGGGAAGATGGGAGTGCTATCAGTTTGACATTTCTGTCAGAACTGGTATTTGAACCACTGGATGATTCTGACAAATGCCACTGCTGTCATTGGCTCAGTTTTAATTATACCTGAGTGAAGCTTTCAATGGCAGCAAGCAGAAAACTTAATTAGTTGGAGTTAGAGAATGAGCTGGATGGAGGATTCCCAAACAATGTATGGCTTTTGGTGTAGAAAGGACCATGTTGAAAACCACCACCCTTGGCAGGGAGCTGTTCTGGGTGGAAAGTTTTCACCAATTCTAGAGATTATAGACCCATCTAAACTGCTTTTTAGAGAACATATGCTTATTACATTTATATATTTGTTTTTCAAGTAATTCAGTAGTATATGAAATAAAAAAAATCTAAAAAGAAAAAAAAAACTCAGACCTGTTTAAGAAATAACTCTATAATTTATTTCCATGAGGGCTGGTAAAAGGAATGCTACGTTGCTTCAGTCATGTCCGACTCTTTGTGACCCCATGGACTGTAGCCCCTCAGGCCTCTCTGTCCATAGGATTCTCCAAGCAAAAATACTGGAGTGGGTTGCCATTTCCTCCTCCAGGGGATCTTTCTGACCAAGGTACCAAACCCCTGCATCTCCTGCAACTCCTGCATTGCAGACAGATTCTTTACTGCTGAGCCACCGGGGGAAGCCCAGCAAAAGCAATATAGATAGATGTTCTGTTCAGGAATGGAATTAATCCCTCTATCACATCTCATATTCTCAATATTTGCTTTCAAACTGTAAATGTTTCTATACTTTTTATTTTACAATCCTATGGAAACATGCAGAAATAACCTGTGATGTCAAACTGCTAATATGCAGCAATTAAATATTAACATAACTCTTGCTTGCTGATTGGAAAAAAGTTTCCTTTCATTTAAGGAGTAATTTCAGAATTGCCGTTCTGTACAGTATTACTGAGATCCCACTTGAGGCTACTACAACTCGTCATAATTCAGAACCAGCTTACTCTACTTTTTAAATGAATTGTGGGTTTGAGATGAATCATTTGTCTTCACTCACGCAGGCTAAGCAGGCAGAAGGAGTTATGCTGAATATTGAGTTTTGTCAAACATTAAGGATGTTATTGTGCTTCATTTTATAAATAAAATATGGTGATGCCAGAAGAGACTGCACTTTTGTCTTGATGACTCAGCCAAGACTCAGGCCCTTCTACTCTTGTCAGCTGTCTAGTTTGATTTCTCTACCACTGTCATTGCTGCCTGTAAAGCCAGTGACGTCTCAGGAAGAGAATGTTACTAGATATGGATTGAATACTTGGGTGAAAATAACAGCCTACGGAGAATTCGACTTCTGAAGGAAGGCAGGACAGAGTTGAGATTTGGAGTTTTTCAAGAGGGTTCCTATGGGAATAGCTGTAATTTCTCTCTTTCAGGAATACTAAAATACTAGTTTTAGTAAAGGCTGATCTCTCTAAAGGAGATCAGCCCTGGGTGTTCTTTCGAAGAAATGACGCTAAAGCTGAAACTCCAGTACTTTGGCCACCTCATGCGAAGAGTTGACTCATTGGAAAAGACTCTGATGCTGGGAGGAATTGGGGGCAGGAGGAGAAGGGGATGACAGAGGATGAGATGGCTGGATGGCATCACTGACTCAATGGACATGAGTTTGAGTGAACTCCAGGAGTTGGTGATGGACAGGGAGGCCTGGCGTGCTGTAATTCATGGGGTCACAAAGAGTCAGACACAACTGAGCGACTGAACCGAATTGAACTGAACTGAAAATACTAGTACTTGGCCTAAGTTAGCTTTATGGCACACTGGAGTTATTAGCTTAAGAACACTATCTGAGTGGAGCCTGACCTCAACATTCTTAGCAACTTTGAAAAAGAACAAATCTTAGGTTTGGTTGTTTAGTCAAGAAATATTTATTTCCAGGAGTAAAATTACTACTGAGTTACATCTCTTGTTACTTTGCAATATCTAAATTAATTTTAAACATTGCAGTTTTTTCTTGTGCATGCTGTATTGGAATGCAGCAGTCTATCTGAAGGCCGATCTGGTTAGGCTGTACTTAATTCTGATTATCTTTTGAGTTTTCAAGGAACATGCTCCTATACCTTGACTTTCTGGAGTCTGATGATCCAAAGTATGAAATAAAGTTGATGGAGTCCTTTTTCATTGTCCCTCAGAAAATGGAATGGAATTAAAATTGGTACTTAAAATTAAATGAGGTGAGGTTCCACGTATCAAGTAAATATAAAGTATTTAAAAGAAAATGCTACAGATGACAGAAAAGCACAAAAATTGTTCCTGACATGAATAATTCACCAATTCTTGGCTGGTATAAGTCACCTACTAATGTGCATTACTTGCCATTTAATAGTGGCTGTATCTGAAGAAATATGGAAATTGGAATATTTTAATAACTTTCTATATGAAAGATGATGAGACTGCCTAAATGATTAAGAGGAAGATACGTTATAATGAACTAAAGCCACTCGAGTGTAAGGTAATTTTAATTCAAATCTCCATCTGCTTATGTATAATTAAGACTCATTTAACAAGTTAATGCCTAACAGAGAGAACTGATAAGTTTGGTATTAAAGATCTTAAAAGAAGTAAATTAAACTGTCGGGTTGAACTGGTCTTTAGTTTTAATTTCTTACACCTTGATATGAATTTCAGGGTCCATTTCTTTATCCTCACTGTTCATTTAAGTATGAACTCAAAGACAAAAGGGGAGGGGAAATGGAATTATCCCTTTTATATTTTAATTTTGAAGATCCTATCCTGTCTAAGGTGTGACAGCATCTTGACTGATATGAATATTTATACACTTCATATTGCCCATTGTATAGTATCCATATGCCATTAAGATGGTGATTTCAAAGCAACAAAAATATTTATGCACAGTTGAGATTGGCAGCAAGGTTAAACAACCTCAGAAAATTAGAGGAAAAAAGTGCCAAAGGGACTATTTTGATCTCTAGTGAATTTCATGAGCTTGCTGACTGCTCACTTCCAACTTGAATTTTTTCTGCAGTTACTGCCAAAGAAGGTCCAGCCATCATAAATATGATGTCACTCTTTTTGTCTTCTAGCATAAAAATTTAATTCTCGGTATATGACTTCTCATTAGGAGGAAGATGAACGGATCTTCTATTTACGTGCTTCTTAATACTTTCAGGACTAAATTCAAACAGTGGACTCAAGGATTCATTCAGCCTTCTTAGCAGTATCCTCACTGAGAAGTCATGGGTTTTTAACAATGCCTGTGTAATGCCAGTGCTGCTAGGGACTATCGAGTGAAACCTCAGTCTTCTGACTTATTGTCATTCATCACATATGGCTCTTGTCAGATCACCTAGACTGACAATTCAAGTCATGAAAGGGAAGTGTTAATCTGTCAGTCGTGTCCGGCTCTTTGTGACCCTATGGGCTGTAGCCTGCCAGGCTCCTCTGTCTATGCGATTCTCCAGGCAAGAATGCTGGAGTGGGTTGCCATTTCATCCTCCAAGGGATCTTCCCGACTCAGGGACTAAACCCAGGTCTCCCGCATTGCTGACAGATTCTTTACCATCTGAGCCACCAGGGAAGCCATAAGTTCCACAAATTAAATCACTGAAGATTTTTTGAGTCCTCTTAAGAAATTTATAGCTCTAATCACCTCCTAATATGCACCACTACCTCATTTCTTATAACTTAAAAGCTAGAAAGTACTCTATTGTTTGGTTCTTTTATCTTATCGGTGCTATAAGGTCAAGTAATTTGCTCAAGTTCACAAAGTGTGTCGGAAGCTAGGTCTAGTATTCTGAGTAATAGTTCAACACTCTTTCCATCATATCACTCTGTCTCTTAGATATATTAAATATACAGTTTTTCACACACAATTTATACAAACATGTATTTTTCCATATATATTTACTTACACAATTTAAATATCCATATATTAACAATGACTCATTATGTCTTCTACTACTTAGAAATATATCTCAGAAGGAAAGTAAGTATTTGCTAGAACTTTCAACATTTCCTATGTAAGGAAAGCAAGACTTATATTTGAAAGAATCTGGTTACTCCTCCAGGAAGTACATACTATTTTTCCCAAAAAGTGTTTAGAAAGCAGTGTCTTCAGCAAGTTTTCATCCACTAAATTATTAATAATTTGATTAGCCACTTAACATGTTTATGTTCAATACACCTGTTCACCTCCAAATCCCTCGTGCAATAGTAGGCCTCCCTTGGTGTGTGTGGTCACTGCAACTGGGGATTTTCCTTAGAGGCAGTGAGGTCCTAAGGTGAATATTTCTTTTCTTGCAAGTAGTTATTCTCATGCATCATTTTTGAAAATACAATTATTAAAAACACTCCGCAGGTCATTTTTAGAATTTGATTCAAAAGTATTTTAAATGATTGTATTCTTTAATCTAGCAGGCTTACTCCTGATTATTTACCCAAAAGAAATAACCCAATATATACATAGAATACATACATAACATATACAGAGTACAGACATGCATAGACTACATACATTGATGTATAAACAAGTGTGCTTACTGAACCATTATTTATTATACCAGCAGCATATAGTAAGAGAAAGGGAGAATGCAATTGTTAAATATGTTATGGTTTGGTCATATAATGGATACTCTAAACACTGAAAGTGCTGCATATAAACATTATTGTTATAGGTGGTTATTTTAAATATGAGCTTACCAGGTGGTGCTAGTGGTAAATAACCTCCCTGCCAATACAAGAGACTTAAATGACATGAGTTCAATCCCTGCAGGAGGGCATGGCAACCCACTCCAGAATTCTTGCCTTGAGAGTTCCGTGGACAGAAGTACCTGGTGGGATACAGTCCATAGGTTACAAAGAGTTGGACACAACTGAAGCAACTTAACACACATGCACATTTTAAACATATTGATAAATCAAACAATCAGGACATGAACATTTGCATCATCTGATCTGATTTTGTAAAAAATAACTATATATATTTATACAGAGAGGTTTAGAATGGCATTGTTTTTGGTGGGCTCTTTTGTTTGCAGTGACAGCAAACTTCTTTAGGTTAAAATAATGATGACCTATCATGTCATATACACCCATCATGTGTATGATCACACATGAAAATAGGGTATATAGGAATCTCAATCACATAGTAAGACTTCATGTTAAGCAGAAGAAAATTCATTACCACTTATTACTAAAAAGCATAAACTGCAATAGTCAAGCTTTATGGAAACAGAAACTGGAGAGCCATTCATAAGATTGTCCTACTTTGAGAATGCATGCCTCCTTACCTTAGTTCTTCACCATTATGGAGACTCTTTTTCTCTCTGAGTGTCTATTTTCTTTTTTTTTAACATTTTTTTAAAATTTTATTTTATTTTTAAACTTTACAATATTGTATTGGTTTTGCCAAATATCGAAATGAATCCGCCACAGGTATACATGTGTTCCCCATCCTGAACCCTCCTCCCTCCTCCCTCCCCATACCATCCCTCTGGGTCGTCCCAGTGCACCAGCCCCAAGCATCTAGTATCATGCATCGAACCTGGACTGGCGACTCGTTTCATACATGATAGTATACATGTTTCAATGTCATTCTCCCAAATCTTCCCACCCTCTCCCTCTCCCACAGAGTCCATAAGACTGTTCTATACATCAGTGTCTCTTTTTCTGTCTCATATACAGGGTCAGTAACTAACCAGTGACCTCCCCAAGCTCCAGTTGAAATTTCATTGATTCACTTGATCAATACTATTATTTTGACGTTTATAATCTAGGTCACTTCTTAGATAACTGCCTCAAGTTTGGATACTTTTGGGTTAGATATCCACTTACTATTCCAATCAGCAGTGGTTAGGGGTGGGTTTTCATGGTACCAGGAGGTGACCGATAAAAGACTACTATAACTCAATGGTAAAAAATAATTAAAATGGGCAAAGAACTTGAATAGACACTTTTCTAGAAGAAATTATAAGAAGGACTGACAAGTACATGATAAAGTGATCAACATAACTAATCACGAGATAAATGCAAATCAAAATCAGAACGACATATCACCTCACATGTGTTAGAATGGCTCATTATAAAATGAGATAAGTGCTGGCAAAGAATATGGGAAAATGGAATCCTCCTATTGTTGGTGGGAACAGAAATTGTTTCAGCCACTATGGAAAGCAGCAGAGGTTCCTAAAAAATTAAAAAATATGACTACAACACGATTCAGCAATCTCATTTTTAAGTATATAGCTGAAGGAAACAAAAATCACTATCCCAAAGAGAAATCTTAACGCCATGTTTATTGCAGTATTATTCACAGTAGCCAAAACACGGAAATGACCTAAGTATCCACTGACATATGAATGGGTGAAGAGTTGGCATGAATAATTAATACTGTAATAAAATAAATTCTACCCCATTTTAAAAATTATCAAGTATTAGTAATTATGAGGAATATTGGGAATTCTTACATACTGCTAGTGGTAATATAAACTTACAAACACTTGAATCGAATTTGCATCTTTACATCTCCTGCATTGGCTGGTGGGTTCTTTATCACTAGCGTCACCTGGGAAGACTCATGCATAATCTAAGACCCCATAATTCAACTTCTAAGTATACACCCAGTGAAAATGTGTGCACCACATATAGAAGAATGTCCAAAGTATTCAATGTGATAATCTATAATTGAAAACAAGCCAAATGCTCATCAGCTATACAATAGATGTATAAATGGTGGTCATCTCACAACGTAATACTGCACAGTGATAAAAATAAGCAAACTACAAGTACATATAACACCTCAAGAAAAAAAAATTCATTAAGTAAAAGAAGTCAGACCCAAAGAATATATACTGTAGAATCCCATTTTTACAAACATTAAAATAGGCAAATTTTATGTCATGTTAGAAATCTGAATAGGGTTTACAATTGGAAAGGATGGAGGGATAATACTTAAGAGGTGGATTATGGAAGGTCAAAAATGTTTTATTTCAAGACCCGGATACTGGTTATACAAGTGTGTCAATTTTGTGAGAATTTAGACTTTTTTATGTTTCTCTACTTTGATACAAAATTTAAAATATAAATCATTAGTAAATAATTTTTAAACTTATTCAACATAGTCAACAAAAAGGCAGAAATGCAGTGCAATCTAAAAAATGACACAACGATCTCTATTCATTTCCAAGGCAAACGATTCAATATCACAGTAATCCAAGTCTATGCTCCAACCACTAATGCTGAAGAATCTGAAGTTGAACAGTTCTAATGACCTACAAGATCTCCCAGAACTAATACCAGCCAAATGATGTCCTTTTCATCAAAGGGGACTGGAATGCAAAAGTAGGAAGTCAAGATATACCTGGCTGCTGCTGCTGCTGCTGCTGCTGCTGCTAAGTCGCTTCAGTCGTGTCCAACTCTGTGTGACCCCCTAGATGGCAGCCCACCAGGCTCCCCCATCCCTGGGATTTTCCAGGCAAGAACAATGGAGTGGGTTGCCATTTCCTTCTCTAATGCATGAAAGTGAAAAGTGAAAGTGAAGTCGCTCAGTCGTGTCTGACTCTTAGCGACCTCATGGACTGCAGCCCACCAGACTCCTCCGTCCATGGGATTCTCCAGGCAAGAATACTGGAGTGGGTTACCATTGCCTTCTCCCTGGAGGAACAGGCAAATTTGGGTTTGGAGTACAAAATGAAGCAGGGCAAATGTTAATAGAGTTTTGCCAAAAGAACACACTGGTTAGAGCAAACACTCTCTTCCAACAACACAAGAGATGACTCTACACATGGACATCACCAAAAATACCAAAATCAGGTTGATTATATTCATTGCAGCCAAAGATGTAGAAGCTCTATACAGTCAACAAACACAAGACCAGGAGCCAACTGTCACTCAGATCATGAACTCCTTATTGCAAAATTCAGACTTAAATTGAAGAAAGTATGTAAAACCAATAGATCGTTTAGGTCTAATGATTGGTAAACTAGACCTAAATCAAATCCCTTATGATTATATAATGAAAGTGAGCAAATAGATTCAAGGGATTAGATCTGAGAGACAGAGTGCCTAAAGAATTATGGACAGAGGCTTGTGACATTGCACAGGAGGTGGTGATCAAGACCATCCCCAAGAAAAAAGAATTGCAAAAAGGCAAAATGGTTGTCTGAGGAGGCTTTACAAACAGCTGAGAAAAGAAGAGACGCTAAAGGCAAAGGAGAAAAGGAAAGATGTATCCATCTGAATGCAGAGTTCCAAAGAATAGCATGGGGAGAGGGCAAAGCCTTCCTAAGTGGTCAGTGCAAAGAAATGTAGGAAAATAATAGAATGGGAAAGACTAGAGAACTCTTCAAGAAAATTAGAGATACCAGGGGAACATTTCATGCAAAGACAGGCACAGTAAAGGACAGAAACAGTATGGACCTAATAGATGCAGAAGATATTAAAAAGAGGTGGCCAGAATACAGAGAAGAACTGTACAAAAAAGATCTTAATGACTCAGATAACCATGATGGTGTAATCACTCACCTAGAGCCAGACATCCTGGAATGTGAAATTAAGTGGGCCTTAGGAAGCATCACCACAAACAAAGCTAGTGGAGGTAATGGAATTCCAGTTGAGCTATTTCAAGTCCTAAAAGATGATTCTGTGAAAGTGCTGCATTCAATATGTCAGCAAATTTGGAAAACTCAGCAGTGACCATAGGACTGGAAAAGGTCAGTTTTCATTCCAATCTCAAAGAAAGGCAATGCCAAAGAATGTTCAAACTATTGCACAATTACACTCATCTCACACGCTAACTAAGGAATGCTAAAAATTCTCCAAACTAGGCCAAAGCCTTTGATTGTATGGATCACAATAAACTGTGGGAAATTCTGAAAGAGATGGGAATACCAGACCACCTGACCTGCCTCTTGAGAAATTTGTATGCAGGTCAGGAAGCAACAGTTAGAACTGGACATGGAACAACAGACTGGTTCCAAATAGGAAAAGGAGTACGTCAAGGCTGTATATTGTCACCCTGTTTATTTAACATATACAGAGTACATCATGAGAAATGCTGGGCTGGAAGAAGCACAAGCTGGAATCAAGATTGCTGGGAGAAATATCAATAATCTCAGATACGCAGATGACACTACCTTTATGGAAGAAAGTGAAGAGGAGCTAAAGAGCCTCTTGATGAAACCAAAAGAGGAGAGTGAAAAGGTTGGCTTAAAGCTCAACATTCAGAAAACTAAGAGCGTGGCATCTGGTCCCATCACTTCATGGTAAATAGATGGGGAAACAGTGGAAGCAGTGTCAGACTTTCTTTTTTGGGCTCCAAAATCACTGCAGATGGTGATTGTAGCCATGAAATTAAAAGATGCTACTCCTTGGAAGGAAAGTTATGACCAACCTAGACAGCATATTGAAAAGCAGAGACATTACTTTGCCAACAAAGGTCCATCTATTCAAAGCTATGGTTTTTCCAGTAGTCATGTATGGATATGAGAGTTGGACTGTGAAGAAAACTGAGTGCCAAAGAATTGATGCTTTTGAACTGTGGTGTTGGAGAAGACTCTTGAGAGTCCCTTGGACTGCAAGGAGATGCAACCAGTCCATTCTAAAGGAGATCAGTCCTGGGTGTTCATTGGAAGGACTGATGTTTAAGCTAAAAACTCCAGTACTTTGGCCACCTCATGTGAAGAGTTGACTCATTGGAAAAGACTCTGATCCTGGGAGGGATAGGGGTCAGGAGGAGAAATGGATGACAGAGGATGAGATGGCTGGATGGCATCACCGACTCGATGCACATGAGTTTGAGTAAACTCTGGGAGTTGGTGATGGACAGGGAGGCCTGGCATGCTGCGATTCATTGGGTCGCAAAGAGTTGGACACGACTGAGCAACTGAACTGAACTGAATTGAAGCTTCAACAGTATGTGAACTGTGAACTTCCAGATGTACAAGTTGAATTTAGAAAAGCCAGAGGAACCAGGGATCAAATTGCCAATATCCGCTGGATTATAGATAAAGCAAGAGAGTTCTAGTAAAACATCTACTTCTACTTTATTGACTATGTCAAAGCATAGGCATTTGACTGTGTGGGTCACAACAAACTGTTGAAAATTCTTGAAGAGTTGGGAATACCAGACCACTTTACTTGTCCCTTGAGAAATCTGTATGCAGGTCAGGAAGCTACAATTAGAACTGGACATGGAACAACTGACTGGTTCAAAATGGGAAAGGAGTACATTAAGGCTGTATGTTGTCACCTTGCCTATTTAACTTCTATGTAGAATATATCAGGTGAAATGCTGGGTTGGATGAAGCACAAGCTGGAATCAAGACTGGAGGGAGTAATAGTAATAATCTCAGATATGCAGATGTCACCACTGTTATGACAGAAAGTGAAGAGGAACTAAAAAGCCTCTTTATGAAAGTGAAAGAGGAGAGTGAAAAAGCTGGCTTAAAACTTAACATTCAAAAAACTAAGATTATGGCATCTGGTCCCATCATTTCATTGCAAATAGTTGGGGAAACAATGGAAACAGTGCAAGACTTTACCTTCCTGGGCTTCAAAATCACTGCAGATGGTGATTGCAGCCATGAAATTAAAAGACACTTGCTGCTTGGAAGAAAAGCTATGAGAAAACCTAGACAGCATATTAAAAAGCAGAGACGTTAGTTTGCCAACGAAGGTCTGTATAGTCAAAGCTATAGTTTTTCCAGTAGTCATGTATGGATGTGAGAGTTGGACCATAAAGAAAGCTGAGCACTGAAGAATTGATGCTTTTGAACTGTCGTGTTGGAGAAGACTCTTGAGAGTCCCTTGGGCTGCAAGGAGATTCAACTAGTCAATCCTAAAAGAAATCAACCCTGAAAATTCTTTGGAAGGACTGATGCTGAAGCTGAGTCTCCAATATTTTGGCCACCTAATGCGAAGAACTGACTCATTGAAAAATACTCCGATGCTGGGAAAGATTGAAGGCAGGAGAAGGGGATGACAGAGGATGAAAAGGTTGGATGGCATCACTGACTGAATGGACATGAGTTTGAGTAAGCTCCAGTATTTGCTGAAGGATAGAGAAGCCTGGTGTGCTGTAGTCCATGGAGTCACAAAGAGTCGGACATGACTGAATGACTGAACTGAACTGACCTGAATTTTTAAAAACTTACTTAGATGGGAACAACGGATGTTCTAAGTGTTCTGAAGTTTAGCTTATCCAGTATAAATGCATTGTAAGACCTGGAGTGATTACTTTTGATAGCCCATTGATGAGTACTTTGTGAAAATGGGCCTTTCTCTAGTGTTTTCCCTTTTATAATTTCCGTGAGTGACTTCCCTTTCAATTTTCACTTTCATGCATTGGAGAAGGAAATGGCAACCCACTCCAGTGTTCTTTCTTGGAGAGTCCCGGGGACAGGGGAGCCTGGTGGGATTCCGTCTATGGGGTCACATAGAGTTGGACACGACTGAGGCGACTTAGCAGCAGTAGCAGCAGCAGCAGTGCTGTCAAAAGCAGTTACCTCTTGCCATATACTTAATATGGGATACTAAGTAATTATCAATTAATTTTTTAATGTGGGATAATATTAAGCAATTATCAATTACTTATTAATGATCAGATCAGATCAGATCAGTCACTCAGTCGTGTCCGACTCTTTGCGATCCCATGAATCGCAGCATGCCAGGCCTCCTTGTCCATCACCAACTCCCGGAGTTCACTCAGACTCACGTCCATCGAGTCAGTGATGCCATCCAGCCATCTCATCCTCTGTCGTCCCCTTCTCTTGCCCCCAATCCCTCCCAGCATCAGAGTCTTTTCCAATGAGTCAACTCTTCACATGAGGTGGCCAAAGTACTGGAGTTTCAGCTTTAGCATCCTTCCTTCCAAAGAAATCCCAGGGCCGATCTCCTTTAGAATGGACTGGTTGGATCTGCTTGCAGTCCAAGGAACTCTAAAGAGTCTTCTCCAACACCACAGTTCAAAACCATCATTTCTTTGGCGCTCAGCCTTCTTCACAGTCCAGCTCTCACATCCATACATGACCACAGGAAAAACCATAGCCTTGACTAGGCGAACCTTTGTTGGCAAAGTAATGTCTCTGCTTTTCAATATGCTATCTAGGTTGGTCGTAACTACAGAGTAAGACCCCAGCCAGGGCAGCCTCTCTGTATGTCTGACGTGCCAAACAAGAGAGAAGGGTACAAAGCAAGGAAGCTCTCTAAGTGCCTGAATGGGCAGAGCTATGGAGAAAGACTGGCCAAAGAGGCCTTCTGATAGCTACCTACAAGAGGCTCAAAAAAAGACTCTAATAGGGCCATAACTCCTGTGTGGAGGCAGTCTCTGTCCCTGCACACTTGCCACCAGGGACCCTGTAATCCAAGTAGCTGAGCCACCTTCATGCTCAACCCTCATTGAGGCAGAGCTGCCGTGGGCAAAAAAAGTCATGTATCTATGTACGCAGGGTTGCTGCAGTTGTGCCCAACTCTTTGCAACCCTGTGGACTGTAGCCTACCAGGTTTCTCTGTCAGGGGGTTCTCCAGGCAAGAATACTGGAGTGTATTGGCCAGTACTGGTTGTCATACCCTTCTATATTTCCTGCTGCCCTAGCTGCCTTCTCCCCTGAGTACCTGGTGCTGCCAGAACCCCTGTGATCCAAGCAGCTGCACCACCTCCACACCTGGTCCTCACTGGGGCAGATCCAAGTCCTCCAGGGCAACCTCAGGAGCAAACCCCAGTGGACGACCCACATACAGAGGCAGAAATAAAACCACAGTTGAAATCCGGGGGCAGTGTGGCTAAGGAAGAAGACCCAAAACCTTCTCACCAGCCATAGAAGCTGCAAATGAAATCGACATGACCAACTAGGCAGACTCTGTCTATGGAATATATAAAAGGACACTGAGACCTCCCACAAAAAGAAAACACCTGTTTTGATAACTATGGACACTGGAGGCAAGAACAAACAGGAGTAGGACCAGATTAGAATCTGAGTTGCCCCCATAGCAGGTCCAGAGACCAGCACAATGTTGGAAGGCATCCCAGGGAGGTGAGGTGGACTGTGACTCCCAACGAGGGAAAGGACTCTGACAATAGTGACTCAAGAAAAACATTTATTATTCTCATGTTTTGACTTGTTCTGTAGATTCTTTTGAAATTTTTTTCCTTTCCCCCTGCCCTGTTGTAGTTGTTGGCTTCATTGGCAGCATGAAATCTAATTAAGATTTTGAGCTTTTTATATCCCCCCCTTAGTGATAGTTTTTATTGTTGTTATAAACCTTTGCCTCTACCTTGGGCTTTTGCAGTTATGTGAAGTTTTCCTTTTTTTCTTTCTTCTTCTTTTTTTTCTTTTCCCTTTTTTTAATTTTAATTTTTTTAAACTTATTACTATTTTTTCCACATGTATTCCTTTGATTGCTTTTCCCAGTGTTTTTTTCCCCTTGCAGTTAATCTTTAATGTATATAACCCTTCTTTATCTACTATTTAACTTTGCATATCTATTCTTTCTTTTTTTTCTTCTCAACATATTAGTTTTATTTCCATTGCTTTATTCCCCAGTTGGCACCTTGCTTTAGCTTTGTTTTCCAGTTTGTACTTTAGTTAGTTTTGTTCTTAACTGATAGATATAAATTTTGGTTTCCTTTGTTCCCTGGGTCAATCTTTTGTACTTCATTTTTGTAGGACTGTTTTGATTTTGCTTATGGGTGTATATATATATGTGTATATTTGGTCACACTTTTTATTGTTGTTATAAAACTGTGCCTCTATGTTAGGCTTTTGCAGTTCTCTGGAATTTTCCTTTTTTTTTTCTTCTTTCTTGTTTCTTTTCTTTCTTCTTCCTGTTTTTGTTTCTATTCCCTTTTTTTAATTTTAAATTGAAAATTTTTTAAACTTATTATATTTTTCTATACTTATTCTTTTGTCTTTTCTACTCTTCTTTTCCCCTTACATTTAATCTTTAATGTATATAAATCATCAGTTCAGTACAGTCTCTTAGTCGTGTCAGACTCTTTATGACCCATGGACTGCAGCACATCAGGCTTCCCTGTCCATCACCAACTCCCAGAGATTACTCAAACTCAAATCCATTGAGTCGGTTGGCGAAGCACTCTCATCCTGCTGTCCTTCCTCTGCTCTCTCAGGCTTTGCCATGAGTCGTTTCGTCCATCAGGAGTCTCAAGAGTCTTTTCACTTCACGGCCTCAGTCCGGAGCATCAGTGCTCTTTGTAGTCCAACCGAGTAATGTCTTTTCCAACACCCCAGTTCTCATTGTTTGCTCAGCTTTCTTTATTTCCCAGACACTGAAGAGACTGGATGAAAAAACCATAGCGGACAGACAGTTGTACTTATAACTCAACATTTTCACTGACATCCAGTTTTCAAGAGACTTTATTCTTCACTTGCTGACAAAAGCAGATGGTGACTGCAGCCATGAAATAAAAAGACACTTGCTCCTTGGAAGAAAAGCTATGGCAAACCTAGAGAGCATATTAAACAGCAGAGACATTACTTTGCCAACAAAGGTCAATCTAGTTAAAGCTATGGTTTTTCCAGTAGTCTTGTATGGATGCAAGAGTTGGACTATAAAGAAAGCTGAGTGTCAAAGAATTGATGCTTTGGAACTGTGGTGTTGGAGAAGACCCTTGCCAGGGAGATCCAGGAAATCAGTCCTGAATATTCTTTGGAAGGACTGATGCTGAAGCTTAAACTCTAATATTTGGCCACCTGATGAGCAGAAGTGACTCACAAGAAAAGACCTTGATGCTGGGAAAGATTGAAGGCAGGAGGAGAAGGGGCTGACAGAGGATGAGATGATGGATGGCATCACTGACTCGATGGATATGAGTTTGAGTAAGCTTTGGGAGTTGGTGGTGGACCCGGAAGCCTGGTATGCTGCAGTCCATGGAGTTGCAAAATGTCAGACATGACTGAGCGACTGAACTGAACTAGGTCTGTCGTAACTTTTGTTCCAAGGAACTAGCATCTTTTAATTTCATGTCTGCAGTCACCATCTGCAGTGATTTTAGAGCCCATAAATATAAAGTCTCTCACTGTTTCCACTGTTTCCTCATCTGTTTGCCATGAAGTGTTGGGACTGGATGTAGTGACCTTAGTTTTCTATATGTTGAGTTTTAAGCCAACTTTTTCACTCTGCACTTTCATCAAAAGGCTCTTTAATCTTCTGCCATAAGTGTGGTGTCATCTGCATATCTGGCGTTATTGATATTTCCCTCAACAATCTTGATTCCTGCTTGTGCTTCATCCAGCCCAGCATTTCACCTGTGTATTCTGAATAGAAGTTAAATAAACATGATGACAATATACAGCCTCAATATACTCCTTTCTCAATTTGGAACCAGTTTGTGTTCCATGTCCAGTTCTAACTGTTGCTTTTTGACCTGTATACAGATTTCTCAGGAGGCAGTAAGGTGGTCTTGTATTCCCATCTCTTTAAGAATTTTTCACAGTTTATTGTGATCCACACAGTCAAAGGCTTTGGCATAGTCAATAAATCAGAAATAGATGTTTTTCTGGAATTCTCTTGCTTTTTCAATGATTCAATGGATGCTAGCAATTTGATCTCTGGTTCCTCTGTCTTTTCTAAATCCAGCTTGAACATCTGGAAGTTCACAGTTCACAAGTACTTTTAAAGCTTGTCTTGGAGAATTTTGAGCATTACTTTGCTAGTGTGTGAGATGAGTACAATTGTGCAGTAGTTTGAACATTCTTTGGCATTGCCTTTCTTTGGGATTGGAATGAAAACTGACATTTTCCTGTCCTGTGTCCACTGCTGAGTTTTCCAGATCTTCTTCATCTACTTCTATTTAACTTTGCATATCAATTATTTCTTTCCTTTCTTCTCAATACATTTGTTATTTTTATTTCATTGCTTTATTCCCCACTTGGCACCTTGCTTTAGTTATCTCCCAGTTTGTGCTTTATTTTGTTTTGTGCTTAACTGGTACATATAATTTTCATTTTCCTTTGTTCACCAGGTCAATCTACTGTACTTTGTTTTTGGTGGGCTGTTTTGATTTTGCTTATAGGTGTATATGTACATGTGTATATTCCATTATTTTACTATTTGTCTGATTTAGTAACTAGGGTTCATCTTTGGTTTCTCTTTTTGAAGAATTTGTTTTAATATCACTTAATGGCATAAGAAACCACTCGTGGAAACTTTGTTCCTGACCAGAGATCAAGCTCTGAGCCTTTGGAGTGGGAGCACTGAATCCAAGACCCTATACTACCAGAGAACTTACCCTAGGGAGTATTAAATAGTGAGAACTCACACAAAGGAAACCACTTAAATACAAGTCCCAGCATCACCCAATAACCAGTAGCACCTTGTGCAAGATGCCTCAGCTAAACAAAAAAGAAAACAAAAATAGAAACCTAATCATTAGCAGACAGGATTACCAGCTCACTCAGCCTTGCTCATCAGAGGAAAAACAAACAAACAAAAAACTCAACATAAATCTCACCCTATACTATGCTTACACAAACCACTGGACCAACCTGAGGAGGACAGAAACCAAAAGGAAGAAAGAATTCTGCCTTGAAGCTTGGGTAAGGAGACCTCAAACACAGTAAGTTAAAAAAAAATTTTTTTTTTTGGAAAGGCAGAGATATACTACATAAGTGAAGGGAGAAACTAGAAACATAGAAGTCCAAATAAATGAAGGGGAAGTAGGCAAACTACCTGAAAAGAATTCAGAATAATGATAGTAAAGATGATCAAAAAACCTTGAAAACAAAATGGAGGAAATGCAAGAATCAATTAACAAAGGCCTAGAAGCTGGGTATCAATAACCGGCTGTTATAACACATAATAATCATATGTGCAGATGACACCACCCTTATGGCAGAAAGTGAAGAAGAACTAAAAAGCCTCTTGATGAAAGTGAAAGAGGAGAGTGAAAAAGTTGGCTTAAAGCTCAACATTCAGAAAACGAAGATCATGGCATCTAGTCCCATCACTTCATGGGAAATAGATGGGAAAACTGGAAACAATGTCAGACTTTATTTTGGGGGACTCCAAAATCACTGCCAATGGTGATTGCAGCCATGAAATTAAAAGATGCTTACTCCTTGGATGGAAAGTTATGATCAACCTAGATAACATATTCAAAATCAGAGATATTACCTTGCCAAAAAAGGTCCATCTAGTCAAGGCTATTGTTTTTCCTGTGGTCATGTATGGATGTGAGAGTTGGACTGTAAAGAAAGCTGAGCACCGAAAAATTGATGCTTTTGAACCGTGGTGTTGGAGAAGACTCTTGAGAGTCCCTTGGACTGCAAGGAGATCCAACCAGTCCATCCTGAAGGACATCAGTTCTGAGTGTTCATTGGAAGGACTGATGCTGAAGCTGAAACTCCAATACTCTGGCCACCTCATGAAGAGTTGACTCACTGGAAAAGACCTTGATGCTGGATGGGATAGGCAGGAGGAGAAGGGGACGACAGAGGATGAGATGGCTGGATGGCATCACCGACTTGATGGACATGAATTTGGGTGAACTCTGGGAGTTGGTGATGGACAGGGAGGCCTGGTGTGCTGCGATCTATGGGGTTGCAAAGAGTCAGACACGACTGAGTGACTGAACTGAACTGAACTGAAATGTTTATGAACAAATAGGTGGCAATAAAATGGATAACTTGGAAGAGATAGACAGATTCTTAGGAAAGGTCAATCTTCCAAGTTTGAACCTGGAAGAAATAGAAATTATGAACAACCCAGTTACAAGCATTGAAATTGAAGCTGGTGATCAAAAATCTCCCAAAACACCAAAGCCCAGGACCAGATAGCTTCACAGGAGAATTCTATCAAATATTTAGAGAAGAGTTAATGCCTATCCTTCTAAAAATCTGTCAAAAAAATTGAAGAGGAAGGGACACTTCCATGGTCATTCTATGAGGCCCCCATTACCCTGATACCCAAACCAAAGACAGCACAAAAAAGCAAAACCACAGGCCAATATCACTAATGAACACAGATGCAAAAATCCTCAACAAAATTTTAGCAAACAGAATACAGCAATACATCAAAAAGCTCATACACAAGGATTAAGTTGGGTTTACTCCAGGGATGCAAGGATTCTTCAACATATGCAATTCAATCCATGTGATACATCATATTAACAAATTGAAAGATAAAGACCATATAACAATCTCAATAGAGGCAGGAAAAGCCTTTGACAAAATTCAGCACCCATTTATGATTAAAATTCTTCAATAAATGGGCATAGAAGGAACCTACCTCAACATATAAGGCCATATATGATATGCCTAAAACAAACATTATTCTCAATGGTGAAAAACAAAAAGCATTCCCCCTAGGGCCAGGAACAAGACAAGGGTGTTCCCTTGCACCACCATTATTCAACATAGTTCTGGAAGTGCTAGTTACAGCAATAAAAGAAGAAAAATAAATAAAAGGAATCTAGATCAGAAAAGAAGAAGTAAAGCTCTCACTGTTCGCAGATGATATGATATTGTACATAAAAAACCCTAAAGATAGTATCATAAAATTACTAGAGCTAATCAGTGAATTTAGCAAAGTTGTAGGATACAAAATCAATATACAGAAATCACTTGCATTTCTCTATACTAGCAATGAAAAATCAGAAAGAGAAATTAAAGTATCAATCCCATTCACCATTGAAACAAAAAAAATAAAAATCTAGGAATAAACTTACTAAAGGAGACAAAAGAACTGTACACCGAAAATTATAAGACTCTAATAAGCCAAAGATAACATAAATAGATGGAGAGATATTCCATGTTCTTAGGTAGGTAGAATCAATATTGTGGAAATGACTATACAGCCAAATGCAATCTACAGATTCAATGCTCCTGCTGCTGCTGCTGCTGCTAAGTTGCTTCAGTCATGTCCGACTCTATGCCACCCCATAGACGGTAGCTCACTAGGCTCCCCTGTCCCTGGGATTCTCCAGGTAAGAACACTGGAGTGGGTTGCTATTTCCTTCTCCAATGCATGGAAGGAAAAGTGAAAGTGAAGTCACTCAGTCATGTCCAACTCTTCGCAACCCCATGGACTGCAGCCTACCAGGCTCCTCCATCCATGGGATTTTCCAGGCAAGAGTACTGGAGTGGGTTGCCATTGCCTTCTCTGACAGATTCAATGCAATCCCTATCAAATTACCAATGTTATTTTTAACAGAACTAGAACAAAAAAGTTCACAATTCATGTGGAAACACAAAAGACCCCGAATAGCCAAAACAGTCTTGAGAAAGAAGAATGGAGCTGGAGGAATCAATTTTCCTGACTTCAGATTATACTACAAAGCTACAGTCATCAAGACAGTATGGTACTGGCACAAAAATAGAAATATAGACAAATGGAACAAGATAGAAAGCCCAGAAATAAATCTATGCATCTATGGGTACCTTATTTTTGACAAAGGAGGCAAGAATATAAAATGGGTCAAAGACAGCCTCTTCAATAAATTGTGCAGGGAAAACTGGACAACTACATGTAAAAGAATGAAATTAGAACACTTCCTAACACCATACACAAAGATAAATTCAAAATGGATTTAAGACCTAAATGTAAGACCAGAAACTATAAAACTCTTAGAGGAAAATATAGGCACAACACTTGATGATGTAAATCAAAGCAAGATCCTCTATGACCCACCTCCTAGAGTAAAGGAAATAAAAACAAAAGTAAACAAGTGGGACCTGATTAAACTTAAAAGCTTTTGCACAGCAAAGGAAACTATAAGGAAGGTGTAAAGACAACCCTCAGAGTGGGAGAACCTAATAGTAAATGAAATAAGTGACAAAGTGACAAATAAGTGACAAAATTTCCAAATTATACAAGCAACTTATACAACTCAATACCAGAAAGAGGAAAAAAACAATCAAAAAGTGGGGAAAAGACCTAAACAGAGATTTATCCAAAGAAGACATACAGATGGCTAACAAATACATGAAAAGATGCTCAACATCACTCATTATTAGAGAAATGAAAATTAAAACTACAATGAGATATCACCTCACACCAGTCAGAATGGCCATCATCAAAAAGTCTACAAACAATAAATGCTGGAGATGGTGCAGAAAAAAAGGAAACACTCTTGCACTGTTGGTGGGAATGCAAATTGATACAGCCACTATGGAAGACAGTATGGAGATTCCTTTAAAAGCTAGGGATAAAACCACCATATGACCCAGCAATCCCATTCAGCATATACCCAGCATATACCCTGAGGAAACCAAAACTGAAAAAGACTCATGTATCCCATTGTTTCAGAGAAGGCAATGGCAACCCACTCCAGTACTCTTGCCTGGAAAATCCCATGGATGGAGGAGCCTGGTAGGCTGTAGTCCATGGGGTTGTGAAGAGTTCGACATGACTGAGCAACTTCACTTTCACTTTTCACTTCCATGTATTGGAGAAGGAAATAGCAACCCACTCCAGTGTTCTTGCTTGGAGAATCCCAGGGATGGTGGGCTGCTTTCTATGGGGTCACACAGAGTATGACATGACTGAAGTGACTTAGCAGGAGCAGTAGCATCCCATTGTTCATTCCAGCACTATTTACAATAGCTAGAACATAGAAGCAACCTAGATGTACATTGACAGATGAATGGATAAAGAAGTTATGGTACATATCCCCAATGCAATATTACTCAACCATAAAAGGGAACACATTTGAGTCAGTTCTAATGAGATGGATGAAACTAGAACCTACTATACAGAATGAAGTAAATCAGAAAGAGAAAGATAAATATTGTATTCTAACACACATGTATAGAATCTAGAAAAATGGTACTGAAGAATTTATTTACAGGGCAGTAATGGAGAAACAGACATAGAGAATAGACTTACGGACATGAGGAGAGGGGAGAAGAGGGTGAAATGTATGGAAAGAGTAACATGGAAACTTAAATTACCATATGGAAACCAGCTTGAACATCAGGAAGTTCATGGTTCACATATTGCTGAAGCCTGGCTTGGAGAATTTTGAGCATTACTTTACTAGCGTGTGAGATGAGTGCAATTGTGTGGTAGTTTGATCATTCTTTGGCATTGCCTTTCTTTGGGATTGGAATGAAAACTGACCTTTTCCAGTCCTGTGGCCACTGCTGAGTTTTCCAAATTTGCTGGCATATTGAGTGCAGCACTTTCACAGCATCATCTTTCAGCAATATGTGAACCGTGAACTTCCTGATGTTCAAGCTGGTTTTAGAAAAGGCAGAGAGATCAATTGCCAACATCTGCTGGATGATGGAAAAAGCAAGAGAGTTCCAGAAAAACATCTATTTTTGCTTTATTGACTATGCCAAGGCCTTTGACTGTGTGGATCACAATAAACTGTGGAATTTTCTTCAAGAGATGGGAATACCAGACCACCTGATCTGCCTCTTGAGAAATCTTTATGCAGGTCAGGAAGCAACAGTTAGAACTGCACATGGGACAACAGACTGGTTCCAAACAGGAAAAGGAGTACATCAAGGCTGTATATCGTCACCCTGCTTATTTAACTTATATGCAGAGTACATCATGAGAAACGCTGGGCTGGAAGAAACACAAGCTGGAATCAAGATTGCCAGAGAAATATCAATAACCTCAGATATGCAGATGACACCACCCTTATGGCAGAAAGTGAAGAGGAACTCAAAAGCCTCTTGATGAAGGTGAAAGAGGAGAGTGAAAAAGTTGGCTTAAAGCTCAACATTCAGAAAACGAAGATCATGGCATCCAGTCCCATCACTTCATGGGAAATAGATGGGGAAACAGTGGAAACAGTGTCAGACTTTATTTTTCTGGGCTCCAAAATCACTGCCAATGGTGATTGCAGCCATGAAATTAAAAGATGCTTACTCCTTGGAAGGAAAGTTATGACCAATGTAGATAGCATATTCAAAAGCAGAGACATTACTTTGCCAACAAAAGTTCGTCTAGTCAAGGCTATGGTTTTTCCTGCGGTCATGTATGGATGTGAGAGTTGGACTGTGAAGAAGGCTGAGTGCCAAAGAATTGATGCTTTTGAACTGTGGTGTTGGAGAAGACTCTTGAGAGTTCCTTGGACTGCAAGGAGATCCAACCAGTCCATTCTGAAGGAGATCAGCCCTGGGATTTCTTTGGAAGGAATGATGCTAAAGCTGAAACTCCAGTACTTTGGCCACCTCATGTGAAGAGTTGACTCATTGGAAAAGACTCTGATGCTGGGAGGGATTGGGGGCAGGAGGAGAAGAGGATGACCGAGGTTGAGATGGCTGGATGGCATCACTGACTCGATGGATGTGAGTCTGAGTGAACTCTGGCAGTTGGTGATGGACAGGGAGGCCTGGCGTTCTGTGACTCATGGGGTCGCAAATAGTCAGACATGACTGAGCGAGTGAACTGAAGTGAACTGGACTGATCCTTAGGGTGAACCATTATTTGAGTCTCAAGGCTGTGAGACCAGGGAAGGCTTTTCAAAGGTGGCATTACCCGTAACTTTCCATTCCCCTTAAACTTCTTGTGTTTCTCACTCTACACTGACTGCTCTGTAAAGTTAGGTTACTTTTCACATATTCACATTTCATCTTCCTAAGTCAAGAAGTTTACTAATGATCCATGTAAAGTATTTAACACAGTGAACATTGTAGGCTCCAAATATGTTTCCTTCTTTTGACTGTTTTGTCCATTTCTATTGTTTTGTGTTCTCCATTTGATTGATTTTCTGATTAACATTCTGTTTCAATAATGAAGTAGGGCTAAATAAAGTGGAAAAAAATATAAATCTATACTATACTCACTGATCCTACCATAATGAGAACATCAGGGTAGGGCTAGTTTCTGGAAATATTTGATTACAATTTGCTTCACAGAGTATTTCACAGATTTTCCAAGATGTGTTGAGAAGTTGGATCTCATCTAATCTGTTCTTATCACCATCAAAGAGGTAAAGCTGAATAAGTATATGGTTTATTAAATTGTTTATTCAAACATATTTTAGAATTGAATATCTAGCACTTCAGCTGTAGCTGAAGAGCCAATATTCTGGCTACCTGATATGAAGAGCCAACTCTTTGGAAAAGACCCTGATGTGGGGAAAGATTAAGGACAAGAGGAGAAAGGGGTGACAGAAGATGAGATGGTTGGATGGCATCACCTACTCAGTAGACATGAGTTTAAGCAAACTCAGGGAAATAATGAAGGACAGTAGAGCCTGATCTGTTGCAATTCATGGGGTCTCAAAGAGTCAGATAGGCCTAAAATACTGAACAACAACTCATCAGAAAATAAAAATAAGCTCTAATATCTATTGAATGCCCACTTTGTGCCCACACTCATCTAGCTTCTTTATATGTATTAGCTCAGTTGATTCCCAATTTATGAAAAAGGCTATAATTATCTCCCTCTAATGAGCAGCAGCAAGCGTAACCAACTTTATTAAGAATATGAACCTAGTAAAGGGCAGAGCTGGGAAGTAGGATACTGAGTAATAAATGGGACCCTAATTTATAATTGGCCAGTGAACTCAGGAGCAGTACTTGTTGCAACACAACAGTTGACTAGGGCATGTAAAACATGCAAGGCACTCAAAATCCTGAGCAGCTGTTTTTTGGTGAAACAGAAGAAATTCCAGAAGGATCTGTGTGGCAATGATTACTAACTGTGCAACAAACTTGAATCATAAGAGAAACATTATGGAAAAAATATTAGACACTATTGGGTGGAAAGCCAAGGGAGTGATAAGACAGTACCTTCTATGAGTGTTCAGAAATGAGAGGCTGTTAGCAAGAGTTAGGGAAAATCCCCTGGAGAGATGGCAAAATGTTGACAAGGAGAAAGGAGAGGGTTTATTTGACATGCAGAACACCACATGCAGAGTGGCCTTGAAAATAAGAGAGGCATGTTAGACAAACTGTGGGGAGTCCTGTCTGACTAAAGCAGAAGCAGAGTGGGACATTAGAAGTAACACAAAACATCCTCAAATAATCAGCTTCATGGGACCATTAACTCAGTTCTACAAGGAGATTCCTTATAAACCTGTTCCAGTATAAACCAGTCCTGTTGAAAAAGGTAGCATACTTGAGTGGAAGATGGAAATAAAAGAGAATTAAAAAAAAAAAAACTCAAAATATTCTTTTATTAATAAGGACTGATTTGGTCAATTGTCTTGTCAGTGGTTTCCTGTTGTCATTATTCATCGAAATTCTGAAGCTGCTTCATGCATGTTTACAGAAGCAAATGGTTTGTTTTACCTAGATTTTAAATCTTTTTAATAAAGTTCCAAATATTTATATTTTGGAAAATAATGATGAGAAACTGGAAAGAGAACATAGACTTCAGGTAAGTGGAAAATAATTTTCTGGGAATATTTTTTTTTACTTTATTTTTTAATAAGTGAATTTGTCAGTGAACCTATTGCAGTATTCAATTCATTGAAAATTAATAGAAATTATTTAATAATTATTATTGTGTTACTATGAATTATATCATGCCAATCCATGACTATTCATACAAATAAAAATAATGGAAATGAACTAAATAGCAGAGTACAAATCAATAAAAAATAAAATTTCATTAAATTTTAACTAAAGTTGGAAGAATATTGATATGAAGGTGCATCTTCCCAAGTGGTACAGTTGGTAAAGAATCCACTTGCCAATGCAGGAGACACAAGAGATGTGACTTTGATCCCTGGGTCAGGAAGGTCCCCTGGAGTAGGAAACGGCAACCCACTCTAGTGTTCTTGCCTGGAAAATTCCATGGACAGAGGAGCCTGGCAGGATACAGTCCATGGGGTGGCAAAAGTTGGACACAGCTTAGTGACTAAGCTACCACCACTCCGTAAGACACAGATTTCTTGAGGTCTGAGTTAGAAATTCTTTCTGGAGAGAAGTGTGAGATCAAACAGAAAAAAAAGTTGAGGTTAAATTATATAAAGTCCTTGATGAATATCTCAGGCATTCAGATTTTATCCTATACTCAGGAAAAGATTTCTGAAGATATTCAAGCAAAGTGAGGAAAGTAATATTTAGGAGGCCCAGTGTTGCTGCCACAAGTTAGGGAGACTGGGAAAAGTGTCCAGGGAGAACAAATCCAGATTTGTCGAGGTAATTAGGCAGGAGACGGAGACAGTATATACCAAAAGATGACTGGGTAAGGGTATTGAAGACAACCTGACATATTTAGAAAAGAAAATTCACACTGCTTTGTCACTTACGAGGTAAAACAGAAATTCCAGAAGACTCAGGCAATAAGTGTGACAGACCAGCAAATAGTGGCACCATCACAAAATAATTTGAAGTTGAGAGTAACAGCTCATTGGAGGCATAAAAATATGTTTAGATGGAAGATTTAGACACAGCAGCAAGGCATGGATTAAATCAATATGTAGTTATGGAAAGGTTATGTTAGAGGAAGCCATGCTGTGTGCTCCTAAAGGGCCAGTCTGCACAAAATAACGTGATGACAATAGCCTTCTTCATGACACACAGTGAAGAAACGCCCATAGAGAATACATTATTTCCCCTCCTTAGGTCATTCACCTATGGATCCTAACACCAATTTCTGTCAATAGAAAATATGGAATTTCAAAGGTAAGCCCAAGTAAAGTATTTTTTCCTCTTCACATTCACATACGTCTTTTGAACTAAAATAAAATATTTCACATATAGTCAATTATTTTTCTTTGTTGAGCAGCAGGTTTATTATTCATTTACTAGAAAAAAAACATGCTTAGCACAAAGATATGTTATGTAGAAAGATAAAACATAACACTTCTCAGATTTTCACTGATTTTTGAAAAAGACATTTCTCAATTTGTAGAACTGTATAAACACAGACATGAAAAACACTAACATCACAGTTTTAAAAAATTGGCAAGCACACTTGGCCTTAATAAAAATAAAATTAAGCTGGTAACTTTGGAAACACTGCATTCTGTAAGATGTGTACATATTTCTTCTGGAAAATATCTACATATTGGTTCCAAACTCGTTTATCTATAGGAGTAATTTGAATTCAATGAATATTTAAACCGAGTTGTATCAAGAGGATAAACAATAACCATAGTCATTAGATCAGGAAGAAACTGGGTTTTTAAGACAGAGAGGCATTCTTATTTAAAACCATCTGATCAAAATTTAGCTCTAGGTACACTGAGTAGTTTTATTGATTGGATTAAAGTTAGCAGTGATGAAATTTTCAATTGACTTAAGTTGCTATTACTATCTTAAAATTTTTGAGACCAGCTTTTTATTATATGTAAATAAGATTTATTTCTTTCCATCTATGTAATAGCCCTTTAAAAGGTAAGAACTCAGACGGGTAGACGAGTAAGGAAAATAGTAACAAAAGGACCAATACGTGAGATAAGTGAATAAAATAATTTAACTCAACTAGCATTCATTATTGTTTAAATGACATTCTATGAGAGATTTACAAAGAAGGTGACTCAAGCGCCAGATTCCATGAACTTTAGATCTGTACAGGGAGACAATAAGTTCTGTGTATGTGATCCAAATAATGGAAGGATAAAATCTTCAAGGTAACATAAACTGCAAGTGCATAATAGTGTATGTCAAAATGCAGAGAAAACCCAGATCATCAAAACAGGCTCCAAAGAGAAAATGTACATGTGATTACTCTCTAAGAGAGGTGTAGGATTTGGCACAGAAACTCCAGATGGGTAAATAACATTAGATAACTTCAGTGAAAATGGGCAGGCTGCTCGGAAGCCAGAACAACTCAGAGAAAACCTAAAGAGGAGGCACAGGAGGCAAGGTGGGCAAGTTAGTGGAGAACTTTGAAAATAAGGCTGGGGCATCAGAGTTTGATTTAAGAGATAGCAAGGAGCCATTATAGGTTTTTAAACAGGAAAGTAGCTTCAAAGATGTTTAGATGTTGTGTCTCTGTTATGTTACAACAGTCTCTTGGGTTGAATGAAAATTTGATTAAATTCACACACACATTTGTCTGGTCTTTCACTTTGAAGGCATCATGATTGATATATGATATAGTTGATATGTGTATGATGAAAAGCTAGACTCAAATATCCTATCAGATAATCTAACAATCTCACTTTTTAACAAGGCATCTGTAATTGAGTAGGCTGAAAATTATTGAAAAGATAGTTTCCAAGAACCTCTTTCCAAAAGATGAACTAAACAAATGCTCATGGTGCTGTGATCTGAACTACCTCTCCCCTGACAAATCCATATGCTGAAGCTCTAAGTCCTAATGTGATGGTAGCTGAAAATGGGGCCTTTGGGTGGTAAATGAGGTCATGAGGGCGAGACCCTCATGATGGGATTAGTGTCCTTAAAAGAAGTTACACCAAACAGCTTCCTCTCTTTCTCTACCTTGTGAGGACAAAGCAAGGAGGCCATTTACAAAACAGGAAGAGAGCCCTCATCAGGAGCTGAATTGGTTGGTGCCTTGATGTTGAGTTTCCTGCCTCAAGAACTATGAGAAATTCCTGTTATTTAAGCCACACAGCCTATAGTATGTCGTTATGGCAGTTTGAGCTGTCCTTACAAACAGTCTCAGCTACTTACTGATCCTCTGTCTCCATATCATCCCTTAAATTGTTCTTGGATTTTCTTTACATGGGTAGCAGTCAAGGAGAGCATGAACTCGTGATTACTGAATGCTTAGACAGCAACTCTTAGATGCTCTACATAACTTAATCTTGGTAAGAATATGGGACACAATGATCTATGGGAAGTATTTCAGGACAATTTATTGAAAAAATGGGATAGAAAATGTACACATTTTAGAATTCACAATTAGGAGTCTTCTAAAGAGTATACATATATAACTAATTTATATCTGGTAACCACAGGGAACAATGGAAATAGAACACTCCTTGATAGCTTTTCTCAGGGGTAATCAATAATTTATTTCTCTTTTATTGTCACAATTACCACAACTATCTAACTACAAAAACAGTGTCACTACATACCACAGGAAGATTGTCCACCTACACTTTACTGAGACAAAGATAATGGCCATTTATGTGTTAAATGTACAACAGGATGTTAAAAAGAGGTGATTTTTATGTGTAAAACAAGATGTGGCACATGATTTATCATCAGGTTTGATTTTATATGTATTAGTCAAGAAGCAAGCATAGAAATATTTTGGCATTGAGTTGTTATTAAAGTTGAAAATAAGCAAACTACAGAAATAAATCCAGATCTATAATAGGTACATTAAAATAGGAAATTAATTGGCTCCTCAGTATTTTTGTGCAAGTTTTTTTGTTTTCTTTCCTTTTGCTTGTTTTTATATATAAATGAGTAGTATGAATATATCACAAGTCAAAGAAAGAAATCTCAGCCAAAAAGAAGTACCGATATATGAAAAACAAATGAAAAATTAGCAGGTATTTTTGCTTACAAAAAATTTAAACTGTAAAGAGTCACAAAATATATATAAAAATGCCACATTGAACGAGGCAAGCATCCTCTACCCAAACTGGTAGCACCCTCTGAAAATCAGCTGCATTCCATCTATTGGGTCATACTGTGGTGACAGACAAAAAGGCATTAGGAACTTGTGTACCATCAGGGGACTTGGCCCCATGGGTCATCAGTTCTTGGATTGTCATCCAGTTGTCCAAAATTTTCTTGTTTCTTTTCTTCATCATCTTTTTGTGACTCAGTTCAATGATGTTGACTTCCTTCTTGCCCTCACTGCCGCTCTGCGGACTCTCCTTGAGACACTCCAGCCGGCTCCGCATCATGAACTCTCGGCGGCGCCGCTGCTCCTTGGCCCGCACCAAGTGCTGTTTCCTCTCCTCTTTGCTCCAGTAGCGCCCCATCTTCATCTCGCTCATGGTGTCATCGTCCGTGGTCATGCCACTCCGCTCCTCCTTGATCTTTAAGGCACGCTCCTTTAGAATGCGGTCCCGCACGGGTCTCTTGGTGATGTACCGCGTCCCGTCGCTCCTGATTTTCACCTTCCATTCCATCTTGGGTTCTGAGCACTTCTGAGACTCCTTGCACACGCTCACCAAGCTGAGCTGACTCTGAGCGTACTCGACTGCGGACTTCTGTTGAATTAACTGCATGTAGCTTTGATAATGCCTAGCATGTGCTGGGATGTTTGCATATCTATAGGAGGAGCTGTGGTAAGGAGAGAGATAAGGGATGTGTTCACTGCTGGTCTTCTCTGGATCAGAAAGCTTGCTGCTTTCTGAAGTCTTCTCTTTGCCTTCAATGACACAGCCTTGTTCAGAGGTTTTGGCTTTGGTGCAGGTTGACTCTTTAGTGTTCTGTCCAGAAGAGGACTGGTTGGCTGCCATTGTGCTTCTCAGATTTTTCTTATTGGTGAGGCTGATCACTCTTGGAAGGGAACTGTCAGGGGAACGGTCCACAGTGAGTGGAGTGCTTCTGCAACTTTCAGCTGTGTTGTAAGCACTCGAACTGTCTTTGTCTGACTTTTCTGGGTGTTCAAGGATGTCATCTAGTTTTCCCCTCTGGGTATCTATGCTGGTATTATAACTTCGGAATCCTCCATCATGCAATGCCCAGATATCTCCATACTGGTCTGTCACTTTCTGGAGCCTGTGAGTCTGCATGATAGTTTGGCACTCAAGTTCAATGTTTCTCAGTTCTTCATTAAGCAACTGTAGTTCATGCTCCACTCCCTCTCGTCCTCCCTGATTGCATTCTATTGTGCTGCTTGAGTAATACAGGTCATACTCCCCATGCTTCCTTATCTTGCATTTGAGCTCCAAGAGCTGCCGAAATCTTTCACACTCCTCATCTTGGTTGCCAATACAGTCTGAGTCAATGTATTCACCAGACACAAAACTCTCATTGCACTGAAGTTCAACGCTTCCCAGGGTGTCTTGGCTCTGCCCCAGCTCTCTTTTGCTTTTCAGAGATGTGCCATTGGGATCCTCGGTTGCATTCTCCTGCTCTGAGCTCTCATCATTCCGCAAGCTTTCATCTGTGCGCCCCACTCCACTGTCCTTCTCATGGTTATTGGATGAGGATGTTGCCGTATCTGTTGTGCCTTCTTCTTCTTCTTGTTTTTTTGGCTAGGAAAATAAAATTAAGAGAAGAAAGAAAGTTAATTATTTTGAAAATCAGTCGTTGAAAACTTGTTTGAAAAAACAATGCTTTGGCAAAAGTTCAGCTCCTATAAAGCTACCCTAATTTTAGTATCCATAACAGTTTTACGAATAAAGGCAATTGGCTGATGGCAGTCTTTTTTTTTTTTTTTTTTGCTCTAAAAGAAAGCAAAAGCTGTTTGAATATGGCTATGCTACTCACTTGAAGATAAATAAAACAGGGCACATTAAAATAATTAAATTAAAATTAAATGAGTGATTTAAAATAAGTGATTCTTGTCTTAGGCTCTCTTTTAGTTGAGAAACTGGAGTGAAGTTGTATAAATGAGGTGACTTTATGAGTTTCTGAGGCGATAACATATAAAAGGATGAGTAAGAAAGAATCCCAAAACAGTCTTCAGCAATGAAGGTCTGGAGTTCAGAAGCCACATCACATGTTACTATTTCTTTTCTTCATGAACTTTTCTCAAGTTCAAAAGAAACTTCATTGGATCTAGTAATACACTGATGATAATAAATGAAATATCACAACATTTCAGGAATAAGTACAGGAGCCCAAGACCTTCCATCCATAGATAAGGAAACTTAGTCCCAGGTGGATGTAACTTCTTAGGCAGGAAGTCTAGGAGGCCAGTGCCATCTTCCATGGACAGGATTTCTTTACATCCAAGGTGCTATATTCTTGCATACATGTACTTTGACTTCAAGGCATCTCCATATCATGTTGCTCAAGAGCAACAGTGATGTCTTAGGACTCATTGGGTTACTTTAAAAGATTTTTCTACTCTTAGCCAGTAATTCCCCCCAGAAGTGAGTTTTATTCTACTGAAAGTAAAATGATGGTTCCCCTAAAATCTGAGCAGCACTGATTGCCAGACAAGGGCATAATGTCAAAAAACAGATATGTAAGTAAATATATATGTGAACTTCACTCCCTGGCAATTTTTGGCTTTTCATGCAGAGCAGTTAACTGTCACTGCCCTAGGGAGACGCACATCTAGTTGTTTCTCCATGAATAGCATAAAGCTACTCTTTATTCTATCACTTCTCTTATAAAAGTCTACAAATACAATTTCTAGATTGTTTTCTCCTTATGTCTAAATTTACTCACTTTTATACATATATACATTTTTCCCTTTAGCAGGAAATTATATAATTAGATATAATTAAGCCTGTTAGTGTCAAAGAAAGAAAGGATAGGTGATAAAAAGTAAGACAGGTTTGAAAGTGTCAGATAATTGTTGTTTTCTTTCAATCAAGTAATGGCAGAAAAAACATAATGAATTGGAGGGAGAACATGACCATGTATCATGCTAGTTCCAGGATTCTCAATATTTCCATAAAATATTTTTCCTTATTTGTTGAGAACATACTATGATTGATTTAAAATGTCTTATTGATAAAAAAGAATGTTATACATAAGGCACTAGTGGTAAAGAACCCGCTTGCCAATGCAGCTAGATGTAAGAGATGTGGCTTTGATTCATGGGTCAGGAAGCTCCCCTGGAGGAGGGCATGGCCACCCACTTCAGTATTCTTGTCTGGAGAATCCCATGGACAGAGGAGCCTGGCAGGCTTCAGTCCACAGGGTTGCACAGAGTAGGATATAACTGATGCGACTTAGTGAGCGAACATACATAAGTAATTGTAACTAACAATAGAAAGAAAACTTGATAAATCTCTATATTCCTTGCTATAAGGTGACAGCGACATCAAATGTGGTAACATTTGCACACTGTACCATAAAACCCCCAGGCAAAAATATTGGAGTGTGTTGCCATTTCCTTCTCCGGTGAATCTTCCCAACCCAGGGATCAAACCCGGACCTCCCACATTGCAGGCAGATTCCTTACCATCTGAGCCACCAAGGAATCCCTATAAAATCCCCAGAGGGTATTACTGATATTGGACAGTTTAGTTTGTATACCACAATACTTATATTTTCTCCTGTGTAAGAGTAAGCTGAAAAATATAAGAAGGTGATATTTTTCTTATGGAGTATAAATGATAGACAAATTTGTTCACAAAATGTGTGTCAACAGCAGTCACAGGACCAAGGAGAGCATGTAAGGTGAAACTTTCAGATGGATGTATATTTTAGCTTTTATATATGGATATGAAATTTTAAATTGCATTTCTCTTTCGTTACTGGTTTATGAGCACATGTGAAAATAAAAAGAGTTTTCTATTCTCAAAACTAAAATTCCTGGTTTCTGATATAATGCTACTCTATAATTTATCATTTCCCTATGGAATTATCATAGTGACAGGCAATGTTTCTACCAAGACATTTCTAAAGTAGTATTATTGTTTATAAGGGCAAAGGACTTTTAAAGGTTTCTGTATTTCTCATCATTTTTCAGTCTTATGGTGAAGAAAAATTTCTACACAGTGAAAATCTAACCTCAGGGACACCTTGTGTTACCTCAAAAGACCTAGCATTTGTATTACGTCTGATGAGTAGGCAGCATCTGACACCATATCACTTCACCTGGAAAGGATTTCTCCCTTCTTTCTTTATTCCAACATCCTCCTGTCAAATCTGTATCAGGTCACATTTTGTCTCTAAGAGAGAAAAAGCCTGGAGCAAGGACTTTCTTCCTCATAACCAGCAGCTGCCACCAAAAGATATCTTTATTTGTGGCCAGTGTTGAAGTCATACATAAAAATTTCAATCTGTCCTCTTTATATTGAAAAGCAATCACTACAGTAGCAGCATTGCTTTTGAGCATGAACTACTGTTTGTGAGGTGGCCACTGAGTACCCATGGTGAGCACACATGGTTCTGTCAACTGTAGTTTGCAACCTAATTATTAGTGTATGCACACACACACACACACACACCCCTCTGTTATGGGATGTCAGCGTGTCACCGTATCTCATCATTCAGTTTGGTAAAGTGATAGGACGTTTGTGTTTTATGTTCCTAAGCCTAACTGTCAGGACGTTTTAAAATAATAATCTTTTACGGTGAGTTAACAATTAATGTTGAGAATAGGATGATAATTAAACAATCAGCAGATAGAGAGCAGAAGTGTTAATACAATTATATCAGGGAAATGAATGACATGAATCTGACATAAAAAATCTAGGCTATATTGATCTTAATTTTATCTAGTAAAAAACAATGAAAACAAAAATGAAAAGATTCCTAAGGCTCAGTTTGCCACAAACTACACTTTGATTATTCACCAGTTATGCATTAAATTTTGCTCATTTTGTTTGTATTCTCAGGATCAAATGTGGTACTTGAAGTATATCAGGGGCTCAGAATTTTTTGTTGAATGAATATGTGACCTTAAGGCAAAATGATGTCAATAATCTCGTCTAACTACTCGTAATTCAGTGTAATCATGATACCAAATATCCAAATAAGATCAGTGGCTTAATCATGTCATCATCTTCCTCAAGTAGATATTCAAATATCTACATTGATATTTTAAAATAAAAAAAAATTACTTTTTGGGGAGGAGGGGTTACTTCATGAGATATAGTTTATCTCCGGCTGGTGTACTGAGAGGCAAAATATATTTTTACTATTAAATTTCTGAATTACATTGAACAGTACCTGAGTCAGCACCTGAAGCCTACTGTGCCCTCCATAATGGTCCCTAAGCTTCCCAAACTAAAAATAGTCTTAATAGAAAAAATTTATTTCCTCCGCTTCATTTGAGATGATCTTTTGCCTTCAGAAATTACCATCACAGAGATGTTCACTAAAACTTTTTGATTTTTTTTAAAAAATTTTCATTTAAGATTATGCATTTAAGGAAGAATAGCATCATTTCCAATGATGGAGTTCAGATCGTGGTCCTACCTGCTCCACCTCATCAGCAGTGCGCTGCATCGCTTCATTATGCTGTTCTTCCAACATCGCCAAGTTTAACTCCTCTAATAATTCATTCCTTTCATCTTCCAGCCAGCCTTCATCCACCTACATAAGAATACATTAGTATATTATATTCTGTTAGTGAGGACTCATGCTAAAATAGGGTAAACTTAAATGGTGATGCCTGACTAGTTCCTTTTATCATAATGATTCTCTTCAAAATACCAGCCTCCTATAGTTCACCTCTCAGAAGGAAGAAAAGGTGATAACAAAAAATTGGGCTCTTATGCTTTTTATCTTTTCCTAAAACAGAACTACAGATTTTCTCTCGTAACTGAGTAGATCTCACAGCACAGAACATTACTGTCTTTCAAAATGTATGAAAAGCATGCTGCATAATCCACAGCTGTCATGCTCATTACCTCCAACAGTCCCCGTGCTAAAGAACTGCAGTGGTACTAATAGGGCTATGAGACAATAGGGCCTTTTTCCTTAGCAACAACCTCAAAGCAACTCCACACAAAGTGCCCCTCTCAACACACACACACACACACACACACGCACGCACGAGCTACTCTCACTCTGTTTTTGATTTTGAGGTGGATGACTTTCAAGTTAACAAGATGGCTCCTTGCCACAAATATCCACATTTATTTTATCTGAAAAAAAGGAAAATTCCAAGTTATTCTCAAAAACAAAGTGACGCTATGGTATAACTATTGTGATTCATTTCTCAGATCCAGTTCCAAGGAAAAAGAGCTTACATGTTGCATATAAGGGTGAGGGAGCAGTGTGAAGCATGCAGGGTTTTGTCTGTGGGTGCTGAAGGCAGGTATTCTTGTGGGAGTCTTACACAAACTAAACCAAGCAAATCCTTTTGGCTTCTTAATACAAAGGGAAGTGGAAAACTCGTGGTTATCTTGTTAATATGATAAGTGTTGACAGTCAATACAGATAATTTGCCTCAAAGTGGGTTTTTGGAGCTGCTGCTGCTGCTGAGTTGCTTCAGTCGTGTCCGACTCTGTGCGACCCCATAGACAGCAGCCCACCAGGCTCCCCCGTCCCTGGGATTCTCCAGGCAAGAACACTGGAGTGGGTTGCCATTTCCTTCTCCAGTGCATGAAAGTGGAAAGTGAAAAGTGAAAGTGAAACTGCTCAGTCGTGTCCGACTCAGCGACCCCATGGACTGCAGCCTACCAGGGTCCTCCATCCATGGGATTTTCCAGGCAAGAGTACTGGAGTGGGTTGCCATTTTGGAGCTGGATTACATAAATTAGCTGTCTATACTGATTGAATTAACTGAATAATTGTCAAAGTTTTTCTTTACTCTGTGTTACAATGGAACAGCAGTTTTCTAGTGAGTCAAAATTAACAAGAGTGGGAGATGTTTTCACTACCAGACTAATGCTTAAGCACCAAGCAAACACATAAAATAAGCTTGTCTTTAAGACAGCTGAACTTCTAAAACTTAAACACAAATAAACCTGTCTGCATGCTCAGTTGTGTCCAGCTCTTTGTGACCCCCACGGACTGTAGCCTGCCGGGCTTCTCTATCTATGGGATTTTCTCGGTAAGAATACTGGAGTGGGTTGCCATGCCCTCCTCCAAGGGATCTCCCGTGTCTTCTGCATTGGTAGACAGATTTTTTTTATTTATCACTGAGTCACCTGGGAATCCCTGAGAAAACATTAAATTACATCAGAAGAGGCATTAGGGTATATACATCATATTCATTAAAATAAGGCAATCATAGGTTTCTTTTTTATTTACTGAAGTCTATCTAGACCTTAAATTATCTCAAACTTGCCTGGGCCAAAAGCATCAATGCATTTATTCATCCTCATTTATTTCAATTTGGCCTGAATAACTTGACCAAGTTCCACCCCAGTGACTTTGATATGCAGATGAGCTATGAAAATTAAGCTGGCTAAAAATTTAAATTCAGTTCAATTCATAATTGTTCAAGTTTTATATTTTTTTTAAATCCCTTTTAAGTTTCATGAAGTTGCAAATGCCAGACTCCAAAAGAAATTACTTAAAGCTAGAACTGTTTATTTTTTATAAGCATACCAAGGAATGTTTCTTTAATCAGGTCAAAACAAAATATTTGCCAACATTGATACAGTGAATGATAGAACAGAATCTTTTGAAATTGAAATGAAGGGGTGGGGAAGACAAAGAGAACAAATGATAGAAATTAACAGTTCCCTATAACCCTTATCTTGTTATCTAACCCACAGATCCCTGAGTTGCCATGGGTAGTTAGTGTCCGTCTGCTTTGATAAGGTGTCCCTCTAGGCTGGAGGGATACACAGCACACTAAGTCAGGAGAGATTCTTCTGGCTCACCTTTCCCTGTCACATTTCCCATTATGTGGCAGACTGGCATAAATATGGCAGTCTGAGTCCAGTGCTCTGGCAGACCAACTTTTCCCTGGAGCTGAGCATAGTCATAATTATACAAGGGGATCTGTCTGCACCGCAGAGGATCACATGTGGTATCTCAAAGAAAGGAACAACCTGCACTGTCTCAAAAGTTCTCTACAGTTCTTGCAAGAGCCTGTTCTCATCCAGTGTCCCAAGAGGAATAGGGCAAAACAGTAATATCTTTAATGGTCCAAGGAAGAAAATGGGCAGAAAATGAAAGTAAGTTGACGTTGACAGGGAATGGAAGAAATGAGTTATTTTAAAATATTGCACGGTTGCACAATACTGCCCCCAGCAACTCTGTAGATCATTTCTGAGACTATTTGAAACATTATTTTTAAAAGGCTAGAAAAACAACACATAAACTTCTACTCTTCCTAAATAAAATATACGCACAAAAATGCAATAATGAAACATATTGAAACTGATGGGAAAATATGGTGACATGAATACAAGTTTTGTTTTGTGTTACGTTTGCCACCTTATAGCATGTAATGCTTAAATTACATTTTTAAGTATGGTGTTACAATGCATTTTCTTTCCTTATTTTTCTAGAAATCTGATTTTCTAAAGGCAATCAGCTTCATTCCAGTATCATTATGACTTCTTCAGGATCAAGGGGCTAAGGAAGATCTTACTTTTGTCAGACAGGATGGTATCCTTCAGAGTCAGATGACCATCTTTTATCAATTGTGGAAAGTATTGTTTGAAAATTCATACTCCAACATGAACTCTTGGGTTAGGAGTATAGTCAGTTATTCAAAAACACCACTGGTTCTACTGAGAATATTTATGCTATCAAAGATTAACAGGATCTGGTCTTATGTTATTAACTTCTATTCTTTCCACAGTACATTACAGCTGTTACATGGCATAGTAAAGGAAATGCTTTAATTCTAAATTAATGAGGTTGTCTAGAAGTTACATGGAAAGGTTAGGGAAACCACAGGATAAAGTCAAAGTATCTTTTCTACAAAGGGTGACTATTCAGCTCTTTTCAATTTACCATTAATTTCACTAATATGTATTTTTAGCCTCTTTATTCTTTTTCAAGAAAATGGGGTCATTGAGATTAACTGGTTTGCCAAATGTCCAGGTAATTAGTGCAATTTCATACGTATTTTAATAATTCACTCTCACATAGGCAGCCCAGCCAGTTGCAGCCTGTCCAACCCCACTCCCAGGACCTCAGGTGTGCAACTTCAGTCTGCCCTGGGCTATGGAAGGCTTTATGGGAACCATTTAGAATGGTCAAGGGCATAAAGGAAATATATGCGGAAAGGGTGATCTTTTATAACCACTATATTCGAGTCAGGATTCAGTCTGACACTGAAATACACTTACTCAATGTAATTTATAGATAGGATGTAGTTACTGAGTCTGAAAAATATCAGATCAATAACCTAAAAGACAAATGGTGATATAACCAACTTCACTCAAACTACTGACAGAAGGATAGAATGGTGACAATGTAAGGTCCTTTCTGCATTGCGGTGGGGGATAAAAAGGACATAAAAAGAAGTACCGATAGTACTTTTCTTCCACCATTACCTCTCCTTTACTTTCATGACATCTCCCTCTGTAAAGATATAAAAAAATTCCTTAGAAGCTATCAGTTTTTGGTTTTGGCCAGACAGATGTGTCTGTCATGCTAACCTTGGAAAAAATTCATCTACTATATGTGGAACCACATCATGCTACCTAATGTCTTTTATCTGATAAAGGCACTCTAAAAAGATTTGAGTTGATAGCAAGATATGCTAATGTTTCTCTCATTAGAGATTCTTTTAAGATACCTTAATATGCCAATTAAGTATTTTTAGATGACAACCTAAAGCAGGGATGCACACAGAATTAAATATCACATAAAGTCAATCATTTTTCATTTATGAATTAATTTTAAATAACTGGCAAGTGGAAGGACAGAGTAATTATTCAATTTTGTGTTTCTTTTAAAAAATAAGTTGTTTAGCTGCCTTTATGTGGAGCAGTATTAAGGAGTCTTATAACTGTTTTAATAAGGTTGGCAAATTGGGAATGATGACTGGATTCTATTTTGTGTGCCTGGTTTTACAAATAACTGTGGCACTGATCTGATGTGGAATAGCAGACAATGAACCTACGGTTCAGCCCAAGGCTTTTGCTCTGTATTCTGACCTGACTCTCTGGCCTTGCGACCAGCAGCAGGATTCTCCTGCACTCATCGCTAGACAGCTGGGCCACCGCCGCCTCGCGATCCTGGACGTCTTCCCCATTTATCTAGAAAACAAATGAAAGTGGCGCATTAGTTTCCATTTCCACAATGCTGCACACAATAAATGGCAAATATCAGCTCATTTATGGTAAATGTATGGACAATGAAGCTCACACAGTGGGCTCGTCTTCAGCCCCTCGGTGGTAAGTGCCTTCACTCAATTACGCGCTTACTGTAAGAGCCATATCGATCCCTGAAGGATGGCGGACATCAGAGGAAGCAGTTATGTTCATAAATGTCCAACCTGCGCCCTGGCAACATACATCTAGCAACACAATTAACCAGCCCCTGACAGGTGACGTTCATCTTTCTCCGCTCAGAGTAATGGAAGTGTCACTCTGAGATAATGGTGCTGGGGAGAGCAGGCCCAGCAATACCACAACTGAAATCCGTCATCCTGCGCGCTTGCTGGGAGCCAATTAGAGAGCCGCCCTGTTATCTCTCACCGGGTGATGCTCCCGGCCGCTGCTGCCTGCATTTTCATTTAATCATCTCATATTTGCATGTGGGTCTGACTCAGTTGCCCCAAATCACTCTCCGGATATCTTTTGATGCTTAACTAATCAAACGAGAACAAGCTTATCGGTAACATCCTCGTCTACTCCCAGCTCCTTTCTCAGATTTATCTGCTTCTCTAAAACAACAAAACTAATGAAATAAGGTTCAACTCTTAAGTATACTTAAATTTAAAAACTTAAATGCTTTCTTTAATAGGAATGCTTAATGAAAGGAAAACTTAAGTAAATTTTTTATTAAAAACAATAGATTCCAGTAGTGTTTGAAATGTACCATTTTTTTTCCTAAGTGCTACAGAGAAAATAAGGTTCCTAAAATTTGCATTTTAAACTACATTTTCATGTTCAAAGGTATTTAGCTCTTATTGATGTATTTTTATTTGCCCTTTATAAATTTCTTTTACTTTATTAATCATTCTATTCCATAGAGACAATGAGATTTTTGACCCATAACACATAATCAAAGAAAGTAGAAAGAAATTTCAATTGAAGAGGTCAAGCAATTCTATCTAAAATAAGTATTAATTATGTCAATAAATTAAACAAAATGTGGCTGCAGTGACCACTGTTTTCAATAATTAACATCTTTCATTGAGAATTTCTTCTTAAAAGCATGAAGTAGACTCCTGAGGTTTTCTCCTTGTGGGTCTCTGGGATTCTGGCTGACTCATGAAGACAGACATAATTATCTGAAGACAAGCTCAGGAATCTCATCTGTGCACCACAATCAATGATCCTTATAGACTCATATTTAGTATGAAGGAAGCAGACAATAATAGTCAAAGGAGGGAAAAATCACACAACCACATGCTGTATTTTCTTACTGTAATCAAATGAATAGCTCCTCAGTTTTTCACTTGTGTGTGTGGACAGGAAATTCAGCTTTTATAACTTTCAAATCTATTTTCTTTTCTTTTTGCAATTTCCAAATAAAATTTATCAAATTAGAAAAAAACAAAACAAAACTTTTATTCCAAATTGGGGACTAATGACCCAGAAGGATATGTTGTAGTTTTCCTTTTTTTTGTAAATATATATCTGAAAAGCTATTTCTGTACTGGGTCCAAGGCCTTTTTTCCTTTAAATAAATTTCCTTTATTCCTTTAACATAAATTGGCAGTGGAGGATTACTCCTCCCACCTGTGTGTAGTTTAAAAATAATAATATGAAAAGTTTTACTTTCTTTGAGTTTTGAGGGCTTGCACCCCTTTCATAGTAATTCTTGTAGTATATCTGTGGTACATCTATGTGTCCATCTTTCTTCTGCATCTGGTCTTTCTTGTTCTCTCTTCTGTAGGCACATTGATCCTAAGGAGAATGAGTTGGATGATCTCACACAATTTATGTTAAACTTTTATGAAAAATTTGAAATGCAGTTCTCACTTTTTCTCACTTCCAAATTCTTCATGTAAATTTTACTTACCATTAATCTAAACACTCTTCATTCATGTTAATGTTACTATTATGTTTTTCTCTATTAAAATGCAGATAATAGTGCCTCTCTCAGAGGGCCGTTACAGGATTAAATGGGCTAATATATGTAAAAGGTTTAAATAAGTGACTTGTATACAGAAAGTGCACAAGGTTGGTATATATTACTATTAATGCTATTGTTGCTATTATTACTATGATTATTTATATTTTAATCTTCTTCTAAACAAAGCAACTATATTAAAATTCATGCATAACAATGAAATCCACAATAGTAAACATGGTTCTAGCTTATGATATATCTATCTCATATGTATTTTTAATTCTTAGAAGGTCAAGAAACACTATGGCTGAGTTTGATTTCCTTTATTTTTCTATCTCCTCTGTGAACTCATAATGACCAGAGCTATGATCTTCAGTCTGGGCATTATGTCCTTATTTTGGGAGGACAGATCATATATTGTAGAAACAGTTTACATCCAGAATCATAGGTGGAGTGAAATAAATTTGCCACAGAAAACAGGCTTTAACATGTAATTTTTATTTCTTTTTTAAAATAAACATCACCTGAGCCACCGGGTTAGTAGATTCCATTGTACTTGGAATATTAGTTTGATACTCAGATTGATATTGAGACAAAAAATGCAGCCATAGGTTTCATCAAAGACTCTTCTCATGAAATGAAAATACTTGAGGAATGGAAACAGAGCTTTCCACCTTCATTTGCTTTGTTTCCTGAATGATGGCTCATAGCTGAAGGATTGCTTGTGGGAAAACAGCTTCCTATGTCTGGAAACACCATGCAGACAGAAAGAGTGAAGGAGCCAGAAACAAAGGGAGGACATAGATGAGGAATGGAGTCATCACTATTTAATGAAAGACTTCCATTTCAAGACAATAGACAGGAAAAAAGAGAGGAAGAAGGCAATATGTAACTTTGTTATAAATTAAAAAAAAAAAAACCTGCTAGATAATATATCTGTCTCATTCTCTGTGCATGGGCATATGTAAACATTAGTTTAAAAATGGATATTATCTTGGCTTAGAAGAGAATTGTGGCAATTACAAAGAGAAATCAGCCAAAACCCCACTTCAGGCCTAATCTCCTGTACATGCCTATGAGTGTGTATGTGTGTGTGTGTGTGTGTGTGTGTGTGTGGCTTCTCAGGTGGCACTAGTAGTAAAGAACCTCCCTACCAATGCAGGAGACATAAGAGATGAGTGTTCAATCCCTGGGTCAGGAAGATCCCCTGGAGGAGGATATGGCAACCCACTCCAGTATTCTTGCCTGGAGAACCCCATGGACAAAGGAGCCTGACAGGCTATAGTCTATAGGGCAGCAAAGAGTCAGACATGACTGAAGTAACTTGGTATGTGAATGTGTGTAAAAACTTAGAAGTCTAGAAGTGTCTTCATATAGCTTCGTTTTTGTTTAAATATGACAATTTTTAGGTTTTTCATGTCAGTGTACCATGGGCAGATAGGCAACTAAAGTTTTTGGCATTCAACGAACTATAGGTGGTAGAATTTCTTATTTGAAAACCCAAAAATCTAAGCAAAAGAGGAAAGATTTATGTCAAATGTATTGATATTTCACTGTGAAAAAGAAGGCAAAGGAAGCATAGAGATACAGAGGTGAAACAAATAGAAACAGCAGGAAAATAGTTATCCAAAAAAAGCAAGTAAGAGTAGGAAGAAATGCTAAGGACTAGTTTAGGGCAGAGAAGGAAAGAACTGATTAGAGGTCTTACTGTTCCACTGTTTTGTTGCGCTTTTGCAGGGTTTTGTCAGGGAATAATCCTTAGAAACATGACTGACTTTTCTGGCCAAGATTAGAAAAATATATACTTACATGGAATACTATATGCTTACAATGCCAAAGAGAATGTGAGAATAGAACACTGTTTCCTTTAGATAGTCAATCATGTATGTGTCTTTAATTTTTCTCTCTGGCTCAGCACTGCAATTTTGTTAAAGGACTTCCCCATATTAATTCCTGGGAACATGTCTGATACAACCAGTTTGTAGCCATAGCACAGCAAATAGACTGTCAAGCACTTGCAGAGGAAAAAAAAAAAAACCACATGAGAGCTAGAATATGTTCTCATGAAGCTGGGTCATAGTTTCTCTTCTGTATGATCCCTACCTTCTATCAATAGTGTGTGAATACCCATGTGTGTGTGTGGTGCCACTGAGGAAGGTCCTCTAACATGTCCACTGAGCACTACAGTTAGAAAATTTTAGCCACACAATGAGGGCAGAGCCATAGAGGTACTATACTTAGGTCATTGTGAACAGGAAATTAAAATCACAATTGCTTCAACAAGATTCATTCAAATCAAAGCCAGCCAGGAAAGCTAAAGGATGAGAAGATATCCTCTCTTTCTGCTACTCTCTTCTCCCTGGGAAAGGAGTCATTAATTGTTCATTACAGTGTATCCCATAATCTCCTTACCAGCCACACAGGAGCTATTTGTCTATGAGTACAATTTTGTCACGGTTTTCTTTAATATAATTTTACTATCACTCTTAAGACTCTTTGTTTCCTGTGTGTGCAGATAGAACTGAATTCTAGGCTTTTTAACGTGACAGGTATTTACTCATTAGATGTGACATATTTGTCACTGAATATAAACTAATCAGGCAAACCACAGCACTTTATCAATCCTGCTGCTGTTTCAATGAACCAGCTCCATTACGGAATGCCTTATTATCCAGAAAAATTTTTATCTGATAACTTTAACTGCCCACAATATAGCCAAAAATAAGGAAGCGTCAGAACATGTGGTATGCAACTATGGAAACACAGGTACTGTACAACTGTTGAAGTCTACCTGCAGAACTAACAGGTGCCATTTCACTAATTGTATTTGTGTATTGTGTATCTAACTGTATTTTACTAACTGTATTTGGGATGTGGTGAGCTAGAAACTAGGCAGGGAGTCCGTGAGGCTGCAGTAGTGAATATGGGGTGTGGTGAGTAGGTGAAAGGAAAAAGTGACAGCTGGTAACAGCAGGAGGAAAATGACAAAACACAGAAAAAGTAGCCAATGGCTCAGACGGTAAAGCGTCTGCCTGCAGTGCAGGAGACCCGGGTTCGATTCCTGGGTCGGGAACATCCCCTGGAGAAGGAAATGGCAACCCACTCCAGCACTCTTGCCTGGAAAATCCCATTGACGGAGGAGCCTGATAGGCTACAGTCCATGGGGTCGCAAAGAATCGGACATGACTGAGCGACTTCACGACTTCACTAGGGTCACTTAATATCAGGGCACACAATCTTCCAGACCTTTCAGTCACTGAGCATTTTACTCCATTTTAGCATTGGGTGGTGAGAGCTGGGTATGATGTGACCCTCAGCATCAAAGGAAGGTTACATTCTTTTCAGTTGACTTAATTGAAGATATTAACAAAGTAAACAACACATTTAAAATGATTCATAAGTCAAATACTAACGAAATATTTTTGAAGCTTCATTATCCAAATGGCACACTAAAATACTATGCTTTTTATTAATGAGGATACATAGTTAAAGCTTTACTCCTCCATCTATTCTGGCACTCTACTGAATATCTGTGTTTCATCCCCTCATTTATTCATATGTGTGAAAGAGATATTGAAAATAGAGTAGCAGACAAGACTAAGTCTTCTTGATTCACTTTTCCTGCCCCTGAATTATCCAGTGATGGACATATCCTATTTTGTTTAATCACAAAGGAGCTCACTAAAGTTGAAATGATATATTCTTGAAGTTTCCTGAGAACTAGTGGGACCATGAATAATCTCCAATTCTTTCCTAATTGGAGCTTTAGTAGAGGGTCCCTGATGAAAAAGGAGTTCTGTGGCCTCTCACTGGAGCAGGGAAGGAGTATGGAGAAGGGGTGTGATTTGGTGAGTGTCCCCCTAAAGAAAGTAAAGGAAACAGCAGAAGGCTGAGTAGGCCAGCCCTCTGGTATGGCACAGCTTTCTCACAACAATGCCACATTGTGCTGTCATCATCTGTGTTTGCAGCTGTCTTCCCAATTACACAGGGAGTTCCCCAAAGGCTGCCATGGCAGCTTGTTTATTTTAAAGCCCTGGTTCCAGGTAGAGTGTTGAATCCAAATGTATTGAATCAAAAGAAATATTTTTCAGGGGTTCATATCTAAGAAGGAGAAATGGGAATGATAGATATAACAACTAAAAGTTTTACAGAATATATCAACAGGTGGTAACTTCTTCAATGTGTCATTTGAGTCCTCCTTCCTGTTTTACAGGTGTGATCTGCTTCCCTGGTCGTTCAGATGGTAAAAAATCTACCTGCAATGCAGGAGACCAGGGTTCTATCCCTGGGTCAGGAAGATCTCCTGGAGAAAGAAATGGTTACCTACTCTAGTCCTTAGAGGAGGAAATGGTAACTCAAACCAGTATTCTTGCCTGAAAAAATTCCATGGACAGCGGAGCCTGACAGGCTGCAGTCCACAGGGTCGCAAAGAGTCGGACACAACTGAGTAACTGAACTGAACAGGAACCCACTCCAGTATTCTTGTCTGGAGAATTCTATAGACAGAGGAGCCTGGTGGGCTACTGTCCACGGGGTTGCAGTATTGAACATGATGGAGCGACTAACACTTTCATTTTTTTTTTCTTTTTTCTGCAGCGAAATTCAAAGGCCTCTGTTCTTATTTTGGGGGTTAAATTGGATACAAGAGCTGGGGTGCTGTGTGTCTTCCTGCAGCCACTCTTTATGGGAAAGGACTCAAAAGTGACAAAGAGGGTCAAGGAAGATTTATGATAGAAACTTTGGCTTTCAAGGTTTTTCTTGATTTGGCTTGGAACTCTTTCCAGTTTATACATCTCCCATAAGGTGCTTACCATTTCTGTTGTTAAACTGAAATTCAGTCCATCTCTATGTTTTCACGTGTCCATCCTCCACCTGTCCTCAGCAACTCATTTGTAAATAGTTAAGACTTCATATTTCTAAACTTTCATCATAATGGAACACTGGGATCACTGTTTACCTAATTTATTGTGGAAAAGGCAGCAATAAATGCTGCTGATGCCAGTAACAACAGCAGTTCATGCTTATTACATACCATACACTTATTTCTGGCCATGTACTTATTACTCATTAAGCACATCACAGGCTTAATCACATCTAACCTTTGCCACCATATATTTTACTGTTATCATTCTTTAAGATGAGGAAACAGTCTTACAATGAGAAGTTAAGTAAAGCTTCCAAGTAAGTGATGGAGCTGGAAGCTGAAGCTGAGGTATCTGAGTCCAGAGATTATGTCTTACTAAAATTATTAGCTAATAATCCTTAATAAATGGCACTATCAATTTTTTTTAAAAACAGGTTTGAATGATAGCTTTAGTTTTGTAGATGTTACTATCCATAAACAAAGGGAAATCATTTTCTCTAATATTTTTCAAGGTGTGAAATAAAATGAAAACTGTTGGACAGATAGAAGGAAACTAGAGAGAATAACTGCACCACGTACTTGCAAAATACGATCCCCTTCTCGAATTCGGCCGTCTTTTGCAGCGATGCTGTTTGGATCGACCTGTAAGGGAGAGGACACAGTGTCAGCTGGATATGCAATATCGTCCCCAGAAACTTAAATGTCTTTGTAAATATGGTTCATGTTTTTCTATTGAGTTATAGGGGGCATGCCAAATTTTTCTCTGTCAACTGATTCTAAAAATGTTAATGAGCTATTTTAGAATTAATCAAAATAAAATTAAGGAGAACGACGCCCAATTTGATCTGTAGACCACTTTTCTCTCCCTCCCTCTCTTTCTTTCATTCTTCCTTTTATCCTTTCCCCCTTTTTTATTTTATTTTATTTTTTTTACAGTTGTTCACTCATTTCTGTATCCCAACTGTCAGATGTTGTTTTCAGCTGACATGATCCTCAGATGATGTTAATACCAGAATTCTCTGGACCCAGGAAATGTACTTTCTGCTAGGATGATTTTTAAATCCTGCCTTAGCTGTCTGAGAAAACCTGATAGCTATATTCTTAAGTCCATACTTATTAAAGGGATTTCTGTGTTATGATCACACAAATTTATAAAGGGATTTATAATCTATGTAGCTCAAAAAGTGAAAAAAAAAATCCTACCCATGCAGATTATTACTAGACCCTACTTTACATGTAGGGTAAAGTATATTAACTATCATTTATTTTAGAATAAATAGATATTTAAAGCTCTTTTAAGAGCTTATCCACACTTTAATTGGCCAAACTTGAGTGATGACTTACTGTTCACGGGAGGTAATTTCATCTAGGACACATTTCACATGATGGCTTCCAATCATTTATTGGAGCTTATTCCAGCAAAGCCTTTTTTTTTTTTTTCTTTAAGCAAAATATTTCAAGTGTAGCATAAGCTTGATCCATCCTATCCAGATGTTAGATATTACTTTTCTGATTAGGTAGTACCACCCAATAAATGAGTTTTAAGTGATCAGTCAAGAACAAAAGATGCTCTTGTGGCTTTTCTTACTATTCCTGAAGCACAAAGTTCCAAAGCTGACATGTTTAAATTGTAAACAGAGACTTACCTGAAGGAAATGATGGATAATTAATTAATTGTATCCTATTTAGAAGCCATTCACAATTTAAAACTTTGTCTTCAGAACTATAATCAAACTATATTAAAATTCTGTATTTATACTTCCATACATACTACAAAAGATAATTCTGCATATGTTGCCTTATACTTCCTCACCATAATCAGAGGGGTTTTCATAGTTGTTTATTTAAGAGAGGTATATATGCAAGTCAAATATTCTCTGGAAATTTTTTCACAGTAAGAACGAGTCAGTAGATTTTTTGGTAAAGTGATAAAGATTAACATTTATATTTATAGAGTTTCATAATTTTCTAAGTGCATTATCTTTTCCTAGTCTAAAACCTCTATGAAAGCAGTATTAAAATCATTGTTGTATTGAATTTCTAGTTAAGGAAGCTGAAGCTTTGTAAGTTATATAATGTTTTCAAGGTCATGGCCAAGAAAATTTGAAATAGCACAGGAGAGCAATTAGTATTTAGTTTGTCTCACCTCTGGGTTCATGCACATACATATAATATGCATGATTTCACATATATATGTGTGTATACATATGCATATGCAGGAATTAGATAACATGTATACACATATGTGCTTGCGTGTACATATGTGATTTTTAATCATATCTGCATACATAATACCTTACTACTTCTCATAAAATGATTCTTTTGGGAGTTTCAAAAATCACCTATAATAATAAACTTAGCTTCACTTTTTTTCAAAATAATTTAACACTGAAGGTATTTCACATTTAAGTACTTCACTTTTTCAATTGAAGTATAGTTGATTTTATTCTTTTTTATATTCTTTTCCATTGTAACTTATTATAGGATATTGAATATAGTTCCCTGAGTCAATACCTCACTTTTTGAAAGTGATTATGTGGTTGAATAAAACAAACTAATGGATGCATTTCTTGGCTATGATATTCAAATTTATCAGTCTTCAGCAGAGTAAAATATTAGATTTTTTATTTAGATTTAAAATATTAGATGTGAATATTCAATTTAAAACAATTAGTTAATGTGATTACTAACAAGTCAGATAAAAGACACAGCAGGAATGGAAGGACAAATATTTGCTGATCAAAAACTTTGCCTGACTTCCTGTATACTTATGGGACTTTATTCAAATTTAGACAATGTTACCATTTTTGCACTCTTTCTTACTAGGATTATGCAGTGAAAGCATCCACATTAAATAAACTGATAATAATTGCATTACTTGGGCAACATAATTTACTTCTTTAATTGAAAATGACAAGTATTGGAACATGGCCAGTTCTTCACATCAAGCCTCCCAAGGATTTTCTCATTGTGAGTCATTTCACTCCATTGCTCGCCGTCTGCCTCCCCTAATCTCTCTTCCATGCCATTTCTTACCTTGCTGACATAAATGCCGGTGTCTTCTTCATCATCCGTTCGGTAACAGACTGTCAGACCCAGCTTCTCTTGACTGCTAACACGACACAACTCGACCTCCTGGGAGAAAAACACAGAGACCGACATTTATCTCAAAGAGAAATCCCACAGCAGGATGCAGAACTCACTGACATTCTCTGGGTCATCCTGGGATGTTTTCACAACTATTACCTGACATTTGAATTAACCTATGGTACCAAAATCCTCAAAACTCACTCCCAACATATATATCTGTATGATCAGGCCAACATTTAAAATTTTCATTATAAAGCTGGAGATGCACATTTTTTTGCATTGTCCTAAAACAAAAAACTCACAAATGATGTTCATATAAGATATGTATAAATCAATAATGTGGAATCAAGAAAATACTTGAGAATGTCAATGTAGGTAGCAAAATGTTTATAAAACTATTCAGAGTTCCTGTCTTTTTATTTTAATAAAACAAAATAAAATTAAAATAAAAAAGAACTGGACTCTGCATCAATTCTTCTTTTGAGTTCTATATATGATGATAATCAGAGTTTTGTGTAGCTAGGCCAAGGTTTTCTATTATCTTCTAACAACTCTCAGCCTTGGAAAGAAATGGGTTCGTCCAGGCTGCAGCAAGAGACATCAACAGTCATATGGGCAGAGGCAATGATTCAAAATGCAGCAGTAAATGAACAAGGAATCACATTTACTGAAACACATGGCTAAGGGGCTTGAAATGTCAGTCCTTAGGTAATGTATATTGAATCTGTTTCCTGATTTATGTTCAGTAAAATAATAATAAATTTCAGTGTATTTCATTTTTATATAATGAAATAGACTTGTACTGCTCTCAGAAGCAGATGACTTTAGAATAAATTGCATAATTCCAAACAGTAAAACACCAACTGGTGCTCTTATCATGGAGAACGTGTTCCTATTGGATGGAGCATATAAGGCCCCTTAGTAAATAATCAGATGAGGAAGAGCAGAATAAATTTAAACTGGAAATAACCAAATGACCAAATCTAGACCAAGTTTCTAAAACTCAGGTTTTGTGGGAGTTATGCATTTGTCTGTCTTGCTTACTACTCTTTTTCACTAGGGCCTTGAACAGGGCCAGTCTCAGTGTGGGATCTCAGTCAATGATGGTTGAAGGATAACGGCTTTTATTTCAAAACACGTCTGAGTGTAAACCAATTTTTTTTGTAAACCAATAATCAATCTTTCCTCTTTAATTGGAGATAGATTTTGTGTGCATGCATTGAGAGTGTGTGTGTGTGTGTGTGTGTGTGTGTATGTGAATGAAGGGAATAAAGTTTAATATGGTATCCATTATCTCAAGTAGTTACCAGGACTAAATAAAGAGATACTCACTCAATTTCAAATTAGAGGATATTTCCAGTACACGCTGCTACATTTAAAGAAATATCTTCCATTTTAAATTTGTATTTCACTGAAGGACTTGTCATTGGAAAATAACCATTTATTTTAATGACATACTACAAACCATATGTTTCTACTTGCCATAGGTAAATCCTTAACAAGGATAGACTGTCATAAGCTCCAGTGACCAACAATTTCACAGCTAACAGCAAATAAAAGAAAATTTAAATCATGCATCTTGAGACATGTACTACAAATTGGTGAAGTACATGAAACCATGACCAATGCTGACTTTCCAGCTGGTGGACAAAGATACTCTAAATTACACTACAGGACTTAAAAAGGGCATGGCATATGCTGAACAACAACAAAAAAACTCTTTTCACCTAGAGGAAAAATAGGAAACAGTGACACGTTTTATCACCAGCAGCAAAAAGTATACACTCATGAAGGGCATTTTCAAAACTGGCAACAATTAATGCCTCCAGAGGGAAAGAATACTTGACTAAAACTGTAACATTATGAAGGAATTACAGCAACAAAAGAGCTCTAATTACAGCAAAGAAGTATATACAGTTAAGGAGTAAAGAAGTTTGTGATTCCTAAGAGGCCTACAAGGAAATCTAAACATCCCATAAAGAACTTATGGGATGAAAGTGGGAACTTAAAGCAAATGTGGAGCTGAAATCCATTGACTTTCTTTGTCCTTTCCAACAGCACAAGAGAAACACCCCACGTTGCGGGAAGTCATCTCCGGAGGGAAGTGTTCTTCTTCTGAGTGTTTTCTCTGCACTCTCAATGGTGTACTATTGTTTTGGTGTTTGTTTAAAAGATGCATATCTAAATATCCTGTAATAAATGTGGAACCAATCTATTAAAACAAAAAGGGCAAAATCACCCATACAATATCAATATTGCAAACCATTTAATAAGAATCACAAGGAAACGGAGATCTGAGAAACCGAGGTCATGTTGAATCTAAGCAAAATTGTGAAGCAGGCCTCGAAATTACCCACAGCACCTTTGTTTTCAATAACATCTCCTCCCCTGCCCTTTTAAGATCCTGGACACCCTGCTTCTATTTCTTTAGCTTCCTGAAGTTCCTAAGGTCTGCTTACCTATGAAGCCATCAGTATTCAGGTTTGTCATCCTAATTACCTCCTAGCAAAACCTGGCCCTTGGTATCATCTTCCATTATCTCACAAGTAGCTCTTGAGAGATAAAGACAATTGATAATAAATATTTCCTAAGGCGATCATTATTAATAATTTTTTTAAATGTTGTCCCATCCAGTGTTTGGTTTACACCAATAAAGACTGAGCATACAATTCTTATTACAAGCCTTAATTCAAAGGACTGAACTTATGGAAGTAAGATTCCAGGCTCTGAAGAAGACTCAAGTGAGATTTCCTGCAGCCCACAAACCACCTAACACCAGCCTCAAGAGTGGACTTGCAATTCTTTCTTTGGTTGAGAATGTTTCAGGTGTTGCATATTTCATATTGGTACACAGAAGCATACACTTTAGAATCAAAGTTTCTTTAATTCTATGACCAAATAATTTATAAGCCGCTAGCAGCTGTAGACCATTTTGTTTGTACGAGGCAAAGGTGGCATTGTAAAGGCTGCTTATCTGAAAGGAATCCTCTAGCCCAGGTTTCATTTAGTATTCTCTTCACAATGCACACAAGCCTCTGACTTCTGAAGAAACAACCCCTGGTAATAGAGAATGTTTTCCCTAACAACTTTCATGCCTTTCCCTCTGTCACGAAGAAGCTGTTTGATGAAAAACATAAAAGTGAAATGCTATCTCTGTACATTTTCTTCGCGAAGACAATTCTCGGGCATCTACAAATCAAAGCCAAGCCCGCCTGGATGGCACTGCCAACCATCCATAACGCATTTGCGACTAGAGTGGAAGAATCACTTCATACACCTGGTGAAACCACATTAATTTTGGCTTAAATGTGCTTTAAGATCTTATGTTCTGGGAATATGTATAATTCCTTAAAAAATCATGCCATAATATTTAATCCTGTGAGAAATTGATTATGAAGGTTGAGGGGGGAGTAAGAGATTAAAGTTAGTTAGTAGAGTTTACTGTGAAACATCCTTCGAATTGTAGAAAGAATGGGATTTTTATATAAATTGGTTGCACTACAGTGCTGTGAAAATTTTATATTTTTATGATTCAGTCTCAGGTGGAACAAGGAAGTTAAAAAAAAATAAACACACTTTTCCTTTTTAGGTGGAATTCTCGTATTGGAAGATCTGAGGCTTGAAGCTGCCTGCAATGTCCTTTTATTGGACTATAATTGCTTTACAATGTTGTGTTAGTTTCTGCTGTACAACAATGCGAATTTAAGCAAATTGTTTCTACACTCTAGAGAGCTTGAGGCCCATGGCATGAGTGAGAAAATTCAGAGGCAATCAGTACTACGGGGCTTCCGCTGAGGCTCAGTGGTAAAGAATCCACCTATAATGCAGGAGCTGCATGAGACATGGGTTCGATCCTTGGGTCGGGAAGATCGCCTGGAGGAGGGCACAGCTACCCACTCTAGTATTCTTGCCTGGAGAATCCCATGGACAGAGGAGCCTGGCAGGCTGCAGTCCATAGGCTCACAGAGTCGGACATGACTGAAGCAACTTAGCACAGCACGGCAATCAGTACTACACAAGTCAGAATGAAAACCAGGGCTAGACAGGATGGTCACCAATACCAGTTGACAATCCAGAGATGGGGTCTAGTGTGTTCAGTTTTCTTTTAATTTTATTTCCTTTTTATTTATAAGACAACATGTGCTGTGTTGTGCTTAGTTGCTCAGTAATGTCCAACTCTTTCTGATCCCATGGACTGTAGCCCGCAAGGCTCCTCTGTCCATGGGGCATTCTCCAGGCAAGAATACTGGAGTGGGTTGCCATGCCCTCCTCCAGGAGATCTTCCCAACCCAGTGAGAGAACCCAGGTCTCCCTCAATGTAGGCAGATTCTTTGCCATCTGAACTACCAGGGAAGCCCAAGAATACTGGAGTGGATAGCTTATCCCTTCTTCAGGGGAACATCATGACGCATGAATTGAACCGGGGCCTCCTGAATTGCAGGCAGATTTTTACCAGCTGAGTTACTTGGGAAGCCCCATAAGACAACGTATCAACTATTTTATCAACTTAGCTTTAATCATATATAACTTTCTTAAATTTTGTAGTGTTGTTTACTAACTAGTGAAGTACCACACTTAGTTGTTCCAAGAAGATCTTTATTTAAAATGAATTAAGTGGGAAATATGAAAACTTTAACCTCTACATCCATGAGAAGCTTAGATACTCTACTATGGAAAAATTGTTTCGATTCACTATCTCCTGGATAGTGAAAATCAGGAACAAAGTTCAATAAGAAATAAACAAGAAACCTCCTGAAATACTCAATTTGCTGTCACATTTCAGGTTTGGACACCTCAACTCCAAACATTCATACAAATTACTGCAACTAGTAACTAAGTCTGGAGAAGGCAATGGCAACCCACTCCAGTACTCTTGCCTGGAGAATCCCATGGACGGAGGAGCCTGGTAGGCTGCAGTCCATGGGGTCGCTAGGAGTCGGGCACGACTGAGCGACTTCACTTTCACTTTCACTTTCATGCACTGGAGAAGGAAATGGCAACCCACTCCAGTGTTCTTGCCTGGAGAATCCCAGGGACAGGGGAGCCTGGTGGGCTGCTGTCTATGGGGTCGCAGAGTCAGACATGACTGAAGCAACTTAGCAGCAGCAGCAGCAGCAGCAGTGACTAAACCACATTTTGTAGAGATATTAGGATAAAAGTGAAACACATGGTCTTGTCTTTGCATTGACACCTTTATCTCACCACTGAGATGAAGTGAATGGTTGGTGAGGACTCAACCACTTTCCCTTCTTGATGATGATGTTGCAAAATATAGGCAGTATTTAGCCCCCAGTTTCCTTGTTCTTAGAGACTTTCTGGATCCTTTGAGAAATAAAGGTGCCACATTTTCCTTGACCCAGACTGTCTCCTTCTCGTGGCCTCTGAATTGCCTTAGGAAGTCTTAAATTACCCATTTGGAATAAATTTTACACCTTAACAAAGAAAAAGATGTTAATGTTACTTACACTTTTAACTGAGGAAGGGAATGGATTCATGAGGCCAGTAATTGAGCCCATGTCATGAAATCTGGACCAGAAATAGAAATGGGAAACTTAACATCAAGGTGAGTGTGAGAAGTGGTTTGTTTCATTCTGCTCTGTCAGTTACAGAGTCAGGCCAGCTTCATGCACACCTGCCCTTTAATGGGCTTTCACTCAGCCCTGCTCTGTCTGCATCAAAGCACAAAGACAGGGGAGAAAACCACAGAGACATGCTGGTTACATCAGACATGTTTTTCCCCTTATTTTGAGCTTGTGCCTTTTGAGAAAGCTGCACTCGTTTTTAGATATTAGGATCATATAGTTTACCTTTGTAACCCTTGGTTTTTCAGAGTTGACACTTGAGATTTGAACAAAACATTAAATGATCACTTAATAGCTTATAAATGGCAGCAATGCTAAATATCCATAGCCATTTTTTGTCTATGTTTTGTGATTTGTATGTTAGCTCTTGGCTGGTCTCCATCAAAATAATTCAACATATCATAGCAATCTATGGAAAAGACTACTCCAAAATGTTATCTCCATAGTTGCTTTACTTCTAAATTATCCACTTTAGCATTTCATGCTCTGATCAGCTCAGATACTCTTCCATTCCCACTCCAGCATTTGTGCTCTCTCAGGGGACCTTGAACTAGTTGACTTTTCACTATCAATAATTCCCTTATGCCCTCTCCTCTCTCCTTGCCCAGCTTGAAACTGCAGTTAGTAATGATACTCTTTTAAAATTCCAGAACCCCCTCATTGTTCTCTGCCTTCACCGTATCACCCAGCAAAGGTCAATCACTGTTAAGCCCAACTGTTCACTCCCTTGGGTTTTCACCTAAATGGCTGCAGTATGGTCCTGGAGGAAAAGGCACAGTCATGCAGACCACATGGACTGCTTTCACTGTAAATTCATTCCCACAAAACTCAAATGGGCCATCAACACTGGTAGACAATCTCATATGCTTCCCTTGTGAAGCTGCTCTTCTTTCTTCATAATTTTTCCAATAAAATATGCCCACTCTCAGCTGATGGCCTCCCATCATACTTCACAGGATACTAAGAGATTCTTATTATGTCAACTTTGCACTCTCCCAGATGAGTATTTTGCACTCCCTTTCTCTACAACTGTGCTATGGTGTCTTCTCTCTCTCAACTCATAGCCAATCATTCTATTTCACACTTTGTGGGGAAAAAAAAAAATCCATGAGATGGAAACTGCTACATCTTCTCTCCATTCAGCATATTAATCTAAATTCATCTGTATCCACCCTGTAGAGTAGAAACCCCACAATAATGATGATCCACTCTAGGTTGAGGGTAACTGACAGAATCAAATAAAAAATCTTGGAAGACATAATAGAATAGACTTGGTGTTCACCAAGCCTGAATTCCCAAGCAGAGAATTTTGACCAGAGATAGGGAAAGCATGACATGTTAGATGAGCTTTAAGTAGTTAATGTATGTGAAGCTAAGGGTTGAAGATTGGAGTGGGTGAGAGTTCATGGTGAAAAATAAAACTGGAAAAGTGGCAAGATCATGGAACAATGACTACACTATATTAAGTAATTAGATCTGCAAAAAAGTAAAGAAGACTAACTGAAAAGGAACTAACATAGTCTGATTTGCAGTTTGGAAAATGGCTACAGCAGTAGCTTGGCCCATGAGTTGTAGGGGTTAAGAGATGAGCACACAAGTGGGGAATGTTATCAACACATGAAGGAGAAGGTAAGGGTTTGAATGCCAACTATGTCAGTCCTTAAACACTGTTACTTTTATTGATGAAGAAAATGAAGCATAGAGATAAGTTAAGTAACTTGCCCAGAGACATGCATTTAAGTCAGAGGCAGAGCTGAGATTCAAGTCCTAATTGAAGGAGTCAACTTCAGTTCTCAACAGCTCCTTCCTCTGTTTCCATATATAACTCGTTCTCATTTTTCTGTTTCCAGCTTAAATAATATCCTGGGTAGTGCCCCTCTCCATCACTCTTTCTAAAGCAGGGTCTTTAAAGTTCTCTACAGAAATTTCACCGATGCTTAGAAACCTCTTGACAACTATGATTATTTATTCATTTTTATTAGCAAATTTCTGTTTTGTTAGATTGCTTACTTTTTATTGTCTGTTCCCTTTACTATCGTATAAGCAGGTATTTTATGTAGCGTTTTTCATATCCCACAAGCCTTAGATATGAATCAAACTCTTGAGGACAGTGCCATGCCATCTTCATTGCATTCCTAATGCCAGCAAAATCTGGGAACTTATGAGAAGACCCACAGGCATCTTTTGGATGAGCTACCTACTATTGTGAAGTTGGATATAGACTATAATTGCTTTGGCATATTTGTGCCTCAGTATAATTGTATTTAATTAAGTAGAATATATTCAGAAAACTGTTCAAACAATAAATGTGACTTATTCTCTTATAATCTCTGCCAACAAAATAATCAGAGTGAGCTGGAAAAATAAAGCAAAATTAACTATAAAGTACAAATTCTAAGAATTTCTCTAGCACATTTAGTGTGTATTCACTTTATTCACCTGATACTTTCTTAACACCTGCTATGTACCAAGGCCCATATTTAGCACTGGAAACTTTTATATACCAAACATTGTGATAAATGTTTTGGGAATAATGTCACATTTAGTTTTATAAAAATATGATAGGCTAATATAGTGCATTGTAGTTATTTATGATCCAACCAGCATTCAATTACTTTCTTTTCGGAAACATTAACCCATATTTCTTGTGCAGAATTGCATCTTCTTCTTTCTTTATCTGCTTGTTTATTCAATGCTGATTTCAGCTTTGGGAGCAGTCATGTGACCCAGATATCAGTCAATGAGTGTATTTTATTCATTAACTGTAATGATCATTTTAAGAATGGATATTTGATAGAGTTTAATTAAGCCCATCAATATCAGGCCTGAGACCTTTGTTGAAACTATTGAGAAAAGAACACTTGTCTTTCCTATTGTACTTGAGCCTACAAGACTATAGGAACAGCTCAGATCTTCATTTTCCTACAATATGTAGACCCTAGGAATAAATTCAGCAAAGAGGAGGTAAAAGCCAAAAGATGGAAAGATTGAAATTTAGTGGCATCATTTGAGCCCCTGGATCAAGTTATGCTTGAAACAGGATCTTCTGGAATTTTCAACTCAAAAAGTTAATACATCTATTTTTCCTCTTAAGTATCTGTTTTGGGTCATCTGTTTTTTTGGATCCGAGTCCCAATTGATATTGGAAGATGTTACAAATTTCATTTTACATATAAAACAATTCAGGATCAGTATTTAGTAACTTACCTAAGGTTACTTAGCAACTATTTGTCTGAGTCAGAAATTGAACACACTTTTTTTCTTTTACTCTGAAGCTTGTTTTTTCAATCAATACACTCTTATAGTTCAACAATGATTTAAAAGCTCATTGTCTAGACTGAGGCTTAAATACATAAAGAACTCACAAAAGTGCAAAGACATACATGGTAAAAGATAGATGAGATGAGGCAAGTATCAAGAGATGAGCGAAAAGAGGGAAAGTTCCAGAGAGAAGCTACCTTCATGCAGAGGGTGAGAAGATCAGTGCAGCTATTGCAAAGGGTGCTTATGGGAATATGAAGAGAGGATGCCAAGAGAGTTAAGTTAGGACCAAATTCTAAAAGGTCTCATGACAAAAATACTGGGCAGAAAACAGAGAGGGAGGCCAATATGCAAAATTTAGAGTGTTTCATATTCTATAAACAAAGAATTATGAAACTAAGACTATTGAAAGAAAGGATTTGGTTTTTTAGCATTCAGCTGAGGCAGATGCATAAATTTATTCTATTTTATTTTCAAAACAGATTAAGTTTTGAGAAAATTAATATAATTATAATTTATTTCACTGGATTATTTGGAAGGAAATTCTAGACACAACTTAACTTATCCTCCAACTTTTATTAATAGAAACGACTTCCCCACCTTCACCCAATAATTTAGTGGCAGAGCTAAGATAGAAGCCAAGTCTCCTAACATTTATTCAATCACTCTTAATAACTGTTATCATGTTGGTTCTTATATTATTCCTTGAGAAATTCTCATCTGGGATGGTAAGTTGGGGTGTGCATGGAGAAGAGTGTTTTGGCATGGGAAAATCATTGCAAGAAATTAGAGAAGCTGATGGAGGTGGGTTATGAAGGTGAAATGTGTGGAAGCAGGAACAAGATTGACCAGTGATGTTAGCTGTAAGGTAAACTGAATCATTGCTGGGCTGGATGAATCACTAGTTGGGATCAAGCTTGTTGAGAGAAATATTAACAATCTCAGATATGCTGATGATGCCATTCAAATGGCAGAAAGTGAAGAGGAACTAAAGAGTTTCTTGATGAGGGTGAAAGAGAAGAGTGAAAAAGCTGCCTTGAAACTCAACATGAAAAAAGGATCATGGCAGCTGGTCCCATCGCTTAATGGTGAATAGAAGGGGAAAATTGAAAACAGTGACAGATTTTATTTTCTTGGGCTCCAAGATCACTGTGAACCATGACTGCAGCCATGAAATTGAAAAGACGCTTGCTCCTTGGAAGGAAAGCTATGACAAACCTAGACAGTGTATTAAAAAACAGAGACATCACTTTACTGACAAAGATCCGTATAGTCAAACCTATGGTTTTTCCAGTGGTCATGTACGGATGTGAGTTGGACCACAAAGAAGGCTGAGTGCTGAAAAACTGATGCTTTCGAATCGTGTTGTTGGAGACTTGTGAGAGTCCCTTGGACTGCAAGGAGATCAAACCAGTAAGACCTAAAGGAAATCAACCCTGAATGTTCTTTTAGGGTTGGAAAAGGACTGATGCTGAAACTAAAGCTCCAATACTTCGGCTATCTTATGTGAAGAGCTGCTTCATTGAAAAGACCCTGATCCTGGGAAAGATAGAAAGAAGAGGACAACAGAGAATGAGATGGTTAGACAGTATCACTGACTCAATGGACACAAATTTGAGCAAACTCTGGGAAATAATGGATGACAGAGAAGCCTGGTGTGCTGCAGTCCGTGAGGCCGCAAAGAGTCGGACACGGCTCAGTGAGTGAACAACAACAACAAACTGGGTCAGTGTGCTAGCAGAGAAGGGCTTGCGTTGACTTTTTCTTAGAAGTATTCTTTCAACCCTTTGTGTCTACAGCAGATTTAAAAAGAAGAAACAGCACACGAAAATTTCATACACAAGTGTTGTTCATTCTCTGAAAGCCTCAAAATGCCTATTGCCATTTTCATAGTAGGTGTTTCACCTGGTCCTGCTGTCTTTAGTGTATCTCTACTTCTGGCAATTGTAAGCTATCTTGCCTTTGAATTGCTGAAACTAGCTTTTTCAAAAGAAAGTGTTAACAGCATTTCTTTGATATTAACCATGTGCATTCTGAAAAGTAAATAGTTGAAAAGGCCAGGGAGACCCTTTGTATCATGGTAGTCCCTCGTTCAATGGCTGTGCTTCTTGGTAACATTTACCAGCATGCTTTCAATCTGGCTGTGTTTTAAGTAAAGGAGATCTGAAATGCTGTTTCAGGGTAAAAAAAGAAATCACTTTGAAGAGGCAGGCATTTACTTGAGAAAGACAAAATGTCTTTTACTGAAATATAAGACAACTATAGCTATTTCTGGGTAATAAAGTGAGCATATTAAAGGAATAAAAGTACAATCTACACGTTCACAAAATGATCCTAAGGAGCACCTAAAAATGAGCTGAGTAAACAGGGACTGAAATAGGTTATAAATATCAACACTGGGTGACGAAGAGTTATCAGTGCTTTATGTAAGAGAAAACAATGTCATTTGGGAGCCAAAATATTGGAAGACCTGTTGAATATTTAGTACAGGAATCGAGACATTGCCTATCCCTTGACAAGTATATATGGCTAAGAACAAAGTGGCAGAATGAAGAGCTAGAGGGCTATGGTCTAAGAAAACCCAGGAAGGCGTATATTTGGCTTTGGTGAGTAGGGCTCAAATGCCCATTCCAAAGGGCACAGAGTTTAGTAGAGACGGTAGATTTATTGTGAGCTTGAGTGCGTGTGTGCTGTCACTTGAGTCGTGTCCACCTCTTTGCAACATTTGGACTGTAGCCCTCCAAGCTCCTCTGTCTGTGGGATTCTCCAGGCAAAATACTTGAGTGGGTTGCCACGCCCTCCTCCAAGGGATGCTCCCATCCCAGGGATTGAACCCACAACTATGTCTCCTGCATTGGCAGGGGAGTGCTTTACCATTAGTGCCACTTGGGAAGCTCCATTGTGAACTTGAGCTTAAAGGAAATGATCTGGGGCATGATAGCGAAACTACTTTTTGAACTCGAATGGTGATATTAATCTAAATTTATCAGATAATATTCCATTTTTCATGCTCCATTTTGGGACAATATACTGATAGGCAATATAGTATTTTTTTTACTAGTAATAGTGCAATATTTTTTTTACTATTTTCTTCAAGGTAGGGAAATAAATTACAAAACTTACACAAAAACTATGAATATTTTACATTGTAAAACATACAATAAATTTGTGTATCTGAAAGTGGGTCAAAGGAAAAATTCTTTTATATTATTACATTTTTATACCTAATATTTGAGACCTTGATTGAAAATATGATAAAATAATGAATTAAATTTTCTTCTAACTAAGAAAATCCAACATATCCTCTGCCTTACCATGATCATTCAAGAATATGATACTTTATTCAAGCATCTGATGGTTAGTAAGCAACTTGTTCCACAAGATTAATTATGAAAAGATGTTTGGTGTCCCACATCTCCAGATTAGTATGACAGTGTATAATAATAAAAAATTTCTTTTTAAATATATAGTAATTGTAGGTAACAGGTTGATCCTGATTTCAGCATTTATTTCATATTTGATAGGTTCTATGGTTTGCCACTGGCCATTATCCCAAAGTGTTCAAAGAATTTATATGTTAGCACAGATTTTAGATTTTTCCTTTCCTATCCCTTCTTTTTGGAGCCAGATCTCCTAGTGATTTTTTTTAAGGCCAGTCTGTTACGATACATAAAATGCATTGCATCTTTATTATCCTGGCAATAAAACTCTAATAACATGCATTAAAACCAATTAGTAAACCCAAATATCTTCTGATTTAATGAATGAGAAAAGGAGAATGTACATTTATCTATTTCAGATATTATACATTGAGTTCCAGACTGGGAGACGCCCGTGTCTATGTTGACACAACAGAAATTTGTCAATCCTTCTCAGAATTTCTCTTTATTTGAAAAGCATTCAGGAACTTTTACAGCATATGTTATTAAGGAAACATAAAAGGAAGATTAACAAAGTAGATGAAGAGGGGAAATAAATAAACCTGTTGACAAGATGAACTTTATTTCCATCAGCTGGTTATTGGAGCAGGAAATGCAGGCTTTTCTAATGAGGCACTGGGCTATGACTGCGATTTTTTGTCTAAGCTATTTTATAGTGGGTGCTAGGGAGATTTTCCTGTGGTCATCAAAACAGGAAAATGCACAAGACTTTTAAACCTGTCAAGATCCCATGAAAGTTATAATGATTGTTCCCAAATTATTTTTTCCTGTTTGGTAAAGTAGAACTTTCATATCATCAAATGTGTTCACATTACCTCCATAGATATTTCTGATCTAACTGAAGAAATTAAACCCTAAAAAGAGATCTGTTACAAAATACAACAAAAGGTTTAACATGTAGAAGTTAAAGCTTTGCATTTTTATTCAACATTTTTACTTTTTCTCCAAAAGCTCAATATAACTTGGTGACTTTTATAAAAAATATTTTTCTTAAATCAAGAAGTAAGGTATGCATTTTGAAATACCCAGTCTTAGAAAGAGCTTCCCTGGTGGCTCAGACAGTAAAGAATACGCCTGCGATGTGAGAGTCCTAGGTTCAATCCCTGTGTTGGGAAGATCCCCTGGAGAAGGGAATGGCAACCCACTCCAGTATTCTGGCCTAGAGAATTCCACGAACACAGGCTACAGTCTGTGGGGTCACAAAGACTCAGACATGATTGAACGACTAACACTTTCATTCTTGGAAAGGAGAAAGTTCATTTGGGAGGGGTGTACATTTTACACATTAGAGCAGCTTTCTCAAAATGTACGTAACATTATTTGCAAGTATAATTTCATGTATACATATTTCCTAAGTTCGGTCATTCTATACCTACAGGATTTATGTTAACAATGAACTGTAATGTTTATCACATATTATCCTATGATCTATTTTTTAGATGCAAAATAAATAATGGTATGGACTTTTCTGAGCTTATAAAGTTGCATAAGAATGCATATAGTCTCACATATATTTATCAATTTTTATTGTAGATGGTATAATTTCCCCAATGACTCACACATAGTGTATACTTGTATATTTATGTAACCATGATGCCAGTTTGTGGAATTTAGAGCAGTAGTATTTTATCATATTGGATAGACATTTAAATAAATAACGATCAGATCAATTTAAATTATTTATTTAATTTACATATTTATTTATTATAATATTTTACATTATTTGGTCAAATGCTTTACGAACTGCTTTTCCTTTGGGCTTCTGAAAAGTAGACATGTTCTCTGTTGTTAATGAGATCAGTCTGGATATTTTGACCACTTAAAAATTAATTTCCATCATTGCATTATGTATTCTGCAGCCTGATTTGATAACTACATACAAAAACATGAATCATCAACATTAGTCTGAAGTATATCAGCATCTGTTCACTATCACATAATTTACAATAGTAAAGTATCATAAATGTCCTCTATGTATACAATATGAGACTTCTTAAATAAATAAGGGGGTATCTGAATGATAGAATAGTAAGACTCTGGAGAACTTTCATAACATGGGAAATGATCATTACAAACACTAAATAATAAAGCAGGACACAAATTTACATAACACATAATCATCCCCCTTTTGTTTTTCTTTTTTAGTCTTGTATTCAAAGAAAAAAATCCTGGAAGAAATGTGAGTTGTTAACTCTAGTTACTATTATTATAATCATGATTCTTTTATTTTTAATATATCCTTGTATTTCCAACTATATTTTCTATGAGTATGCACTTACTTAGAATTAGAAAAATAAACACTATTTAAATCATTGAAAACAAATGGGTGCTTTGCACATCACGGAAGCCCACAGATCTCTATTCTTTCCCTTCTATACAACTGTCTTATTTACTAGAAAACACTAATTAAAAAGCAAGGAAAAAAAGGATTTTGATCAATTCAGTGGAGTAAGAAGAAACTAAACACAAACATCAAAAAAATACTTTGTGTGGGTAAGAAGCTCAAATGGCTTATCTCCATCAAAAGAAGACACAGACGCTAAGCCTTGGTTATTTTTTTTTATGCCCCAAATTTAATTAAGCTTTTCAGTTATGAAGTGCTAGATCCTGAAGTTGTGTTCGTCGTAGGGCCAAATCCACACAAATACGTCAGACTTACTGACTCTCCACAATTCTGATCTTCTTCCCAGCTTGCTTAATGGCATTACCATTGTGCCAATCAGCCCGGTTTAGGTCTTCAGAGTAATATTGTATTCTCCAACTTTGCTGTTTTACAGATAATTGACCATTGCCTATAAAATGAATCTCCTTTTCTTTCCATTCCGTTTGTTGTGACTCTAGTTCAGTCTTGCATTTTTTTCTTCTTTGCCTCTTCTATCCCCTTGAATCCATCTGGAAGATTACTGCTTGATTAATCTTATTAATATGTCCTTAATACATTATTTCATGCTCAAAAGTATTAATGGCTCCCCCTAGTTACTGAATTAAGTCCAAAGTCCTCAGAATGACTCTCCAGACCTTCTGTAATATGATCCCAAACATTTTCCCCAATATCTCCTATTCTTCTGCTCAAAGATCTGATAACCTGGCCAAACTGCAGGTTTGTTTTTTTTTTTTTTTTGATGAAAAACTTTAAAATATTGTGAGAATTACCAAAATTGAGCCAGAGACATGAAGTGAGCAAATCTTGTTGGGAAAATGGTGGCAGTAGACTTGTTTCACACATTGTTGCCACAAACATTCAATTTGTAAAAAATGCAATCTTTGCAAAACTCAGTGAAGTGAAGCACAATAAGAGGCATGCCTCTATTGGTTTTTGCTCTTCATTCACTATTCCCTTGCAATAAATTGGTTAACCCAAGGTGATGCTAATAATGCAAGAGCAATATTTGAGCAGGTATGGGCAGCAGTGAAGGCAGTGCCTGTGTCTGGGGGGTAAATGGTGGCACCAGGTGATAAATGAGATCCGGGGTGCACCCAATGTGTATGCTCCAGTATAAAACTCCCTACTTGGTATCTTCACTATAATCTCCAAGAGTCACCTAACTCAAACAGTTTTAAAACAGAATCTTATTTTTTCTAATTCAGTCTTCTAGTCTCTTGATTGCTCAGTTTTTCCCAACTCATAAGTGGCACAATCTTTCAGTCCATCACCCAGACCAAAAACCTAGAAGACCTCTTTTGTTAATTTGCTTTGATCATATTCTATATTCTAGGTTATTGAAAACCTGCCATTCCATATTCAAAACTTCTCCTGATTGTCATAGTACTTTATAACCTTAAGGGGGAGTGGGGCTAATAATATATATTTTTTGTCAGATCTGTGAGACTCCTTAGCAAAATGTATGCCACTTCATTTAGTAGCTGGATTAAAATTCTACCTATATTTAAGATATGGTAAACTATGAACTCTTAAAGGGTGGCTGTGCTGTGCTTAGTCTCTCAGTCATGTCGGACTCTTTGTGATCCCATGGACTGCAGCCCACCAGGATCCTCTGTCCTTGGGGATTTGCCCACCAGGCAAGAATACTGGAGTGGGTTGCATGCCCTCTGCCAGGGGATCTTCCCAATCCAGGGATAGAACCCAGGTCTCCCACATTGCAGGCAGATTCTTTAGCAGCTGAGACACCAGGGAAATCCTTGAGGGTGGAAGAAATGTATTCAGCTTTGTATCTCAGTGTTGATAGTAGGAACGTGCAAGCATTAAGTGATTGCGCTTGTTTGCTAAATAAATGCATCCATTTCAAACCAGACCTCTATCACAGTCTCTTCATCACCCAGAAGTACTCTTTATCCCTGAGTATACAGAGGTTTCTGCAGCTCTATTTAAATATAACTCACACTCCACCTTATGTGTTGTCATGGAAGACTGGAACATTTCCAGCTTAGAGGCCTATAATGTTTTCACATTAGGGTTTGCTTGCATCTGGCCATGTCTAGAAGACTGGTATAGATGGACTGCTGGGATCTATTTATAAGACGGCTTAAGGATCCTCCTGTGAGGTTCGATGCACGATGCTGGGTGCTTGGGGCTGGTGCGCTGGGACGGCCCAGAGGGGTGGTGTGGGGAGGGGTGGGGGAGGGGGGTTCAGGATGGGGAGCGCGTGTGTGCCTCTGGTGGATTCGTTTTGATGTTTGGCAAAACTAATACAATTATGTAAAGTTTAAAAAAAAAAAAAAAGAATCCTCCTGTGAAAAAGAATATAAAGATTCAAAGATAGCACTCGAAAAATAGGGCTTTTATGCTTGGTAGTTACGTTGTGCTAGGTACTTTGAAGAGCCTTCCTGCTGAAAACAACTAATGATACTGACACACTTATTTTATTTATTTTTAATGTATTACCAGGATGGCAAAATAACAGTAAATATTCAGAGGACAAAACAAGTGAGTGAAGCTGAGAATTTGGAAAAGAATAATCAGGAAGCTGATTTTATCCTTCAGAGTATGTACTGCTTTAAGTGAACCGAGGACTCAATGTCCACAGTTTAACAGAGCACAAAGACGAAGAGACAACATCCAGGGCCTATCCAAGATAAAGAGTCTAACAGGAAGCTGGGAGGCCCAAGAGCTATTGACTGAGTTCAATGGTGAACAAGAAACACAATACCTCTCTCCCAGGGTATTGCACAGAAAATTGTCTATCATGAATTTTGGCCTTGAGTGAAACGGAGAAAAGTCTCACCTGAGAATAAGCAATAACAAACTGGTCCCCACAGGATCATTATTGTGCACTGTATTCGTATTATCTGTATTGTGTATCAGTAAAAATATGGTGGATTGGTACTCTTGTGCCAAACAAAATATCTGCTGACCTAGACTTCTATACCCAGGGAAAATGTTTTTTACAAGGGTAAAATAAAACAATTTTGCAAGTAGCAGACTCTCACTGCTGCTGCTGCTAAGTCACTTCAGTCGTGTCCGACTCTGTGCGACCCCTAAGGGAAGCTAAAAGATATAAACACTTCACATTAAGAAGGAAAACCCAGCAGGTCTGAGATGTAAAAAGAAATGAAGAATAAAGAAATCTAAACAAATATAAAGAGTATGTAACAACTTATACTATATATACCATTGTTTAAGGGATTAAAGAAAAGCCAGGAAAAATTAAAATGCTTATAAAGGTAACATGTAAGTCAGGAAGGGTGTGGTTTGCTTAAGTGTTCTTGAGTCCTTATATTCTGGTTAAGAATGAAAGTAAATATATTGTTTAATACACTAAGTTTTATAAGATAAGCACTCAAAGAATAGAATAGAAATAGTTTTATCACCATATTGTAACCAGCAGAGTAAAAAAAATGGAATTAAAAAATAGACAATTTACTTAAAAGAAAGGCTAGGAAAAGAAACAGAAAAGAGAAAACAAAGTACAGTATAAGATAATATAATTATGCCCAAATTTATAAATAATTCCGTGTAAGCAGACAAAATCATGTAGTTAAAAGGCAAAAAATAACAAAATATAAATGCAAACAGACCACTGTTACTGTTAGCACGAAAGAACAACAATCCAGCTATATAGAGTGATCTTGCCATCTGCTTGGGCCAGTCAGAAATGGAGAGAGGGAAAGAAGCAGCCCCAGAACTTTAGGTCCGACAGTGGACATGATCCTCACAGCTGAAGAAGAAAGGAAAACACCAGATCCGATGGGCCAGTCACTCGGCAGTTTGAGAGAGCATATATGACATACTGTGAGAATTCCCAGAAGCTTCTGGAAGGATTTTGAGGTGTGACTTGAAGAACCCAAAAAACTAGAGGAAAGAGTATAGCCAGAAAAATAGTTTTATTACTGTTTTTTCCCCTAAACACAGGCATTTTCTAAAGAAAGTAGGCTTAAGATGAACAATAGATATTAATGTACAATTAAAATGAATAATAGATATTAATTTGCTGAGGGCAGAGATTATATATTTTATCAAAATGTTGTTTTACGTGATATAAAAATTCATGAATGAATGCAAAAAATCCAACAGTACTCTTAATAAAACAACTTTTAAGTGTATCTGATACTAGATATTAGTGATACCAGCTTCCCAGGTTGCACTAGTGGTAAAGAACCCATCTATCAATGCATGAGACATGAGAGATAGAGGTTTGATCCCTGGGTTAGGAAGATCCTCTGGAGGAAGGCATGGCAACCCACTCCAGTATTCTTGCCTGGAGAATTCCATGGACAGAGGAGTCTTGCAGGCTACAGTCTATAGGGTCGCAGAGTCAGACACAACTGAGGCGACTTCACAGGCACACATTAAGGATACCATTTTTAAAAACAAAAGAAGCACATGACTTTTTTCAGACGAAAGTGCCATTCTATTAGTCTCCAAATACCCTCAGTTCAGTTCAGTCGCTCAGTCGCGTCCGACTCTTTGCGACCCCATGAATCGCAGCATGCCAGGCCTCCCTGTCCATCACCAACTCCTGGAGTTCACTCAAACTCATGTCCATTGAGTCAGTGATGCCATCCAGCCATCTCATCCTCTGTCGTCCCCTTCTCCTCCTGCCCCCAATCCCTCCCAGCATCAGAGTCTTTTCCAATGAGTCAACACTTCGCATGAGGTGGCCAAAGTACTGGAGTTTCAGCTTTAGCATCATTCCTTCCAAAGAAATCCCAGGGCTGATCTCCTTGCAGTCGAAGAGACTCTCAAGAGCCTTCTCCAACACCACAGTTCAAAAGCATCAATTCTTCAGCACTCATCTTTCTTTACAGTCCAACTCTCACATCCATACATGACCACTGGAAAAACCATAGCCTTGACTAGATGGACCTTTGTTGGCAAAGTAATGTCTCTGCTTTTGAATATGTTATCTAGGTTGGTCATAACTTTCCTTCCGAGGAGTAAGTGTCTTTTAATTTCATGGCTGCAGTCAACATCTGCAGTGATTTTAGAGCCCCCCAAAAATAAAGTCTGACACTGTTTCCCCATCTATTTCCCATGAAGTGATGGGACCAGATGTCATAATCTTCATTTTCTGAATGTTGAGCTTTAAGCCAACTTTTCCCACTCTCCTCTTTCACTGTTATCAAGAGGCTTTTGAGTTCCTCTTCACTTTCTGCCATAAGGGTGGTGTCATCTGCATATCTGAGGTTATTGATATTTCTCCCGGCAATCCTGATTCCAGCTTGTGCTTCTTCCAGTCCAGCGTTTCTCATGATGTACTCTGCATAGAAGTTAAATAAGCAGGGTGACAATATACAGCCTTGACATACTCCTTTTCATATTTGGAACCAGTCTGTTGTTCTATATCCAGTTCTAGCTGTTGCTTCCTGACCTGCATATAGGTTTCTCAAGAGGCAAGTCAGGTGCTCTGGTATTTCCATCTCTTGAAGAATTTTCCACAGTTTATTGTGATCCAACAGTCAAAGGCCTTGGCATAGTCAATAAAGCAGAAATAGATGTTTTTCTGGAACTCTCTTGCTTTTTCCATGACCCAGCAGATGTTGGCAATTTGATCTCTGGTTCCTCTGCCTTTGCTAAAACCAGTTTGAACATCTGGAATTTCATGATTCACGTATTGCTGAAGGCTGGCTTGGAGAATTTTGAGCATTACTTTACTAGCATGTGAGATGAGTGCAATTGTGTGGTAGTTTGAGCATTCTTTGGCATTGCCTTTCTTTGGGATTGGAATGAAAACTGACCTTTTCCAGTCCTGTGGCCACTGCTGAGTTTTCCAAATTTGCTGGCATATTGAGTGAAGCACTTCCACGGCATCATCTTTCAGGATTTGAAATAGCTCCACTGGAATGCCATCACTTCCACTAGCTTTGTTCGTAGTGATGCTCTCTAAGGCCCACTTGACTTCACATTCCAGGATGTCTGGCTTTAGGTGAGTGATCACACCATCGTGATTATCTTGGTCATGAAGATCTTTTTTGTACAGTTCTTCTGTGTATTCTTGCCACCTCTTCTTGATATCTTCTGCTTCTGTGAGGTCCAAACCATTTCTGTCCTTTATCGAGCCCATCTTTGCATGAAATGCTCCCTTGGTATCTTTAATTTTCTTGAAGAGATCTCTAGTCTTTCCCATTCTGTTGTTTTCCTCTGTTTCTTTGCATTGATTGCTGAGGAAGTCTTTCTTATCTCTTCTTGCTTTTCTTTGGAACTCTGCATTCAGATGCTTATATCTTTCCTTTTCTCCTTTGCTTTTCACTTCTCGTCTTTTCACAGCTATTTGTAAGGCCTCCTCACACAGCCATTTTGCTTTATTGCATTTCTTTTCCATGGGGATGGTCTTGATCCCTGTCTCCTGTGCAATGTCACAAACCTCCATCCATAGTTCATCAGGCAGTCTAGTCCCTTAAATCTATTTCTCAGGTGTTGCAATAGGGCATCAGAAGGCAGACACACTGAAACCATAATCACAGAAAACTAGTCAATCTAATCACACTAGGACCACAGCCTTGTCTAACTCAATGAAACTAAGCCATGCCCATGAGGCCACCCAAGATGGGTGGGTCATGGTGGAGAGGTCTGACAGAATGTGGTCCACTGGAGAAGGGAATGGCAAACCACTTCAGTATTCTTGCCTTGAGAACCCCATGAACAGTATGAAAAGGCAAAATGATAGGATACTGAAAGAGGAACTCCCCAGGTCAGTAGGGGCCCAATATGCTACTGGAGATCAGTGGAGAAATAACTCCAGAAAGAATGAAGGGATGGAGGCAAAGTAAAAACAATACCCAGTTGTGGCTGTGACTGGTGATAGACGCAAGGTTCGATGCTGTAAAGAGCAATATTGTGTAGAAACCTGGAATGTCAGGTCCACGAATCAAGGCAAATTGGAAGTGGTCAAACAGGAGATGGCAAGAGTGAATGTCGACATTCTAGGAATCAGTGAACTAAAATCGACTGGAATGGGTGAATTTAACTCAGATGACCATTATATCTACTACTGTGGGCAGGAATCCCTTAGAAGAAATGGATAGCCATCATGGTCAACAAAAGAGTCCGAAATGCAGTATTTGGATGCAATCTCAAAAACGACAGAATGATCTCTGCTCGTTTCCAAGGCAAACCATTCAATATCACAGTAATCCAAGTCTATGCCCCAACCAGTAATGCTGAAGAAGCTGAACGGTTCCATGAAGACCTACAAGACCTTTTAGAATTAACACCCAAAAAAGATGTCCTTTTCATTATAGAGGACTGAAATGCAAAAGTAGGAAGTCAAGAAACACCTGGAGTAACAGGCAAATTTGTCCTTGGAATACAGAATGAAGCAGGGCAAGGACTAATAGAGTTTTGCCAAGAAAATGCACTGGTCATAGCAAACACCCTCTTCCAACAACACAAGAGAAGACTACACATGGACATCACCAGATGGTCAACACTGAAATCAGATTGATTATATTCTTTGCAGCCAAAGATGGAGAAGCTCTATACAGTCAACAAAAACAAGACCAGGAGCTGACCGTGGCTCAGATCATGAAGTCTGTATTACCAAATTCAGACTTAAATTGAAGAAAGTAGGGAAAACCACTAGACCAAATACCCTAGGTGTATCCAAGTTTAACTCAGAATATAATCTAGGACAAGCATGTGGGTCTGGGAAGGAGCCTGTGCAAGTGTGTCCATGAATCTATAAAGAGAATAAGAACTGTGTAATATTGTTATAGAGAGACAGTAATTTACGTACAGATGGAACTCCAGACACACACACACACACACCCCTCTGGAATCTATAGCAGCCCTAAAAGGCTCTGTCTTTTCTAGCTTGGTGATGGAAGTAGATCCAGTGCTCCAGATAGTCACTCCTGCTGAATGTTCCTGGCTAAAATGCAGAAATTCTGCAAATTACTTCTATAATGGGCAATGGAGAGGAAAAACTATGAAATTCAACATAGTAAAAGACAATTTGAATACTGTAAAATGTTTTCTAATGTCTGTTAGGTCTTGGAGTAATCTCGGCAGGAGATATAATGGCTGTATCATAGGAAGGACTTAAAAGTATCAAGGAAAATTTTTATTTCAACTGTTTAAACTGGGCAAACATCTGCAGCAGAAGAAAGATAGAACCTTGAGAACAGTACCAGAGTTATGACAATTGTTGAAAACTCACCTGTGAAAGAGAAAATCTTGCAATTCACTACTGAGTACTGGAAGGACAAGAGCATTACAGTTTCAAAAAATCATTATTTGCTTTCTTGGGAAAAAAGTCAGTTTAATCTGCACATTTGGTTTCCTGAAGTAAACAATGTGAAACAGGATGATCTGGTAAGTGGGAAACACTGGACACTTACATAGTTAGAGTTTTCCTAACTGTTGCTAGCATCTCATTTATTTATTTTTTTATTTTTTGACACTCAGTAAATATTTTATTATTTAAAAAAATTTTTTTAAACTTTACATAATTGTATTAGTTTTGCCAAATATCAAAATGAATCCACCACAGGTATACATGTGTTCCCCATCCTGAACCCTCCTCCCCCTCCCTCCTCCCTCCCCATACCATCCCTCTGGGTCGTCCCAGTGCACCAGCCCCAAGCATCCAGTATCGTGCATCAAACCTGGACTGGCATCTCGTTTCATACATGATAGTATACATGTTTCAATGCCATTCTCCCAAATCTTCCCACCCTCTCCCTCTCCCACAGAGTCCATAAGACTGTTCTATACATCAGTGTCTCTTTTGCTGTCTCGTACACAGGTATCTCATTTAAAGAAAAAGTTCACTTTAAGAATTTTTGCACTTCGACTGTGAATGCAAGGTTTATTAATGACCACACCATGGGTAGACCAAAGTCTTGCTCTTGCTCTATTCCGATTCCGGCTCTTTCCTTCCTAGATTTTGAAGCAATGTGTTCATGTACGTAGATAATCACAATCCCATTAGAAAAGAGGAAAGAAAGAAAAAGTTTATTGTACAGAATGGACTTCTCATCAGTGCTGGGATGGTCCTCTGAGACTTTCATTTCTTTTCTTCGTAAAGGCAGAGAATGAAGTTTAAGTGCTTTCCTGTGTATTTAATTTAAAAATACTGGCCACTCTATTGTTCAGAACTAAATCCTTTTAATCAAAAATACAGCTTCTTATTCCTTAGATACATTCCATGCATGAGGTAATGAGTGTTTTAGGATCTTAGACACTTCATCGTAATCCCTTGGGCTTTTCTATTCCACAGAATTTACTAAGTATTTTGCTATGTACCTACAGAGAATTGGTCTAGTTCATGCTTTGCCTTTGAAAGCTATTGAAACTCTTCAGTTGTGAAAACAGCCTAATGAAAGTGGCCTCTTTATTCTCCTCCTGCACTTGCAGCCTACTCTGGAATGAATATGTCACATAGGTAGGCATGGCCTCATTGCGTTTGGGGGGTATTTGGGTGGAAATAGAAAAGTCTTGGAGCGAGACAGACCAGTCTAGAGTTAAACAGGCTGCTAGTGCTAGCGGCTGTGCTGTGACAAAGGAGACTGTGTTCCCTGCTGTGGTCTCACTTATCAATTTTGACAGGTGACTGTCTTGCCTCCCTGGAACATTTATCAAAGAGGACAAATCATGCTGAATGTCAAGTTTTCTACAATGACTTTAGTTGGCAGTTGACTCTAAAGGAAATAGGGCTTATAACCACTTTCACACAGGGAAAAGAGAATAGTCTAAATAATTTTGTTTAATTTTAAAAAGGCCAACTATTTGTTTCTTTGAATTTATACTCTACCATTCTCACCACTTTAGTTCAAGTCCTTTTTTTTTCACACCTGTACTATAAAAATTTGCCTCTCTAATCTGGGTTTTGTTCCTTCAAACCTGTCCTCCACACTCCTACAAAAATAGATTAATCTGGGGAACCAATCTACTCCCTCAGGCCTCTTGTAACATGGAAGTGTCTTCCCATTGCCTGTAGTATAAAGTCCAGTTTCCTAGTTATGACATAAGGGGTGTTTCCTTACCTGGCCTCTGCATAACTGTCCAGGCTTATGCTGTGTCTTTCTTCACTTCTCAAAACTTACTCTCCAGTTAGACTGAATGATGTGTATCCCTTGAACATGCTGTGTTTGTATGTTCATACTTGCTCTTTCCTTAAACACTGGCTTGTTCAAAACTCTTCTCAGGTACCGTTTCCTCTCTGACCAAAGAGTTAGTCACTGGTTTCTCTGTACCACTTCTGTATTTTATTGTTATGCATGTATCAAAGTGCTGTAATTATATACATACATTATATAATATATTATATAATTATATATAATATATATGTATTATGTATATGTACGTATTATATAATATATATGTATTATCCTATTTCTTTCAGCAGCTTTTGGCAGGAAAGAACTCTCCACAGGAGGCCCCTTGTCTTGTCACTAACCTCAAACCAGGCACCCTCAGGCCCTACTCATCCCTGGCCAATCACACCTTTCAAATCTTTTGATCACACAATACTTTGCCAAATTTGTTGGTTTATCCATAGATCAAGGAAGCGGAAATGAAGAATAAGTAACTAATAGATGGCCAGATCTCTTCCCAAGCTTCCCCTTCAATAATCTTGAGAACAAGCTGTGAACAAGATAGAATCTAAAGAAAAATCACAAGAAGTCAACAAGCCTGAACCAAGGGTTGCACACAGCAGGGGATGGCGATGTCTTTGATCCCCCTATCTCAGTGATTAACTGAGATTAGTTCCTTTTTTCCCTTTTAAATGTTTTCATGGCTGAGCAGGATCTTCAGAAGTTGTTTTTGGGAGGCACTGAGTCAATCATCTCCCCAGATTGCCAAGATTCTGATTAAAAGCAACTTTCCTTTCTACCAGCATTTGACTCTCCCTCAGGTATTGGTTTTTGAGTGTTGAGTGGCTGGATCTGGTTTCTAAACTGTGAGCTTCTTGATGGAAGACAGTATCTCACTTATTTTTGGCTTACCAATGGTCAGCATAGAATCTGAGATATCATATTGATCAAAAATATTTACTTCTGAACTTATCTGAGTCACTGTATTTATCAGAAGCTTAAAGGAAAACATCTTTATATCACAGAAGTGAAGGTCAGTATAAAATCCTTGGATTTAAAAGCAAAATTTAATGACCTATGAAAAATAAGATGTAAAGAGCCCATGTTTAATCATGTATTAGGGGAATACCATGATCTGTGTTTGCATGCAGAAGGACTGAGGCCATACAGTGCAATTTTATTTTATTTCCTGATTTTTCCAGGTTTACTGGGATATTGTGCTGCTAAGTCACTTCAGTTGTGTCCGACTGTTTGCAACACTATGGTCTGTAGCCTGTCAGGCTTCTCTGTACATGGGAATTCTTCAGGCAAAAGTACTGGAGTGGGTTGCCATGCCCTCCTCCAGGGGAGCTTCCTGACCAAGGGATCAAACCCAGGTCTCCTGTAGCTCCTTCTTTACTGCTTACTGAGATATTGTTGACATATAACTTGTATAAATTTAAGGTGTACAATGTGATGATTTGATATATGTATATATTATGAGATAATTACCACTATAAGGATACTTAACACCTTCATTCCTCCACATAATTTACCTTTTTTGTGGGGAGAACATATAATATCTACTCTCTTAACAACTAACAATGGTTGTAGATAATTATCAACACCATTAGATTCCCAGGACTTCATTTTATAGCTGGAAGTTTCTACCCCTTGACCAACATCTCCTTTTTACCCCACTGCCCAGCCCCTGGCAGCTACCATTCTTCTTTATTTCTTAATGTTTGGCTTATTTTTTTTTTATTTTTAACTTTACAATATTTTATTGGTTTTGCCATATATCAACATGAATCCACCACAGGTATACACGTGTAACCCATCCTGAACCCTCCTCCCTCCTCCCTCCCTGTACCAACCCTCTGGGTCGTCCCAGTGCACCAGCTCCAAGCATCCAGTATTGTGCATCAAACCTGGACTGGCAACTCATTTCATATATGATATTATACATGTTTCAATGCCATTCTCTGAAACTGGAGCCTATTATACAGAGTGAAGTAAGCCAGAAAGAAAAACACCAATACAGTATACTAACGCATATATATATGGAATTTAGAAAGATGGTAACAATAGCCCTGTATATGAGACAGCAAAAGAGATACTGATGTATAGAACAGTCTTTTGGACTCTGTGGGCGAGGGAGAGGGTGGGATGGTTTGGGAGAATGGCTTATTTAGATTACACATAAAAGTGAGAACACAACGTTTGACTTTCTCTGTCCGACTAATTTCACTTTGCATAACACCATTAAGGTTGGGGCTTCCCAGCTGACAATTGTGGTAATGAACCCACCTGCCAATGCAGAAGACCTAAGAGATGGCAAAATTCCCTTATTTTTATAACTGAAAAGTATTTCCTTGTATGTATACACATTTCTTCAATCCATCCATTATTTGATTGGCACTTAGTTTATCTTCGTGTTTGGCTATTGTAAATAATGGTGCAATGAACATGAGACTGTATATATATGTATCTATATATATACATATCTTTGGATATATATTCAAAAATAGAATTGCTGGATCATATGGCAGTTAAATTTAAACTTTCTGAGGAACCGCCATACTGTTTTCAAGGCTGCTACACCAATTTACATTACTACCAACAGTTACTAAGGTGCGATTTTAAATCATTGACTACAGTGTGTATGAAGCTGTAAAACTAAGGACTGAGATGAGCTTCTGATGTTGGACTTTTGTGAATTTTTAAAAACCAAGGGAACATTTAAGTAATTTAGTAAATGTAGACAAAATTCTCTTTAATTTGCAGTAATTTGTTTAGTAACAATATCTAACATTGTGCTAGGCCTTTCCATAATATACCACATTGTAATAATTACCAAGTCTTCAAATTTGTTTCTGGTATATATGTTTCAGATCTATCCCTGACTTTCACTTTCCACTGCTACTATTACTACTAGTGCTATCCTTGGGCCTGCATGCATGCTAAATTGCTTCAGTCATGTCTGACTCTTTGAAACGCTATGGACTGTAGCCCACCAGGCTCCTCTGTCCATGGGATTCTCCAGGCAAGAATACTAGAGTGCATTGCCACACCCTTCTCCAGGGGATATTCCCAACCCCGAGACAGAACCCACATCTCTTATGTCTCCTGCATTGCAGGCGGGTTCTTACAACTAGTGCCACCTGGGAAGCCCAGTGTTGTCCTTATTCTAGTCTAAAAAGAAAACTAATACTTCATTTATTTTACTTTTAAAATATATATACACATACACAAAATCATCTGACAGATACATATTGAACATATAACTAATTATGAGAGACATGCAGCACAATTTATAATAGCTAGGATATGAAAACAAGCTAAATGTCCAGCAACAAAGGAATATAAATAAAGAAGATGTGGTAGACATATACAGTGGAATATTAGTCATCCATAAAAAGGAATGGGATCCTGCTATTTTCAGAGACATGGATAGACCTAAAGGCTGTCATACAGAGAGAAGTTAGAAAGATGAAAACAAATATATAATTTGCTTATATATGTAATCTAGAAAAATGGTACAGATGAACTTATATGCAAAGCAGAAAGAGACATAGATGTAGAAAACAAACATGGATACCAAGCAAGGAAGGAGTGGGTGGGATGAATTGGGAGACTGAGTTTGACACATATACACTACCATGTATAAAAAAAGATAACTAATGGGAACCTGTTGTATAGCACAGAGAACTCCCCTCAATAGTCTACCATACACTGATACTAGCATAGCCTAGCATCTCCTTTCCTGCTGCAAAACTACAGAATATATAAGAAAAGTATATACTGAAAAGAATCACAATAATGCTTTAAAATAAGGCATATTGGAAACTTTGAGAAATCTCTGAAAGAGGAAAAGCAGAAGGGTTAACGTTAAAGCCTAAGCTAAAAAAGGAGAGAATGAGTGCCAAAGGTTTGATTTTTAAAGCAGCAGTGAACCAGCTAGACAAGGCAGGAGCCTCCAGACACACAGGAGGCTGGTGGTGCATTGCACACAGCACGTTCATCCAGCCCCGTTCTCCCTGCCAGCTTAGAACACCAAAAGCCACAGGGCAGCTTGCTTAACCCTCCCCAAATCCCCAAGCAGTGAGGTTGTAGTAGCTCCAAACCTAGATATATAAACCCAATTAAGTCCAGGTGGAACTGTTCTTGGTTTAGGAGGAAAGGCAGTGTAGTATTATGGAAACAAAGGAAGAAGAACATCTCAAGAAGATGCACATGGCCAGTAGCACTAAATTTGCAGCTGAAATAGTAGGGAAGTAGAAAGTATACCTGGATTTGGTCATTCTGCTATTACTTGTCATCCTCAAATCACACTGAATAGAATGAGAAATAAATGAGATTTTGAAAAAGTTGCAGAGAGTCAAACTCTTCTTTTAAGACATTGAGGAAAAAGAATAGAGAAGATGAAAGTCAGAGATCCAAACAGGCTCCATTTAAGGGCTTTTCTTTTTTTTTTTTCTTTTACATAAAGAACTTTTGAATGTGTTTGGGCCTGCTATGACATTCAGAACAGTTCTCCTTGTGTGCAGTTTATAACTCATGTTTCAAGGGCTTGACACAGACCCTATCCTCCATAAGATGTGGAGTTTCTTTTCTTATTGATCATTTTCTCCTTCTTTCTTAAATATTCTCCACTCAAGGTGATGAAATTGAGATTGCAATGGTTAAATGATGGAAAATACATATAAATATACACATACAAAATATTTAAATATATCTTCCAGTCATTGTACTGTGAGTTCTCATACATTATCTCATTTAATATTAAGAAATATTTATTGCTAATATTCTCTTCTTTGCCAAGATGAGGAACCTAAAGCAGCAAGAGGTCACACAAGTACTAAGCAGTGGAGTTTGACTTGAGTATACTTCAAGCTGATTCCTAATGTACCCAAATATAATTTTTCCTCCAGTCAGTATGATACAATTAGATCTTCACTTTGTGGGTAATAACGTTTTGAAGGCTTTTCTTACAATGAAAGCATAGGTTATTTATAGGGGACAAAACTGATGATTTAATGAAGGTAATTTATCTTATATAGTTGGAATATAAGCGAAATAATTTGGATGTCGAAAATCTAGAATCTTTTTTATGTGATTCATCTGATATTTTTAAGATACTGATCACTTTCATTATTATATTACATGATTACTATAATTCTGCATGTGTTCAAGACCTATAAGAAAAATGACAAGAAATGACCATAAAAATAACTTCTCCATACCTGAGAGAACTCCCTGAGAGAACATTCAGGTTTCTCTGCTTTTGACAGACATAAAGAATAGAACCTGCATATGGAATGATCAGTCTGGTATTGAGTTGTAATAATATTAACATATTTCCTCCTCTGAAAATCAGAGCATAAAACTAAAACTACCTCAATATACACATGTACTGCCACCTCTATGAATTACCATGGGTCCTACAGTTTATTTATCCTGTATTTGGTATTATTGCATGAAATTGCATTACTAAAAATATTTAAAGTGGATAAATCCCAAAGTACATCACTGGAAATTTTTGGACCTGTAAATTAGTATAGACCAGGAGTAATGAGATTACATTACTAAAAATATTTAATTTTTAATATTTAAAATTATTTAATTAAATTATATAATATTCATTTAAATTATATTATATTTAATATTTGGACATGTAAGTTAATATAGACTTGGAGTAATGAGATTGCATTACTAAAAATATTTAAACTGGATAAATCCCAAAGTACATCAATGGAAATTTTTGGACCTGTAAATTAATATAAGACCAGGAGCTGACTGTGGCTCAGATTATGAACTCCTTATTGCCAAATTCACACTTAAATTGAAGAAAGTAAGGAAAATCACTAGACCATTCAGTTATGACTTATCAAATCCCTTATGATTACACAGTGGAAGTGATAAATAGATTCAAGGGATTAGATCTGATAGAGTGCCTGAAGAACTATGAACAGACATTCATGACATTGTACAAGAGGCAGTGATCAAGACCATTCCCAAGAAAGATGCAAAAAGGCAAAATGGTTGTCTGAGAAGGCCTTACAAATAGCTGAGAAAAGAAGAGAAGCAAAAGGCAAAGGATAGATATACCCATTTGAATGCAGAGTTCTAAAGAATAGCAAGGAGAGAGAGAGATAAGAAAGCCTTCCTTGTGATCAATGCAAAGAAATAGAGGAAAACAATAGAATGAGAAAGACTAGAGGTGTCTTCAAGAAAATTAGAGATACCAAAGGAAAATTTCATGCAAAGATGGGCACAATAAAGGACAGAAATGGTATGGACCTAACAGAAGCAGAATATATTAAGAAGAGGTAGCAAGAATACACAGAAGATCTACACAAAAAAGATCTTCATGACTCAGATAACCATGATGGTGTGATTATTCACCTAGAACCAAACATCCTGGAACATGAAGTGAAGTGGGCCTTAGGAAGCATCACTAAGAACAAAACTAGTGGAGGTGATAGACATCCAGTTGAGCTATTGCAAATCCTAAAAGATGATGCTGTGAAAATGCTGCACTTAATATGCAAGCAAATTTGGAAAACTCAGCAGTGGCCACAGGACTGGAAAAGGTCAGTTTTCATTTCAATCCTAAAGAAAGGCCTTGCCAAAGAATGTTGATTTGCACAATTGTCCTCATCTCACATGCTAGCAAAGTAATGCTCAAAATTCTCCAAGCCAGGCTTCAACAGTATGTGAAACAGGAACTTCCAAATGTTCGAGCTGGGTTTAGAAAAGGCAGAGGAACCAGAGATCAAATTGCCAACATCTGTTGGATCATAGAAAAAGCAAGATAGTTCCAGAAAAACATCTACTTCTGCTGTATTGACTATGCCAAAGCCTTTGACTATGTGGATCACAACAAACTGTGGAAAATTCTTCAAGAGATGGGAATACCCGGCCACCTGACCTGTCTCTTGAGAAGTCTGTATTCAGGTCAAAAAACAACAGTTAAAACTGGACTTGGAATAACAGACTTGTTCCAAATTGGGAAAGGAGTATGTCAAGGCTGTATATTTCACCCTGCTTATTTAACTTATATGCTGATTACATCATGCAAAATGCCGGGCTGGATGAAGCACAAGCTGGAATCAAGATTGCCGGGAGAAATATCAATAACCTCAGATATGCAGGTGACACCACCCTTATGGCAGAAAATGAAGAAGAAATAAACAGCCTCTTGATACAAGTGAAAGAGGAGAGTGAAAAAGTTGGCTTAAAACGTATCATTCAGAAAACTAAGATCATGGCATCCGGTCCCATCACTTCATGGCAAATAGATGGAGAAACTATGGAAACAGTGAGAGGCTTTATTTTCTTGAGCTTCAAAATCACTGCAGATAGTGACTGCAGCCATGAAATTAAAAGATGCTTGCTCCTTGGAAGAAAAGCTATGACCAACCTAGACAGCATATTAAACAGGAGAGACATTACTTTGCCAACAAAGGTCCGTCTAGTCAAAGCTATAGGTTTTCCAGTAGTCATGTATGAATGTGAGAGTTGGACTGTAAAGAAAGCTGAGCACAGAAGAATTGATGCTTTTGAACTGTGGTGTGGAAAAGACTCTTGAGAGTCCCTTGGATGGCAAGGAGATACAACAGTCCATCCTAAAGGAAATCAGTCCTGAATATTCATTGGAAGGACTGATGGTGAAGCTGAAACTTCAATTCTTTGGCCACCTGATGCGAATAATTGACTCATTTGAAAATACCCTGATGCTGGGAAAGATTGAAGGTGGGAAGAGAAGGGGATGACACAGGATGAGATATTTGGATGGCATCACCATCAGACATAAGTTTGAGTAAGCTCCAGGAGTTGGTGATTGACAGGGAAGCCTGGCTTGCTGCAGTCCATGGGGTCACAAAGAGTCAGACATGACTCAGCGACTGAAATGAGTGAATGAAATTAATATAGAAGAAGGTCAATAATAGGAACTCTGATGGTCATCTGGGATATCTGAAGGAGAAAAACAAAAGTTTTGAGCCCCTTTCACTTTCATTTTGGAGGAGACAATTTTATCACTTTCAGTGCATATCAGAAGGAGGTGATTAAATCATTTCTAAAACTACAAATAGTAGTGTTTTCACTTAGAGAATCACAGCTTTCTTATTATTTCCCAGCTAAATTCTCTTGTGTTCTTTTTGTTAAAGAATTTAATGAAGAGCTATAAAACTTTGAAAGAATTCAAAACTTTTTAATTTTAAAAGAATTTAAAACTTTTGCTTAAAGGGATCCACAATTGCCTTTATTTGGTAGGTGCATGCATGCATGCTCAGTCGCTTCGGTCATGTCCAACTCTTTGAGACCCTAATGACTGTAGCTTTCCAAGCTCCTCTGTCCATGGGATTCTCCAGGAAAGAATACTGGAGTGGGTCGCCATGCCCTCCTCCAGGGTATCTTCTTGACCCAGGGATCAAACTCACATCTCTTATGTCTCCTGCATTGGGAGGTGTGTTCTTTACCACTAGTGCCACCTGCGAAGCCCTATTTTAGAAGATATTCATGTATAGATGAATGGAAGAAAACATTCTTTAAGGATTATGAACTCCATGGCTGAAAAAATGTGTAACAGCTGTTTGTAGCTCCTCTAGTTACTTATTCCTTCCCTGGTGGCTCAGACAGTAAAGAACCTGCCTGTAACGCAAAAGACTTGGGTTTGATCCTTGGGTTGGGAAGATTCCATGGAGAAGGGAATGGCAACCCACTCCAGTATTCTTGTCTGGAGAATTCCATGGACAAAGGGACTGTCCCTGCAGTCACAAAGAATTGGACACAACTGAGTGACTAACACCTTCTCTTTCACCAGTCATTTATAAACATCCCCTCAAAACATACTATCCTTGCAATGGTTATTTAGGAGTTTTAGAGCTCTCTCAGAAGATAAATTACAGGTGATCACCTTTTAGGATGAGTTAGTTTTGATTTTTTATTTGTTTATAAAAGGAAAGTGAAATGTTATATAGTCTTGAAAATTATACACTCCAGAAAAGAATACGTACTCAATTACATGCCAAAGGGAATATGAATAATGAAACAAAACAATATCTATTACTTTTATTACTGTATTTTTTTTCAAAGGAATCCAGATTGGAAAAGAAGAAGTAAAGCCCTCACTGTTTGCAGATGACATGAGCCTCTACATAGAAAATCCTAAGCAGGCCATCAGAAAATTACTAGAGCTAATCAATGAATATAGTAAAGTTGCAGTATATAAAATTAATAGAAAGACATACCTTGCATTCCTATAAACTAACAATGAAAAATCAGAAAGAGAAATTAAGAAAATAATCCCATTCACCATTGCAATGAAAAGAATATAATACTTAGGAATAAATTTACCTAAAGAAACAAAAGACCTGTTTACAGAAAATTATAAAACACTGATGAAAGAAATCAAAGATGACACAAATAGATGAAGAACTATATCATGTTCTTGGACTGTAAGAATCAATATAGTGAAAATAAGTATACTATCCAAAGCAATCTATAGATTCAGTGCGATTCCTATCAAACTACCAATGATATTTTTCACAGAACTAGAACAAATAATTTCATTTGTATGGAAATACAAATAATTTGTATGGAAACAAAAAAGACCCCGAATAATCAAGGCAATCTTGAGAAAGAAGAATGGAACTGGAAAAATCAACCCTTCCTAACTTCAGACTATACTACAAAAGCTATAGTTATCAAGACAATATGGTACTGGCACAAAGACAGAAATATAGATCAATGGAACAAAATAGAAAGTCCAGAGATAAATCCATACCCCTATGGACACCTTATCTTTAACAAAGGACACCTTATCTTTGACAAAATATTCAATAGAGAAAAGACATCTCTTCAACAATAGTGCTGGGAAAACTGGTCAACTACATGTTAAAGAATGAATCTAGAACTCTTTCTAACCCCATACACAAAAATAGACTCAAAATGGATTAAAGACCTAAATATAATACCAGAAACTACAAAACTCTTAGATAAAAACATAGGCAGAACACTCTCTAATATAAATCACAGCAAGATCCTCTATAACCCACCTGCCACAGTAATGGAAATAAAAAGAAAAATAAACAAATGGGACCTAATTAAACTTAAAAGCTTTTGCACAATAAAGGTAACTATAAGCAGGTGAAAAGACAGCCCTCAGAATGGGAGAAAATAACAGCAAATGAAACAACTGACAGAGAAATAATCTCCAAAATACACAAGCAGCTCATGAAGCTCAATACCAGGAAAACAAACAACTCAATCAAAAAGTGGGCAAGAGACCTAAACAGACATTTGTCCAAAGAAGACATTCAGATGGTTAGATATAGATAGATATGTGCTTCAGTCATGTCCGACTCTGTGCGACCCCATAGACGGCAGCCCATCAGGCTACCCCATCCCTGGGATTCTCCAGGCAAGTATACTGGAGTGGAACACACAAAAAGATGCTCAACATCACTCATTACTAGAGAAATGCAAATCAAAACCACTATGAGTATCATCTCATACCGGTCAGAATGGCCATCATCAAAAAGTCTACAAACAATAAATGCTGGAGAGAGTGTGGAATACACTGTTGGAGAGAATGCAAACTGGTACAGCCACTATGGAGAACAGTGTGGAGATTCCCTAAAAAATGGGAATAGAACTGCCATATGACCCAGCAATCTCACTGCTTGGCATACACCCCAAGGAAACCAGAATTAAAAGAGACATGTACCCCAATGTCCATTGCAGCACTATTTACAATAATAGCTAGTGCATGGAAGCAACATAGATGTCCATGAGCAGATGCATGAATAAGGAAGTTGTGGTACGTGTACACAATGGAATATTTCTCAGCTATAAAAAGGAACACAATTGAGTCAGTTCTAATAAGGTGGATGAACCTGGACCAATTATACAGATTGAAGTAAGTCAGAAAGTGAAAGACAAATACTATATATTAATGCATATATCTGGAATTTAGAAAGACGGTAATGACAATCCTACATGCAGGGCAGCAAAGGGAACACAGATATAAAGAACAGACTTTTGGACTCAGTGGGAAAAGGCGAGGGTGGGATGATTTGAGAGAATAGCATTCAAACATGTACATTATCATATGTAAAATAAATGACTGGTGCAAGTTTGACACATGAAGAAGAGCACCCAAAGCTGGGGCTCTGCGACAACCCAGAAGGATAGGGTGGGGAGGGAGATGGGAGAGGGGTGGGAGATGGTGGGGACACATGTATATTTGTGGCCGATTCATGTTGATATATGGCAAAACCCATCACAATATTGTAATTATCCTCCAAATAAATTAATTAATTAATTGAAAAAACTAAAAAAAAAAAATTAAAAATATAAGAAAGAAAAAGAGGAAATGTTTGTCCAGCATCTGCTAATAACTAGCTGTGCTAGTTGAATTTTTAACCTTCAAGGCCTTTAGTTTTCTCTGTTAACTCAGTCAGTTATCCTTCGGCAGCCTTCATATAGTTCAAATTCCACCATGTCAAAGTTCTCTTAATTTTAATTCTCTTCTATCCAAACACTATTTAACTATTCTTTATCCAAATGTGTTTACTTCTATTTTAAAGCTTTGCTTCTATCTCTTATTATGACTTGATTATTAATGTTAGGTAGGAAGTTAGGCATGAGCAACGGAAAGGTGGCCTAGCTGAAAAGGATGTAAGCTGATCTCTAAAACCTACCCCAGACACGCCCAGAAGAGCTCACAGATATGCTACAAAAATAGCCACAGAGACTTTTCCAACTCCTGTGGCCTAGGCACATCGTGAATGCAAACCAACTACAGGTGCTTCTCTAATTCAGGAACCTGAGCTCTTGATGCACAGCTGTGTCCTCAAGTGACCTTAGGCAGTTGGGACCATATTAAGGGTTTGTAAATATTCTTACATTCAACATAAAGTCAGTGAATAATCAGTTCACAAAGGAAGACAGTAAACAGGAAGAACACAAATAATAAAATGACATTAGTAACTCTTTACTTATTAATCATTATTCTAAATGTGGATGGATCAAATTTTCTGATCAAAAAGCACAGAGTGACTGGACAGATTGAAAACAAAAAAAGACAAACAAGGCCCAACTATATGCTGCCCACTTTGAGAGTCACTTTGACCTTATGAAACATGTACGCTAAAAGTGAGTGGACAGAAAAGATACTTCGCGCAAGTAGAAACCAAATGAGAGCAAGGATAGCTATATTTATATCAGAAAAAAATAGATTGTAAGTCAAAAGTCATAACAATATAAAAGCAGGTCATTATATAATGATAAAGGAGTCAATTTGTCAAGAGGATATAACAATTGTAAAAGTATACACATGTAGAATCAGAGTATGTATATATATTAAACAAACCCTAGAAGACCAAAGGGAAAAATAGAGAACAACACAACAATAATAGAGAGATTCAACACCCCACTTTCAATAATGGATAGATCATCAATAAGAAATCAATAACAAAGCACTGAAAATCAGTAAGGATATACTGAAAATCAATACAGAAATATTGGACTTGAAATACAATTGACCCTTGAACAACAGAGTTTTGAACTACACAGGCAACTTTATATGTGGATTTTAAAAAAATGAATGCATGTTACAGTGCTCCACAATCTATGGTTGGTTGAATCTATGGTTGTGGAACCATGGACATAGAGGGCTGACTATAAACTTACATACTTTTTAATATATTTGATTGCAAGGGACAGTTCCTCCCTCCCCCAATCTCCCTCATTGTTCAAGGGCAACTGTATATGTTAGACCAAATGAACCTGATGAATAAAGAACATTCAATCTAGCAGCAGCATCAGAATACATTTCTTCTAAAGCACACACAGAACAGTGTCCAAAATACATCAAATGTCAAATCACAAACCAAGCTTGGCAAATTCAGAAAACTGACATCATATCAAGTATCATTTCCGACCACATGGTGTAAAGTTAGAAATCAATAATAGGAGGAAAGCTGGAAAATTTACAGATACGTGGAAACTAAAGAACACACGGCCGAACAACCAATAATAGTAATTTAAAAAAGAGATAAATCAAAAAGTTTCTTGAAACCAAAATGGTAACATAATATGCCCAACCTTAAATGATGGAACAAAAGCAGTCCTAAGAGGAAAGAAAGAGTGATAAATATCGACATTAAGGAAAAAAAAGAAAAAAAACAAACAAAAAAAACACTTAATTTTACACTTCAAAAAACCAGCAAAAGAAGAAAAAGCTAAGCCTGAAGTTAGAAGGAAAACTAGAGCTGGAATAGATAAAATACAGCCAAGAAAAACAATAAATGATCAGTGAGAGTAGGAGATGTTTTTTTTTTTTTTTTTAGAAGATTAAAAAATGGAGAAAACCTTAGCTAGACCTAAGAATAAAAGGAAGGAAAACTCGAATCAATAAAGTCAGAAAAGAAAGAGGACACATTATAATTGAGATCACAAAAATACCAAGCACCATAGGAGACTACTATGAACAATTACACTTCACAAACTGGATAGCCTTGAAAACATGGATAAGTTCCTAGAAACCAACCGTCTACCAAGACTTCATCATGAAGATATGATTTAAAAAAACAAATATAAGTAGGAGATTGAATAAGTAATCAAAAACTTCCCAACAAAGAAAAGCCCAGGACCAGACAGTTCTAGTGAATTTTACCAAACATTCAAAGAAAAATTAATGTCAGTATTTCTCAAATTCTTCCAAAAAGTTGAAGAGGAGAGAGCACTCATTTTACAAGGCCAGAATTACTCTTATACCAAAACCAGATAAAATCATTAAAAAACAAGAAAACTTAATTAATTTTATTTTATTTTTAAACCTTACATAATTGTATTAGTTTTGTGAAATAATAACAACAAAAAAAAAAAAAACAAGAAAACTATAAGCAAATATACCTGATGAAGGTAGGCACAAAAATTTTCAACAAAATACTAGTAAACCAAATTCAATAGCACATTAACAGAAACATGTACCGTGGTCAAGTGGGATTTAACTTTGGGACACAAGAATGGTTCAACATATTCAAATCTGTGATATACCATATTAATAGAATGAAAGATAAAAACCATATGATCATCTCAGTATATGCAGAAAAGCATTAAACAAAATTTAACTTCCTTTCATGATTAAAAACTCTCAACCAATTGAGTTTAGAAGGAATGTACCTCAACACATACATGCGTGTATGCTAAGTCACTTCAGTCATGTCCAACTCTTTGCAATCCTATGGACTGTAGCCCACCAGGCTCCTCTGTCCTTGGGATTCTCCTGGCAAAAATATTTTTGTGAGGGTTGGCATGCTCTCCTCCATGGGGGTCTTCCCGACCCAGGGATCAAACCCATGTCTCTTATGTCTCCTTCACTGGCAGGTGGGTTCTTTACCACTAGCAACACTTGGGAAGCCTGTACCTCAACATAATACAGGCCAAATATGACCAGCCCATAGCTAAAATATTCAGTGGCAAAGGGTTGAAAGTTATTCTTCTAAAATATAAGCAAGATAAAGGTGCATTCTCTCATCATTCCTACTTAATACAGCCCTGGTGATCCTAGAAAGAGTAATTAGGCAAAAAGAAGAAATAAAAAGCATCTCACTCAGGAAGAAAAAAGCAAAGTTGTCTCTGTTTGTAGAAGGCATAATCTTATGTATACAAAATCCTAAAGATCCAAACTAAAACCATTAGAATTAATCAGTGAATTCAGTAAAATTGCCAGATACAAAATCAACACAGAGTAATCAATTCCATTTCTACATGTTAACAATGAAATAACTGAAAAAGAAATAAGGTAATCCTATTCACAATAACATCAAAACCAACAAAATTCTTAGGAGTAAATTTGACCAAGAAGATGAAAAGTCTTTACACTGAAAACTACAAGACTTTCATGAAAAAAACTGAAAAAGACACAAATAAGCTGAAAAATATCCCTTGATCCCAGATCACAAGAGTTAATATTGTTGCATCCATATTATCCAAAACCATATATAAATTGAATGCCATCCCTGTCAAAATTCCAATGATATTTTCCACAGAAGTAGGAAAAAAATTTTAAATCTATATGGATCTAGAAAAGATTCCAAATAGCCAAATCTTGAGAAAAAAGAACAAAGCTAGAGGCATCACATTTCCTGATTTCAAATGATATTACAAAGTTATAGCTATCAGAATATTATGGTGCTGCCATAAAAACAGACACATTGACCAGTGGAACAAAGTGAAGAGCCTAGAAATAAACCCAAGTATATATGGTCAACTATTATTTGACACGGAAGCCAAGAATAATCAATAGGAAAAAGATACCACTTCAGTAAGTGGTACTGGGAAACCTGGGTAGTCACATGCAAAAGGATGAAATTGAAACCCTATCTTCTACCGCTTACAAAAATAAACTTGAAATGGATTTAAGATTTGAATATAAGACCTGAAACCATAAAATACCTAGAAGAAAATGAAGACAAATCTCCCTGACATTGGTCTTGGCAACTATATTTTAGATATGACACCAAAAGTACAAGCTGCAGAAATAATAAGTGAGACTACATCAAACTAAAAAGCTTCAGCACAGTAAAAAAAAACAATCAAAATAAAGAGGCAATGTACGAAAAGGGAGAAGATATCTGCAAATCACATATCATATAAAGGATTAGTATCCAAAATACATAAAAACTCATGCAACTCAACAGCAAAGACAACAACAATAAAACAACAGCAAAACCCTTATTAAAAATGGGGGTAGGTCTTCCCTGAATGTCCAGTGGTTAAGACTCTGTGCTTCCAGTGCAAGGAACTTGGGTTTGATTCCTGGTGGGGGAAGATTCCACATGCTGTTTGGTGTGGCCAAAAAAATAATAAGCGTAGACGACTTGAATAGACATTTTCCTGAAGAAGAGATACAAATGGCCAACAGGTACATGAAAAGGTGCTCAACTTCACTAGTCATCAGGTAAATAAAAATCAAAACCACAATGAAATATCACTTCATTCCTGTTAGAATGACTGTCATCAAAAAGACAGATAATAAATGTGTTAGTGAGGATGTGGAGAAAAGGGAACCCTAGTGCACTGTCAATGGGAATGTAAATTGGTTAGCCACTATGAAAAACAATATGGAGTTTCCTTATAAAAATTTAAAAAAGAACAACCAATGATCCAGGAATCCTGTTTCTGGGAATATATCCAAAAGAAACAAAAATAACATACCAAAGCAGTGTCAGCACCCCATGTTCATTGCACCTTTCTTTATTCACAATAGCTAAGACATGGAAACTATCTAAGTGTCCATAAATCCATATGAATAAATAAAATGTGATATATATCATACATACATATGATACACACAAAATATTATTCATCAATTAAAAGGAAACCCTGCCATTAGCAACTACTTTGATGGACCTTGAGGATATCAAACTAAGTGAAATAAGTCAGACAGATAAGACTTAAACTGTGTTCTCATTTATATTTGGAGTCTAAAAAAGCCAAACTCAAAACCAGAGTAGAATGGTGGTTGTCAGGGGCTGGGCATTGTGTAATATGAGAAGATGTTGGTCACAAGGTAAAAACTTCCAGCTATAAAATGAATAACTTCTAGAGATCTAACTTACAACATGCTGACTATTATTAACAGTATTGTATTATAGCATAAAAGTTGCTAAGGGAGTAGATCTTAAATGCTCTTACCACACATACAAAAATGGTAATCATGTGAGGGGATGGGTGCATTAATCAATCTTATTGTGGCAATCATTTTGCAATATATGCATTAATCAATCATCATGTTCTTTAATTTATACAATGTTATATATCTATTATATTTTAATTATATATATATATTTGATTTAAATATATAAAAATATATTTCAATAATGATATTTAAATGTTTATTTTGGACTACAAATACATAGATCAGATTTACCATAATTCTTGGTTAATCTGTATTATACACGCAAGGTTCCCTGTTACCCATACTATTGAATAAGTTAGATTGTTTAATACATAGTGAATACTGATAGATGCACCATGTAACTGAACCAGAGCATCACTGATAGCTTGCATCTTAGGGAGGAAAGGCAGAACAATCATGCCAAGACAAAACACATTCTCTTAACGATTCCAACAGTTTTTTCAGAGATGATAAATTGGTGGAAGAAAATCCAAACTATAATTATTTTCTAATTAAAATTTTTCTAAAGAGTAACACTGTATTTTAAAAAAGCCATTTATTTCTAGTGCTGCATCTGCCACTTTGAATTGGCAAACGTACATGAGTTAACGTTCTAAACCCTAAAGCCAGAGAAAATATGGAGAGGTGTACTGCCTGCTACAAATGGTACTATAGACCAGACTATTGTATAGTCTATACAGACCAGAACAACTACTCATAGAAAATTTGTACCCTTATGTGTATGTGTTTTCTTTATAAAAACTCATAAAGTGTGGGCTGATATGTTTGAAATATTAAAATATTCATAAAATTTTCAAGGATTTGACTATGCATTTGTCTCACATTGCTTAAGTGTATTTCAAGGAAAAAATAGATGCTGACAATTCATTCCCTAACCAACACTGATGGCCCCACAGATCTCACATGTGAGGATGCTATTATTGAAAAGGTAATAAGTCGCTTCTAGAGACAGATTTAGAACTGGAACCAGACTCCTAGTTTGAATTCCTTCCACTTGATTACATTGCTTCTAAAAGGAACATTAAAATCCTTTCTTTGTCCCTATGTAAACTTCTTTGAAAGCAGAAGTCATCTGAAAATATTATTTGATATGCAAATATTCACCTTAAACACAACCTTTCACAAACACTTTTCACTAATGCAAGAAAATCATCTGTGCATCACTGAGCATCTTCAAACAAAAACTGAATATCAGCATTTTGATAAAATTCATACATGCAGTATAAGGAATCTTCATTTTATATCTAGATTCCTCTTCAAAGAAATGTTCCCTTGGTTACACTGTTTAATAACCAATTTGGAAGGTTCAAGTTGCTTTTCATTGTTTTCTTAGGAAATTAGGTTTAGTGTTTTCATAATCAGTGAGGCAAAAGACAAATTTTCCTCATATTTGTTTTATGAAATTACATGACCAAATTAACAGCTCAACTAATTTCATTTCTTTCAGTAAAAAATTGAAAAGAATTACAGTAACTTTGATGACTATTTCCAACTTTGTGTCATTTTCTTTCTAGTCATTCATTAAGGAAGACTTTTTTTTTTTTTAATAGAGACTCATGACTTAGGAAAATTGTTCAATTTAATAAGATCGGTATTCAAATTGGGAAATTCTGAGTCACCTCTGCTTGGAATATTAGGACAATATAGAATGGGATTACAAAGTCTCAGCCTCCACTAAGGTTCAACAAGTATAAAAACCAGGAAAACCATACAATGTACTGTGCAATAGGACATTTCTGAAAGTGGAAGAGGATGCCATTCATAACTAAATTGAACAGTAGTCATACATGCAGACAGTTTAGGGCAAACCAGGACATCTGATTATCCTAATAAATACTGAACCCTAGTCCATTCTTTACCTATGTAAATTAGCATGTCTATTTGCTAGGGTCCTCCAACTTATAAGTTTGGGGTAAAACATGAAGATTTTCTTTGTTAGAAAGGCAATCAGAAAAATCCAGATTTCCTTCTTTTACAACCTGGTACAAGTGTATGTTAACTGTTTATTCTAACAACCGGATTATTAGTTGAATTATTATGAGAAAAAAAAAGACTTTCACAACTCTATTACAAAATTCTCTTCTTCTTTGCCTTCATTTTGTTGTTGATGTTTAGTTGCTAAGTGAAAGTTGCTCAGTCATGTCCGACTCTTTGCGACCCCATGGACTATACAGTCCATGGAATTCTCCAGGCTAGAATACTGGAGTGGGTAGCCTTTCCCTTCTCTATGCAATCTTCCTAACCCAGGGATCAAGCCCAGGTCTCCCACATTGCAGGTGGATTCTTTACCAGCTGAGCCACAAGGGAAGCCCATTTAGTTGCTAAGTCGTGTCCAACTCCATGGGCTGCATGAATTGGCTCAAACCCATGTCCATGGAGTCATACTATCCAACCATCTCATCCTCTGTTGCCCCCTTCTCCTCCTGCCCTCAATCTTTCCCAGCATCAGGGTCTTTTCCAATGAGTTGGCCCTTTGCATCAGGTGGCAAAATTATTGGAGCTTCAGCTGTAGCATCAGTCCGTCCATTGAATATTCAGGGTCAATTTCCTTTAGGATTGACTGGTTTGATCTTTCCTTCATTTATCCCTTTGAATTTGTATTCAGGCTCATAGAATAACACCAGCAGAAATGGTCAATACTTTGTTCACTCATCAAATGCTACTGGGTGGCCTTCATGAACCAGGGCATGTGCTAGACTTTCCAGGTGATATAAAGATAATTAGGAGTGGTCACTTCTATTAAAAATAAAAATCATTTAGAATAAAAATATAAGTACAAAAATCACTATAGCCCAGGGAATCATGACAAAAATATTTATGGAATATCATAGGGGAGTTCATTGATGGGAAAGTGATAGTGAGAAAGGTGTTTCAGGAGTGAAAAAGCCCATAGTAAAGACACAAATAAAGAAAAGCACACTACTAGAGTCTGGAAAAATAGAGCAGTGACAGAGTACAAAGGATCTTCAATGCCACATAGGGTATCTTAGAGTTAATTCAAGGAACAGAGCCCTACAAGATGACAAACAGGGGAGTGAGCCAATAAGAAGCGCATTTAAGAAGGGCTGGTCTGGCAGTGGGGATTGGATGGACTACAGACTATAGACTGGCCCCAGGAGATCAAGAAGTAGCCTGGAGATAAAGGAATGTCTTAGACAAAGGAGGAAGCAGTCATGATATAGGACATATAATCCTCAATATATGACACCTGGATGGTTTGGCTGCCATGATTAGGATTTAATGTGATATAACTGATATGGTGAACTGAAGTGAAAATGGTAGTCTCATTACTAGATACCTTACTGAACCAACGTCTGTCTGGCAGAACAACATGTTATCTTAAATGTTCAAATTAATAAAAATATATTCACACTTCATCTAGATTAGTTTTCAATTCAATACAGTTCCCCAAAGAATGAACTTATTAACATGATTTTTAAATGGATGATTTTATTGCTCAAGAGGTAAGTGGTATGAAGTTATTTTAGATATTTTATTAATAATTCTAAAATGGAACTAACAAGTGGAAGGAAATAGATTGGTGAACTGTAAAGCACCCAGTCAATTAAAAAATTCTGAAGATTCTATATTTTCACACTGCACACTATTTTCTCTTTCCCTGATGTCTAACACAACATATGGATACTATATAGTCTGTTTATGAGTTATGTTTTATACCCAAACGCACTCCTGCTATCACTTTTTCAAACTTCATAGTACATTTCTCAGAGACTATACCTGTATGTAGGTCAGAAAGCAACAGTTAGAACTGGACATGGAACAACAGACTGGTTCCAAGTAGGAAAAGGAGTACGTCAAGGCTGTATCGGAGAAGGCAATGGCACCCCACTCCAGTACTCTTGCCTGGAAAATCCCATGGACGGAGGAGCCTGGTAGGCAGCAGTCCACGAGGTTGCTAGGAGTCGGACATGACTGAGCGACTTTACTTTCACTTTTCACTTTCATGCATTGGAGAAGGCAATGGCACCCCACTCCTGTATTCTTGCCTGGAGAATCCCAGGGACAGAGGAGCCTAGTGGGCTGCCATCTATGGGGTCGCACAGAGTCAGACACGACTGAAGCGACTTAGCAGCAGCAGCAGCAGCAAGACTGTATTTTGTCACCCTGCTTATTTAACTTATATGCAGAGTACATCATGAGAAATGCTGGGCTGGAGGAAGCACAAGCTGGAATCAAGATTGCCGGGAGAAATATCAATAACCTCAGATATGCAGAAGACACCACTCTTATGGCAGAAAGTGAAGAAGAAATAAACAGCCTCTTGATGAAAGTGAAAGAGGAGAGTGAAAAAGTTAGCTTAAAACTCAACATTAAGAAAACTAAGATCATGGCATCTGGTCCCATCATTTCATGGCAAATAAATGGAGAAACAGTGGAAACAGTGGCTAAGTTTATCTTGGGGGGCTCCAAATCACTGCAGATGGTGATTGCAGCCATGAAATTAAAAGACGCTTACTCCTTGGAAGGAAAGTTATGACCAACCTAGATAGCATATTAAAAAGCAGAGACATTACTTTGTCAACAAAGATCCGTCTAGTCAAGGCTATGGTTTTTCCAGTGGTCATGTATGGATGTGAGTTTGACTATAAGGAAAGCTGAGCACTGAAGAATTGATGTTTTTGAACTGTGGTGTTGGATAAGACTCTTGAGAGTCCCTTGGACTGCAAGGAGATCCAACCAGTCCATTCTAAAGGAGACCAGTCCTGTTCATTGGAAGGACGGATGTTGAAGCTGAAACTCCAATACTTGGCCACCTGCTGTGAAGAGCTGACTCATTGGAAAAGACTGATGCTGGGAAAGATTGAGGGCAGGAGGAGAAGGGGACGACAGAGAATGAGATGGTTGGATGGCATCACCAGCTCGATGGACATGGGTTTGGGTGCACTCTGGGAGTTGGTGATAGACAGGGAGGCCTGGTGCGCTGTGGTTTATGGGGTCACAAGGAGTTGGACATGACTGAGTGACTGAACTGACTGTAAGAGTCAGAGTTGTTTACTTGGGGAGGCTCTCAGTTCTCTGTCCACTGTGGAGTTTTACAAGCTTGCTTAACTATCCCTTGTTGAAGAACTTACAAACTGGATATAGGAGTGGATTAGAGAACATGTCAAATATGAGATTCTATGAATTTATAATATTATGACTAGAAAAATTAATTTTAATGGAGTCAAAAATCTATTTCATTACATAGTTCTTTTTGTTTCTCCATGTTTTAGCCCTTTCCTTAGAAAGGTTTAACTGAAACAAAAATGGCACTAGGATTAGAACCCCTAACATAAAGAACAAATACCTTTATAATAGCCAAGATATGAAAACGAACTATGTATCAATAGATGAACAGATAAAGAAGGTGTAGTATACATATATATATATATGCACATATATATGTATGTGCATAAAATGAACTATCATTCAGCCATGAGAAAGATGGAAATTCTTTCATTTGTGACATAGATAGATTTTGGTATTATGCTAAGTTAAATTAATTAGATAGAGAAAAATAAATATGCATGGTATCACTCATGTGGAATCGAAACAAAACAAAATAAAGTCAAACACAGAAATGGGGTGTAGAAAAAATGGTTGCCAGGGGCTAGGGGGTGAGGTAAATAGGGAGAGCTCAGTAAAACAGAACAAACTTGAAAAAAGAACAAATACCTATTAAAAAGGGAGAGGATATCTGTCATAACTTCATGGTGGTCTTAAGCTCCTTTCCAATTCCCTTGTACAAAAGGTGGAAAGGGACTGCACTGCTCAAAGTTTGGTTCATGGAGACAGCAGTAAGAACCCTCATATATTCCTTCGTCAAATACTGAGTACCGGATTTGAGACAGGTGATAGGATGCAATGATGAACAGGCAGAGAAGGCTTCTGCCCTCACAGACTAGAAAGGAGACATATAGCTCTTACGTATGCACACTAGGGACATTTTTCTGAAAGCTGGCTCACAAATCATGAATCTGCCCAAAAAGATATGATTAAAATCTCACTAATGCTTATTCTCTTGTTAGCTATTTTTTTGAATGAACATGTCTTTGATTCAAAATTCTCTTTTCTTTAACTATGTAAGAGAGAGATTATATACTTAAATTCTCACAAATATTCTGCACATATTCACAGGGATCCAGACCTGGGAAATAAATTTTGCAAAATGACACTTCTCAGCAGAGCACAAGGGTTTACTTACGCTTTGCATAAGAATTGCTAAGAGGTAGCTAATTAATATGCTTAATGCTCTTTCTTGTTTATAGCCCAAGTTGGATTTTCAGGTAACATTATATAGAACTCTGACATGTACTTGTCTTTCTCTCTTTACCATCTGTCCAAGCAAATTTCTAAACGCCCTTTCACAGTGATGACAATGTACAGACAAGGGCAACTCTATGAGTACTTAGGCTGTTGGATGTTTCTTCAGCTTATTTTAGGCCAAGGAATAACAACAATTTCAAGTAGCATTTCTAAGTGATGAAAATCACCAGGCTTAGAAATGTTGCTAAAATTACTTGCTTGTTGTGTCTAACATGATATTTTATACTATCAAAATGCTGCACTTATTAATTTTCTGACTTTCCGCTCTCAACATCGAATTTTGAGAGTTGACTGCAAATGCTGCAGAAAATTCAACATCTTCTCTGCCCTCCTGCAACAGCAAACATATCTCTATTAAGAGTTGGACAAAAGAGCTCTATATTTCTCAAAGCCTTTCCCTTTAAATTATTTCTGGTAGAGGCTGGATGTGAGATCTGCCTGTGACTTGCTAAAGGCTATTTATGATTTATTTCAACCTTTAGCTGGCTCTATGAAAGAAAAAAATGAACAAAGTTGAAAATACAGAAAAAGAGTGCTTAATCCTCAGTGTTATTTCAGTGAAAGTCAGCACCCTGACTCTTATGAAGGCTGTATTGTGTAAATTTTTATGTTTTTATTTTTTCCCTCAAAGTTAAAATTAAAATCCTTTATCATTTTTAATTAGAAAACAGTGCTATTGTTTTTGAAAAAAGATCAAATTTCAAGCTGTGAGTCTTTTAATACAGACTGGTCTGCTGAGATTTTTCTGAAGCACTGAGGGGAAATGTAAAACCCAGTCAAATAATTTTCCTGGGGAAAGTGGTGATAGGTCATGGTGAGATATGGGTGTCATTAAAATTTCATAGAGGTCCCTACCCCACCAGAGTCACCATAGCATTGACATACTGACTACAGTATCTCCAAAGACGTGCTTGCTGTCTATCATGGCTCTGAGGGGAGCAGTTACCATCTTTCTATAGAGTAATCTGCGTGTTAGAGAGTCCCTAAATGTGTATTTATAGAGATATTCAGGTCTGTTTTGGTCTATTGGGTCAAAAATTCCCACACTAAAAGTCCCTAAATATGTATCCACAAGATAGATCAGCTTTGGTTCACTGAGTCAATAGTAAGTAGGCCTTTTAAAAAGATGCCTAAATATTAATAATTGCATAGTTTGCTTTCAGCAAGTTCAGAAATGCAGTTCTGTACACTTTGTCTTTTAAGAGTAGATTTATTATGCTAGTTTCAGTGGATGCCAGAAGCTGTGTTTCACTCTGGCCTATGATATTTTGCTTTTAGAAAGTCAGAAGAAGAAAGCCCCCCAGAGCACAGACTATTAAAGCTAGAAGACAAGATGTGGAAGCACGGACACAGGCAGAGCCTCAGGGCAGGGTGAATGCTGCCTTCCAGACCGTATCTTACCACCGCCTCTGTCATCAGCCAGGTCCCATTCCCCCTTTTTCCTCTCACTGGTAGGCTGGAGACTGCTTGCCCACCTTCAAGCTCATTCCAGCATCAGAGGGATCCTGTGAGGACTGCAGAACCCGGCCAGGCTCTCCTTCAGCAACTTTGCATCTCATTGTAAAAGCCAAAGGTCCCTCAAGATATGCCCCTACTCATTCTGAGTTTGCCTCATACTGCTGCCTGTCTAACCCCTTTGCCCGGTCCCCAGAGCACACTGGCCTCTGCTGTACCTGGGCACATCCAGGAGTGGTCCTGCTTTTGGCCCTTCGTATCCATGCTTGTCCTCTGTTCTATCTGGAAGGCTGCTCTCTCAGAATCCACACGGCTGTTCTCTTCAGGTCTCTTAAGAGAGCAGCCCTCCCTGACCACCTGTATGAGAGAGCAACACCTCATCCCAAAACCATGCATTTCCTTCCTCTGTTACCCAAACTGCTTGTTCTCCACGAGGACTTAATCACCATCTGATATAATGCATCTTCACTTGTTTTCTGCCCATCTCTGTCCCCTAAAGGTTAAGCTCCACTGGAGTAAAGGCTTTATCAATCCTAAATAAAAACCTAGATAAAAACCTGGCATCTTTTTTAACTGCTCATTAAATATTTATGGTACAACTGAACAAAAACAGATGAAAAGGAGTCATATCTCTACTTTCCCAATTGCCTATCAATGTGTTTTCATTTTTAAGCTGAAGAGGAATGAGTATCTCTTTCTGAGATGAAGTCCTCTGTTTGACCATTAGACCTCAGGTTCCCATAATACTCTCTGAGTGGCATAAAACTGGTCCTTCTTGAAGGACCATGGCATTCTCTGCATCCCCCCAACTTCTGGGTTATTAACAGAGTTTCTGGAGAAGCTGGGATCATCTGAGCTAGTCACAGAAACACTTGACCAGTCTGCTTCTAAGTGTAATAGCATGTAAAGGCAGCATTTCTAAATCTCCCCCCACTTAATGTGGCGAGCACAGTCAGCTCTGGTGATAGCAGTGGGCTCACTAGGTCTCACAGTCCCATCTGACGCAATCAAGAGGGATGGTGTGTGACACTCTGCCATGTTAGTGTAACACACTGTGAGGTATAGAGTAGAATCACTCTCTTCTAAAGTTGGTCCATTATCCTTGGGTCTTCCCCAGTGCCTCCACTCCCCCATTAGCCATGCAGATATTCTCAACTGTACCCTTCCTCCTGACCGAAGCCTGTCACAGTAACTTATTCCTTATTTAAATTTCACTGGAACATTCTTTATTTCAATAACTCAGAAAGGTGCCTTTGGCAAGAGAATCACAGCTGACAGCCAAGTAATGACTAGGATTCTGTGATTAGTTCAGATTACAGGCTACAGAAGACCTGTCTGAGCATTTACCACTGTCATCACACCGATGCTGGCCTCTATTAGGCGTTGACATTGGTTGGAAAAGAGGATGTGGTTCAGCTAGAGTAAGCACTAGAGAATCTGACTGTATTGTAATAGTCAATGACATGCTAATTATTGAAAATAATTTTTACTGTGACTCTGCTTAGCCTAAGCAAGTCTCTCTCCCATACCCTTCCCTAGCACACAGATGTATTTTAATAAAGGTTTAAGGCACAAACTAAATAAAAAGTTGAAGTGATCTAGATAATTCCATCCCCCAAACCCAAAGCAATTAATTAACTGAAAGAAAGACATCGTTTAATCTTGAATTATTTGGATAAGTGACTCAACTTTGTAATTTATTTTGCATGAATAGGCAAAACTTAATGGATATTTCAGTGTATATCAGTACTTGAGGATTTATAAAACTTTTCAATCAAATTAATGGAGAAGGGGGATAAGTAATTAATGTGAACAAAAATGACAAAACCATTTACTCAGATATTGGGTATCATTGCACACTCTTCCAAATTCTGGCTGAAAAGAAATAATGATTTCTGTAATCCCCAGCAATGACTTTTGGAGGGAGCTTTCAAATAAATGTCTATTTGCTTTAGGTGAGCTTCACTGAATTGGCCTTATTTAATTTCAGATCCTCCTAAGGGAAGAGATTTCAGGATTTCCTGGTTGTAAAATGGAAGAGAACATTTTGCTGAACTTGTATGACATCATCTAAAGCATTAAAAGGGCAGATAATCATGACTTCTTTGCTGTTTACCAAAGCTTCTTTATGCCCTCAATCTACTTTATTTCCAAATGTCAGAGTAGTCTGAAACCTTTCAAAGATTCATGGACTGCAGAAACTGAGGAAATATTAGGATGAACCCTTTAACTTTTGTGCAAACTTTTAAGTAATTAATAGACAGGTTTTGGAAATTATTTCATATCATAGTACACACAGTCTAACATGTACTATGTAAAGGTTAAACATGGTTTAACAACAAAGGACATGAGGTCATCTCTCTTTCTAGAAAGTCAGGGAAATATTCTTTAAAGTACTTGAGTCATAAATAAAAAGAATATTGAGTTTTTGAAGTGAAGTTGTTCAGTCATGTCTGACTCTTTGCGACCCCATGGACTGTAGCCTACCAGGCTCCTCTGTCCATGGGATTTTCCAGGCAAGAGTACTGGAGTGGAGTGCCATTTCCTTCTCCAGGGGATCTTCCTGACTCAGGGATCGAACCCAGGTCTCCCACTTTGTAGACAGACACTTTACCGTCTAAGCCAATAGGGAAGTCATAAATAAAAAGAATATTGAGTTTGTGAAGGGGAATACAAATAATATAAAATTTAGTTTATCAATTAAAATAAAAGTACTACAGAATGAATAAAAATAGTAAACATAGTCTTGGTTTTAAATATAATTTCCTTTCCAAACTCTACTTGAAATTCTCTTATATTACAAAAAGAAGAAAAAAAATGTAGCTTCCATAATACTATTTATACAAAGCAACAAAAATGTGAGCAAATTATTTTCAGGTTTATATTATCAAAATGTTTTCCAATACACATAAAATACTAGACACCAAATAGCTGAAACAAATATTTAAAAGCTCTTAGCTTAGATATATAATAGATAAAATATGTCTCATAGTAATAAATTAATTTTTTCTTTGTTATGCAAAACCCCTCAACCATAACTTCATGGAAAAGTGTAAAGTGGTGTGAAAATGATCTTACCTCATATTCAAAGTCCTCTGTTCTGTCTGGATCAGCAGGCAAGCTGGAAAGATACTCATTGTCCTCATAAAATTCATGCTCCATCGGATGGAGAGAATGGCAGCTGTGGGGAATGTAGCAATATGATAGAAATGGATCAAAAGGGTTGTTCTCAAGATTAAAAAAAGACATTAGGATTTCACTTTAGTTTTCTCTGCTCACCAATAAGACCTATAGTGATCTAGCCTTTAAATGAACTACAGCTCAGAAAGAACAATTGCTTTTCTTTCTCCCTTTATATGAAATCCATCAATTTGATTTTCTGAGAGAATACCAAGATAATGGCTCATTGTCAGAGCTTCATTTTGTGAAGGGGCAGATGTGCCCTCTATCCTGGCAATGGTGCCATATTGATACTCTGGCTGCCTTCCATTCCATCCAGTGGACTTGATACATAGATGGGTGTGTGGCTTTTGAGACTGCAGTCTGCCCAAAGGTGGGTATTTTGTAATAAAGTACTACCAATTTCATAATTACAGCCTCAAACTGTTTCTTAAATTTGATTTTAAAAGCTCATACAGTCAGTCTTCTGAATGCATGGGTTCTGTATTTTTTTTCAATTAACCATGGATCAAAAAATCAAGTCTGAAGTTAGTTGAATTCTTAAATGCAGAATCCACAGATGTGGGAGTGAAGTGGGGATTGTATTTTTCAGTCTGTAAATTGTACTCACATTGCCTCCATTTCTTGAGACTTTCTTCCTCATTCTCCCTCATAACCCACATACACAAACACTAAAGAATGTTCACGGTGATAACTCACTGGAAACCCCTATAAACCATAGAGTTTCATAATCCTTTTAGAAAACATCTTGGGACAGAGAACTGATAAAGTAAAGGAAATGAAGGGGTTCCAGGACACTGTGTATGACTTTTATGTATCCATTAACTTTTGGGAAATGTTTTAAATAATTCATAGTAGTGCTTTCAAATTACTATATGCCATGATGTATACATTATACAATATGAAGCTGTGTGTGTGTGTGTGTGTGGCTCAGTTGCTTGGTTGTGTCCTACTTTTTGTAACCGTTTGGACTGTTGCCCACCAGGCTCCTCTGCCCATGGAATTTTCTAGGCAAGAATACTGGAATGAGGTGTCACTTCCTCGCCCAAGGGATCTTCATGACCCAGGAATAGAGCCTACATCTTTTGCGTCTCTTGCATTGGCAGGTGTATTCTTTACCACTGGCACGACCTGGGAAGCCCAATGTGAAAGCTAAGCATAGTTTAGCAGCAAAGGGCATGAGGTTCTCTACGAGAATTTCTAAGTCAGTGAAAGAAGCCTATGTGAAATTAACCAAGGTGCCTTCAGGAAAGGTCTCTAAGTCCATTTTGAACACTACGACAAAAATGAACTTTGTAGTATAAATTAGTCCCCTTATCTATTAACAGCTGAAAAGCCGGAAAGATCCATCCTGGTACCTCACAGGATCAGTGTAAATACTCTACCAGACTCTTCTTACTGTTCTCTAATTTGGGCCCAAATAGCAAAAGCAGTGCAGGCAGCATCTTGCTCGCTGGTCTAAGAGCTTAACCCTGGACTGGTTTTGAGAAGCCCATTCCCACTGCTTAAACATCATAACCTGCTGTTTGGAGCAGCTGATGTGTTTTCTTGGTCCTTGAATTATTGAAAAAGGAGGCCTGCTGTGAAGGACACCTTCCTGATACTTGAGTAAGCATTTACTGAGTATCTACAAGATGCCAGGCCCTATGCCAATCGCTGGAAATTGGTTGGGCACAAAACCCAATTATTGTCCTATTAATTGGGTAGAGCAGCAAAGTGGGGATTTTAATACAGTGTGATAATTAAGGGGAAAATAGAGAAGCTATGAGAGCACCTACCAAGGGGTCAAATGCCTTAGGTTCAGAAGCCTGAGCCTATCACTTCCTTTTGTGTGACCTTGACAAATTCCTTAACATTTTTTCCTCATCTGTGACATGGGCATGGTAATAATGTAATGTGCTCACTCAGGAGACTTTTATGAGGAATATTATCTAAAACATGTTAAGTTAGCTAGTAAATGTTAACTATTATTCATTCAAGAATGTATTTGTTGGATGGCTACTCTGCATCAGGCTGTACAAATGAATATTATTTGTTCTTTTGTTTGTGTGTTTTTCATTTCCCTTCTAGAATATAAGCTCCAGGAGGTAGTGGCTTTGTTTTTGTTACCAGTTTTCTGCCCAGGACCGAGTTCTAGTGCCTGACACAAGGGGCTATTTAATAAATAAGGGATACATGACTAGAATCATAGGTCAGACAGACAGAGGCCCTGCCCACCTAGAAACATAAGGTTTCAAGAAGTGGTGCACATGGTGCCCACCAGTCCAGGTTCGATGCACGATACTGGATGCTTGGGGCTAGTGCACTGGGACGACCCAGAGGGATGGTATGGGGAGGGAGGAGGGAGGAGGGTTCAGGATGGGGAACACATGTATACCTGTGGCGGATTCATTTTGATATTTGGCAAAACTAATACAATTATGTAAAGTTTAAAAATAAAATAAAATTAAAAAAAAAATTGCTTAGGGAGATTTCTGAAAAGTTCGAATGCCTATATTTTGGCCTAAGGTAGGACTGAGCCAGGCACTGCATTTATTCTGCTTTTCAAAGTTCCCAAGTGACTTTAATGCACATATGTGAATCACTGAGATGGACTTAATAGAAGACACTAAAGGGCAGGCAGGTGTCATGACCAGGTCTACATTTTACTAAATGGAACATGGATTGCAACAGGCAATGAAAATGAAGCCAACAGAGAGTTCTGCTCTTATGTAACAAGCTCTCAATCATTTTTGAATATTTGCTTAAAAACTCACAGAAAAAAATGTGTGGGGCCAAACAGACTTCCAAAATGGCACAGGTAGGATTATTTGAGTAAAATAGCTGTAACAGCCTTTAACTCAGGTAAAAACTAGGAAGAAATATTCGTTTAATAGTTCTTTATTTTGTAGCTCTATATACTTCCTCTCAGACAGCCAGGACCTTTGGTTTACATCTCAATATATCGGGTAATTGCTTCCTGCAGAGAATTGCACCTTAATAAAGTGAATTTCCTAGCTTCTTCAAAGAAGAGAGAAAAAAAAAAAAAAAGCGAACGAGAGCAAGGCAACCCACAAAGGAGGACAGAGTGCCAACATGCTGCTTCTAGGTCTGTCTTAATAAGGTTTTTGGCAACTTCAGTGAGAAAATCTATTTCCCTGACCTGTGCTTGTGAGCTGTGCGAGGTTTGTGATGACTGAAACTATGAAGATGAACTAATCAGAGCCAGACTTTCTCACTGCATCTCAGCAAGTAGGATTCCTAAGCTGAAACAATTATGTGGGTCAGGAAAGGGAGGAGCAAGACAACTGAGCACTAATTGTATGGAGACACAATCACAGATATTTTCCAAACAGAACTGAGAGCTTGTCTCTGTAACTGTCAACTTGCTACGGTGCCTGATTCTTTCCAACATCTACTTTCAATGACAAATGACAACAGATAAGGCTCTAGTATAAAAGACAGAAAAATACCTGTCTGAGAGCAGAAATGGACAGATGTCGGGCACTGGAGGCGTGGGTGGCCTAAGTTTGGCCAGGGCCATTATATGTTCAAAGGTGATGTCCGTCTGAGTGCTGGCATTCATGAGTCGCACTTCTGGGGCTGTCCCGTAGGCTGGTTTACTGAGAGGTGTTCGCCTTAGCACCTGGACCACGATAGGCTCCTTGGCATTTCGAAAAGCTTCCACTGCCTCTTCATGGGTAGCCTTTGAGAGATCCTTCCCATTGACCTGCAAACATGAAAGGGCATTGCTCACCTCAGAGGAAAGAACAGAGAGACTGTCATGATAGATTAATAAAAGGTGGGCAGGGGAGGTTTAAACAAGCTCTGCTATGAATTTTGTGAAGGAATACTTAATCAGACATTGACATTTACTGAACTATTCACCAACAGGAGAAAGTGATGGAAACTAGGAAAACAGTTATTTCTTATATCTTTACAAAGCACACCATCAGAATTATTAGTAAAGATTTCAAACCATAAGCCTCAAAACCATAAGCCTCAAACCATAAGCCTCAAAACATAAGCCTCAGAAAATGATTAAAATCTTCAGCTAGGTAGAAATGGTAAGTATATCTTTTAAAAAAAATGATCTATCAATCTTTTGGTGGAATTTTCAATATTTAATTAGTCTTGTGGTTGTTTGGTCTCTAAGCCATGTCTGACTCTTGCAACCCCATGGACTGTAGCCTGCCAGGCTCTTCTGGCCATGGGATTTCCCAAGCAAAAATACTGGAGTGGGTTGCCATTTTCTTCTCCAGGATCGTCCGATCCAGGAATCGAACCCACGTCTGTTGCGTTGACAGGTGGATTCTTTACCACTGAGTCACCAGAGAGGCCCTTAATTAGTCATACTGACTTGCACTATAATTTCTGTCAGATTTATTTTATACTCATCATTTTTATCCAAGACCATGTTACTGCTCATGTGCATGTTATTCTAAGTCCTTGCCATTCACAGTATGGTTTGTGAACCAGCAGCATAAGAGATTAGAAATGCAGAATCCCTGGCCATACCCCAGACCTGCTAAATGAGAACTGGCATTTTAACAAGATTCCTGCTGATTTACATGTACAAGAAAGGAGCACTGCTCTAAAACACCTCTGAGAGAGTATGCCATGTCCCTTTGCCTCCTCACCTGTATTCATCTATACCAATTTATGACTCTCCAATGTAGCCTGGACATAACAGAGGAAGAGGGGGTGTTTGCCCTTTCCTTCCATCACTGCTTCTCAGTTGGGCCAACCATTGGCATTTGAGGGATAAAAATTTTTCTTTAAGTGACACTCTCTCATGCCTGCTTTTTAAGGGCCAGTGATGTTTCCCCACCTTTGTGGTGCCCAAAACACCCACAGACTTTTCTGATTACCCTCTTGAGAGGTAGTACAGAGACTGCTCTCAAATTGTCATCAATTTATTCCCCTAACTTGGGTTCTAATAACATAGCCTCTTAGTGGAAGTTGTGTTTTCATAAACAGCTATTGAATCCTAAAAGAAAGTCAAAACTCCCACCCAAATGAACCAATAATGTTGGCTTTTTCAAATAGGAAGAGATACTTTGGAGTACAGTACTGTGCTCAAAACCCCTGAAATTATACCATTTCTGGACAACTAAACCACTCATCTGCTGGTGAGGCTCTAATAGCTGCTGCTGCTGCTGCTGCTGCTAAGTCGCTTCAGTCGTGTCCGACTCTATGCGACCCCATAGACGGCAGCCCACCAGGCTCCCCCGTCCCTGGGATTATCCAGGCAAGAATACTGGAGTGGGTTGCCATTTCCTTCTCCGATGCATGAAAGTGAAAAGTGAAAGTGAAGTCGCTCAGTCATGCCCGACTCTTAGCGATCCCATGGACTGCAGCCCACCAGGCTCCTCCGCCCATGGGAGTTTCCAGGCAAGAGTACTGGAGTGGGGTGCCGTCCAGTTCAGTTCAGTTCAGTTCAGTGCCATTGCTGCACCAGCAAATCTTTAGAGATCCCTGGAAGCCTTCAAAAGACACAAAGGCAATCACTGAGTTGCAGCCAGCAAAAGATTGCTGACATTCAAATGAGCACACTTTCTCCAAGTAGAGAAAGAATATGTGCATGCTCAGAGCGAATGTGGGGTAAATGATACAGTGCTAGGTGGAAATTATCATGTCATGTAGAGATAGGCTTAATGACCTGGATGAGCTAATTTACTCAATTGACCCTGAAAAAGTTAATGTGCCTTCAGAAATTGAGCAATTAAGTTTCCTCACCAGCACCATATGACCCAGTACAGTTCCTGAATAACTAGTAAGAAACTTCAGTTGGAGATTTGGGTGTTTACCTACCAATGTGCATAGTCATTAATTTTCTCCATGAACTAGAACATTACCACTGACTTTTCACTGGTATAACTTTGGAATGGCTTGATAACTTTGGGCATATGGGGCAATATGAACACAGTACATCTACTAACTGGCACTCATTCTTTTAGCACTTTCAGATGACAGGCACTCTGGAGAGGACACTACTCCTGAAGACCTGTAGTCAGCAAATGGTAAGAGAAGTTCCAGGGTGGAAAAGTACAAACTGAAATCTGGCTTTTTGTGTTGAAGACCATCATCCTCTGTCTCTTCTTATGGTCAGTGTTTACTAACTCCAGAATTATGGAAGATGATCCAGTGGTAGAGAGACTGTTCCGTCATAATCTACGTGATATGGAAGAATTGCCCTTTTATCCACATATTTCCTGCTTCATGGTGTCCCTTCAACTGAGTGAATATTCATTTGTGCAAGATTTCATACCTTTACCTCTCTGAAAAGAACTCTTGGTCATAATCTATTATCAGGTATTTAAAACCTACTGGAACAATGTCAATAATGCTATCTTTTCCTATAAGCATTGTATCTAGAGTAATTCCTAACAATGGCAGAATGAAAGTGTTCTTTTTGAAGGAACTTTAAACATTATCTGAAGGTAAAGGGAAAATAATTTGTGGCCATGGTTTCTTCCAGTCATACATGAAATCCTGCATGTGTGTGTGCTAAGTCATTTCAGTCATGTCCAACTCTTTGTGACTCTCTGGACCATAGCCTGCCGGGTTCCTCTGTCCATGGTATTCGCCAGGCAAGAATACTGGTGTGGGTTGCCATGCCCTCTTCCAGAGAATCTTCCTAACCCAGGGATCGAACCCTCATCCCTTATGTCTTCTGCGTTGACAGTAGGTTCTTTGCCACTAGCACCGCCTGGGAAGCCCACATGCTGCTGCTGCTGCTGCTAAGTCACTTCAGTCGTGTCCGACTCTGTGTGACGCTACAGACGGCAGCCCATCAGCCTCCTCCATCCCTGGGATTTTCCAGGCAAAACACTGGAGTGGGTTGCCATTTCCTTCTCCAATGCATGCATGCATGCTAAGTTGACTCAGTCGTGTCAGACTCTGTGCGACCCTATAGACAGCAGCTCACCAGGCTCCTCTGTCCACAGGATTCTCTAGGCAAGAATATTGGAGTGGGTTGCCATTTCCTTCTCCAGAGGAAGCCCACATGAAATCCTACTAATGCATAAATTGTATGTTATTAAATAGTGAAGAAATGCCATTATTCTATTTCTTCCCCAAGGTGGCTCAGTACCCTGCCTACAATCTAGTCTTGAGACTCCTTTGTTTCTTACTTGTTTTAGTGATCTTCAAAGAAATAATAATTTTAAAAAGTAAGTTCCTTAATGATAAAGATTATTTATCTTATGCTCCTATAAGTGAAGTAAAATCATTTTTGCTAAGTTCAGAAAAGTATAAAAAAATTGCAGAAACAAAAAATTACTGGAGAGTATTTTAGCCTGTGAAATTATTAGTTCTTATCATAATACTTAGTATATGCAGACAATATTAGCATTCATACAGCAAGATCAATAGCTATTGATTCTAAGACCTGTACATTCATTCATTTACAACCATGGCATTTATATGCAAAATTAATTTTTTGCTTTATGGACAATGAATACAATCTTAAAAAAGGACAGTCAATATAATCTCAAATATCTTACTTCCCTATTGGGAATGCTCTTTTCTTCTGGTTATCATGCAGCTGACCCCTATTTTCATAAGCTATTTAATATCTCTCAAAGTAAAGAAGTCTATGACCTTTAAAGGCTCAGTATACTGCCCCATGTGATCCCTTAGAAAATGTAAGCGCTGATGATACGAAATACTCTTTTTTTCACTTCACTTGAAGTTCATCAACATACTGTTAGCCTATCAAAAGGTCACCGTAAGTTATGCCTTTCAAAACAGAAAAAAAAGAAGAGTTTAACTGGCATTTTCTGGCAGTTCCTTTACTCAGTTATCATTAGTTACAACTAGGGAGAATAATAATTTTGAAAGAATATCTGAAATTTTAATCCTGTAGAAAGTTTTGAAGTAAATTAACAAATAAATTAATAGCAAAACTGTATTTTCCATGTGGTTAGATACTAAACCAACAAGATATTTGGTATTTCATAGTGCCATATCGTTATCCTTTTATTTATTTTCCATCATATTCTTTCCTTCCCTCCTTCCTTCCTTCTTCCTCTCTCTCTATCTCAATCTTGGTTTTGTATGGACAATATGTGTGAAATGAAATTGGAGAAGGAAAAGTCAGCTATTAATGGCATTCCAGTTAATACAGGTAGTTAAGAGTGCTGATCCAAACTGTTCTAGGTGCCTAATCAATGGAAAGAAGCAAGTGGTAGAAGTTGATTTTCAGGAGGAAAAACTGGGTGAAGAGTGTTGGGAGCAAAATTTATGGGAGGAAAGGTAATTTGAAAATTAAGATATACCCATGTATTACAGGGTGTGGGTTTGAAGAGTACATGCAGAAGGCTGATGATTTGATTTAAGCATGGTGTAGAGAAAGAGACCTTTTTCTAAAGTGGTTGTTAATGAAATGAGTGAGAGGTTAGAGCGTCCTAATAAACATGAGAAGTATATGAGATAATTCCCTCTATTACTATATATATTACTCTATTACATCTGGCTTTTTGATAACTGTGGACAAAACTGATTTGTTTATAAAGCTACCTAGCAACTTGAGTAAAACTGAAAAGACTCATGTAATTGCTCTCTGATAAGAAGCTCACAGCCCCAGAGTGGAGCAACGGGACTCTGAAATGGTGATTAAGTCACCTGACTTGAGATAAATGAAAAACCAGGCACAATATTGATAAAGAAGATTATCAGAATTGGTAATAGCATAAAAGAGGAAAGGAAGATGCTAATGATTGAAGTTCTTAAAGAAAAAGAGATGTGGTTATCCTTAAGAAGAAAAACAGATTTGGGATTGGAAGCAAGTGTAAAGAGGAGCCTTAATCATGCCAAACTTGGAACAGTTCTACCAAATGTTTAGTGACTAAAAGAAATCCTAACCATGGGAAACCCTTTCCAGAGAGGATCTTCCTCCTTCCTGCACTTACTTTATCAATTTAGTTGATACGTTGAAAATATATACACATTTTTACAGATATGAAAAAATAAATGTCTTGCTTCTAAAAAATTATTTTCCATTATATTGATACAGGGAAGTGAATAGGAGACAAGTAGTCACTTTTCAGCAAGCAATGCAAAAGAACTGAGAATCCATTTGTTGTGGCAGATGGGCTAATTAATCCATAAGCAACTTGTGAATGTTAAGTAAAAAATATAGCTTTTCATATGTAAACCAAATCACGCTATCATTTGGTGAAGCTTCTGTTTAACTAAAAATCAATCTACTCTTTTGGATAAACTGAAAAATCTGGGCCACTTGTCAACAACCTCCCCAGAGTGACTGGTGGCCTCAGCTTGTATGTGAGCTCTTCTGCTTTGATTATTCCTCCAAATCCAGCCACATGCACAATTTTCTTGAGTGTCAGAAAACAAACAGGCTTTTCTTTTTTCCAAAGCGCAAACAAGGGCATGAATGACAAAATCATCCTGGTGCGATTTCATTTCCAAGGTCAGCTGTTTGGGACAATGAGGGTTTCCAAACCTCTGTGCCTCTTATAGAAACTAAGGGCTTTTAAGTATCTCTACCTTTCATGAGATCATACATATAAGAATACTCAGTAGAAGAGGTGCAGAATACCAAAGATTATGTACAATTTCAAGTGGAGAATAAGCAAGCATAAAACACTTAAATACTGTTTTTTAATGTTTATAAAATTTATTTTTTCATTCATTCATTCATTTATTTTCAGCATTATGGAGATACAGATAACAACATTATAAGATGTACACTACCATGTACATTGACATGTACATGGTAGTGATTTGATATATGTATGTATTGTGAAAGGATTCCAAATAACTAATTAACACATTTATCACTTCAATTAATTAATTATATTTTCTTTAGGTGAGAACATTTAAATTCTATTTGCTTAGCAAATTTCAATTATATAATACAGTGTTATCAACTACAGTCACTATTTTTACTTTAGATCCTCAGATCTGAGTGTTGTAATTCTGGTTGGGCATGACAGTTTACAAGAACTCTCACCCTCACGAATAACTATGAAATTAATTTTGATTAGAATCCCTATGTGATTGCTGATCAAATTCTCTGATAATTATGGGGGTGTTATAAAAACAGAGCCTAATAATATTTTATGTAAGAAAAAAGCAATATTTAAATTGCTGCTAAAATGTTTGGTATGAAAGGAATTTAAAATAATCCAAATTCATTAAAACACTTGGTATATACAATCTGTAAATCAGTTTTAAAGAAGTTAAGCATATCGCCTTTTTCTAAACTTGGAATGTTTGATTCTAGATGGACATCTGTTATGTAAATTGAGGACAGCATAGCATAAGAAATATTTATAGCAAAAAGAACTCACAGAAAAGGAATTGTGCAACATGTTATGAAGAAATTCTTGTGAGATTGAATAAACTTAATTTTGAAACATTTAAAAAATATTGTCCATGAACAAAACATTGGTAGGTATGTGATAATCATATTTTAGAAAGTGAGAAAGTAAAAAATGTTATGTTGCATCAAATCAAAAGTCTGTGTGGTTCAGTGTTCTTTTGACAGTGCTGTTGTCAGATTTGGGGAAGAGAATATGGTAATTATCACACAGGTGCTAATGAGCAGACTTATTCAGAAGTGATCCTGGGGCTCCTTCTGTCTTGCCTGGACTGCAGGGTGGTAGCTTCATTTTCCTGGTGTGTGAGGTCTTGCAGCTTCCCTTGAGCTCCAAAGGCTCCCCAGTGCTGGTTAGCTGGCTTTCCCAGAAAATGGAGATAACTGACTTCTAACTCAGACAGCCTAAATCTCCTGTGTTTTCCTCCTGACAACATGACCCTAAGAGAGCAACAGCAGGGTGGGGTCTTTCCACTAGAATACAGACCCACTGTATGTCCAAGAGTTCCAGGTCTCCGTGTGCTGCTGACCCCTGACTTGTATGTTTACCCAAAAGAGACTGTGTTGTGCTTTCTGTGCTATGCTTTGTTGCTCAGTCATGTCCGACTCTTTGCCACCCCATGGACAGCAGTCCACCAGGCTTCTCTGTCCTTGGGGATTCTCCAGGCAGGAATATTGGAGTGGGTTGCCATGCCCTCCTCCAGGGGATCTTCCCAACCCAGGGATCAAACCCAGGTTTCCTGCATTGCAGGTGAATTCTTTAGTGACTGAGCTACCAGGTAGTCAATAGAGACTATAGTCTAACCTCGGAGAAGGCAACGGCACCCCACTCCAGTAATCTTGCCTGGAAACTCCCATGGGCGGAGGAGCCTGGTAGGCTGCAGTCCATGGGGTTGCTAAGAGTCGGACACGACTGAGCGACTTCACTTTCACTTTTCACTTCCATGCATTGGAGAAGGAAATGGCAACCCACTCCAGTGTTCTTGCCTGGAGAATCCCAGGGATGGGGGAGCCTGGTGGGCTGCCATCTATGGGGTTGCACAGAGTCGGACACGACTGAAGTGACTTAGCAAATAGTCTAACCTAGAACTTGCAACAGTGCAGAATTTGCCCTATCAACCCTGTGTGACACACATTTACAACATAAAGAACTGAATTTATTCAAAATACTTCTACATGTAACATATGAATTGCAGACTCCCATTAACCCTAGGAGATATTTTAAGAGCCTAATAATATATTTAGTTAACTGATTGTGACACTGAGGTCACTACTACAGGATGCTGTTTCCCAGCTCATTTCACAGTACATTTTGATGACAAAGTGTTCCCAAATGCAAGCAAGACTCATCTCCAACTTTTCTTATTAAGATGTTGTAGACCCAGGACTTCCCTAGTGGTGCACTGGATAGAATTCGCCTGCCAATGCAGGGGACCCAGATTCGATCCCTGGTCTGGGAATATCCCACATGCTGTGCAGCAACTCAAGCCCCTGCGCCACAACTACTGAGCTGATGCTCTAGAGATGGCGAGCAGCAACTACTGAAGCCTTTGCGCCTAGAGTCTGTGCTCCTCAACAAGAGAAGTCACGGCACTGAGAAGCTGGAGCACAGCAAGGAGGAATAGCACCTGCTTGCTACAACTTGAGAAAGCACTCACGCAGCAGTGAAGATCCAGCACAACCAAACACAAATTTTAAAAAATGTTATAGATCCATTACTTAGGGATTTTTCAGAGCTCTTCTTGAACCAATTTATATTTTTGGTTATAGGAAATCTTGGGGATGCATTTTTAATAATTGCCTTTCCCCCTATTATCTTTTCTCTGTCTTAATTTTTGTATTCCTTCTTTGTATTTTCTTTTTCTTTCTTTCTTTTCATTGCCACACTTTTCTTCCAGGCTTTCCCACTTGGCTGGGATTTAGCCAATTTAAACAGTGGTTATCTATGTAAATGATTCCAATTATTAAAGGAACAGGTTATGATAGTTTCGATTTTCACTGAGGGAAATAAAATATATGCAACATAGTTTTATTTCCCTCATTATAAATAAATTTATCTTCCCTCCCCTTAATGAAAGAAATGGAAACTCCTCCTCTTTGGCACATGAGCTGGAGTTTCTTGGTTTGTCCCTGAGATCCATAGTGTACTCTCTTCTACCCAGCTCTGTATATGCTGGGGTGCTGCCAACTGTATTCCATGTCACTGGGCTCCCTTGCTTTATGTCTTTTGCTTGCCTTAGCCAGTGGTAAGAGACCTAATGTTCTGTGTTTATCCAAGCCCTCCCTTCCTGGCTTTCAGGATGCCAGCTCTGGTCAGGGTTGGTTCACACCCTGGCTTACTTTCCTCCTTCAGGTCTGTGAGTAGTAAGGATTTCTTTTTCTATTGCTACTCCTTGTGTGCATTCCCTTAACTCTGCTCATACCTCTGTAAGTGTTCCTTCATTCAGCTTTCTTCAATGAAACTCTTTGAGTGTGCTCTCTGTTTCCTACTCATTAATATAACTAGGCATGAAACTCCTCTGATTTAAAAAAAAAAAATAACAAAATAATGGTTAAAGTGGTGGGATGGGGAGGGAGATGGGAGGAAGTTTCAAAAGGGAGGGGATATATGTATACTTATGGCTGATTCATGTTGAGGTTTGACAGAAAACAGAAAAATTCTGTGATGCAATTATCTTCAATAAAAAATAAATTAATTAAAAAAAAGCTAAAACTTACCACCTTGGCCCACTATTGGTGATATTAATCTTTATGACTTGAGGGAGAGAGTGAGAGCACTCAAGAGATGGGGTGGGGAAGAGAGGAGAGACAGAGAATGAATCTAAAGCACATGTAAAATGTTAATGTTAAATATGTTAAATGTTTATTAAAAATGTTAAATAAAATTCTAGATGTATGGTATTTGAGAATTCCTTGTGCTATTCTTATAACTTTTTGATGAGTCTGAAATTATGTCAAAATAAAATGTCTCAAGATACTGTTATATTTGTTATTAGCTACAAATGTATTTATGCTATAATCATTTAGTTAGCAAATAATTATAAGCAATTGATGAATTATAAGGTCCCTACAGAGTGTTTCCGTATTTGCATATATTTAAGAGGAACAAATTCTTAGTCTGAACTGAATGTCTTTTTTCTTGTGCACATATCTCACACACACACACACACACACAACATCCCTACAGCAAAAAACACAGATTGCTATCACCAACTTTATCATTGTCATAACAATTCATCTATTGAGTATCACCTGAAATCCTGTTCTCCTCCAAGCTGAGCTATTTAAAAAGATAGATGACTGCCTTCTGGCTAATTGTAGGAGTTCTTTCATTACTATAAAGGACTTTTTATATCTCAAGTGACTCTATAAGCAGTGAATAATGACTTGAAGTCTTTGGAGAAGAGTCCACTGATGAAATAGTAGGATAACAACTGCTTATTGACCTTTTACTTCCTAAGATAATACTAAGCTGATGTAGTTGATTATTAATAAACCTATCCATTGAGTTTTGACACATCAGATCCAAATATGTTAAACTTAAAGAGAAATTCTGATGGAGACATAAAATTTCCTGCAGCAGGCCTAAGGGTATAAAGACAGAAGGCATACATAGGGCAAATGCTGTTAAAATGAACTCAAACTGTTTCATTGGGAACAAACTTCATTGTAATTAAATGACCCAGATTTTCTTTAAAAATTACTATAAACAGCATAAGCAACTAAGGATGCGGACAGAGCTATACATTTTTCATACTCACTGAACAAGCAGAAATGTGCTCTCAGCCCTTGGACAAGATCTCTTGGTACCATTTCCATGATGAGAATATATATGGATATTAAGAACATAACTTTGGGTCTCAGCCACACTAGCATAGTGTCATAGAAGTGTTAAAAATAACTTTCTGTTAAATCAAAGGAATACTAGTGTTATACATAGTAACTAATGAGGGACAAGATAGTGACTTATTTGTAATAGGACACTGATGACAACATCAAAGATGCTGAGTACCTCTTCACCAGAAGTCCACTGTCCCCGATCTACAAGCATATCAAAACATGCTTAGCTGTTTAAATGCTTCTGTGCAACAAATGCTGAACGACAAGAAGCTGCATGTTTTGTCTAGTACTATTGTTTAAGGGCCCCAAACGTGTTTGGCACGTACTTGACACTCAATAAATGTGTTAAATAAATTTTTATGTATTTATCAGTTTACATGTTAAAACAACCTGGAGAAGGAAATGGCAACCCACTCCAGTATTCTTGCCTGGAGAATCCCATGGACAGAGGAGACTGGCAGGCTACAGCCCATGGGGTCACAAGAATCAGACACAACTGAGTGACTAAACCACCACCACCATGTTAAAACAAATGTGATTGGGTTTGTCTCTAAAGTTACCTGTGATTATGTGCAAACTGCATGCCTTTCATTGCCACGCTCTATTGCGTAGCCCAGTTATCCATATTATTCCTTTTACTTAAGTCTACCATAAAAATGGATTTGAGTGGCAAAGAAAAGGCATTAATTGCTCTGCTCTAGAGCCCCGCCCACCATTCAGTGTTTTAGCAAAAAGAACAAGGATGTGGGAATCATTCAGGATTGGGGTCTATACACAGTTCTCAATATCAGTTGTGGGACTTTAAATGATCTAAATTCTATGAGCCTCATTAATTCATCTGGAACAGGAGACAGTAACACCCACTCACAGAGCTATGGACAGGCTCAGATAAATAATACAGCTAAGGCAGCTGACATGCTATGATGTTGACTCATGCTTCCTTGATTCCCTCCTTTCCTTCCTGTGGAACTCTTGAGTGACAGAGACCAGGTGATTCTCTGGGGATACAAGAAAATACCTGTGCTTACAGTCCTGGCAGCAACAAAGGCAATACCGGTTAGCACTAAGTGAGCATTCTTCACAATATGCCAGAAGCTGAGCCAAGCCCTTGGCCTCAATTAGCTCAGTCACATCCAAGAACAATTATATGAGGCAAGAATTTTATCCCCATTTGAAAGCTGTGGAAGCCGAGGATCAGAAGGCAAAAGGAAAAGCACCTGCTCTCACAGTCTGCTAGGGAAAAACAACAGCTACATCTGTAATTGTAAGCAAACTTGTAAAGAGCTGAAATAAAGGTGCTAGTATAGTTCTATGGAAGTATCAAGGGCCAACCATAGCTGGCAGTATTGTGATTTGACTCCAGGACTTGACATTTGAGGCGGTCTTAAAGATGTAGAGTTTCATTAGCAGCAAAGATGGGAGTAAAGAAGAGAATCCCAGGGCAAAGGGATAAAAGAGCAAGATTTCTGGGAACCAGTAGGAGATCTGGTGTAACAGAATACAGAGGGATTTGGGTAACTACAGAAAAAAGAGGCTGGAAAGGAGACTTTCACAAGATTCCTGTGTTTTCAATGGGCCATGGCAAGGTATTTGTTTTAAACACCGTGTATCTGAAATATAGCATGGTCTCATTTAGGTTTTGAAGATAACTCCAAAGTCTGCAGTGAAAAGTAACTAAAGCAGGGAAGGCATTTAGGAAGATCAGTTCAATTCAGTCGCTCAGTCGTGTCTGATTCTGCGACCCCATGGACTGCAGCACGCTAGGCCTCCCTGTCCATCACCAACTCCCAGAGTTTACTCAAACTCATGTCCATCGAGTCAGTGATGCCATCCAACCATCTCATCCTCTGTCATCCCCTTCTCCACCCACCTTCAATCTTTCCCAGCATGAGGGTCTTTTCAAACGACTCAGTTCTTCACATCAGGTCCAAATATTGGATTTCAGCTTCAACATCAGTCCTTCCAATGAATATTTAGGACTTATTTCCTTTAGGATGGACTGGTTGGATCTCCTTGCAGTCCAGGGGACTCTCAAGAGTCTTTACCAACACCACAGTTCAAAAGCATCAATTCTTCGGTGCTCAACTTTTTTTATAGTCCAACTCTCACATCCATACGTGACTACTATAAAAACTGTAGCCTTGACTAGATGGACCTTTGTTGGCAGAGTAATGTCTTTGCTTTTTAATATGTTATCTAGGTTGGTCATAACTCTTCTTCCAAGGAGTAAGAGTCTTTTATTTCATGGCTGCAGTCACCATCTGCAGTGATTTTGGAGCCCAAGAAATAAAGTGTGTAACTGTTTCCACTGTATCCCCATCTATTTGCCATAAAGTGATGGGACCAGATGCCATGATCTTAGTTTTCTGAATGTTGAGCTTTAAGCCAACTTTTTCACTCTCCTCTTTCACCTTCATCAAGAGGCTCTTTTGTTGTTCTTCGCTTTATGCCATAAGTGTGGTGTCATCTGCATATCTGAGGTTATTGTTATTTCTCCCGGTAAACTTGATTCCAGCTTGTGCTTCATCCAGCCCAGCATTTCTCATGATGTACTCTGCATATAAGTTAAATAAGCAGCGTGACAATATACAGCCTTGATGTACTCCTTTTCCTATTTGGAACAAGTCTGTTGTTCCATGTCCAGTTCTAACTGTTGCTTCTTGACCTGAATACAGATTTCTCAAGAGGCAGGTCAGGTGGTCTGCTATTCCCATCTCTTTCAGAATTTTCTACAGTTTGTGGTGATCTACACAGTCAAAGGCTTTGGCACAATCAATAAAGCAGAAATAGATGTTTTTCTGGTACTCTCTTGCTTTTCCGATGATCCAGCGAATGTTGGCAATTTCATGTCTGGCTCCTCTGCCTTTTCTAAAACCAGCTTGAACATCTGGAAGTTCATGTTCACATACTGTTAAAGCCTAGCTTGGAGAATTTTTAGCATTACTTTACTAGCGTGTGAGATGAGTTCAATTGTGCAGTAGTTTGAGCATTCTTTGGCATTGCCTTTCTTTGGGATTGGAATGAAAACTGAACTTTTCCAGTCCTGTGGCCACTGCTGGGTTTTTCAAATTTGCTGGCATATTGAGTGCAGCATTTTCACAGCATCATCTTTCAGGATTTGCAATAGCTCAACTGGAATTCCATCACCTCCACTAGCTTTGTTCATAGTGACGCTTCCTAAGGCCCACTTGACTTTGTGTTCCAGGATGTCTGGCTCTACATTAGTGATCATACCATGATGATTATCTGGGTTGTGAAGATCTTTTTTAGGAAGATACTTGGAGAGAATGATCAGTGCCTGTATCTGATGGGGTCAGCGAGGATGGTCCAAATGGAGGAGGTAGGAGAGGGCTGTACAATGGTATTATGATATTCTCATTCATACACAGTTCAATAGGACTGTCCAACTGGCAGATTTTCTACAACAGCCTAGCCACAGTTTCTATTTATTCCTTGTACAGAAATACAAGCTGTAGAATTTTAAGTATAAAGGCTTTCTTGACATAAAAAGTAGTGATGTTATGTATAAAATAGATAACTAATTAGAACCTACTGTATAGCTCAAGGACCCTACTCAGTATTCTCTGGTGACCTAAATGGGAAAGTAATGTAAAAGGGAGATGTGTGTATACATATAGCTGATTCTACTGTTTTCCTGTACAGTAGAAACTAACAGAACATTGTAAAGTAATTTTAATTAATTTTTAAAAATAATGTATAAAGGAATTCTAAGTGGATGTTGCCCATCTCCTATAGACTTACATTTTCAGTGATTATTTTAGAAATCAAAAACTACTTCTTCTAATGTTCTGAAACTGCATCTCTGGTTAGTACTCACCTAGGAAATTGGGTAACTGTCTCAACACTGTACATACCCACTTTCTCACTCTCTCTCTCCCCCTCTTTCTCTCTCACACACATACAAAAACACTCATAAAACTCACACAAACTTGCACATATACAAATACTCTTATACCTTCTAGGATCCTCCACCTGAGTCATTTATAGCTTTTCGTGAATTATAAACTTAGATGTTTCACCCAAGTGGATATAGGAGTTTTAGAACATAGGGATTAACACAAGACAGTAGAACTTGTATGATATATAACTGCCTCTTCACTACCAACATCTCTAACCTAGTGCTTCTAATATGAAAGTTATTTCATATGAGTTTGAAAGGACAGGACAAAAATCTGAACAAACAGTCATCACCCTTGGAGAAGTGGAAGGTTTAAATCATTTTCAACAATCAATTCTGCCGTTTGAATTCATTCTGACACTTATTGAACTCAATCGATGATATGAAACTACAGTAAAAAGGCCAAGCCCATAGGGAAATTCACATGCTTTTATGCCCACAGGTAAAACCAACTGAATTTGTGCCCATAAACTTCTTAACACCATGCTTCCAAATTCCTCAAATTCATGAACTGTGAAAAGCAGTATATTGGTCTGTATTTAATAAAAAAATAGATAGCTGCCTGAGCCAAAAGATGAAGTAAATGCATTTAAAATAGCAACTGATATAATTTTATATAAAATAGCCAAAAATTTCCCCAGTGATTTCTTAAGTTAGTTGTCTCTACATGTACCTTGAAATGAATAATAAAGGTAATAACAGTAATAAAAATTGGTTGAGTGCTTACTATGTGCCACATACTCCACTCAGTACTATCTACTCCTAGAGGTGAAGGAATTATAAAACTCATCCTCTAGATAAAGAAATTAAACCTTAGGAGTTTAAGTGATTTGCTCAAGATCACATAGCTACTGAGTGAAAAAAAACAACAAAAGATTTTTTTTTAATTTCTATTATTACACATCAATAGAGGTTTAGAGCTCTAAAAACTGAATAAGAGGATTGGAGGGTTTATTTTTCTATTTTCTTTTAGTAAGTAATTCATATGACTACAATTAAGTAATCAACTGTAAGTAGTAAAGTCAGGAGGAGAAGGGGACAACAGAGGATCAGATGGTTGGATGGCATCACTGACTCAATGGACATGAGTTTGAGCAAGCTCTGGGAGCTGGTGATGGACAGGGAGGCCGGAAGTGCTGCAGTCCATGGGGTTGCAAAGAGTCGGACACGACTGAGCGACTGAACTAAACTGAATTGAACTGTAGGTAGTCATGGATATGGATAATTGTCTCAGTATCTGTCCCCAGGACAAGAAAATTTCAGTTGAAAAGTGAAAAAAATGTTTCTGTAAAGTAGCTTAGACAAGATGATATTTAAAGATCTTCACAGTTCTAAGAAAATCTATACGAGTATACATAAGCATGAACATGCACTATTCTCACACAATCCTAAAGTCATTTAAAACTTTAGTAAAAAGAACCCTCCACCTCTTTATTTCCTATAAGTGAATCAAGTAAAGCTCAGACATGAAGGTGACTCCAGGACCTGTCAATTGAACTTTTCCTTGCGATGCCTAGTTCAAAGTCTGGCCTTGTTCATGTGTGACACAGTTTTGTTACTGCCTCACAGCATTTCAGTGGCCCTCAGGGGTGTGATGGATGAAGTTCCCAGAGAAGAGACCACCTGTGTTCTCTTGTGTTTTCACCTTGGTGGACACATTACGATGAGTGGTTCAAACAGAACGTCTCCAAAACAGTAGCAGGACTGTATGCAAAACTGCAGCTAACTCAAGGTTTTGGCATGCTCTGTCGGCATGCATGTTAAATTAGACAACAGGACTTGGGGGTACTTTTTGAAAACTGTGTTTTACTCGGCCCTATGACTCCTTCAGGAAATGAATGAGACTGAAGACCAAAGTGAGTGTAACCACAGATGGAGTCATTATATTAAATTCAACCTGCCACAAACATGTTTCTACACTAATACTGTTGATTTTATTTTGCTTTGTTTGGAAGAGTCGGGGAGAGGGGCATATTTTTGTAATTTTAGTTCCTGTAAACAATTAACATATGTACAATTTTAAAATAATTTTCAGCAGATAAAACAATCCTGCCAAAGCCCAGTAAAAAGCTCTTCATTATTCCATGTCTGCACAAATTACTTTACATCTCTGATGATTTTATGTACATTTAATCACAAAAGATTAATTACATGGCATACGGAAACCAGTGAAACACTGAAGAGATAACTTCAATTTAAGTGCACATGCAACTAACTTGTGGCTTTTTAAAACAATTTTAATTAAAAGTACTAGAAGAATCATCAGGCTGAAAATATTAGGAGCTCTGGGATGGATGAGCTTTGCATAGCTAATTAATTGTATATTTAATCAAAGCAGCCTTTGGCTGTAATTAATAATCTATTTTCCTCTGGTAATAAATATTGTAGTTCTATAAAAACAGAATTTATAATTTCTAGAATGCCATATGCACAGAAGAGTGGGATAGAAAACAAGCATTTCCACAGCAGCTTTCTAGCTTGATTTTGTTTATTTAGAGAGGATGCTGTCTATATCTCTTTCATTTGTTTTAAATGTCATCTCACAGTGGCAGCTTACAAATAGCTATCCCAGAGTGACTTGGACATTTCAAAGATGTAAAGAATAATCTAAAAGGAGTGACTAGTAGAATGTTAAATGAAGTCTGATTTTTCTTGCACCATGAGGATCTCATATTTGCAAGAACTTGAAGTAGTTCCATTTTAATATGACTGCTAGGATGGTGAGACTCAGCATTAAACAGCATCTTTCCTTCATTTCCTTTCAAATGGCAGGGTGAGATTCAGAAATTTCTACCACCTGCATCCCAGTAAAACACTCAAATCACAGAGATAAAATACACTTTCCTTATGGTATCTTTTAATCTGAGCACCAAAGACATATACACACACACAAATCCACACACAAACACACATACTCATCGTTGCTCTTCAATATTCCCTGCCAATCATAGTATATTTTTGTTCTTATGACCCTTTCATTAATTTGGAGGAGAGAAACTCTCTAATGGGAGGTAGTCACATGCTTTTTATATGATCTAAGATTCCTTTTCTTCTTCAAGCAAGATATAAATTCCAAGAGTTTTGCACAAGTAAGGAGATAACATAAAAATTAATCTTAGATGATGGGTTTTTTCCTATCTTTTAAAGATGTTTTAATACGTGAAAATTAACTATTGGTTTGTCATTATTGTTTCATATTTTTAAGATTTTTATCACACAGCATGTAGGCGTTGTGGGTTGTTTGACAAATAAATCTTTAACTTAAAAAGCATCTTTTAAGATCATGGAAAACACATACTTTTGTATGCATCCGATACAATTGCTTGATACACTAATAAATTCGTAACATAGATTTCACTTTTCTGAGGGTAATGTGGTTTTCCTATGAATATGTATGAATGAAACGGATATAAGTTAGGTGACTAAAATTATATCAAGTGAAAATATTTTTAGTCAGTCTATAATGGGCAATAACAAATGTCTAGGAATCAGACAAAGAGAATAAAGCACAAAGGTAAAAATGTGCCACTCTCCCGAAGGCAGCCATTACTAACATATGATCAAAAGTGGCTCTTATTAAGTACATGGAAATGTCTTCAGGGCCTAATCAGTTTATAATATAACATGCAATTTCTAATGAGAACAAAAGTGCTAAAGACAATTTTTAAACTGCACAAGATAGCCTTTTCCTTATAGAATTGTGACTAGTTGGCGGCTCCTAACACAGGCTCTCCCAATGTCCCACTAAAATTATCTATGAAGGCACAGAGGAAGACAATGAAAGGAAGAATTATTCACAAGTATTTTATTTGCCCCAGTTTTGACAGAATTCTTCACTGCTGATTGAACCAAACTAAACATCGAGACAGCTTTCTCCGAGGATTCACAGGGCATTGGGATGACTTGGGCATGTGGTGTGTGTGTGTGTGTGTGTGTGTGTGTGCTTCTGTGTGTGTGTGTATGAGTTATGAGTTACTCATACTGGATATCAGAAAAGTAAAGTGGAGGGTGTGCTGCCCTGTCTGGAAGGAATTTCAGACTCCAACAGCACCCATGCTCACCCTGGGATGTTCTGTGCTCCTCACCATACAAAACCCTACTCTACTCTGTCCTGCTGGGACCCTCAGAAGATGATTCGAATAACTCAGACCTGAAGGTAGTACTCTTGGAGTTGAGAAGATGGAACTTGAGAAATGTGATTGCACCAAGAGGTTGTTGTTGTTCAGTCACTGAGTTGTGTCCGACTCTTGTGAGTTCGTGGACTGTAGCTCACCAGGCTCTTCTGTCCACAGGATTTCCCAGGCAAGAATACTAGGTAACCATTTCCTTCTCCATCCACCAAGAGGTAGATGGTAGGGATTTCTTGAAATGTGTGGGGAGATTGACAAACAAAAGCTCCAAGTAGAGGGTCTCAGAGAACAGACAATCCTAAAGACAGGGTCCTCAGGAGAACACACATGATGATGCTTCTGTGGAGGATTAACATCTTTTTTTAAGACTAAGTAATGTTGCCATATTTAAGAGTATTTTTCATTTTAAGTGTTTTCCTCATAAGTTATCATTTACTTTACTTTTCTTTAAACTTTCTTATATGAAAAGGGAGAATGGGAAGAGAAAGAAAGGAAAGAGTGAGAGCAAGAGAGAAAATGAGAGAGGCCCGAGTCATACTTAACCTTTATTTTTTTAAGTCCAATACTATACATGACATCCTTGGAGACAAGAGAAAGTACTATTTCCCTAACTGTAACCCTAACACAGAGAAAGTACTACTTTGAGGGTGTTCAGTTCAATCACTCAGTCGTGGCTAACTCTGCAACGCCAAGAACCACAGTACGCCAGGCCTCCCTGTCCATCACCAGCTCCCGGAGTCCACCCAAACCCATGTCCATCGAGTCAGTGATGCCATCCAACCATCTCATCCTCTGTCGTCCCCTTCTCCTCCTGCCCTCAATCTTTCCCAGCATCAGGGTCTTTTCCAATGAGTCAACTCCTCGCATCAGGTGGCCAAAGTATTGGAGTTTCAGCTTCAACATCAGTCTTTCCAATGAACACCCAGGACTGATCTCCTTTAGAATGGACTGGTTGGATCTCCTTGCAGTCCAAGGGACTCTCAAGAGTCTTCTCCAACACCACAGTTCAAAAGCATCAATTCTTCAGCGCTCAGCTTTCTTTATAGCCCAACTCTCACATCCATACTAGACCACTGGAAAAACCATAGTCTTGACTAGATGGACCTTTGTTGGAAAAGTAATGTCTCTGCTTTTTAATATCCTGCCTAGGTTGGTCATACTTTCCTTCCCAGGAGTAAGCATCGTTTAATTTCATGGCTACAATCACCATCTGCAGTGATTTTAGAGCCCAGAAAAATAAAGTCAGCCACTGTTTCCACTGTTTCCCCATTTACTTGCCATGAGTGGTGGGACCGGATGCCATGATCTTAGTTTTCTGAATGTTGAGTTTTAAGCCAACTTTTTCACTGTCCTCTTTCACTTTCATCAAGAGGCTTTTGAGTTCCTCTTCACTTTCTGCCATAAGGGTGGTGTCATCTGCATATCTGAAGTTATTGATATTTCTCCCAGCAATCTTAATTCCAGCTTGTGCTTCTTCCAGCCCAGCGTTTCTCATGATGTACTCTGCATAAAAGTTAACTAAGCAGGGTGACAATATACAGCCTTGATGGACTCCTCTTCCTATTTGGAACCATTCTGTTGTTCCATATCCAGTTCTAACTGATGCTTCCTGACCTGCATATAGGTTTCTCAAGAGGCAGGTCAGGTGGTCTGGTATTCACATCTCTTTCAGAATTTTCCACAGTTTATTGTGATCCACACAGTCAAAGGCTTTGGCATAGTCAATAAATCAGAAATAGATGTTTTTCTGGAACCCTCTTCTTGCTTTTTCCATGATCCAGCAGATGTTGGCAATTTGAATTCTGGTTCCTCTGCCTTTGCTAAAACCAGTTTGAACATCTGGAAGTTCATGGTTCATGTATTGCTAAAGCCTGGCTTGCAGAATTTTAAGCATTTCTTTACCAGCGTATGAAATGAGTGCAATTGTGTGGTAGTTTGAGTATTCTTTGGTATTGCCTTTCTTTGGGATTGGAATGAAAACTGACCTTATCCAGTCCTGTGGCCACTGCTGAGTTTTCCAAATTTGCTGGCATATTGAGTGCAGCACTTTCACAGCATCACCTTTCAGGATTTGGAATAGCTCAACTGGAATGCCATCACCTCCACTAGCTTTGTTCGTAGTGATGCTTTCTAAGGCCCACTTGACTTCACATTCCAGGATGTCTGGCTCCAGGTCAGTGATCACACCATCGTGATTATCTGGGTCATGAAGATCTTTTTGTACAGTTCTTCTGTGTATTCTTGCCATCTCTTCTTAATATCTTCTGCTTCTGTAGGTCCATACCATTTCTGTCCTTTATTGAGCCCATCTTTGCACAAAATGTTCCCTTGGTATCTCTAATTTTCCTGAAGAGATCTCTAGTCTTTCCCATTCTGTTGTTTTCCTCTATTACTTTGCATTGATTGCTGAGGAAGGCTTTCTTATCTCTCCTTGCTATTCTTTGGAACTGTGCATTCAAATGTGTATATCTTTCCTTTTCTCCTTTTTTTTCACTTCCCTTCTTTTCACAGCTATTTGTAAGGCCTCTTCAGGCAGCCATTTTGCTTTTTTGCATTTCTTTTTATTGGAGATGGTCTTGATTCCTGTCTCCTGTACAATGCCACAAACCTCATTCCATAGTTCATCAGGCACTCTATCTATCAGATCTAGTCCCTTAAATCTATTTTTCACTTCCCCTGTATAATCATAAGGAATTTGATTTAGGTCATACCTGAATGGTCTAGTGGTTTTCTCCACTTTCTTCAGTTTTAGTCTGAATTTGGCAATAAGGAGTTCACGAACTGAGCCACAGTCAGCTCCCGGTCTTGTTTTTCTGACTGTATGGAGCTTCTCCATCTTTGGCTGCAAAGAATATAATCAATCTGATTTCAGTGTTGACCATCTGGTGATGTCCATGTATAGAGGCTTCTCTTGTGTTTTTGGAAGAGGGTGTTTGCTATGACCAGTGCATTCTCTTCTGTATTCCAAGGCCAAACTTGCCTGTTACTCCAGGTGTTTCTTGACTTCCTACTTTTCCATTCCAGTCCCCTCTAATGAAAAGGACATCTGTTTTGGGGTGTTGGTTCCAGAAGGTCTTGTAGGTTTTCTTAGAACTGTTCAACTTCAGCTTCTTCAGCATTACTGGTTGGGGCATAGACTTGGATTACCATGATATTGAATGATTTGCCTTGGAAACGAACAGATATCATTCTGTCATTTTTGAGATTGCATCCAAGTACTGCATTTCAGACTCTTTTGTTGACTATGATGGCTACTCCATTTCTTCTGAGGGATTCCTGCCCACAGTAGTAGATATCATGGTCATCTGAGTTAAATTCACCCATTCCAGTCCATCTTAATTCACTGATTCCTAGAATGTTGATGTTCACTCTTGTCATCTCCTGTTTGCCCACTTCCAATTTGCCTTGATTCATGGACCTGACATTCCAGGTTCCTATGCAATATTGCTCTTTACAGCATTGAACCTTGCTTCTATCACCAGCCCCATTCACAACTGGGTGTTGTTTTTGCTTTGGCTCCATCCCTTCATTCTTTCTGGAGTTATTTCTCCATTGATCTCCAGTAGCTTATTGGGCACCTATTGACCTGGGGAGTTCATCTTTCAGTGTCCTATCTTTTTGCCTTTTCATACTGTTCATGGGGTTCTCAAGGCAAGAATACTGAAGTGGTTTGCCTTTCCCTTCTCCAGTGGACCACATTCTGTCAGTACATGATAAGATATTCATGAATATGCATTATAATGCAAAAAAGGCTTAAATAGTACATGACAAGATATTCACAAATATGCATTATAATGCAAAAAGGCAAAGTAAAGTAAAGGGAAAAAGCATGATTGTCCGGCCCTAGGTTGTCCCTAGCTTGATCCCAAGCTTTGTCCCTTGGCAGTTATGTGACTTCAGGTTGATCATTTTACTCTTGCACACTTTGGTTTCTTCATCTATATAACTGGGGATAATAATGCTGATCTCTAAAAGTTGTTATGACAAAATAATGAGGAAATAGTAAAACATAACCAATATGCAAGATAGAGTTAGAATTCAATAAAATATGGAAATTATTTATTATTTTGTTATCTGTTTGGCATTTAAAAGGGTTCTCTCTCCAGTGTTTATCAGAGAGTGATAATGATAGCAGGTTTAGATATGTTGACAAAGCATGCCAATGAGATTTTTGGATGGCAAACATTTTAAGAAATAAAATGTTATACACAAAGAGCATTGGATTAGTGGTTAGATGACTTGAATTCTATACCATCTGCTACCAAAGTAGACTTGGAAAGTTACATAAGTCTTCAAAACCTCAGTTCATTGTAAGTTTCAAATATATGCGAACTCAATACAGATGAGGGAATTTAGTGCTTGATGTTTGCAATCTATTTAGCAATTTATGAGTTAATTTCCTCACCAAATGCATCTCACTGCTCACAGGAGATTTAAGGATTATGTACATCTTAAGTAGGAGGTAGATATTGGTTTAATTGATTTTTACCAAGGTCATACAACAAGTTGTAAAGCCTAGACTGACTCTCAGCATTCTTGTTATGCCACCATAAGGTCTCTCTTTTGTTCTCAACCTGTTGCCTAGATTAGTTAATCAATGCCTGTGAAGGATATAGGACATGGTTGCTAATTTAAATCTAAATATTATATTCTCAGCAAAATAGCTTATCAAAGAAGGCAATGAAAACAAGAAAAGATTACTGATTGCTTAATTCTGACAAGTATTTCTGAGTTTACTAGAAACCAGAGCATAGAACTATTGGCTGAACTGGGACCTTGTGAAATATTCAGTTTGGTAACTTTTAAAAAGCTGAAGATCACAGTCAATTGATGTCACCATCACGTTTTAACCAATTTCCTAGACTGACTAAATGACAGCTTCACAAAGTTAAGAGTTCTGTTTAGAAGAAAAACCTCAGTAACATGGCCAAAACTTATGATGTCTAAGTCTTTCAAAATAAAATAACAAAATTTAGTTTAAAGAATGGCAAGTTGACTTGCTCTTGTTGCTTAAATCAAACAGCGTGTAAATTGCTGAGACTCCAAACATGGAGGTAAGTTCCATTTACATCTACTGCTCCATTACCTTGCAATTACTCTAATACAGGAAGCATGAGAGAAGCAGCTGGTGGAAATTATTTCTGAGGTGACTGAACTGCTGAATAGCAGAATTGCCTGTAGGCTGGTCTTTCTCAATGGTAGTGCTGCCGGCATTTCAGGCTTGAGAGTTCTTCATTGGGGAAGACGGTCTTGGATCTTGAAGCTGAGAAGTAGCATCCTGGCCTCTACCCACTAGATGCTAGTATTACTGCCCTCTTCCCCTGCAACTCCCCTATACACACACCACCAACTGTGACACCCAAAAATGTCTCCTAGAAGGCAAGACCATGCCCAGTTTTAAGTTAATTTTAATGACATTTTATTCCATGAAGGTTGAAGAATGCTGGGTCTAATAGACACATTCTTATTTATTATAAGAATACTGAAATACTACATAACACAGAAGTTGAGGCGAGAAATTAACCTCTATTTCATGGACTTTTGAAAGTTTATAATTATATATAGTCACATTTTATGGGGAAAAATTGACCTGGAAAATATCTGAGTGAAATACCAATCAATAGTACTTATAAAGCACTGGAGAAGGAAATGGCAACCCACTCCAGTGTTCTTGCCTGGAGAATCCCAGGGACAGGGGAGCCTGGTGGGCTGCTGTCTATGGGATCGCACAGAGTCGGACACAACTGAAGTGACTTAGCAGCAGCAGCAGCAGCAGTACTTATAAAGAGCCCTGGGACTTCCATGGTGATCCAGTGATTAGGACTCCACCCTTCCACTGCAGGGGTGTGGATTTGATCCTTGGTTCCTGAAACACCACATGCCATACCATGTGGCCAGAAAAAGGCTCTAATTATGTTTTGTTTTGTTTTTTCCTGTCAGTCAAGAAAAGTTAAATGTGATTGTGTGATTGTCAGGGTTCTTTCATCATGGTGTTGTTCTGGTATAGAGACCCAGAAGTCATCACTTGTCTATCAGTTACTATATATTGGATTCCTTGAGCTATCATTAAAGTGGTAAGATCATGCTTCGTTAGTGATGGGCATTTGACAAGGATTGAGATGACAAAAATCCCTGGATTCCAGGTGACCTGCAATATTTATTCCAACAAATACTGTGTTTCAGTAATTTTTCATTACAGAGTTTATTTTTTATACTTTATTCAATTTATAACTTCCTCTAAACATTTTTTCACATCCTCCTCTAGTACTGAGGCCCACATATGCTTGTGATATGCACCCTAATAAGTAATAGCATAAGCATTGTTAATATGAATTGAAAAATTGTTTGAGATCCCATGTACTGTTTTTAGAAATGCTCTGCTAAGTCGCTTCAGTCGTGTCCAACTCTGTGCGACCCCAGAGATGGCAGCCCCCCAGGTTCCCCTGTCCTTGGGATTCTCCAGGCAAGAACACTGGAGTGGGTTGCCATTTCCTTCTCCAATGCATGAAAGTGAAAAGTGAAAGTGAAGTCGCTCAGTCGTGTCTGACTCCTAGCGACCCCATGGATTGCAGCCTACCAGGCTCCTCCATCCATGGGATTTTCCAGGCAAGAGTACTAGAGTGGGGTGCCACTGCCTTCTCCAGAAATGCTCTGCTCCACATCAATTGATGCTCCACATCAATTATCTCAACATTTCATGGAATTGCTGACTTGGGACAGAACTTTGGATGCTGGATAAAGAACTGTGGAAAGGATAATGGAATGTACCTTTGCAGGACTGAAAGGCTGTGAAATACCACAAGATTAACAATAACTGGTAACAGTTACTATGAAAATATGAAAATAATAATTAACTATTTAGAGTTCTTGACATCACTACATACTTTATTTTGGATGCTGATAGAAACTTAGCAGACTCATTTTTTATTCATTCATTCATTAATATATAATGCATTTCTTTCTATATTTAAAAAGGCTGCACACATATGTGTTTTCTAAAAGGCTATAAAAGTCAATTACTATGTTTACCCAACAAGGAACTATTTTTTCAACTTTAGAACTCCAATAGGAGAAAACACTCACCTCTTAGCTAGTTGACATTTTCCATTTTCCATATTTCCTCATTAGGGTAGTTGAGCATGATATAGAAAAGGGTGATCAAGTGTGACAAAATTTGTGCTCTGTCTACATTAGTTGCCTCCACTATAATTTTAATTGCTAGATAGCAGAGCTTTAAATATTTCTACTGTTGAATAGATATCAAGAAACAAGCCTTATGAATTAAAGAATCTAGTTAGTATATAACCAAATGTGTAAATGGATATTTTACATAATTAGCTAAATTTTGGAAAACATCATATTTTTAAAGATTACAATATTAAACATTTTAATACATACAGTTGAGCTTCCCTGCTCATAGTATTTCAAGTTTTAAGCCTATTTAGAGTTGGTTACAGTGACTAGAGGGCAAATGATATTACTAAAACTCAAAGCTAACAATTATAATTTAAAACATAATTAGATGTGTGTAATTTTATGCTCTTGTCACAGCACTGGGAATACTAATTAAAATGAGAAATTAGAAAATAATTTTCTTGAATCTAAGATTAGTTTCCTCTTCCTGTTTTTGCTTTCAATTTTCATTCATGAATGAAAAAAAAAAAAAGAAATTACTGAGCCCCAGCAACATGCTAGACAGATTTAGGCAGTGAGGTAATATAAGTGAACAAGTCAAATGAAATCCCTGACCTCATGGAGATGACATTTTAATGAAGCAAACATACAATAAATATATTAAATACTTAAATATATTAAGTACTATGAAAAGATAATTATTTGTTACTTGCTATGGATAAAATAGAGCAGCATAAGGAGAACTGATAGTGCAAGAGGTGAGTTGTAATTTTTCCTTTTTGGCCCCTGTAGTTCTCATTTAGAAGGTGCAGACATTGGAGCAAAGACCTAATTAAAAGAAAAAGGAATGCTCATGTGTCTATATTATCACCTTACTTATTTAACTTATATGCAGAGTACATTGTGTGAAATGCCAAGCTGGATGAAGCACAAACTGGAATCAAGACTGCTGGGAGAAATATCAGTAACCTCAGATATGCAGATGATACCACCCTTTAAAAAAATAAAGGAACTGAAGAGCCTCTTGATGAAAGTGAAAGAGGAGAGCAGAAAAGCTGGTTTAAAACTCAACATTCAAAAAACTAAGATCATGGCATCCAGTCCCATCACTTCATGGCAAATAGATGGGGAAACAATGGAAACAGTGAGAGACTATTTTCTTGGGCTCCAAAATCACTGCAGATGGTGACTGCAGCCATGAAATTAAAAGACACTTGCTCCTTGGAAAAAAAGTTATGACCAATCTAGACAGTATATTAAAAAGCAGAGACATTACTTAACCAACAAAGGTCCGTCTAGTCAAAGGTATGGTTTTTCCAGTAGTCATGTATGGATGTGAGAGTTGGACTGTGAAGAAAGCCGAGCACCGAAGAATTGATGCTTTTGTACTGTGGTGTTGGAGAAGACTCTTGAGAGTTCCTTGGACTGCAAGGAGATCAAACCAGTCAGTCCTAAAGGAAATTAGTCCTGAATATTGATTGGAAGGGCTGATGCTGAAGCTGAAACTCTGATACTTTGGTCACCTGATGCGAAGAACTGACTTGTTTGAAAAGACCCTGATGCTGGGAAAGATTGAAGGCAGGAGAAGGCGACGACAGAAGATGAGATGGTTGGATGGCATCACCAACTCGATGGACATGAGTTTGAGCAAGCTCTGGGAGTTGGTGACGGATAGGGAAGCCTGGTGTGCTGCAGTCCATGGGATCACAAAGAGTCGGACACGACTGAGCAGCTGAACTGAACTGAACTGACGTGTCTGTATGGAGGAACTCAAGGAGTAAAACAGCCATTTCAAAGGCCCAGAGGAAGCAGCATTCATTGCATCTGTGGGCAGCAGGGAGGAAAGGTGACTTGAGGAGATTGAATGGGGAGAGGGTGATGGCTGAACTCACAGTAACTGGACACATACTGGCCCACTGTACAAACTCATCTTTGACTCTTGGCTATCTTTCCCAGAAAGCTTTCCCCACTTTCCTTACTTTGGTTTCTTTTCCCTATTTTCATTCTCCACTTTCCCATCTTAGTCAGTCTGTTGCCTTCATTCTCTGTCGTCACCCATATTCTTCCAATTATTGCCTTTTCAGTGAATTGCTGTTCTCTTGCAATCTGCTGGTTGACTATCCACACAAATAAGGCCTCATTCATTGATCTCCTACTCTATGTCCAGCATGATACATTAGATACAATCTTGTTGAGTTCAATTTTTCCAATTTTCTTTTAGATTATTGCACCTGAAAGTTACATCCATCTGTTCATGTTGCACAATAAAGATTCATAAGCAATGGGATTTGAACCTCAGTTGAGTTTATGCTAAGTCTGAAATTTTCATCCACCAATAACTATGTTGTTTCCTGGTTTTTCGATCCCCAACTCAATTCAAGAAGTATTTCAAACAGTGGATTTAACAGAATAGGAATCTTATAAAATTTATTTTTCAGTGTTACAAGTGGCCTTGGAAATCCTACTATCTAACCTCCCTTCAGTTATCTGAACTTCTTTTAGGACATCTATGCCAAAGGGCCATCTGGGCTACTTATGAAAACTTTTGGTAACAAAGTATCAAGGTATTTTAAAAATAGCACTATACTATAACATAGTTCCCTGCTATTCCATTGCTTTGCCTATAATAAACTGGAAACTATTGTCTGTGATTTTTCAGGTATTAATATTGAAAAGTTACTGTCACCTTTTACTTTTCTATACTTTCTTCTAAATGGCATTTCATTTAAGTTTATCTCATTAAGTGTTAAATCTGAAAAATATTTTAGGTATATTCTGGTTAAATTTTGTTTTTGAGGTTAAGTTGTAGCAAAGGTAGACAGAGACTGTTAAACTGCCTTTCCTCTAATTCTATTTCAAAACAAACACAAATAGCAACAAAGGAAACAGGTGGCAGTACAAACAGTAACACTTCCAGTGAGTCCTGGCATTCTGGGAATTTCCTGGCATGTCATTTCCGTACTGGAATTAACACACAGGAATAGTCAATCTCTAGGATCTAGTCATCTCAGGATAATAAGGGGTACAGGCTGTCTGATTTGTGTTGTGCCAAAGAGAGGATAACGCAAGTGTTGCCTGCCCAGAGATGTGTTTCCTGTTTCCTCTGTAGCCTCCTCTGCTGTGACGCCTGAAATTCCTCATTTTTCCTTATCCTCCCCACCCTCAACTCCACTTGAAAAATAACAACATATATTTTGTCTAGGAATGTTAACAAATTAACATACACTGCATTGGAGAAGGAAATGGCAACCCATTCCAGTGTTCATGCCTGGAGAATCCCAGGGACGGGGAAGCCTGGTGGGCTGCTGTCTATGGAGTCGCACAGAGTTGGACGCGACTGAAGTGACTTAGCAGCAGCAGCAGCAGTTTACTATAGATGAGTTAAACAGGCCGACTTGTATCAACACTAAGAAACTTTAAGAAAGCTGGGTACAGGGTGAGTATATTTTTTCTAAAAAGAGGTTGGGATTGGAGAGGGTTGCAATTTTTGTGGCTTGAGACTGATGATTAGGGAGTCAAGGTAGGAAGTACTATACGGACCAGGCTCAAAGGTCAGAAGGAAGTTGCCATCTAAATGAACATAAAAAAAAAATCAACAGGTGGACAGGTATGTAGGCACACCTGATCTATTCCATGCTTTTTCTTCTGGTGTTTGTCACCCTATGATGGATTTCAGACTGAAATGCCTATGGTTCTGCCAAAGAATATTTGGACCGGAAATTTCACCTAGTTAAGGAAACAGAATCATAAGGTTTAAGTGTGTAGTGCAAAGTCATATAGTTTGTAACAGATCTGGAGAATTGAAATCTATCTGGTCTTTGGATTCCTTGGCTTGGTCGGGGTTATATTAGGTGAGATGAAAATAAGGCAAATAATAGTTTTAACAGCTCACATTCATTTAGCACTTGCTGCTGCTGTTGCTAAGTCGCTTTAGTCGTGTCCGACTCTGTGCGACCCCATAGACGGCAGCCCACCAGGCTCTACTGTCCCTGGGATCCTCCAGGCAAGAACATGGGAGTGGGTTGCCATTTCCTTCTCCAATGCATGAAAGTGAAAAGTGAAAGTGAAGTTGCTCAGTCGTGTCCGACGTTAAATATTTTCCTCACATGCATTTAGCATATAATCTATTCAATATCAAAACTACAATGAGATATCACCTCATACCAGTCAGAACGGCCATCATCAGAAAGTCTACAAACAATAAAAGTTGGAGAAGGTGTGGAGAAAAGGGAACCCTCCTACACTGTTGGTGGGATTGTAAATTGGTATAGCCACTATGGAGAATAGCATGGAGGTTCCTTAAAAAACTAAAACATATAATCCAGTCATCCTACTCCTGGGCTGTCTAGAGAAAACCATTGTTTGAAAGTATACATGAACTCCAATGTTCATTGCTGCATTGTTTACAACAGCCAGGATATGGAAACAACTTAAATGTCTATTGACAGATGAATGGATAAAGAAGAGGTGGTACATATATACAATGGAATATTAGCCTTTAAAAAGAATGAAATAATGCCATTTATAGCAATCTGGATGTTCCTGGAGAATATGCTAAGCGAAGTAAGTCAGAGAAAAGCAAGTACATGATATCTCTTACATGGAGAATCTAAAAAAATGATACAAAAGAACTTACTTTGATACAAATAGACTGATTTACAAAACAGAATCAGATTTATAGGATGAATTTATAGTTACCAAAGGGGAAAGGTGGGGAGGTGGGGATGCATAAATTGGGAGTCTGGAATTGACACACCACTATATTTAAAATAGATAACCAACAAGGACCTACTGTATAGCACAGGGAACTCTGCTCAATAGTCTGCAATAACCTAAAGGAGGAAAGAATTTGAAAAAGAATACGTATATGCATACGGACAACTGGATCACTTTGCGATATACTGAAACCAACACAACATTGTAAATCAGCTGTCCTCTGATACAAAATAAAAATTAAAAAAAAACTCACTGTGGTAGAATGATCCCTCTATTATACTACTTGAATGGAAGAGAAACAAATGTAGTAATTTTAAGTGGTTGATCTCAAGTCACACAGCTAGTTCATGAAGAGTCAGGTTTTGAACCCAAATTCTTAATTACTGTACTAAAATTAGAAAAAAACACTGATATTGACATTATTGAGTCAATTGGTGGTAGTGGGAAGAAACCAGCACATAAATGACCTCTTCGGTTCTGCAATTTTGATTAAGGTGGGTTCAGGTTCAGAAGTTCATGTGGGGACTTCCCTGGTGGCTCAGCAGTAAAGAAGCCACCTGCCAATGCAGGAGACGCATGTTAAATTCCTGTTCCGAGAAGATCCCACATGTCGTGGAGCAACTAAACCTATGCACCACAACTATTGATCCTGTGCTCTAGAGCCCAGGAGCCACAACTTCTGACCCCATGTGCCCACAGCTACTGAAGACCTCTCACTCTAGAGCCAGTGCTCCGCAACAAGGGAAACCACAACGAAAAGAGAAATCTGTGCACTGCAATTAGAGAAAAGCCCCCACTCTCTGCAGCTAAAGGAAAGTCTGTACAGCAATGAAGATCCAGCACAGCCAAACATAATGAATATAAATAAAAATAAATTTATTTTTTAAAAATTTCACATGGATTTGCTTTGATTTCTAAGGATTTGAGTACTTCCAAATACATCTTCTCAATTTCACATTATGATACAGCAAGAAAGCCCAGATGTGAAAAATAGCACTCCGTCAATTTTGCTATGAGACACTCATAAGTCATTTGCATAATATAGATCATTCTTCTCTTTCTTTTGCAAATAAGCTTTTGAACTATTTTGATAGGCCTAACAGGAAGAGCATGATCTTACCCATAAATTTTTAACATATTTTTATTTATTTAGCTACTTAAAAAATGTATTTTTTCAGAATGGGACACAGAATAAAACTTAACAGATTAAAAAAAATAGATGAAAATGATACAAGTTCAAATGACAAATGAAGAGGGTTTTATTCACATAACTGGACTCTGAATAAGCCACAAAGAATTTCTACTTGATTGGTTGTTTACTTTTTCCTTTGAGAGGGCTTGCCAGAGCAAAGGTTAGACACTTTAATAAGCTGCCCAAGAACCTTTGAGAGAGAAAAAACAAGTAGTAGCTAGATATCGTAATTTAGGGATCTTGAAGAAAACCGTTAATTGTCACTGTGATGCCCCCAACTGAACTCATAGAGTCAATTTAGTCTGAGTTCTTGCAAGATCTGGGAGGATCATTAAAGAAGCTTGAGGCTAAGCACAGATAACAGGAATATTTTATTATTCCTGGTGCTTTTACAAAGGAACAGGGTATCATACATTAATTGTACACACAGATCTGAAGCTTTGGATGAGGACTGGGGTAACTCCAGCCACCCTCTCCTTTCTCCTCCCTAAATGCTTCCACAACAACAAAGAATGATATTTAGGATACTGTTTTCTAGAAGTCCTCAGTTCAGTTCAGTTCAGTTCAGTCGCTCAGTCATGTCTGACTGTTTGTAATCCCATGGACCACAGCACGCCAGGCCTCCCTGTCCATCACCAACTCCCGGAGTTTACTCAAACTCATGTCCATTGAGTCGGTGATGCCATCCAACCATCTCATCCTCTGTCATCCCCTTCTCCTCCTGCCCTCAATCTTTCCCAGCATCAGGGTCTTTTCAAATGAGTCAGTTCTTCGTAAGGCACCATAAAAGTCTAAAGAAATCTCAAAAGTAACATGTAGTGTTTTTTACTTTCTTTTGAGATTCTTCCCTTTGAAGGCTTGTGTAAGCTTATTGAAAGAATGAAAATAAACTGCTACTTTTTGAAAAACTTTAAAAAAGGAAATTTTAAAATAGAGGAAAACCATAATCCTTGGACACATACTATCTACTCTTTGATAAAGAGGTTAAAATACAAAATGCTGAGAATATTTAAAATCTCATCTGAAATACAGGATATCCTTTGGGTTCTACATATATTGTACCTTCTGAAACATGGCACTTCATGACATGCTGCTGCTGCTGCTAAGTTGCTTCAGTCGTGAACGACTCTGTGCAACCCCATAGATGGAAGACAATCAGGCTCCCCCGTCCCGGATTTTCCAGGTAAGAACACTGGAGTGGGTCACCATTTCCATCTCCAATGCATGAAAGTGAAAAGTGAAAGTGAAGTCATTCAGCTGTGTCTGACTCTTAGTGACCCCATGGACTGAAGCCTACCAGGTCCGCCGTTCGTGGGATTTTCCAGGTAAGAGTACTGGAGTGGGGTGCCATTGCCTTCTCCCTTCATTACATGCTGCTGCTGCTGCTAAGTCGCTTCAGTCGTGTCCGACTCTGTGCGACTCCATAGACAGCAGCCCACCAGGCTCCCCCGTCCCTGGGATTCTCCAGGCAAGAACACTGAAGTGGGTTGCCATTTCCTTCTCCAATGCATGAAAGTGAAAAGTGAAAGTGAAGTCATTCAGCTGTGTCTGACTCTGCGCGACCCCATGGACTGCAGCCTACCAGGCTCCTCTGCCCATGGGATTTTCCAGGCAAGAGTACTGGAGTGGGGTGCCATTGCCTTCTCCGACATGACAGCTCCTCAAATGTTAAACAGTTGACCTTTGAACGACTGTACGGGTTAATCTGCATATAGCTTATAGTTGGTCTTCCATATTTATGGTTCCTCTGCATCTGAAGATTCCATCAACCATAGATTGTGTAGTACTACACAATTATTTATCTATTACTGAAAAGTATCTGTGTATAAGCAGACCCTTGCAGTCAAACCCTCATCGTTCAAGGGTCAGCTGTACATATATGATATCAGGATTAATTTCACAAAATGTTAAATATTTTTCCATTTATATAAACAGAAATAATTGTACAAGTCTGAAAAGTTCTTAAAACTCTTAAATTGAGTTGATCTCTGTCTAAACTTCCCCCATCCCCTATAGGTAGTCTCACTGCCAGAAGACCAATTTATTTGCACTATCCCTTGTTCCTCTCTTACTGTATGTTAGGTACATTCCCTTTCCTATTTTGGTTAGGATTTTTCTTCTGCATCTATCATCAAAATTTTCTGATCTGGGAGACAAAGATATAGTAGAAAACACCCTGACCTTGGCTTTGTGAGAGGAACTTAAAAACTCACCTCTCCTACTTAGTTAATTTTGGTAACTCTCTAACCACTCTGGGACTCAGCTTCTTCATCTATAAAATGGAAAATGCTATTAGTTTGACAGAATTGCTATGAGAAATAAATAACTCAATATATGTGAAAGCAATTTGACTCTGAACATTACTAGTTACCAATAGGATTGATTGCCCACCCAGAAGTCATTTCCTTCTTCCTTTTCATAGAAACAGGTCCCATGATGGAGGCTAAATATTTTGGGTACTTATTTTCCAGCTTCTTTAAATATTAAGAAATAAGCATATAATCATACACTGGTCTAAATTATTTCTGGGGAATCTACTGGGGTATTTCTTGGATTTTTCTTCTTGAGAAAAGAGAAAGATGGCAAGGAAAAACGTCTACCTTCCCAGCTAAAGTCTGGCCGTGTGAGGATGTGATGCTCGGAACTACAGAGGCCATTTGTGACAAAGGCTAAGATAAAGACAGGGAAGCCAATCATCAATCCCAGCTGTGAATAATTATTTTTTGATGTGATCAAATTAAGTTCAGCCCCTATATTTAATCCACCTTTAGTGAAGTATCAAGTTACTAATAGCCAAATAATTATGAGACTAATAAAAGTTTTTAGTTTTATATCTATAAAGATTTATTTTAAAAAATTCATTCTTAACCTAGTAAAAAGACCCTTATTATCCATGAACAACTAGTAAATGGCTAATCTAAGTAGGGCAATATAATAGGTCTAAAATATGGTTTATGCCCCAGAGAGGCTTTTAATTTTCTTGGAGAGATAGGGCATATACATTAAAAAAGGTAAATAAAAAACTGCTACAAAAATGCAAACAATCAGTGCTATGGAAATTTAAGTCTCAAGATTACTGATGACCAGTTTGTGAAAGCCCTGGGACAGATATATTTGGGTACATGTGCTTGGCTGGATTTTTTCAGCACCACATACATCTTCATATACTGCTCACCCTCATTTACATGGAGAACAAAATGGAAATGATTCTGAAATATGATTTATTAGAAAAATACTATCTGTATTCTAAGATTTTGTTTTGGTTTTTATATTTTATTTGCCTGACATCATGAGTCTTCTCAGTCTATCAAAAACAATAACTATTTTGTCATGTTCTGAAATCTCTTTTCCATTCTACATCCTGTTGAAATTTTATCTGTCCCCCATTCTACAGAATATCAGCCGAGCCCACCTAGAGCTCTCACTAGAAATGATCAGAGTATCTTTTTCTATTTCTTTTCCTTTATCTTGCTCTGTGCTAACAATCTGAAAAGAATATCTTCTAGGGGAAGAGTTCAGAAATTATAAAATGTTTATGTAATAGCTTCTATTTGTTAATTGAGCCTGACATTGGGAAACACTTAGATGCAGAGATACTTTTTGCTAGTTTTTATTATATTCATTAAAAACTACATTGTACAGAGGTACAAACACAGTAGAAACCTTCCCATAGAGCATCTAGTATGAGAAGTAAAACCTACTTCTAACAACTTTATATCTTCATAGCATGTTATGTTCTGATATTCAATGTAATAGAATAAATCTCAAAAAGATCAAAATCTCAGCAAGATCTCTTACTCCATTGAAAATCTATATTCTTAGTATAATAGGCATACCTAAAACAAAGGGGTGGGAGTAAATTTTACATCAGAATTCCAAATCTCAGTTCTAATGTGACTATGACAAATATTTCCACCATCTGGAGACTTAGCTGTGAGCTAATGCCAGACACATACGTCTTACGAACAGAATCAAAGCTAGGATGGGGTTGATAAACTAGCCTCACCTCGGAAGGACATCAAGGCCACTAAGGCAATAAATAGGCCAGCTGCTCTCCCAACAGGTGGCTGGTGAAGGAGATAGTTGTGAGTGGAGAAGAAACTGCTGACATATTCAAAACCATGCCCTTGAACTTCTAATCACAATAGGTAATTTAGAGAAGAAAAGTTCCTGTACCAAAATATCATGAGCATGAAACATGCAGACTTGAAATACACAAAGAATTTCATGGTCCCAAGAGCTGAACCATTTTGGTTCATGGAAATTACTCTTCACTTGGTTTCGTTTTACAGTTATGGATCAGTGATATTTACCCACATTTAACAGAAAAGTTATTCAGAGGAGATAAACAGTCAGATGAATGAAATGAATGGTTTTAAGGATAGAAAAATTATTTTAATATGTGTGTATGTTAATTCCTACATCTCCCATAATTTATTTTCATTAATGTAAAATTGTTATTGATGTCTTGAACAAAGGGACATGTCTGTGTCTCTTTTTCTCTAAAGAGATCTATACAAATGGGTGTTCCAGAATTTCTTCTGTCAAGACTTTCTTACATTTAACCACCTTTCCTGAGAGGAGGCACTTTTGTCTGTGTCCAGCAGGAACTCACATGTAGGGAGGCTCTGGACAAACATTGATAGGATAATGTCAATGATCATGATTCCCACACAACTTAGGGACCTGCTACTTCAGCTGAAACTATTTCTTCCTGCTCACTCTTCAGTGAAAATGGTGAGCAGCTGGTTAAACTCTTTCATAAAATAATCTCATGTACATGAGAAGTTAATCAATCTCTCAGCCATATAAGAATTTCGAAGTGATAATGGAACCAAGTCAAAAATGGATAGATACGTATTATCATAGTACTGTCATAATTATATTCACTGATCTATGAGACTGTACAAAAAGGAAAGAAAAAAATATATTGTGTCATCTACTTTAGTTTCCTGAGAAATCAGTTTTTCCCTAATCTCAAGTAGAAGTCAGCCTTTCCTTCTGTGGGTCAGTTGAAAAACATACCACGTTCAGATTCTTTCCATCTGCCAGTGTCCTCATTGTACCTCATTAGTAAAAGTCATTTCTTATTCTAAAATTCTGCTCTCATTTATGAAGTTAAATATTTGAGTGGTTTTCATAATAGAAACAAAGCATTCTTTTTTTAACGACTTGCTTTTATTTGGGGAAGGGAGAAAGGGATTACTTTGGTCATTATGTCTTAATTCATTAGAAACTAAAAATACTAGTATTTTCCCTTAGAATTCTGACTTGGAACATCCTTACTAATAGTTAAGACTTGGCACTAAAGAGTGTTTCTGACACAATATGGTTTTAATAAAAAGTTTATCAACCTTTAGCGTTGCTCCATCAGTTTTTACCAGGAGAGGTCCCTAGGATATCATCAACAGTAAGATTGTACATGTGTGTGTTCCCTATATATGTGTGGGTGTATATAATATTACACAACATTTTAGCTTTTTTTGACCCAAACATTATTGGGTCATTGTTGTTACAGTTGTACTTGTTCCTTCATATAAGAGGTTTTCAATAAGACTGTAGAAAACATGAAGGAAAGTTTGTGTCTTGTTAGACTAGTTTACGTTTTTCATATAAACTTTCAACAGGTTTGAAAATGCATTAACATATCATAAAGGCAATAGTCTCTGGAGTTTTAGTTTTTGTAAAGAGTAAGAACCAGCAAATAACAGTATAACTGAAATAAGCTAGAGTATGTGTAGAGCTCTTTAAATTAACATACTTATTAGTGTAATATCATTCTAAGCACCTGGGGATGAAATATGTTATTTGGGGGTATAAAACCAGTGGCCAATAAAAAAGACGAGAGCAGCCAGGTTTGTCCTCTTATTTATAATCATGTAGGTTAATTTGCTTGCTGATAAACAAGAGAATAAAATAAAATAAACTTAATCTCATGCTCACAATGGAGAGCCAGCAAGTCACAGAGTCAAAGGCTTAGGGAAAAAGCCTCTCTTACTTGAAAAACACAGGAGAAATTCAAAGATAAGTATTTCTCAATCAAAATTATTACCATGAATATGGGAAAGTCCCTGGTGGCTTTTCATGATGTCACATTTATCTCTAATATTTTTTATTTGTCTGTTTTTTACAGAATTGGTACTTTTAGCAACTAACCATCATTTATAATTATATTCATTTTCTATATCATGCCAATACTGAGCCGGTATGAAATATGTTTACATTTATGTGGTTCTGAAGCATAAGTATCTGATGTCTAAAAACTTTTAAACAATAATTATAAATAAAAGGAATTAAAATTCAAAATATATGCCACAACCAAGACCACTTCCATACTTTTCACCATACTCTTCAGCTATTCTTAACAGACATGTGCCAACATCTCTTCTAGACAATTTCACCTTCAATGCTGCTGAGAATCTGCCCACTAATGACCATAATGAAACATGCTTTGTGTGAGAGCCTGTTCATTTATTTTCATTCCCGTGAGTGCCTTCAGAGACCAGACTTGCAATCACGGCTACTTACTATTTAATTCCCAGCCAAATTTATGGTCAAATTGAAAAATGGAGGCAGGCAGCCTGATGCAGGATGCTTTTGTCTGAAGTGTCCTCCTGGAATCATTATACTTGCATTAATCTTTAATCTGCAATTAAACAATCAGTTCTATGTAAAAGATAGCTGCAAACAGATCTCCTGCATGTGTCCTAGACAATATATCTTAATGGGAGGTGTGGGGGTAGGGTGAGAATATGGTGCAATTAGGACTAAATTCGTCACGGATCCTGATTCAGTAGGAGGTTATTTATGGAGCTCAAAGTTCCTCATGCAAAATGACTTTTGTGTATTCAGATGTTCAGCAAATAACCTCCATGTCTTGCAGGGTGGAATAGGGGAGGGGGCCGCAGGGTAACAAAACACAAATGCAAGAATGAAGATGAGGGAAGGAAATTTGGCCTGAGACATATCTTAGCAGAAATTGTAACCTGCCTTGTATCTTCAGCTTCTCCATTAAGAGGCTTGCTTCCCAGCTTCCACAAACGCTTAATTGGAGATGGAGGCTGCCAGGCAGGCCTGGGCACCCTTAGCAAGTAGTTGAGGACACTAGGGCTCAGACATGTCAATTTCTCTTTACTATCAGAGCTGTCATCAAAGTACCACCTTCTTGTAAGTGTGAAATATCCGAATAAGAGGACCTTTTTATAAATAAAATAAACAGAACTCTTAGAGCAGACAAGAGGCTTCAAGGTGTTCTTGAAGGAGGAGTAGTCTGAAGGGGAGGCAGTCTAGATGTTTCTGCCTGGGGAAAACAAATGTTAGAAGAGGACCAAGTGGGTGAAATAATAAAGTAAAAGTGTCATCTGTTTATATTTGAGTGGTCCCCTAATTCATTTTTTATAATGAATGGTGCTTAGCTACTAGTTCATTTTGGGTCTTATCTAACAAAATAAAAATGAGATTTGAACCTCCAAATTTTAATTTGTAATTGTAATTCTATTCCTGGTTTGCTATGCTGTTCCTTTAGCAATGCACAGATACTATGAAGGGCTTCCCAGCTGGTGCTAGTGATAAAGAACCGTCTACCAATGCAGAAGTTGTAAAGAGATGTGAGTTTGATCCCTGGGTCGGGAAGATTCCCTGGAAATAGGCATGCAACCCACTCAAGAAACCCAAGTATTCTTGCCTGGAGACTCCCATGGACAGAGGAGCCTGGCAGACCTAAGGCTATTTAATACCTTAAGTCTATTTGATATAACTGAAGTGACTTAGCATGCACAAACACACATAATATGTAAATGAATGCTTTCATCAGTTTTGTAAAGAACAACAGCTATTACAAATTTAAAGTCAACCTCAGAAAGAGAAATAAATCAGGCATAGGAATTATGATGGACCAACCCCTAAAGAGACTGACATCATTTTACAACTGCATTTCTACAGTTAATTTTTATTTCACTATCATGTTTCCTTCCTCATGTACAACATTTTCATGATCATAATAATCATAGAAAAGTATTAGATTTATAGGGAATACTAAAGGACTATTTCTGAGGTACTTTGGAATCTCAAAAGGCTATCAACAATAATTGGTATTTGGCCATACTCTGTGCACACAGGCATGGGGATATATACAGGGGACTGCAGGCACTAAGGCAAATCTTTGAAAAGTTGAAATACAATATCCTCAAGGAGCTGAAATTCTCTGTGCATGAAAGTATAGCTTAAAATACCAAGTATCATGCAGCAAATACATAGTAGGTCTAGGGGCCAAATGAAGAAAACAGAGGGAGAAGAAAGCAAAGGAAATAAGGATAAAGGACTCTATTTGATTCAAGACAATAGGTAGGAACTCCAAGTTTCTAATGCATCTCAAACATTATAGGCATAGGAGAAGAATCATACTTTCCATGATATTGTGTTTGAAAAAAATAACTAAAATTTGAACTGTGAATACTATGGTCTCAATCTGATTTTCAAGGTGGTTTTAGATTCAGAAGATCATAGGGTCAAAATGCATTATTGTTTTTAATAAAAAAATAAAAGTTACTCTCAGTGCATGAATGTTCTCATGAAAATTTCCTATAGTAGCTTTTAGAACTGCACAGAATTTGCTTTTCCAAACCACTTATAGCCTGGCCATCAAGTACTCTAGATAAACATAATTAAAGACACAAAAGTAATAGACATGTATTGATTCCATCTAGTAAACCATTAAGATAATTCTAAGCTAGTATTCTGTTAAACATTTGGTAATTTATTTTACTCCACAATATCACAGGTTGCAAGTTCTAGGTTCTATTAGGAAAAGAGACCTGAGACCATAATCCCCCAAAGAAGGAGGAAACGGACTTCTAGTCCTCATTTCTCTCTAACTTTTTTAAAGACACAAGAACACAGCTATTATTATTATCTGGACAATTCTGGTTGATTCGATTGTATTCTTTGAGAGTCTACTATGTTTCCAGATTCAGCGCTGGGCACTGAGGGTTCAAAGGGATGACAGCCTAGAAATTCCTTTTAGGCAGAAGGAAGAGATATAGAAACACGGTATTGAAGAGGATATGAGTGCATCCCACATAAAATGGGAATTCCAGGTATCTATGTGCAATAGTTGGCTGGATATTTCCACTCACGTTTTCCAGTCTGGACACAAAATCTGTCACAAAACGTTTCTTGCATTTTTTCAGATCATAATTCTCACTAGTCAGGTGTACATCCTCGTATTTCATTCTGTCACACTTACCTTTCATATCTATATGAAAACCCATACCGGCTTTATTCTTCCTTCATCATGTTTCTTGCACTTTTTTCTTTTTCTGTCCTCCCCAGTACTGCCCTATCCAGGCCTCAATCATCTCGGTTTAAAATTACAGATACAGTCTTCCACCTGACATCCCAAGTGCGTGCGTGCTAAGTTGCTTCTGTTGTGTCCGACTCTTTGCACTCTGTGGACCTTAGCCCACCAAGCTCCTCTCTCCATGGGATTTCCCAGGTAAGAATACTGGCGTGGGTTGCCAAGCCCGGATCTTCCCAATCTGCATCTCCTGCATCTCCAACATTGCAGGCAGATTCTTTACCTCTGAGCCACCTGGGAAGTCTGGCATCCTGGGTAAATATCGAATAAAAATGTCATGCCACTTTGTTATGTGGTCATCCTGCTTAAAATTTTGAGTGCCCTGCTGCCACCCAACCCCACTTTTTTCCTTTTTTTTTTTTTTAACAACTATTAGCAGAGCACATAAGAACACAGATCCTGAAATAAGGCTTCCCACGTTTGAACCCTGGCTCCACCCTTTATAATATGTGACACCTTGAGCAGGTTAGGTAATCCCTGTGCACCTCATTTAACTCTATTAGAAGATAAGAATAAGGATAATAATTGTACTTTGCTTCATTGGGTTGGTGTATAGTTTAAATGAATTAACTTGTTAAGCACTTATATCTAGACATGTTATATAATAATTGCTTTAAAAGTGATTAAAATATTTTAAAATTTAACCTTTTATGAGACACCTTCTCTCGATCTCAGCTTCTTATTTGTTTAGCTGACCACTGATTTCTATGATTTGTTAAAATAGAAGTAATATGTCAGCACCTGGCACATAGTAAGTGCTCAGTGCATGATGTCTTTTACTGGTTGTGACTCAAGGCCTTTGGCCTAGCATTGAAGACTTGACATAAACTATTTTAATTCATCATTCTTAGGTCTGAGGGCATGAAATCTCTACTCTCACTGAATGTCCCTTTCTCCCCTCCACATGCCGTGGCCCCCCTGTTTTGTATCTTTCATTCCACTGTTTCCATAGCCTAAATAGCCTTTTCCTTTTGCATTCATCCAAATTCTACCTGTTGTTAAAATATCCTTTCAAGGCTTACGCATCACTGACATTTTCTCTAGATGTTCTGATTCTCAAAGACTGTCTCTCCTTAAAATTACAATCCTGTTATGGTCACCTTGAAGGACTTTATTATATTAATATGTAATATAATAATTTATAAACTTATATTGATATATTATTAATACAATAACTTATAAACTTTATAACATTTATAAACTTGACTGTGTAGTAGGCTGAACCCTATCAAAGTAGCAGCATAGATACCTGAGTTCACTCCCTTGAATACAGGAGCCAGAGACAAAGGTCAGATGCTAGATGTGGGCACAGTAGGGTCAGCTGGGGTGGGTATACAGGTGCCTGGCCTAGAGAGTGTGAGAACATAACTACAGACGTTAGCAGGAAAGCAAGCCTCAATCAAGGTGAAAGATCAGAGTATATGCGGTTTCTGCATGGCTGACGGGCAGAGGTTGCTGAATTTGGGCAGGAACATTCAACACGTCCTTGGGAGGCACAGTGAAGTCGCAGAGCCCTTTCTGAAAATCTGGGACCTCATTCCTGCCTTTGTGGAGAAAGCTCTCTGAGTCAGCACCTGGACGCAGCTCTCTAAGATCTCTCGAGTGGCATCAGCTACATTTATAGGTGTGTCTAACTTGCTACTACACTCGCATTGTTAGCCCTTATGGCGAGGACAGTGTCTTACTCCTTTTGAATTCTTCCATCTCCCCATCATAATTTCTGACCCATTCTTTAACAAATACTTGTAGTATTCCATTGGCAATAGTTTGAATCATATAGAATTGGCAATATGTGACTTTTTTATCCCCCAAATATAGTTGGACATATGGTTGGGCAAATGTCAAATATGGACATTTCATATGGTTCAACTGAATATATTTTTAGTTTTTCCAGGTGGTTTTACTGAAAAAAAGAAAAAAAAAACACACAAAACTTTGTCATATTAGTTAACGTTTAAGGCTGAAAAATAATAATAAGCTTTTCCCCCTTTCTTCAAATATTAGCTGTTCTGAGAGTCTTCTAAGATCAGAAATTTTTTGAACTCAAGAGAAGTAATGGTTACTATAATCTCTGTCATTTAAATGTAGTAATAAACTCTATTTGCATTCTATTCAATTATTGGTTGTTCAGTGATATTAAGCTTGCTTAGATACATTGCAAAATACTATTATGTAAAAAGTATCTTAAAATCAACATTTTGATTGTCCTTAGTAGAGAAGCCACTTTCATTTGGATCAGAGCAAGTTCTCTGCTGTCAACTGACTGGGTACAAACCCTGCTCCTCTAGTTAACAGTGTGATGACTATGAGCAAGTTTTTTAACTATTCTATGCTTCTGCTTCCTCACTGTTAAAATGGAAGTAATATTACCACAATCTCATACAACTGTCAGGAAGACCAAATGAGTTAATACACTTAAAACTCTTAGAATGACACCAATACTTAGTAAAAACTCAATAAATCTTTGCTAATGTTATCTTAACATAAATCATGATTAAAAGGATACCTAGAGATTATCATACTAAGTTAAGTAAGTCAGACAGAGACAAATATATGATGTTGCTTATCAGTTCAGTTCAGTCACTCAGTTGTGTCTCTTTGCGACCCCATGAACTGCAGCACGCCAGGCCTCCCTGTCCATCACCATCTCCCAGAGTTCACTCAAACTCACGTCCATCGAGTCGGTGATGCCATCCAGCCATCTCATCCTCTGTTGTCCCCTTTTCCTCCTGCCCCCAATCCCTCCCAGCATCAGAGTCTTTTCCAATGAGTCAACTCTTCACATGTACATTTAAAAAATGATACAAATGAACTTCTTTATAGAAGAGAATAGACTCACAGACATAAGAAAAAAACCTGATGGTTACCAAAGGGGAAGTGGGGGAAGGATAAATCAGGAGTTTGGGATTAAAATATATATGCTACTATGTATAAAATAAATGACCAACAACTGTACAGCAGAGGAAGCTATATTTGATATCTTGTAATAACCTGTAATAGAAGAGAATGTAAAAAAAGAATATATATATATAACTGAATCACCTGAGTTAGTTTGCTGTATACCTGAAGCTAACACAACATTGTAATTCAACTATATTTCAATAAAAAAATTTTAAAAAGGGAGACAATGAGCTCAGAATACTTCTTTTTAAAACATTTTCAAAGAAAGTTAATTACTTTTTAATATTCCTGAGGAGATAAGATATGTCTTACAAAGATATCTATCCATGAAACTGTAACTACATCCTTGTCATAGCTGGTCAACAAAGAGCACTACATGATATGAAATATCTTAAAGAAAGTTGGGTCTTTTTAATAAGTTTCACAGAATAACAGTTATTAAATATGCGGGCATTTTATTACTTGAACTGACATATTGATGATATCACTTGTCATCTATCAATTATATTAACATTTATTAGAAATACAATTAACTATGTTCAAGGAGATCTCAAGTATTAAAATGTATTCTTAAGAAAAAACAAATTGACCTCCATAAAGAAATTTTTATAAAAGCAGAACATTTTATGTTAAATGAAGTATTTTCTTGGCATATTTTATCAATGACTTATAATCATCACTCTCTAACAACCATAATAATATTATTATGACTGATACAGAATATCATAAGGGCTAAATCAATTTCACCCTGCATTCTTTAATCCATACAACTATCTCTGATTTCTGTATAAAAGTCATCAAATTATAATCATCAACATCACCAAAAGCCTATTTAAATTCATCAAATATTTATTAAATACTATCTACACGGCAATGATTCAAAAGCAAACCAACAAATATGTCCTCCTTTTTGCCAAAGTAAAGAATAAATTCTTTTTGTAAAGCTAATTTACTCTAGAAACTATTTCACATTTCTCCTTGACATCACCAGTTAGATATAACAGTAAATAGTTGAATCAAATAAAACAATGAGCATTTTTAAATAGCTTCAGTAAGAGTGAGAGGAAAAAGAGAAAGAAATTGGTTTACGTTACTGTTATCCTTGGCAATTTTTCATATTTTAATAACATTTAAGTTGTTTAATACAGGCTGCCATGGAGTATACTTTGTCACTGAGAAAGTTTCTCTGTCACTGTAGCTCTGTATGTGTGACTATTTTGGGGAGCAGAGGCGTCACTGTCACTTAAAGTCACTACTGTCACTGAAAACAATATTCAGAGCATATGATTAACTCAATCAGGAGTGTTGTTAAGAAGGTAATTTGCATATTGTTGGAGCTAGATAAGTTAATCTCTGTGTGCATATATTCTTATGTTTGTGCATTTTCCTTCATCTTCCCAGCTTCTAGCTGAGGTGGCTGGTTATCTACCATAAAGTCATGCTGCTCCAGTGTGGGATGGTGGTTGGGGGTGCTGCTGAGCCAGGTGCTATATTTTCTGACTCTCCCCTGCTGGTGTCCAGGTGTGGCCATATTGCTTGTTCTTGCCACAGAGTAACAGCAGAAGTGATCTATATCATTTCTGGTCAGGACTTTTAAGAAGCAGGGAAGGGGTTTTCTACTCTGCCTTTTCCCTTTCTGCTGGTTGGGAGTAGAAGATTCAGAACGACAGGTGATAACAGAGACACAGAATGGAAGGAGCCTGGGTCCCTGAATTCTATGGAGGAAGGTCCTGTCAATATGAGAGAGTAACCAATCCCAAGTTAATTTTCCTTCTCTCCTGCAGAGGAAACTTATCACAATAATTTTGACCTTTCCTATCACCATTATCACAAATATATTAAGAATGAGGGTGATTTATTTATGTCACTTGATGAAATGTTGATAGAGATTTCAACTATAGCCAAAAATCTAAAAACAATTTGGAAATTTCCTGGCAAATTCATCTAAATAAAACTCAGTAAAGACCCAGAAATAAGTCTACAAAGGCCTTTGAGGACTTAAATAAATGTCAAAAACTCTTAGTACCAAATGATAGGGCTTAAAACAAGGGGGAATCTATAGAATCTAATTCTGAGTCTACTCTTATATTAACAACTCCTTAATAGTTTAGCAATTTTTTTTAAATCTGATCTTTCAGCTTGTGGCACATAAGTATTAGCAGACACCCTAATATCAGCAAGAAATGGATCTGAATTAATTAATGTGCAAGAAAAAGTAAAAAAAAACTCCAACTCAGGCAGAAAATTTTCAAAAATTATGACAGAGTCTACTTAATTAAAGGGAACACAATGATACAAATCACTATGTTTAACTTATCTGTTTATTTTCAATTATAGCCAGGTTAGAATTTAGAAAATAATTATGCACATACAGAGTAAGATGAACATATATTAAGTCAACAAGCAACAAGGTAAGTGGATACTCTTTGATTTTATACATTTGGTTAATATTAAATTATCTAAGTATTGAATTATAATATTTGTTTTATAATTAACCAACTTTTTTTAGCATAACTTTCTTCAAAGACATTAATCTTCAGCTGGCTTTTCAGGCAAAACAACTTTACTTAAAGTCAGTTTTCTAAACAATGCCTCAAATTCTAAAGAGAAATGCTTTTGCTGCAACATTTGGGAAACTAGTGAAGAAAGGATGGCTATGCCTAGGGGGACATCTGGATGATTTGAGTTAACAAATCTTAAAGGCAAAAACAAAAAGTTAGCAAAAAGAGGTTTACTATGTTGTTTATGATAGAACTGATTCTGATTATTTCTAATTAGCCACTGTCGATGAGTGGAAGAGATGATGGAATATATTCAGTTTGTATACTATGCATTTATGAAAAGGTTGAAGTGAAGTCGCTCAGTCGTGTCCGACTCTTTGTGACCCCGTGGACTGTAGCCTACCAGGCTCCTTAGTCCACGGAATTTTCCAGGCAAGAGTACTGGAGTGGGTTGCCATTTTACATTCTAATAAATGTATGTTACATTTGTGTGTAGGGGGAGTATCTTAAAAATTGAAAATTTAATCATAGTGCCTATAACTCAAAAGGAAGCAGCAGGTAAAGAATTTACTTCAGAAAGTGTGGCTATTATTTAAGAATATATATTTGCAGTGGTAAATGTGAATAGCAAAGAAGATACATTTTCAGTAAAAGAAATTAACACTTTAGTCTTTTTGGTGATTTCCCTTTTAAAGTCCGGTCAAGAATATCTGTCTCTGATGTTAAATTAGTTCACTCTTAACTGTTCTGGGCTTCATGTACAGAGGGCAACAACAGTTCGGAGTCTTTTAAAGAGAAAATGTTCCCTCTTTCCCTATGGGTGAGAGTTTCCTTATGCCCACATATGTTCATGAACAATTTTTCTGAATATTTTCTATGATTCAATCGTTCTATCCAAAGGATAGATAATTAAGTTGGGAGGTCTTTATAAATATTCTTGGATTCATTTTTATTTATCACATTTCTGGAAATGAGCTGCAATTTCCCTGAAATTGTCCCTTCCTTCTGTGTACTCTCATGGTGTTTTGCTGGTGCTTTGATTATAGCATCCTTCACATTAGGTTGCAAAAATGTATACGCCATTTCTTCCTCCATTAAATGAAAACACTACTTCTATTTTTCTATCAATGAAATGCAATGCCTGGCACTTAAATGTTTAATATATGTTTGTTGAGTGAATGTTAGAATATCAAAGGTTACAAAAGCTATTGTTACTTAAGCAATTTAAAGGGGCAAAGAAACATTCAGTGAGAATAGCAACTAATTTACTGACAAAAAAAGAGGAACGTATGATGAATTAGGAGTGGTTCATAGCGTAAGTGACTTCTCATTTTATATTACTTTGGTTTGGCCAGCAGGTGCTGAGTCCATGGGGTGTTCTGCACTGTGAGTTGGAAGTCATCAGTTATCACCAGGCAGTAGATCCAATCAGTGGATGAAGCGATGGCTGATAAATGCTCTGGGTCACAGTCTTAAGTTTCTGGTGTGTGGTAACCTAAGACTGGGTACGTTCAGCCTGGAAATCTCTGCTATGTTCTGGGCAAACAACTACATCACCTCAAAGGGACAAATATATCCAATTACTTCTCTGGAAAAGTTTACAACCTGGAAAGCCCCTCATGTTCTACCTCATATACTCAACATCTCCTTTTCCGTTGTCCTATTGAATAGACTAAGCATGCTACTACTGCTAAGTCACTTCAGTCGTGTCTGACTCTGTGTGACCCCATAGACAGCAGCCCACCAGGCTCCCCCATCCCTGGGATTCTCCAGACAAGAACACTGGAGTGGGTTGCCATTTCCTTCTCCAATGCACGAAAGTGAAAAGTGAAAGTGAAGTCGCTCAGTCGTGTCCGACTCTTAGCGACCCCATGCAGTGCAGCCCACCAGGCTCCTCCATCCATGGGATTTTCCAGGCAAGAGTACTGGAGTGGGGTGCCATTGCCTTCTCTGAGACTAAGCATAAAGTGAGTTAAAATAGCATTTTTGTAACAATGAGGTAGACTACACTGTGAATCACTCCTTAACACCATTATATGAAGAACACATGAGATATTAATTTCAACATTAACAGTTTTTGAAAGTGTATTTTTATTACAAATCTATTCCCTTCAAACCAAAAGAACCTCATTAGATTTGAGGTCAATAACATTAAAAAAAAATTTGTTGGGTCAACTTTTCTGCACAGTTATAAAGCAAAGAATGAGGACTTCCCACTCACTGAACTCTCATTCTGTCTACTACTGCCCTTATATGTCACTGAAGGACAAAAATAATATTTGTGGTTAGGTATGACACTCTCCCATCAGGAGCAAAGCTATTTTGTGCTGTAATGCAAATGACTGCATTCATCAAAGGAGCTTTGTTAGTTATTCATTGTGTTCCTTATCATTCCTTTCCCAAACCCCAGTGATGCTGTGGCAAGCACAGAGGTCCGTCAAAAGCAGCATCCGCCACTGTCAAAGGTATCCTTATCAGGCGAGGCAGGGTGCTCGGGGAATGACCTGCCAAGTCACTGCAGCCTCCTGTCTTCAGATGCCTTTGTGCATAGTGGGATTCTTTGTCCTTATTCTATGATCTGTTTTTCTTAGCATGGTTCATGGTGCGACCCCTACAAACACATCTGGAAAAACACACTGGAAATACAAAGGATTTGTGAAAACCCCAGGCTCTTATTCTTCTTTTCTTCTTTTTGGATGAAATGGATTACTCTGTCCAGCCTTCTCACATGGATAAGCTTAGTTGCTTTCTCTCACTCTCTCTTTTATTTTTTAAACACAAACAATAATTTAAAGATGCCATAAGACAGAGCAGCCTAGGAGGAGTGGAGAGAAGGAAAGCCCAAAGGGATATTGACAAGTTGAGGGAGGGTCATCTAATGCCTCCGACAGAGGCAGGCACAGGGGGCTCTTTCTCATTACATCTAACACAGCTTAACTGAGTTCAACACGGCCGCCTCTATCCTCTGGGGGAAGGTTTTCTTTTTGGACGGGCACTAGAGATTAATCCGCCTGTAATTTCTCCTGCTTTTCTAACTGTCAGGGGATTTGTGTTGGAGATAATGGTGGTATTAATGTCTAACCTAGGTGTAGAAATTGCCTTAATATAACAGGGATCATGAGGAGCACACCAATAATTGCCCCTGAGTGATAGCCCTTAAAGTAAATGGCAATATAGGAGGGCCCACATCCAGCGGTCTTTAATGAAGTTTGGGGCTTTTCTGATGAGATTCTCTACACAATAGGCAGAGAATCAAGGATGCCTCATGAGTTTTAACCTCTAGCCTGGATTTAATATGGCCTTATTAAAGATCCTGGCCAGGGCATTCTGGCATGAAATGTAATAAAACAAGACACAAAATGTGCTGTAATTAAAGCAGTTTGGCTAGTATTATCAGATACTTAATAATTAAGGATTTTATCAGACAGTTGTGCTGGACAATGAAACAAACAATACGCTGATAATGAACTGATAAGGACATTGAAACCAGGCCTATTTTTTTTTTAAGAACACTAAAACAGCTGTGCATGTGTTTTGTGAAAGCACTGTGGCATTATAACTTAGGCTGCATTTAAGTATCACTGGCGAGATTCTATAAATTAATAGTTTGCAAGAAATTGAATCATCTTAAACACATATTTCTCACATCCTTCTCTTCTTCATCCTCAACTCTGCAATGAGCTGGAGTCAGGGAGAGGGATCAGTTAGTGCTACAATTGTCTGGATGTAAAGCACCACTATGGCAGCAGGCTAAAGAAAGGGGTAGGATAGGGACTGCGTGAAGGAGAAATGGCCGCCAAAACACAAAACGAGTCTCTAAATGATGCTATTATCATATTAATCTAAAAGTAAGCAAATGGGAGTATTTGCAATCTTCTTCAACACAGAAGCTTTCCATTTCTGTTTGTTAACATAATGTCTCTTCAATAGCTTCTCTTTGGCCAATCGATTTTTCAGAAACATCCACATTTTCTTAAGTTTCTTGGTTTAGAAAAAATTAGAAAAAAAGAGAAAGAACTTTATCTCTTTTAGGTGTAGTGACCAACTCAGTGGTTGGTCATTGATGCAGTTGGACGTCATAACTTAACCTCCTCTCTCTCTCCTACATTGATCCGCATATGGTTTGCTTCTCACCCCAAAACACAGAAGCAAACCACGTAGGTAGATGTTTATAGGTCACTTTCAAGCCTTTAAAGAAAAGGAAAGATTAATTTGGGGGCATGACAGTTATCCATTCACACTTGTTCACTATCTTAGTGGACAAGAGGTAAAAGAAACGCCATAATTTTCATTCACCCATTTAACAATGAAATTCAACTCATGTGGTTCTACATAAGCTATAGTTATCACATAATATTTTCATTATTACATGCTGTCTTTACTTTTTCTAAGAGTGATGAGCGAATTCACCAGATGAGTTAGAGAGAAAAATATGGAAGTTAGTATTTGGTTGTTCTAATTTACAAATTATCATTTGTAAACTCTACAGAAAAATATTTTTTTAATTCAGGAGATAAAAAGTAACAATACATACTTAGAAGATCTTAGTGAGAAAATCCCCTTGAAAATTAATTTTAGAATGCATCTTAATTGTTTATGATTTTCTAAGGATTCTGATCCCAGGTCTGGACTGGCACCTCCCCAGACACTGCTGACCAAATGAGTGACTCCATTGAGTGACAGCGTAACAGGAACGGTGAGTAGGCACAGGTGACCATTCTGCCTGCTTCAGTTGCACTCTTCTGTTTTGTAGAATTGACCCATATGTGAAAGCCAAATTCTATTTTTTCTGGAAGCCAGTGCAGTGGAAGCCCAGAACTGGGCTTATTCTCTCTTGGCCTTCAGCTGAACCTCTGAAGAGAGTCAGCTGCATTGAATGAGTTTTGCTCCTTGTGTTCATTCATGACTATGCCGACTTGACTATACTCAGTGAAGTGGCTGGGGTTATGGAGTGTGGAGGACAAAGCAGCCACTTCTGGAAGTAACTGAATTCTACTTCCATAATATCCCTGAGATGTAAAACCGACCTCCACAATAGATTCACTATAAAAGCTCTGAGAGCCTGGGCTGTCTCTGTGCCTTCTCCAGGTTAGCTGAGCTCCCAGAATCTGCCTTATGTCTGGCCAGGTTGGAGCTTTGCAAATGGCTAATATGTATCTTACTGACACAGATCTTTAAGTACTGGAGGAAAAGTATATGGCCCTCCACCTTATCAGAGATGTGTCTAAGTTCAGGAGCTTTCTGATGATCAATTCCATAGAAATAGGAAACAAAAATTTACTTTAATGTCGAATGGGTGTGACTTACCTACAGTTTCTGTTTAAACTTAAATATATCACAGTGCACCCTACTAGCTGATTTATCAAGAGAGTCACATGTTGGATATAAATGTAGTGATGACCATATAATATTCTAATTCTATTGTTCTTTACATCTTTTGCATGTACTGTGCCTTCCAAGGTACTGTGGGTTCTCATTTGTTTATTTAAAGATTAGGTGGTTTATTTCCACAGTGAATAAGACATTGTAGTAGATATTGTGGAAGGAGCAAAGAATCCATGACAA